>NC_080789.1:92440670-93083170 GCF_028018385.1 Neofelis nebulosa
CTAGTCTGGACTTTGCCCCTAACAAGATGTATGTCCATATGTCAACCATTTGAGCTCTCTCGACCTCAGTTTTTCTCATTTACAACATAAGGGAGCTGGATTAGTCAATCTCAGAGAATTCTTTCATCTCAAAGTATTATCACTTTATCCCATTTGTCCTTATTGAAAGCTGTAACTTTTATTTCCAGTGGGAACTATATACTATTGATACCTTTTTTAAGAGAAATGCAGAGGATATTAGAATATGCAACTGCATATATCATTAAAACACATTTAAAAAATTAGCACACTTAATAGATTTGAATGAAAATAAATTCAATGTGAGTGTGAAAACATCTGGATATAGTATATAATCAGGACACATTAGTTGCATCAAGTTCTCAGTTACAGTAATTTGCCCCGCTTTACTGTTTTCACTGCAACATCTTCCTATGAGGCCCTGTATATCCCAGAAAGAACCCAATGTTTACAGTGCAAACAGGATTCAAATTCTAGCCCCATCCTATATCAGCTTTGTCATCTTGAGTATGTTACTTAACCTCTGAGATTGGTTTCCACACTCTGAAAACAGAGGCACTCATATCTATCTTGCACATTTTGAAAATTCAATGAAATAACTTATATTAAATAGCAGGAACACAAATGGTTCTAAAAAAAGTAGCTATTGTACCTTGATATGTATAATTTACTTTTACCAAATAATATTCCATTAACTTGGTTTTTACCCAAGAGATATATCTCAGTGATACCTCCTGCTAGATGCAGATGTTCAGAGAGGTACCCAATATACCTTGCAATATATAATTTATCCAGGAAATAATTCAAGAGGTCAGCTTACAACACCTTGAGTCTTCCCAGCAAGTTTTTGGAACTAAAGCAGGTTAATTCACTCTATGGTGACATTTAGCCAGAAAAAAATTGGCAAATATGTGCGTAAGGATATAGGTACATGAGCACAAATATCCACACATTGATACAGATACATTTACACACATGTGTACCTATATGTGTATATATCTTAAAGGTGTATTAGTAGTAAATTTAGAATACTTCTGTTTACTTCTGCTATTGATCCACTAACACATCCATTAACAATACAGTTACCTTTATGCAATAATAACATTTACTGCTTTTCTACTTACAAAAGGTTCCATATTGATAGAAATTTTGGAAAATAGAAGGAGATAAAGAATCATATTGTCCCATGTCTCACTATTCTAAAAGAAGGTATTTTAATATTTAGATGTTGCTAGCCACATGTTTTCCTATGCATATATGACAAATGACAAATGATATGCAGCATATATTTTATAATATATCCATAGTTGAGCTGCTTAAAGGAGAAGAACAGGGAAGAATCCTAATGTTTGATATTTGGACTTTTTAACTTTAATATAGTATGCTCGTTTACTTGCCCTTAGAAATTCTTTTAAGATATTTTAAGCTTTCTGGTGTCCAGTTTTATGTATAGAGCTTCATATATATAAATCAGTCTTCTATCATCAGACGTGTAAGCTATTTCTTCACATTTTTATATCATCAATATTATCAACATAATATGGATTTTATAATCAGACAATATTCAAGTCTGTGTTAGGATAAATTCACAGGAGCATAATTAATTGGACAAACTATATAACTGTTTAAAGGCTTATGTGATATATTGTTAAAATGCACTCTAGAAAAGTTGTACCAATTATTCTTATACCAGAAATGTAAAAGCTATGTATTCCCTTACATTCACTCTAACATTGGGAATTATTATTTAAAAAGAAATCCTTGTCACCTTGAGTGATGAGAGATGGTGTCCCATTATAATTTTTAATTAGTATTTATTTGATTACTAGTGGCCCTTGGATAGTTCTTCTTTTAGGGAACTGCCTGTTTATGCCCTTTGTCCATTTTTCTATTAGGGCAGGCCACCCTATTTTATCCATGTTCTACACAGAAAATTAAAACATCATTCAAGTGCTAAACCCTGCCTAAATTCTATTATGATGCAAAGTAATTGTAGGTTGTTAATGCTATTTACAAATCATATATCAATTTTATTTCACCATTGAAATAAAAAGTTGCATTCACAATTAAGTCTATCTCCTCAGTAGAACTCAGTCAAGTAAGACAAACACTCCTAAATTTTGACTCTAAAACTGTTCACATTCTTATTGCTGCAAAATACTATTCTAGTATCATTATTAAAGTACCTAATATATTTCTGTGTTCGCTTCATTTATTACATGCCATAATGGGACTGCATATCTTTAGTGCTGGTTATGCACAATTAGCACTTAGTTATTGTCTTGTCACTTCAGCCCCTACAAGACAAACTTCTTTAATGCAAGAAGTCAGCTAATCTTCATCAGTCAAGCAAAGCAGGCAAATTTTGTTACTCTGAATACAGAAGGTTTTCAATATAGGAGATTTTCTTTTTACTTTGACATTTGCTGGGGGAATCCTCTCCAATAAAGCCATATGCCACACAAGCCTATACTTTCAGGAGCCAAATCATTATTATAGCCTTGCACCTTTTCAAGTGAAACACAAAGCAAATAGGTAATTTATAGGCACTTTCCCTTAAGCAAACTTTATTGACATCTGAAATTGTGGTATTAGAAATGCTTATGAATTTTATTTAGCAGTCATTTTAGCTTAACTTTTAAATCAAAATATCATTAAGATCTAAAGCATTGCTGAATGTTTTCAAAACAGTAGTAAAAATAACTTTTCAGGATTGGTTGTTTCTTGAACATACCCATCTTTGCCCTTTTTAGAGAGGTATGGTTAAAGATGTGAATCCTGAATTAAAAATCTATCTTTTTTTCTATTTTAAGGGAAGCAGAGGAATGCTATTTTGAGCATCTTATATGATAACTTGACTCTCATTCAGAATTGGAAAATTTGGTGTAATAAGTTAATTTCTTAAAGGTGATTAAGCCCTTCCTCCTTAGACAATTCTATAAAACTAAGCGATGGTTTTATAAGAAAAGAAAAAAAAACATGTTAATGAAATGGCCTCAGATATGTAGAATTGTGTAACACTAAAGAACAAAAGCACTGTGCTAGGCTCTGGAAAGAGAGGTGAATAAAATCTAGCTTCTCTCTTAGGGATATTCAGAGCTATGGCAGAGACAGGACATCAAAGAGTCACAGAAGAGTGTAATCGATGCTAAACAGATCTATACCGAGGGAAGAGAGGTCTGTCCTTCTTGAAGTCTTAGAGAAGCATCAAAGGGTTGATGTGCTGGGTTTCAAAAAAAACCTCCCTTGGACTGGGTGGAATGTAGGAACTGTGTCTGGTGGGGGCTGGGGAAGAGGAGGAAGCCAAGGAGCAGTGAGAAAAGGGTTTCCCAGACAGATGGAGCATCATGCAAGGCATGGGAGTGTGAAAGCATTTAATGTGTGCAGGAAATGAAAAGTACTCAGTGTGCTCTGAGATTACAGAGGGAGTTTGGTAGGGATATGGAGAAGTAGGGAATGGCGTGCAGACCAGAAGGAGATGAACTTGTAAAGGGAGGAAGTCAATGAATGAAAGTCAAAATGAATACAAACTTAAATGCTCTATCTAAAATACCTTTGTTATCTAAAGCTATTCGGTTCTGGAATAAATCTGTCTTAACCAGTATTTACTGACCACCCACCTCAAGTGGTAGCACAATTTATGGTGGTATTTCAAGGGATTCAAAAGAAATACAGCTCATGGCCACTTACCTCAGCACTGCAGACCAGTTTGGAAAACTTGTTACGCATTCATAAGAAAATTTGAAATGCCAAAGTAAATGATATGCCAATAAATAAGTGCTCTGGGAAGGATCAGAATGAGTTGACATGGCCAGGGAATATTGATGGAGGGAAGGGAAACTGAAGAATTTTTAGAATTTAAATAGATGGTAAAAAGGGAGAAATAGTCCTGGCTAAAGAACGGCTTAAGCAAAGGTGAAAAGATTATCATTGGCAAATAATAATGATAGTAGAATTCTTTTTTTTTAATTTTTTTAAAGTTTTTCTTTTTATTTTTGAGAGAAAGAGAGCGATCGGGGGGAGAGGTAAAAAGAGAGGGAGACAGAATCCCAAGCAGGCTCTGTGCTGTCAGCTCAGAGCCTGATGCAGGGCTTGAACCCATGAACCATGAGATCATGACCTGAGCAAAGATCCAGAGTTGGACACTTAACCAACTGAGCCACCCAGGCGCCCTTGAGAGCAGAATTCTTATATAGTGGTGATCATACACCAGACACTGTTCCGTTTCACCTGTGCTCATTCAATATTCAATATAATTAGGTACTGTTACTAGCCTCATTTTACAGATGAGGTAACGGAAGTATGGAAAATTTAAGTAACTTGCCCAAGAAAACACAGATAGAAAGTGGTAGCCTCAAAATCTGAACCCAGCCAGTCTGGTTTTAGTCTTCAGACTCAGAGCTGATATGCAGGTCCTGGACTGTTCCAAGAGGGGTATTTTGTTTTCTGACTAAGCAGATATAAATGGGAATAGATAGAGTGAAGTTAAAGTAAGGTAGGCTTTGAATAATTTATAGCAGGATTTGGGATGTGAGTAGTGTAAGTTGGTGCAGAAAAGATGATTAGGAATGAAGTATATGATAACAACTGGAGAGTCATTGGGAAAAGACAGTAAATGGGTACACAGTGTATAGTGGTGAGATGATCGCTATATAATCAGCATCTCTTACTGAAAACAAAGTACAGGATTAAAATCTCCATCTTTAGTAACTGAGGATGCTAAATAGAAAATAGAGACATTTTAAATAATGCCTCCCCCCCCCCCCCGACTCTTTTTAAAGTATTGTGGAGATGGGAACTAATTATAATTGACAGCCACTAACCTCAGGGTTAAAATATGATAACTAAGTTAACATTTTCATTCTTAGAAAGGATGTTAAAAGGATGTTACAAATAGAGGCTTCTTTGCAGAGGCTTTTGATAACCTGCTTAAAACTACTCTAAGCCCCATATTTTATAAAGGTGTTTTATTAGTTATATTTATTTTCTGTACTCCTCAAATCTCTAAGACCATATGAGTTCAATTAGAGTCACTCCAAAATATCTGGAAATTAAATCTGTTATTATTAACTCCAAAACATCAAGATTAAATGGCACAGTAATATGATTGGGCATCTTTTTATTCCTTAACATACTTTTTTTTTTTTTTTAATGAAGGCAAAATTAATTGAGCTGACTATACCATAAGCAATTAGGATTAGATTACAAGGAAGATTATCAGCTTATTTTCAGGAATTTTAGCCTGACCTATTAATATACTTACAGTATCCTCTGGCCATCACTGCTTCTATAATATTTTTTTCTGCCAGTGCTAAATCTCATAAGGAGCTCATAACAGTAGAAATTAGCTTTTCTTACAAAATCACAGCTATAGATTATTTTGTTAAGCATCTAACATCTGCATTGCTGTTTCTGCAATTTCTTCATGTTTATATGTGGAGCATTTTAAAGGAGTATACCAAACCTAATTGCAAAGCAGTTATAATCTGCTTTAACCATAGCTTTCAAAATGTTTTAAGTTATATGGGGAAGTGTGACATTTCTTACCCATGTTCTGTTTTGTCTTGACCTTTAAGTATAAATTGAAATGCACACAAGATGTACTTTGTCCAGTTGACAACATTAGTAACAAAATATTTTAGATAGGAATACTTTAGATAAATCCCATTTATGTTACCAATATCTCATTGAATGGTAGGCAGACGTTTTTTAAAGTTATACAAAGGAATATTAACAATACAAAAAACCTGTATTAACTTTCTGGGCTAATGCTTTATTGCCTCCATGTCTTGAGCCCAAAGAGATCAGAACCCCTTTCCTTCCTCTATCACACACATTATAGCTATCGAGCCTTGAGCAGATTTTTTTTAATTCTTGGAGGAAGCCTTAGGTTTTTCATCTGAATAAGGCAATAATATTTACTTTCTCAGTTGAACATAAATAAATGTAATCATGTATATACATGCTTAGCACTAGCACATGGTAAGCACTTTATATATATATATATATATATATATATATATATATATAGGAGGTGGCTATAATTATCTACACTCCAAACATCGAGGTGAAGCTTTACATACTTCATTTGTACTATTTAACACAAACTTATAAAAGATACATTTATATTAAAGATAGGAAAGGGGCACCTGGGTGGCTTAGTCAGTTGAGCATCCGGCTTCAGCTCAGGTCATAATCTCATGGTCCGTGGATTCGAGCCCTACATCAGGCTCTGTGCTGACAGCTTGGTGCCTGGAGCCTGCTTCGGATTCTATGTCTCCCTCTCTCTCTTTCTGCCCCTCCCCTGCTCTCACTTGGTCTCTCTCCCTCTCTCTCTCTCTGTCTCTCTCAAAAATAAACATTAAAAAAATTTTTAAATATAAGAAAAAATGACATTTCATCTTCAATATCATAAGCAGAAGGTTGGGATTTGAACCCTATTCATTACAATATGCCACTTTGCCTCTCATATACTTCTTAATTTAACATCCCTACAATCCAGTGATGTAGCTGTTTTATATTACCTACACAGAACTGACTCCAATGTACCCTATAAGTTGCACTGGGTAGGTGATAGCATCAGGGCTCAGGACTAGATCCCCAGGCTCTTGGTTCAATGCTTTTCTTATTATAATTACCCTGAATTTATTAATCTATAAACAAAAATTATTAAATTTCAATACTTCTGAAGGTAAGAAGTTATATTATATATTATATATATATTATATAATATAATATAATATATATATATTATATATTTGACATATCTTTAGATGACAAAAAAAAAGTTTTTATTTGGGGTGCCCAGTTGACTTAGTCGGTAGAGCATGTGACTCTTGATCTCTGGGTTGTGAGTTCAAGCCCCAAGTTAGACATAGAACTTAATTTTATTTTATTTTTTTTAATTTTTTTTTTTTTTTTAATGTTTTTAATTTTTATTTTTGGGACAGAGAGAGACAGAGCACGAACGGGGGAGGGGCAGAGAGAGAGGGAGACACAGAATCGGAAACAGGCTCCAGGCTCCGAGCCGTCAGCCCAGAGCCTGACGCGGGGCTCGAACTCACGGACCGCGAGATCGTGACCTGGCTGAAGTCGGACGCTTAACCGACTGCACCACCCAGGCGCCCCTAGAACTTAATTTTAAAAAACATGTTGTTTTTTTTTTTTTTTTTGATGGTGAATAGAATTGGGGGACTTGTTAGAAAATTAAAGGAGAATTTTAGACAATATGGAGTTGAAAGAGTATTTCCAATTCAGTTGGTTTTTAGAGAAAAAAAAGAATTCAGTAATATCAGCTAGAACACAAGAGCATTTGTTGAATTTATTTATTTTTATGTGCTCTTTTATTATTAGTTTATTAGTTCGAATTAATTTCAACACTAATATATATTGAAAGTTTTGAACAGTAATCAGATATATCCTACATGCTATTTAATGTAATCTCACATGAAAGATAAGTATCTAATTTGGCTAATTCCGTCCAACAAAAGAAATATGTCCTTTTATTCAACATATCTTAATGATTAGGATAATCATTACGAGTCTACAAAAACTCGTTTATTCAAACAGCACTTTTTAAGCACAATATTTAAAGGTTATAGTTTGCAACTGATAAAAAAGAAGATATACTTAAGGTTCAAACTCGAATGTTCATTGTATCCAATAGCCTTGGCCACAAACTCCAGGATTTCAAGATCAGTGCTTAGTCTGTACTTTCAATCAACATCATCAGCAGGCAGTAATCCTGGGGAAAAAAAAAAGTAAATTCCACAAATAAACAGACCAATCTTCCTTTAAGAGGAAAGCTAATTCTTTTCAATCTACTTTTTTTATTACACTATTTTCCCCTCTATCTACTTAGCTAGAATAAGGATAAATTTCCAAAGCTACCCAGTTGGAAAATAAATAGGTTCACTGTTTGTCTAGCATTCCAATCTTTGCAAATGTAAATCAGTCCAACTGCTCCTCATTTAAACCTTCAACTTCACAAAACATTAAAGGGTTGCTTTCACTACACAATTTAATCTATCCACTAAGATTTCTGCTTGAACATCATTCGAAATTGACTATCTGATAAAGAGAGACCACTATCAAAGGTCAGTGGGGTCAACTTGTATAATTACAAGTAGTTTTACTGGGTCAACTCTACTAGACACTGCTGTTTGAAGGTTAAATTGTTACAATTAAAAATATATACAGATCTCCCCAGAGTTACTTTATTGTTAAATGTACTGGAAACAGCACAAGCATTTATTTCTGACCTTAATTGTGTCCAAAGTGTCACCACTGGGAAATTATACAAAAACAGCACTTATTAAAAACATTACAATCTTGCACATTAAACAATGCTTTATAGAATAAAATACATAATTAGCTACTGGAAACTAGTTTATTTATCACATCAATATTAAAAAGTTCATTCAGGTTACTCCCTTTGGTTTAATTGGAAGTGCTCTAAGCAATGACATTTAATATTTCATAGTTGGTGAACTTGCCACAAACAAAAGAATATGGCCCAGCATCAGAGTCTGATGCTAAAACAACTTTTACTTCAGAACAATCACTTCCAAATTACTAGAATTTAATCACATTTTAATAACAGAGAGTAGAGGGAAGCTTTAAATGGGAAGCTTTAAAATGGGCTGCTTTCTAATTGTTTGATACATTTTAATGTCTTTTACCTTTTTTTAATAAAGTGAATAAATGGCCAGTGATGAAATCTTCCATAATCACTCCAGTGAAATATTATCATTCTTTTTTTATTTTAATGACTGTAAATATAGATCAATTATTTTTTTTTCTTTCCAAAGTGGCAATAAAAATCACCTCTGCCGCCCAAGGTATTTTCCTCATTTTTCCTTTGCTTTTTATATATAAATGTAGGATTTCAAATTTTGTATGTAATGTTTCATTAAATGACTGACATCGTTTAGTTTCGACAATAAAGGCAATTTTCTAAACCAAGCTTTCAAATTCAGGGAATTACTGTGTGAAATTATTATTGGGGAAAGAAATCTTCAAATCTATGGATCTGAAATTATCTTAACGCATTTTATTTTTTAAAATATTTTCAGATTTTGTGTTGGAGACAAATTTTTCCTAAAGAATAACATGATCCTTTGCCAGACGGACTACGAGGAAGGTTTAATGAAAGAAGGTTATGCCCCCCAGGTTCGCTGATCTATCAACATCACCCCATTAAGAATACAAAGCACTACATTCTTTTATCTTTTTTGCTCCACGTGTATATAAGAATTGACACAGGAACCTACTGAATAGCGTAGATATAGGAAAGCAGGATGGTTATATGGAATAAAAGGCGGACTGCATCTGTATGTAGTGAAATTGCCCCAGTTCAGAGTTGAATGTTTATTATTAAAGAAAAAAGTAATGTACATATTGCTGGATTTTTTTGCTTGCTATTCGTTTTTGTGTCACTTGGCATGAGATGTTTATTTTCGACTATTGTATATAATGTATTGTAATATTTGAAGCACAAATGTAATACAGTTTTATTGTGTTACCATTTGTGTTCTGTTTGCTTCTTTGTATTGTTGCATTTAGTACAATCAGTGTTTAAACTTACTGTATATTTATGCTTTCTGTATCTACCAGCTATTTTAAATGAGCTGTAACTTTCTAGTAAAGAATTGAAGAGCAAATCTCTCACTGATACACATATAGGTAAAGCAAGTCTATCAACATTAAAATACTAAAAAAAATGAAGACACCCACAAAGCATTTTAGCAACATCCAATATTATTGCCACTATGATTTAGAGTCTATCAGTGTTCTCGTTATAACCCCCTATTTTCAGGGGGTTAAAGATCAGCTTTAAAAAATGCATAAAAATTTCATCTTAAAGCACTTTCATTTTATACCAACGTGAAAAGTGCCATTTTTAGAATAACTTTAAAGCTTAGCAGTTATCCTTTTACTTTTTTTTTTTTTTTTTTTTTTTTGCTGTGCTCTTTATCTACACAATGGCCAATGGCTTTGTTTTATTTATTTTTTTTCAGCCATTTACCCCTTATGTAAACTAGTGCCTTTGGGTATCATATAAAATTTTTCCAAAGGGTTACTTTAAAAAAAGTGTTACACCACTATTGTGAGATAATTTTAAAATGATAAATTTCTTGTACAAATTTTGCCCAGATTTATCCGTAAGAGCTAAGGGTTTAATAACTTTATGGCTTGATAAATTTCTGGCACTGAAAGAATTTGAGTGCAAACCTACTGAAACCATGAGAATGCACATCGAAGTTATGATGATATTTGAGAAGGTTACTTTTGATCAGAGCAACATAGTGCTCACAGAATTTTCTAGAAGAAGAGAAACAAAGGGATTGTTAAAAAGCTGAGGACTGGTGATTATATATTTTTCTGCATTTACCTGACACTTATTTTAATGTTCAAACATGAAGACTTTCAAAGTTTGACGTGTCTTACTCATGCTTTTCTTTAAGTAGTTACCGGCTCAGAACATATCACACTTAAGGCTGAAATCTGCCATTCCGTTTTTCAAAGGTGAAAAATTATTCCCTTACCAACATGATAGCTGATAAAGAAGAAAGCTTTCTAGAAACAAATTATGGAGACTGATTATTTAAATTACAATTAAGGGAATAAAAATAAGACTATGATCCGTTCTTCTGGGTTGCTGACACTTTGCTACTTTGCTTCTGCTCCCTGGAATAGAACAACTTTTCAGCAAATCGAATTCCACACAGGCACAGTGAAGCATATTTTTATTAGAGCAAATTTAGTGCTATGGATTTTCTTTTTTCTCTACTTTTTTCTTAATCACTTGTATAGGAAACAATATTTCCCAGTGTTATTTGCATACATATTTTGCCCTGCCAATATATGCATTGCCGATGAAAATTAAATGTGATACCTGGATTCTTGGTTTGGGGCCAAAATATTAAACTGAAAATAATGCTGGTGTGGATTTTAGTTGTTTAAAAAAAAAAAACAAAGCTTTATTATGAACCTGCATGTGAATCTGGTTATTGCCTCTCATTTTTAAGAAAATGGTTCTGTGAAAAGTGAATGATATGTATTTTTACAAATACTTCATGGTTAAGAGTGTTCAAGTCACATGTCCCCCAGATGTGAGATATACTGAAAAAAAAAAAAAGAATTGCAGAAATAGCTATTTGGGGCTCACAGAATAACTATTATTTTAGCCTTAGAGCCTTACATTTGTTTCATGATAAGACTTGCATAGCCAAAACCACAATCAAAATCAAACAAATGGGGGGAGGGGGGAGGGGCAGAGGGATATGTGAAAAGTGGTTTTCTTAAGCAGCCCTGCTAGTCCCCATTAAGAGGTGTCTGAAATTCATGTGGATGTAAAATTTTAATTGCCAGTATCTTTTTCAAATGATCTTTTTTAGATTTAAATGGTTTTGCATATGTTTATCAATATGTTAAAATACTTGTAAATTGGGAACAAACTTCTCTAAGCTTCAGGAAGCTGTTCAGTTATCCTTGCCACCCAAAGACCAAACAAGTTTTTATTGCCTTTTCTTTTCGTAAATCTTTCGGGAATTAATTCTTATGCTTTTTACTACAAACAAAATTACTCACCTGGATTAAAGATTAAGGCCTTAATCTCTTTAGATTATCTTTAATCTCCATGAAATTGTGAAACCAGACAGAAATGGGTCATTTTATAGCTAATTGACCATAAATAGTAGCATTTTTGACCTGAAGTACTAAGCTAATTGTCTTGACTACGCAAAGTCCCTGAATTGTTGTCAACTCACCTCTTTGTGTTGTGTGGCCTTGATGTCACGTAGCTCATCATCCGGCGACTCCAGTAGGACACCTCCAAAGGAGCTTTGATTTCTCAAGCAAGCTCCCTTCCTAACCTGCGTCTCCTAGCGGCTGCCTGCGACGAAGGACCAGGCACCTCCACTCCACCAGAGTGCTCGCTGAGTTTAAAAGCTGACCTGTGTTTGTAATTTCACTTTCATCTTGCTTAATAAATATCTGCTGGATTCTTTCATTCACTTTTTTTTAATATTTGGATTTATGTTTTTAATAAAAGGGGTCTTATACTATTTGATTGCGCTTAATTGGCAAAAGCCAAGATACTATCTAGAAAGCAGACGTGGAGTCCATGAAAAAAGAATAAAGTGTGTAAGCACATTTACTTTCAAAAGGTAAATCATAACCCAAAGCATAGACAAAGTACCTCAGATGCTTTCTCCAAATGTTGTATTTAGGATCTCTGAGCTAGGTAGTTTATTGCTATTTACTTTTGTGGGGAAAATAAAACTGTTAAAAATGAAGGTAGCAATTGCTGGGTGTAATTTGGTACATTTATGCAAACTTCAAGTGATCTTCCTGAAAGCCATGGTGTTGCTGTTGTCAGACTAAATTTCAAATTTCCTATTTTGTGTATAATGAATTAAAACAAAACAAAACTAAAGAAAAACTCAACTAAATCCTACATCTTCAAGGAAGAGATGTGCCTTAAATGAAACAGGGTACTGAAAATTATATCTGTAGTAAAACATACCATGCACAAGTGGTTTCCTTTTAACTATCACTTTAGGCAAGCCGCTCTCAGAGTAGTCACTTAAACAATTTCATAGAAATGATACAGGCCAAACATGTTTAACATTCACGTCAGTAAGTTGCAAAAACAATCTGCATGTTCGTTGTAATAGGCCATTAGCGCAGAATACAATTTTAGCAAAAGCCTTTTGATTACTACTTTTTCTTAAAAACACCATTATAGATATTTCTTAAATGTGATTGTAATGCAAGTTAAGGTAACAGAGAGCAAAACGTTAATATAGCCATTATTTCGATTGACATTTATTGAGTATCTACTCTATGACAGGCCTTGACCTGAGCATTCAGCCTCCTATTGGGCTGACTTAGGACCCTTCATACATCAGAAAACTTCGGGGTATCTTTGCACTGGTTTATAGTCATCTCAAACCTCCTGATAATGAACACACAAAAGCGAATACCGTCTACCTATTCAGCATGTCATTGGTATGAAGGCCCCAGAAAATATCTCAAGTAATCAATGTGTTCAGAGAATTATCTCACACAAATTACTCATTAACTCAATAGCACATAATAAAAAAGAACATCAATTAATTAATGAGTCACCCTCAGATCACTATGATTACAATGGAGCTCTGTTGAAACAGCAGTTATAAATGGAGTTGCCTCTCTTTATTCATTGTTTGCAATTGGCCCATTGTTTGCCTGAAACCAGTGTCATATTTAACACATGCCTGTAGGTAATTGTGTGATTAGTATCATAAATGAAGAATTCAGAAAGTGTACTGCTTCTAAGACCTTATAAATGATGGGGAAAATAAAGGCAGCTCTCACTTGTACTATAGCTTCCGTTGAGGCCAAGCCATTAGACGGGTATTATCTATCTAAAAGTTGTACTTTTACGTTTAAAAGACTTACATGTTGAGATGCTAGGACATGTAAAAGTAAAATTTTAAATGCTTTAAAATACACTTAATTTCAGTAACTTTTTACAAAGACTGAAATATGCATGACCAGTTTTGTAAAAGTTGTGGTACCCTAAACGGACATTTTAGGTTTTTTTGCGGGGGGGGGGGGGGGCATTCAGGAGGGTGTGTAGAGATTGACAGCAATAGGGGAAGAGATTATAAGCGGTACCAAGTATTACATACAAAGTCACCAACTAAAGTTTTCCAACTATCTTGGTAAATGCCATTCCAATAAGCTTATAGAATAATTATAACAGTTCCCTTAGGTAAGTAAGAAACATCTGTTGGTAACACATAGCAGGTGTTAACAATTACACATACTGAAATTTTTAAAACCGTTTTTAATTAAAAGAATTCTGTTTTCTGAAAAGAAAGATATGTTAAATTCAAAGATCCTCCTGTTTTGAGCGTGCAGACCACGTAATGCACAAAACTGTAAAGCCCAAATCATCTTGGATCAACTAGGTTTCGTGTTTGGTTCAGATCACTGCAATCAAAAGTGAATTGGAATTCATTGCATTTTTCACACAATTGGTATTCTGGGCTGAGGAGCTGAACACTCATGAAATTGGTATAGGAGAGCTGATTACAGAATATTTTGGCTTTATGGGCAAGGTGCTTGACATTAATTGTACCGAATTTGATGGACACAGTACAAAGATAAATGAGAACAAGAAACATTCAGAAAATAGATTATCCAAATCTTGTTTTAACCCTACTTCTGCAGAAGACTTAAAATCACCTAAAACAGTCCATATGTAACATTATATGACTCATCTTCAATAGCTTTTAATAATAGCTAACATTCACGGCACACTTACCATGTATCAGGCAGTTTTCTGCGCCAAGTAATTTCCACAACACCCTTGTAACATAGGTACCATGGACCTCAATTTTACAGATTTTAAATAAAAACAGGAGAGTTTGCTTAACTTGCCCAAGGTTGTATAGCTTGTAAATAGATTTAAATAGGTTTTCTGGCTCTTGGGCTTAACCACTCACTATACATCTCTTGCAGGGTTGTCATTATCACCACCACCACCATCATCATCATCGTCATATCACCATTAATATTATTTTCTAGCCAAGAACTGGAAAGTTACCTGTGCTTGGTTGAAAATTACAAATATTTCAGACTTAGTCTCATCATTAAAAATGAAAAGTGGGAATAAGAGTGATATTTTCCTAGATGCATCTGGTTTAGAGCTCTTTCTTTCTACCACACAATGAAAGAATTTATCTGAGTCACAAAGCTATGATAGTTAAAATAGGAGATCCTTGGTGTAGGAGAATCAGGAACAGGAGATAGCATAGACTTGAGAGTAACTCGAAGTAGAAAGCCTCAATTTTCGACATCAGGATAAATATGGGGAGTTGAAGCTAGACCAGTCTCAGAAGTCAATATAATAAAATCAGTATGTTATTTGTCTTTGATATCTTATAAGTTGATAAGAATAGTATTATGTGTCAAGCTATGTGCTCACTGGTCTAAAATACACAAGCTATACAGGACCCTGGCTCTAGGTCAGCTGCCAAATACCTAAGGGACTCTTTAATCTCAGAATTACAATGGCAAGCCAGGCTAAAGCAATAGTGGGCAAAGCCGTCATCCTTAACATAGACCAGACCAAAATGCAATTGTTTACAACCTCATATTACCACAGAAAAATTTCCAAGATGTTCTTCCTTTACTGCCTCAGCTGCTTGCCACTATCACTACAGCATCACTTCCAGATTTGGGGGTCCTTGTGAACCTAAATCATTCTGGATTAAGTCATCTTAAAGGGAACTTTCACCCCACGAGAGTGTTCTGTATTTTCGGTATATTAGTACTTAAACTGAAGGGCTTAGCGTGGGGATAGTCATGGAGGAACATGGCCAAATGAGCTGCATAAACAATGTGATTTTCCTCAATCTAGAAGGCACAGTGGAAGCCCCAGGAATTTTTAGGTGCATGGTAGCATAGACTAATTACAACATGATGTGATAAAATATTGCTAAGAGGGGCGCCTGGGTGGCGCAGTCGGTTAAGCGTCCGACTTCAGCCAGGTCACGATCTCACGGTCCGTGAGTTCGAGCCCCGCGTCAGGCTCTGGGCTGATGGCTCGGAGCCTGGAGCCTGTTTCCGATTCTGTGTCTCCCTCTCTCTCTGCCCCTCCCCCGTTCATGCTCTGTCTCTCTCTGTCCCAAAAATAAATAAAAAAAAAAAAAAAAAAAACGTTGAAAAAAAAAAAAAAAATATTGCTAAGAACATCAAGGTTTTCACAGCCCAAGTTTGATGGAGCTGCTAGGTTGTCTGAAATTTAATCTTGACCTAGAATTTCTGTATTCTTCTTAGAGTATGCTTAATTTACTGTGAATAGTAGCAGGAACTGGAAGACACATAAACCACATCTGAGGCAGTAATTGCTACATGAAAAGAAAATGTGATAGAAAAATACAATATGGGAGAAAATGTTGCCTGGAAAGAGCCAGGTCACTTCATAAAAAAAAGTCTTTGAGCACCTACTATGTGTGTAGCATCATACTAGGCATGCCTAGATTTTTTCTGCCCGAGAAATTTTGGTGTGTGAAATATACTGTTCACTGCTATTTATTCTTTGTTTAATGCCCAATTTATTAAACATACGACTCTAACAAATGCAATTTCTCTAAACATTTGTACACCATTTAAACAGCTAATAAACCAAAACTTGTAAATGTAATAAATCAGATCCAACCATTTAAACATTGATTAGAAACTTAATTTTTCTAAACATTTCAATAAAATCCCATCTAATGAGCTTGAAGTATTTTAAAACCACACAGAAATTCTCACAATGAGTTAAAACATTTTTTTAAAAAGGCTTAAAGTTGGGGCACCTGGGTAACTCAGTTGGTTAAGCATCCAACTTTGGCTCAGGTCATGATCTCACTGTTCTTCAGTTTGATCCCCACATCAGGCTCTGTGCTGACAGCTTGGAGCTCAGAGTCTTGAGCCTGCTTCAGATTCAGTCTCTCCCTCTCTCTCTGCCCCTCCTCCACTAGTGCGAGTGTGCACGCATGTGCTCGCTCTCTCTCAAAAATAAATGTTAAAAATTAAAAAAATAAAAAGGCTTAAAGCTGTAACAAAATTACTGATTTGAATTAATATTTCTAGATTTTGTTTCATATCTTCCTGAGACTACCTTAATAGTAAGTAATTCCTTTCAAAAAATAGAGGATACTGTCTCAACTCATTGAGGTTACAGGTGATGTGGTGTTGACTACATGAATGTTGGATGGGGCATGAAAATGAGCAGCTCTGCCGGAAATGATTCAAACTTGAGCCAATGCTTATCAAGTCGGCCAAGTTGGCCAATAATTTCATAATCATGCTTTTCTTGTTTTACATCAATGGAACCTTTTTTAAGTCCAAGTCTTTCAAATAGGTGATAATTTCCTATAACTCAATGCTTCTCCCCAATGGATGTGGGTTTGCATTTTTGAAAACTGTGTGTATGTCATTTTATATCTCATTATAAGTTATAGGATCATATAGAGATTTTTATCTACCAAGAAATAAGGAATTGAATCTATGTAGTCAAATTTCCTATAAGGACATTTGACTAATCCTCTGTCCTGCGTAAATTATTGGACACTCTTTTGAACTGATTATAATGCATTACCACCTGTGTTGATTAGTATTTTGCATTTTTGGTATGGTTTTATTTACAATTCTCTACACTTAATTCTTCTCCACTTAGAAGATAGAAACAAAACAAACTGACATTGTGTAAATGTGTATACATTCAGTAGAAGAAACAGGCCAAATATAGCATTATATTTAGTTTTTTTAATATTATAACTATACTGTATAATTTACTGTATAACTTTTCCCTTTTTGAATTCAGTATAAACTCATGGATTTTGTAGATTCAAATGCATTGTGGATGAATTTAGTAATAGGTTATATTTCGTGTGTGTGTGTGTGTGTGTGTGTGTGTGTGTGTGGTTTTTACCACAGGTGTCAATCAAGAAAGTTTGTTTTGAAAGACACTACCTTAGAAAACCAGAAAGCCAAAAATAAAGGACTTGAGAGAAATGCAGAGTGCAGCACAAGGTGAGCACAAGGTGAACTGTTCCAGAAAAGGGTACTCAACCTGAAAATTACAGAGGCCAAATAACCGTAAAAGCAACAGTAACAGAAATCACTTAGAGAAAGAATATCAGTATAGTACATTAGCTGGACATTGAAAAGAAGAGAATAAAGAAACAGAAGAGTAAGTCAAGAGCTGAGACCATGACTTAACAACCCATATCTGGGAGGGTTTACCTCACTCTTCGTTAGATATTTGACAAGACCATCTTTGTGCCACATGGCTATCATTGGTTTTATGCAGACCTTGATTACTTTTAGGTAAACGTGATTATTGTTTACCAGCAAACAGTTTTCTTAGTCATAATTAACCTCTTAATTTTTGTTTCCATTTAAGAAATTTAGTCCATCAGGGCACATTAGAAAAGACCTCACAATAGACATTTAAATACAGTTTTCTAAAAAAATTTTTTAATGTTTATTTATTTTTGAGAGACAGAGACACACACACCGAGCATGAGAAGGGGAGGGTCAGAGAGAGAGGGAGAAACAGAATCGGAAGCAGGCTCCAGGCTTCAAGCTGTAGGAGCACAGAGCCCAATGTGGTACTTGAACTCACAAACCGCGAGACTGTGACCTGAGCAGAAGTTGGATGTTTAATCGACTGAGCCACTCAGGTGCCCCATTAAAATTCAGTCTTAAAGAACCATTGAAAGATGGAAGGAACGTTGATGTTTTTACAGAGATCACCCTTAATTTAAGTTCACTAAGCAATTAGTTTCATGATGACTCATCTAGCTAGTAGGCAATAGAAAGCCACCAAAGATCTTCAAAAAATAGATGGCATAAGAAATATCACAGTTCAAGAAGTTGGAATCAAACTGAAATGTACAGGGTGGACTAGGGAGGGACAAGAGGGGATGCTGGTGGTTCAGTCAAGAGGCCTTTGTAAAAACCAAGGAAAGAGATGAGCACTTACACGGTATAGTGATTGGAGAGTAAAACGAGGGGGGAAAGCAAGGGAAAGAGGCAAATTTTACTAAATATGACAGCTGACTAGATGTGAAGGGAACAATGGAGAAGAGTCAAATGTGACTCTGAGACTTGGGGATTTTTACCCTAAATTTTTATAGTTAATGTAGCAAACAGACCTACAAAAGAGAGAATAAGGAGGAGTGTATGCTCTCTGATGAATCTTTGAATATCAGGAACACTGTATTTCATGTGAAAGTGCAGAGTTTTATTCCTGCATCAAAAATTTTGGGGGGCTTTGGGCTTTGGGGCACCTGGGTGTCTCAGTCAGTTAAGCGTCTGACTTCAGCTCACGTCATGATCTCACAGTTCGTGGATTTGAGCCCTGCATCAGACTCTGTGTTGACAGCTCAGAGCCTGGAGTCTGCTTCAGGATCTCTCTCTCTCTCTCTCTCTCTCTCTCTCTCTCTCTCTCTCTCTCCCTCTGCCCCTGCCCCACTCATGCTCTGTTTCTCTCTCAAAAATGAATAAACTTAAAAAAAATTCTTTGGGTTTTAGGGAAAAAAGGAACTCAATACTGTGGGTTAGTGTGGCAGATCTTGCTAGTTTTCCACACAGCATCTGTATTCTCCCTCCATTCTTGCTAACAGCATATGGGGCAGTGAGGTGCTGAAGCAAAAACATGCATGTCACAGCTTCTCTTGCATCCAGGGATGGCCATTGGACACAGTTCTGGTCAATGGAATACAAAAATTAGTCAATGGAAGATTTCTGGGCAATTTTGGGCTTTCCTGGTAGTCACACTACTCCTTCCCCCTTATTGTTTCCCTTTTCTTTCTGCCTGGAACTCAAATGGGAGCTAGAAGTGGACCAAAGTATAGATAATTGAGAAGATGAAATTGCAAATTTAAAAGTTTCTGGGCAGTGTTGAATTTGCGGAGCCACCAATGGGGAACAGATGTGAACAGACTTGAACTTCAACTGTCCCGCTTACTTCTGGACACCTTGTCACTGTAGTTGGGTTATTTCTTGTCATCACTGTGCTTGGGTTTCTGTTACATGCAGTCAAAAACAATCCCTAACTCGTATATACTTGTTTTTAGAAGCTTGGGAAATGTTATGATTTCAGTCTCAGCCTGATTCAGGGAAGGGAAATTTTGCCCTGTGTTTATAAGACCCAACATGATTTTATTCCTTCTCTCTCCAATTCAGGTCCTTCCTGTCACATAACAACCCATAATCCTCTGACAAGAGAAGCAAGAAGGTAGTTTCTAGTGTTTGTGTCTTATTTTACTTCTGATCTTATGAAGCCCCCAAACTCTACCCTGACTTTTGAAGTAAAGTTAGGATTCCTATTAGAATATTACAATGTATCTACTTTTACATGTGGCCAGTGGGGAAGGCTGAGTTCTTATTAGACTGTCATAAAATACTATCGGCAGAAGGATGCAAAGGAAATAGCAAAGATATTTTCAAATAATTAGTGGGAACTACAGAGAAATCCAAAAGAAAGCCATTGTGCAAATGTCAGGCCACTCAAGGTATTTCACCTTGAAGAGACAATGTCAGATCCCTGCTTTGGATATAAAGGAAGTTTTGAAAGTCTTTCTGCCAGTCCCCAAATCCTATCTGAAGATGATTCCTGATCTATGAAGTTGCTTTCTTGTTTTCAGAAAAGTAGGAAAAACAAAGACAATATTTACATACAATTTGTACAAATATATTTACTCAAAAATCGTTCTTTAATGAAATATTTACCTTTCTTACTTTGCTGGGGGCATACAAGTAGCATTTCCTTTATGAAAACATGGTGATGGTAGATAATAGGTTTTGTTTTTTTATTATCTCAAATATAAACTGTTGTGTGCTTCATCTTGTTTTCACTGTTAACATATATGTATATATTTAAGTATGAATACACAAATTTGTGAAATCTGTTAACTTTGTTTTATTTTGCTATGGATCCAAAATCTGGTTTTAACCTTGTGCTCCTCAAATAAAAATTATCCATTTTATAACTACCTTCCAAACTAATCTTATGCTTAACCCTGCCTAGATTCCAAGTGCTACAGATTCCTCTGTCAACAGAACAGTGAACTTAATACTCTACTATTTTCCAAGGCATCAACTCAAGAGTACGTCTTTCCAGTTCCTTTTCCTTCCTCCCCATGCTTCTAGGAACACGTATTCAACACTTTCCATGTGGCAATCATTGTGTGACGTTCTGGAGCATGGAGAGGAAAGTGGAGGAGAGGAAGAAGGAAAGAAATGCAAAGGTTCCAGGATTTACAAGACATCCTTTGTTCTCAAGTAGCTCCCACTCCTTTGGGGAAGGGAGGGAGAACAACTCCATAGCAGTGTGATGTTATTATTAGAGAATGGACAAGATAATGTGGGAACAGAGAAAGGAGTACCTAATTTTGAGAGTAGGAGCCATAATGTCTGAGAAAAAGCAGCCGAGTCTTAAGAAGTAGAGGTGCTTCCAGTGGATTAAGGAAAGGAGGGAAAGCTATTCCAGGCATCTACAAAGACCTCAAGGTATGAGAAATTCTAGTGGGTTAAAGAAACGGCAATTGGCACTTCAAGGGGCTACAGATTAAAATCTAATGGTGAAGGGCCTTGTCCCTATAGACCAATGCAGGACAGCAGTCTCCAAATCTATACAGCTTTAAAAATATAGTTGTGTGTGTACATATGTATGTGTGTGTATATCAGATTTTTCAACTCAGTAGGTATGTTCTCATGCCCTATGATCTATGCATTTAAAAAACTCCACAGTAATGTTCATGATTCATCAGGTGTGGATATCACTGCCACAGAAGATTAGGAGCCAGGGGAAGGCATGATCAGATTTACATTTTAGGACATTCAATCTGGTGGTTTTATGAAAGCTCAAGTGGAGGCAGCTGGGACTATAAGATGGGGACCAGCTGATGCAGTTAAAAAGAATGCAGATTTAAAAAGCAATAGTGTAGAGCTGGGGAGAAGGTACACTTACTTCAAAGACACTTCAGAGATAGTACAGGAGGGGGGGTGGTAGTTTGTTGGGAACGAAGATGAGTTTTAGACTCAACGCTTTTGAATTGTCTTAGAATAGAACTCAGAAATACAAGCATTTACACTTTAAAAAAGAATTCATGATGAGAAACCTGAAGAAATAAAGTTTTATGCACCTGGGTGGTAAAGGTAGTACCTGAACTCTTGAAGTCATATTACTTAGACAACCTACTGAAATCAGAAAGCAAATCCTACCTTCTCAAGTGTAAAAATCTCATTTAAAATATTAAATTCCATCTGAAGTTGATGGGATATACAACAGTTAATGAATTAAAGAGATTAGAGTGACACATTGTGTTTTACCCTGATCTACCATATTAATTTGACTTAAGATGTCATTTCAGAGTTTCCTTTTTGGTGCCAAGGCAGAATTCTACCTGGGATTCCAGTTTCTATTCATCCTACATGATCCCAATGACTATTTTTTAATGTCTTTTCTTCTCTCAAAACCACTTCTTGCACTTGTCCCTCAAAAAGACTGTTGGGGCTACAGCCAGAAGGAATTGATGATTCTGAAATTTTGGATTTCATTTATACACTTAGTTCTTTCACACACAGTGAACCCCATGAAGTACAATGACAGATGGTAATGTATCAGTGTTACAGATTACTTATAGCCTTGCTTCAAAGTTAGAGTATAAAACTAAATGGATAAAATTGTTTTTAACTCTTTCAATAAAGTGTCCCCAGAAAAGGAAATAGCTCATTACATAGATTCTACCCTAATAAGGAGACCAAATAACTCGTTCCGGTAGTCAACAGCCCTCTTCAACCAACATTTCTCCCTTCAAGCCTAAATCCTTTGTGTTTCACTTTTAGCCTTGGACCTTCCATTCTGCCTTTAGTGGTGATAGATAAAAATGCTTACCAAGTGTTCTCTGAATAAAAAACTTAAAATACTCCTAGATTACTCATCTTGAAGTCTTTCCTCATCCAGAATAACCCCCAATCTTTTGATCTTTCCTGAAAGGTCGTATTTTCTAAAACTTGGATAATTTTGTTGGCTTTCCTCTGAACATTTTGATGCTTTCACATGTATTTTTGGTTAAGGAACTTGGAAATAGGCACCATAGTCTGCCTGGTGTGAAATGTATTAAAAACCATAGCTAATGAAGGAGCACTATGTCTTATATTGCTGCTTTACATATGAAATCAATATCATGCTTCTTTTTTTCTAATGCAAAGGCAACTTTACTAATTCATGGCCAGTTTGTACGGTTCCACTATGTGCCAAAAGTATTTTCCTACGTATTGCTGGAGGATTCCCATGATGTTTGCATAGTCTAATTTTCCTTTCTTTGTCACAAGTGAACATCTGTGTCCATATCTCACATGTTTAAGTTTGGTCTAGCACGATAGTATTATGTCTTCTATTCACCTTAAGGTTCTTTAGAATTCTTAGTATCTCCCCCAAATTGCTAGATATCCCTATCTTTTCCAGACATGTTTTCTGAACTCTCTCTTTTGTCAGCCAGCAGTATATGTTAAACCAAGCCCACAAACAACTCTTATGAAAGTCACTAATTAACTGATAGCCATCGTTTTGGTACAATGTTCACTTTTGTGTCTACTTGGAGGCATGTGAATTCCACCTTGGGAGGAAGGGTTGGTAAAATTGGAAGTGAGCTAGGGAAAAATAAAACTTAGGGCAATAGGGAGATCAAAGCAAAAGACAGAGTTTTTTAAATGCTAGAAAATAAAAGAAGCAGAAAGGGAATCAAATCTGAAGGAGACCAGAGGCAGACACTGAGTTCAAGGTCAAAGGATAGGATCCAGGTTATCAAAGTGAGAACAGTAAGAACACATGAGGGTAAATGGGGTAGAGGAGAGCAGACACATGGCGATTACCCAACAATAATTTCTCCCACAAATAATTTAGGTTTACCACTATGGACAGATCTGGTAGGGCTCAGGGATGTGACAGCCTGGCTTCCAAGGCCTAGAAGAATAGACCGAAGGTGATACAGATGAATTTCCCAACTGACTGCCTAGAATGCTTTTAAAGGATCAAATGAAAGAGAAAGTTCAAGTTAAGAATGGACATCATTTCCCATTGATTCTACCAAGTCGAGCATTCTCTCGCAAAAAAAAGGCATTGTTTGAAAAAAAAATTCAAAACTTTTTTTTTATTATCCTGCAATTCTATTTCTTGAATTCAAAACCATTGCCTATATATTCTTTGATATGTGGAGGTTATTTTCTGGCTTTTAAAAAAGCCATCCCTATCCCTGCTCCACTCAATACATGAGGGAACATTTAGCCTTGTGTTTTATATGCCATCCTTTACTATATGCAGCCCCCTAGAATACATAATAAAAAGATAAATGAAAAGCACATTAGAAATGCACCTAGTGGCGGGAATCCAGCCGGTGTTGATTGCAGATGTTTTGTTTGAGTCGGTGGCTGTGTTGTGGGAGAGAAATGCCGTTTATATAAATGATAGTATTGCCAGAGAATTCTGGGAGGGAAGAACAAAAACAAATCCCATCTTTGTCTCAAATATGTCTATCAAACCTATGTATTTCCTATCATTTTCTCCTAGATTCTCTTATTTATACATCCAGATTGTATTTATTTATCAATTATTGTTATTCTTTTTGGGTTATTTTATTAATACTTCTTTATTACATGGAATAACAAGACAAAGATTGACTCAGTCTGAGTTGACACTCCACTGCCTTAAGATGTTAAAATTCCATAGTTTCCAAATCCAAAATAATAAATGCTTTCATCTCTGTTTTCAGATTCATTTTCTTCCACCTTACCACATGCCCCATGCTCCAGCAACATAACTTTTCATTCTTCCCTAAGTGGGCATGTTCTATGTTGCCTCTTGTTTCTGTCCCTGCTGATTCCTCTGCCTGGAATGTCCCAAGTTTTCTTCTCTGCCTGGCAAACACCTACTCAACCTGACAAGTGACTGCTTTTCAGAAATCGCTTGTGGAAAAGCCTCTCTCTTCTTGAAGACTGAATTATACACACTCTTTTCAGTATTCTTTTACTAGAGAACTCACACTGTTCTAAAACAATTGGTTGCAAATGTGTTTTGCATCCTTTGCTAGACTGTGAACACATGAAGAGTTCTCCAGGATCTATAACCATACCTTGCATAAAAGAGTTGCTTAACAGAAAAATTTGATGGGCTAATCATTCAATTGGACAAGGAGATTTACCATTCCAGAATGTTTACATAATCCTGAAATCTCCAGATCAATAGCTCACGGCTAAAGTATTCAAAAATGTTCCAAAGGGCCTGATGAGCTAGGAGAAAAAGATTTGGGAAAAAATTAACCAAGAATAAAGCAAGGCTCAATTTCAGTATGTCTTGTGGAAAAGCAGATGTTCCTGTTTCCGGGGGAGCCCATAGAGACAAACGGGTGACTGAGCCTCGCAACTGATCAGTCTAAATGACAGGGCGATAGGTGATGCTGATTCTACAGATCAAGGATGTACAGGGTCTAGTTTACAGCTAGAGTCTATTGTAAACTGTGCCCACCCTCACCTTTACCATTTTCCCCTGACAAGTGAATAAAAAAGTAGAATGCCAGATTATCCATGATTCCATAAAACGGACACAAATTAGAGTCCTCTGTCTTACATGCCAATTCTTTCTGCATTAAAACAACAAGAAAAATGAAGCAAAACAAGAAAATAAGACTCATTTCTTTAAATACAAGTTAAAAAATGCAGTCAGCTTAACTCACTGGCTCTGTTTTGAAGTGGCCAGAAGAAGAGAGAGATTCTGTGGAGGCTAAACCTCCGAAGCTATGAGGACACGTTTTCTTTACATTTACCTGAGATTCAACAAGAAGACATTTCTTATTAGTGCTATTAATAACCTCTTGTGGGATTTGCATCAGGTCCTAGGTGAGCCACACAAAATTTTATACATTTGGTACAAAAGCAACTCTGAATATTGATGAGACAGACATGCTTTAGTTCTTTCAGTATTGCTTTGTACACAGGATGTAAAATAAAATGAGCAATGCATCATGTGAAACAGCAGGCTTGTCAAAATATTCAGGTAGTGGTGCGCCTGGGTGATTCAGTCTGTTGAGTGTCAAACTCTTGATTTCGGGTCAGGTCATGATCTCACAGTTCATGGGATTGAGCCCTGCATCAGGCTCTGCACTGGCAGGGCAAAACCTTCTTGGGATTCTCTCTCTGCCTCTCCCTCCCTCATGCTCTCTCTCTCTCTCTTTCCCTCAAAACAAATAAATAAACATTTTTAAAAAATGTTCAGGTAGTACATGCTACAGAAAGGTGGAAGAAACCATTTATCTAATCCACCCTTGGGAAATGGCAGAATCCTAAATTGTTTGCAATAAGAATCTGTGACAGAGATGAACCTTTGTGGATCCCAAACACTTCAACTCAGTGGAGTTAAAATGGCTAGCTGTCTCCGATGATAAAATCAACTGTTTATGCTTCTGTTTTACAGCTCACAGTTCCCTTTCTTCCTCTCTTGAAAAATATCACACATTAATAAACATCAACGAAAAATATTTCTAGTCTGAAATTAAGCCCTATAGCTTTGATGGATCATTAAACTCCACTCATAGATTCTTTCCTGGGTCCAGTTTGAAGTTTTTGTGGTTAGAATGCTAATTTTCTTAACTCTCAGCCACCATTTTAGCTCAATTTGTTTGACAGGGACTACCAGGGATGCAGAGGGAAAGAAACACTTACCAGGACTGGCCTTGGTGCTTTTTTGCTCCAAGCAAGCAAACAAGAACAAGATTATAGTGGCCCTGAATGGAATCAGAAATGGAAGGGAGCTCTTCTCCCCCCACAAGAGGCTTCTTGAAGAAAAACAACTTTAAGATGCAATCTGTATCAGGGAAGCCACTCGACACCTGCTAGAAGTTCCTGTGATTTTGCAATCCATCCTGAGCATCAACACCTGAAGATATAGCTGCTGAACTTGTTTCCTCCTGGACATGACTAACTGCCTGGTTTTGAATCCAGGAAGCTGGAGGCACCCTAGACTCAATGACAGACACACAGGAGATGCCAAGGGCGGCTTTCAATGTGAGCCTGAAGTTTTACATTTTAAGAAGACAAATGAACAGCGTTACCTGTTTACTTCAATATTGACAAAGGAAAAGCCCGTGGCCCCCTTGCACCTGTTAATACTTGCTCCTTATACGGATGTGACCCATGCAGCTGCTCATTTCAATTAGCCCAGGGCCAGTCTTGGCATTTACCCACAGAAACAATACTGCACAAAGAAGTGCCTCTGTGCATTCATACTGGCATTCTTCCAAGTCACACTCAGCTTCTGCACATTTTCCCAACCTGTCTCCCTGAGTGTAAGTCCCTAAAAGCTAAATGCTGGATGCTTAAGTCCCTAAAAACTAAAGGAGTCCTTCTGTTTCACTTAATGATACCTTTTAATTTTCCTTTAAACCATCATTTCTCCTTTGCACCTCCCTTTTATTTTTTTTCTCAACCTTCATCCTTTTCCTTTGAGACACTTAGAAATGACATTGTTCTCACTTTTTAGCAACAATGACAAAAAAGATGAAAGAACATTGATGTTAAGAATTCTCCTTATTTGTCAAATCAAAAAAAAAAAAAATCTAAATAAAAAGTGATTGCCCAGCCTGTGTCTCTTTTGCTTCAGTGTTAAGTTTGTTTTCAAAATTAGGTCCTTGGTTAGAAGGGATCATAAGCCCCCCCACTCTGATTCACCTCTATCATCACTTTGGGAGGGGGGTGGGGGGTAGGGTGGAGACAATCCTTTTGCCTTTACTCAGTGATGAAAACATCTATGGCAGCTTCCTCCCTGAATTGCTACTAAAAGCATCACCATTCTCTGCCTCTCTTTCCTGAGCGCCATCAGACATTACTTTTTCATATGAGTTATATTGAATGTGCCCTTTTATGACATGCCTAAGAGATGCTTAGAGACATTTCTTTATTCACTCCCCAAGTCTTCACTGTTGCTAGCACTGGAAATTTATCACCTCGTGGGCAAAGACCATGCTCTTACTTTTAGTGAAGCTCTCATCTTGCTGAGAGACATTTGATATATGCCCAGTGCTGGAAAAGTTTTTTTTCATTCCGATAATGAGGGGTGGGCACCTTCAAAACTACTTGTCTGTTATATTACACATGGACAGTGAAATACCCTGCCCCAGCCCACAGTGGAGAGTTACTTCCTTTTGCTTCATGATAGAAAATGAGCCAGCTCACTGGGTCTGTCTTGTGTCTATGCAACCATCTGGAACAACATGTCAAGGGGTAGGCAGACATGTTTACCATGCCGCCATCGCTTCCATAAACTGGCCTCAGTGGGTAACTTCTTCTCCATTTGCCAGGAGATACATCTGCAGACAATCTCGTCTTTCAGTCTGAGTGTTTACACATTTAGTAAGAGGGCAGGTTCTATAAAACTCCTATATCTGTATATATTTGTTTTGCTGTCAAGTTCCCTGTAGTTTTTGTTTGTTCAGGGGCTGAGTTTGTAGCAGGTGTTTGGAACAATTAACAGAAGCAGGGATACCAGTAGTGGGCAAAGGGTGGAAGAGTATAAAACAAAGGCTTGACATTTTAAAAAACAAAGACCCTTAAAAAATACACTTAAGAACCGCAAACTAGAATGCACCGATGGCATTATGTTTAATCTATTATAATTAAACTATGAATATGTGCCTTGGCCATAAAATATTAGCCCAAGTTTAAAAACATCACTTTTTATGAATATATTTTATGTGATTTCTTTTAATGCTAAAACCATATTTTATAGGACCTGTAAAAAGCTTGAAAAATGAGACATATATCAGATCTTTCCATGCAAATGACAGAATCAGTCCGTTCTGTTTGCTCTGGGTTGCGAAAATGCACATACAGAGAGAACAACCAGGAATGCTTTGAGCGTTTTTGCTATTTGCAGAAACTTATAATCAGATGGAGGGAGTCTTTTTGCTTCTGTGTGGGTGACTAAGATAGTTAATTGGAGCTATGCCAAAGAGTCTTTTTCATATCAAAGCAGTTTGGGGAAAATTATATTTATTTGGATGGTTTCACACTTTGAGTTTTGATTTCATTAAAATCAGCATGAATTTACAATTATAGATTTCTAAGTTATTCCATAAGCATAAATGCCAACTCATTTATGTTCTAACAAATAACACAGTCCAAACACTTTGCCTAGAGAAGAATAACTCATCTCAATCCTCTGTTTTTCATTATTTTAACAAAGGAAGTTGAAATAGGTCTTTCTACTAATATCTACTGACCATGTCTTTGAAGGACAGACACCACTAGGTGCTCCAGTTAGATCAGTGGAGGACATTTGCCCCCTACGTGAAGTTCCCGCTTTATTTGTAGAGACAGTTATAGTAACATTTATAAAAATATAATAATTGGTAGAATTGTGTACCAGTTACTCCCACGTGAAAGAATAATATGAAATGCTTCTACTAGGGTCATGGACGTGACCTTGTTGAAAATGTAATAGTTTATTTAACTAAGCCTGAAAGAATGATCAGAAATAAGACATATAGTCAGTCATCTTTCTTTGGCATTTGAATCAGCAGAATATCACCGGGTTGCTAAATAAACAGACCAGGGGGCTATAAAGAATATTGAGAAATCCCTGAAGTGAAACAAGTCATTGTCACACTGGTCTGGATATTCTAGGAAAGACAAAACTAATTTACCAAGTATTGGTAAGGAAGAAAGAGAGAGAGTAAGACACTGCAAAAAGATTGTATATAAAGTATCACTAGAGGGGAAAAGAGCTGAAGTTAAACAGAAAGTGTCCTGAAATTAGTAGTCATATGTAGAATGAATGAGGTTAAGTGAATTAATGAATACTTCAGGATTCAGGTAAATCTAGGCCCTTCTGTCCCTGAACCACCAGGGCTAAGAGCTCTCATTTGACTTTCATCTTATAATAGATGTTAAACCAAAATGGCATTCACCCTTCTACCCTCTTCTCCAAACCACGTTGACTCTTGCTGGGTGCTTCACATTCCCATTCTTCATGGCAAATCCTTTCATTCAAACAGAAATCTTCCTAGGTCAAGTGATGGGTAGATTCACGTAATAGGCCTTACTAAGGATTGTTGACTAGAATATATTGCTAGCACTAAAACGTATATTCTCTACTATCCTTTTACCTAGTGCATCTTGCATTAGGCTTTGCCACTTATCAAAGACAAAATGACTGTAAAGTAAAATTCATCATCTGTAGCTATTAAGCCACCACAAATTGATAACATCCCCAAGAGAACAGACATATGGCTGACTGCCTAGATATATGACATTAGGAAAAAGAAAACAATGCTTTATAAACACTGGATATTTTTTTTTCCTGTATGATAAGCTTCTTAAGAATTTAGGTCTTACCATTAGCTTATTTGGACCAATGTCTGTTTTCATTTTCATTCCTGATATCTTCAAGCTTTCTAAACAACTCTCTTTGTATAACCTCCCCTCTCAAACTCTTCCTCATAACATTGTACCTTGAGTTATGTTTAGCATATATGTATATATGCTATATGTATATAGTTGGCTGTGGTCAGTAGGCATTGAACCAGGCAACGCTGCCAGTGAAAATTCATGGGTTAGCCAACGAAGTGAAAAAGATAGACGTTGTTTTGTCTGGAGAAAACAAGTCAAAATGATCTGGAATTAATCATTTTGTTAATTCACAGTTTGACTAAGTCTACCATACTCACCCATTCTAAAGTAAGTAGCTATGTCACTCTTCTTCATACACTCTGCAGTAGAGCAGACAAACAAGACTCAAAAGGCCTCAGTTTGAGCTTATCTCATATATATCCTGGCTACAAACGTGGATAAATAACATAACCCCTTGAGCCTTACATTCCTTTTCTATAAATTGGAGATCCTATCATCTTCTCTGCCTGCCTTGAATAGTGTTTGGAAAAATCAACTAAGTTGATGTACATGCTAGGTAGTTATTCTGGGCCAGGCCACAAAAGCTGGCTCAGTTTCCAGGATTAGGGAGAATGACCACAACAAAGACTCTGTGCGAGGTATGTGGGCAAGATGAATGATTCACGGAGATAAGATGGGAGAAAGATTCCCAGTGACTTCTTATTCCTCCTGACCATATACCTCAAGCTTGGTAGTCTTAGAAAACCAATAGAGTAAACTCTCCACTGAGTCAGAAGATTCCAGAACTTACTGTGCTTTAAATCATCTCAGTCTGGTAGAAGAGTGATGGAATGGGTTACATGTGGTCAAATCACCCAAACTTCTGGGTTCATAATTTCTTGCTGCTCTAGTATTACATAGCTTAACAATTTCTTTGTTTGAGTCCCTAGACTTATTCAAAATTTTAATGCAAAGACCTGACTGTGGCCTATCACATTTCCAAAGCCTCAAACAATATGATGTCAATTCAAGACATGATGGTTTTTAAGTTCATATGGTTTGGACTTATAAAATACAGATGACTTTTGGAGAACACAGGTCTGAACTACACGAGTCAACTTACATGTAGTTTTTTTGCAGTTCAGCACTGTAAAAGCATTTACCGTTCCTTATGATTTTCTTCATAACATTCTCTTTTTTTCTAGCTTGCTTTATTGTAAGAATGCAGTTTATAATACACATAACATGCAAAATATGTGTTAATCAACTGTTTATTTTATCAGCAAGGCTTCTGGTCAACAGCAGTATATTAGTAGTTAAGTTTTGGGGGAGTCTACTGTTATATACAGATTTTCTTTCAATGTCTAACCTCTGCATTGTTCAGAGGTCAACTATACTACAATTGCTTCTAAGTTATTTAAGAGCTAATTTGTCTTTGTGGATTATTCAGGATTTTAGGACTTCTACTCATTCTTTTCCCCTTTTTTGGTGTAGTTTTGAAGAAGCCATTATATTTAATATATACAAAGAGACCAGATATATGATAGTGAGCAAAATTTATGTTGCAAGAATGGCTGGCAAAAATAACAGCATTGTAACACGAAGCACCTAAAAATGGGCCAGGGGAGATATTTTACTGGCATGTGAGGAACTCAGAATGAAGTACCACCATGCTCCTCATTTCTACCCGGAGCTAGACCGTCTTCCAAGCCAGGGATTCTTCTCCTCGGGACAGATGTAAATGATGACAGATGCATCAGCAATACTTTATCATAAATCATGATTCAGCTCTTTTGGAACCCACGTCCCTGTTCAAGATAGAGGTGGGAACTGTTGGAGCAGGAGTAAAACAGGATTTTAACACACTAGATTCTGTAGCCCCATGTGAGCCCCAGGCTTGGAGCCGTCCTGACTCATTTCTTCCCCGTTTCCAGCAAAACAGTTTCTCCCTTCCTGACTCACCTTTCACAAGACTCTTTAAACCTATGTGAGGATTTATCTCTCACTGACTTATGTCCTAAGACCTGGTTGTTATTATAACGACTTTACCTAATTTATGGTGATAGAATGAATTCATATTTATGAGTCAAGCATTTTTATGGCCAGGACTTGGTAGTGAAAATAAAATCATGTTTGTACTTTTTAAAGAAAAACGTATTCAATACCAAAATCTTAACCTGTTTGTTATCATTTTTCTTTTTTCCAACGGAAGATAATCTTGACATTATTCTGTAGGAAATTCCTCACACCGTCTGATTTCTTTCAGTGAGATAGATCATCACAAATGAGAGTTTATCCTATCTCCTAAGCAACATACCACATTAGGGGACTGGATTACAGAGTAGCAATAATATTCCAGTGGAGTCTGAAGACCTGGGTTTTAACCTGAGATTTGGACACATAGCCTTATGTAGCTTCTTTCAGTCTTATATCTCTTAATTACGAAATAGGCTCCAGGGTCCTTAAAGTCCCTTCCTGACAAATTTCCTCATCGACAAAATGAAGGTACTAACAGTAGCCATCCATAGGATTGCAGTGAGGATTACATGATATTCAGCACAGAGTTTATTGTAAGAACATTAACAAAAAGCTCAATAAATCAAATATTTTTATAATAATTATTTCATTATTTATCCTAGCTATTTACTGTCAAACTAGCAGACTTCCAACGTACAGATGTGCTACATGGGCATATTCACTATATATAAGTACATAAGCAATGTCTATAACAGTGGTATCTGGATGGTAGGTGTGAAATATACTGGAAATGAAGACCAAACATTGAAGTTAAAATATCTTACATGTTAAGATTTGATTTTGGACAGATCACTGTGGTTTTACAAATATGCAAAAACAGCCAAACAAGTTGAGCAGGTTTTGTGTTCATTTTCTCTGATCTTGTATTTTATGTGTGTAGTACTTGATTGGCAAGGATTTGATTGGTAAGGACCTGATGAACTGATGTGGTCAATATCACCAGGGAACACCACTTTATACAGGGACTTGATGGTCATGATTTCTTGGCTTCAAGCATCATTAATAAGCCCAATATTCTCCACAATTTAATCAGACCCCAAGGAAAGGCACAATTTGGGAAAACAGCACGTTATTTCCAGCTGTTTTCTTTCACAAACAAGTTTGGAAACACTTGTGTTTTTATGCAGATGTGTTTAAAAAAATGTTTTGGACCAAAGAATTGCAATATGATTCATAAAGACATTAACCTACATTAATGTTTATGGATATGGATGTTAATTTATAAGTTCTTATTTACATGTGAAATTCATATATTCTCCTGTGGAGCAGATAATGTATTTCCTCATTTTTTTAATGCTAACTTGTCTTCATCTCTGATAGCAGCTAATGAAGTACAAACATACTTTTACAAATTTCAGTTGATTGATTCTTTAATAGCAGCTTAAAGTCTGAACCAAAGAAAAACTTAAAATGTTTGCAAGGCAAATGTTAAAGATTAACAGCACTTTCTGTTCTGGAAAGAGTTTGTAACTGAAGGCATATGATGTGTGTCTATTAAGATGTGGAACTGATTAACAAACGATTAGATCAGTATATTCTTATTATATTAATACATCAATATTATGTCCTAGTAACTATCATTGTAAAATATTATTACAGAGATAGGGATTGTTTTCCAGATCAGTTACCTCACCAGACTATATGCATATTCTAATGATGCCAATGTAACTAAAAGCATTTTGAAATCTCCTCACCTAAAGTTGTGCTCATGGTCAATTTCAAGAAGGGATTTAAATAACATAGAGGTTTACCTGCTAAGTCAATTTCAGCCTTGATTACACTTTCATCATAAGAATGTCTACAAATAAAGGCACCTGGGTAGCTCAGTAGGTTAAGCATCTGACTCTTGATTTCAGCTCAGGTCATGATCTCATGGTTTGTGAGTTTGAGTCCCACGTCAGACTCTGCGCTGACAGCATGGATCCTGCTTGGGATTTTCTCGCTGCCTCTCCCTCCCCCCGCCCCTCTCAGAATGGATAAATAAATTTAAAAAATTTAAAAAAAAATCAAGAATGTCTACAAATAAATCTGTACTTAAAAAAATCGGGGCGCCTGGGTGGCGCAGTCGGTTAAGCGTCCGACTTCAGCCAGGTCACGATCTCACGGTCCGTGAGTTCGAGCCCCGCGTCAGGCTCTGGGCTGATGGCTCGGAGCCTGGAGCCTGTTTCCGATTCTGTGTCTCCCTCTCTCTCTGCCCCTCCCCCGTTCATGCTCTGTCTCTCTCTGTCCCAAAATAAATTAAAAATGTTGAAAAAAAAAATTAAAAAAAAAAAAAATCAAATTCATTCTCAAATAATAGATACTGGTCATCTTTCAGGGTTATTGATACAGTATGTGAAATGGACTCAAAGGTCCTCCTTGCAACATATAGTTACGAAATATTTTTAAGTACCAGAAAACATTACCAGAACTAATATGAAAACTACGTCAAACAAATAGTTGTGACTGTACATAGAGTGAGTCCACTGTGGGCAACAGTAGATGAGAAAGCTTCATGGGGGAGGCAGAATTTGAGCAAGGCCTTAGGTGAGGGACAGAGATGGATAAGATGGAACATTATAAAGTCAATGTCAAAAATTATTTATTTTTAGATCTAGAAGAAACCTTCTCTTAAAGTCTGTAACTTTACTACTGAGGAAATTGAGAGCCAGAGATGTTATAACTTTCTTGTGGAAATCCAACTGGTTAGAGAGTAGGAATTAAATTTACTAAAGTTTGGTCTAGGGTTCTTTTCGTGATAATATGAATAACATCTCTGTGTTCAATCAAACCTGTAAGTGGTTTAGAGTATGGAATAGGATGGTTTTTACTTACTGAATCAATAAAACTAACAGATGGTTCTAATGTTAAATTCAAATCTAGCAGTATATTCTGTTAACATCTTTACTTTTGTTTTCAAGCCTATTTTAAAATATGTTATATGTCTTTCAAAATAAAAAAAGACCCATTCATATTTTATTAATTTCTAAGATAATTGTGGGTATGCTCATGAACATTGATAGAATAACGTTTAATATACTATTGCTACTGTGAGAAATATTCAGTGAGCGTAGCTAAGGTGCTGTCTTGAGATACAGCTTGATTACCTTTAAAAAGAAAAAAATAAAGGTTATATAAGGCCAAGTTTCTCTAGGTGCAAAGTATTTTTTCTTACAGCCATCAGCACACTTACAAAATTCACATCTTCCTACAAAAATAGAGTTGAAACTGTTATAGCTGCTGTAATGACTATAAAGGAGCCCGGATACTGAACTGGATGAAGCATATCACAGGAAAAAGAATTTCCTCAGCCTGTGTTATGAAGGGGTTAATTATGGGACCTGAGATAAGGTGTTCGCACATCTAGGCACTTCATCAAGCCATGGAGTCAGGAAACAAGGGAGAATAGATGAAGGTGCTAGGGATAATAATGATGGCAAGTAATGATTTCCCTAGAGGTGAACTGATCTATGGCCACAAGCAAAGAAAAAAGGCTAGAAAGTACCATAACATTACCTTGGAGTACTTAACAGACTCAAAAGCAGTAACCCTGTGTCAAAAAAGGCCCATCATCCTGCTCATTTTAGGTAAAAGAGTTATGCCAAAGTACAAGAGGGGAATGCAAAATTCACATATGAAATTAAACAGCTGAAAGGTATGATTTAACAATGCTCAAAACTCAATAAGCCAAAGATAAACAGCAAATTAGATGACTCAATGTCAGGAGGAAAAAACATCTTCCATCGATCCCATCGTCAAAAATTAATCTGCCTGAGAATGCCCTCTGCTCCAATCCCCGAGCTGATGAAGAGTAGAGAAATAGAGTAAAACCTATGTACGAGCGCTTCACCTTCAGGCTAGACCCTGATTACAATCTCCTGTGAGACATTTCAGCATGAAGCGCCTCTCATGTTGGGACTGCAAAATTAAATTGCGATCAATACTTTACAAAAATAATTGGGGAAAAATGTTCAGAAGTCGGAGCTGCACTGTGTGGCCACAAATATATGAAAGTTATTTTTTTTCTACCTTTCTGGGGGTTATTCTTCAGGATAGATCAGTTCAAAGGTGTCTCTTGACAATAGTGTTCTTGGAATGGTTTCGCTCACCTTGTTAGGGAATTTTAAAAGCAGAGGAACATTTACAGCCTACCAACAGTGGTATCTTATTGCTGTATTCTGGTTTCCTTTCTTTGGAGTGTTAATCTCAGCCCATAAATTCTTCTTGTCTCTTCTCACTTTGATGTTGATTTGAATTTCTGAGCACATTAATTCCATCATTAAACATAAATGACAAAAAAAGTTATATTCCAACAAAATAAAAAACGCACACGGGCTGCAAAGATTTGGTAGATTTTTGAAAACTTTGCTTTGGATTTGATTCTGAACCCTTCGATACATTTAAATGTTGAACTCTGTAGTTAAATGTAGGTTAAAATGTACTGAATCGAACTCTCTCCTGCTTTAAGCAATCCTTAGTATTCAGCTGTTTCTTCTTGTCTCCCTCTGAATGAGTGCTGACTTTTGGCAAAGATTTACTTTTTAATCCATACAAAGGAGGAAGTGGAAAATGTAAATGCCTTTGTGAAATTCCTGCTTTTTCTATAAGTGGTCACCTTTGGTTTTGTTATACAGAAAGTTCAAAATATTATACTTTTGTAATTGCCTTCTTGGAATCTGCATAGGCTTCTCTGGATTTTTATTTGTCGTGCAACTCTTCTGACAAGACACGCTACTGAATGCCCTCATATGAATCATTTGTTATAACCTGAGTCACACACACAGAGAAAAGCGGCTGCATTAAAAATACGCCATACAAGGCACACTGAAGTAGGTGGTCCATAACTGGCTAAAGGGGAGTACTCAGAGAAAGGTAATCAATGGCTTGCTGTCATTCTGGGCAAGGGGGATGCATCGAGTGGTGTGTGCAGGGCATCGGGACTGGGGGGAAAGCATTGAAAGGTGCTTATTAAGTGTGAAAATGACACCACCTTGGACTAGATTGCAAATGCTTGAGAGAAGACCTGAGTAACATTTCAAGTGACCTTCAGGAAGGAAATGACAGCACCCTCAAGAATAGGGGGCAAGGAGACTTCCACCGGGTAGGCACCCCCAAACAAAACAGATCTCTTATGTCACATGATTTAACTATGATAAATTTCAAATTTCATCCGTTTCCTTCCACCACCGTACATGCTCTTTTCACACAGCTCTTCGGATCAGAAAGATAGAATGCAAAGTAATTTTAAGATTCACCAGGGGTAAATGTAAGAGAGATGAGGGGGAAAAGAAGGCAACAGGAAGGGAGGAAGAAGAAGGAGAAAAGAAGAGACACAGACATTTCTCATATACAACCTGTGACCTAGGCTTCTATTCTTTACCACACACACAACATGCACAAAATATACCTTCTAATCACTCATAAATGCACTCTGGAACATGGCTCCCAATAATAGCTGCCTGACGGACACTGACTCAGTTCCTTGCATCTTAGTTCAGGCATCTGGTTTTCTAGAAAAATTTTCCTGAATATTCTCAACTGCATAATTAGGCATTTTGATCCTGTGCATATATTTCTTATGGCCTTTATCTATCAAAATTAGTGTTTCCTTCCCTACTGGATTGTGATATTTTTCTAATGTTTATTTATTTATTTTTGAGGGAGAGAGACAATGACAGAGAGAGGGCGCACAAGTGGGGGAGGGGCAAAAAGAGAGGGAGACACAGAATGTGAAGCAGGCTCCAGGCTCTGAGCTGTCAGCACAGAGCCCATCGTGGGCTCAAATTCACCAACTGTGAGATCATGACCTGAGCCGAAGTCAGACACTTAACTGACTGAACCACCCAGCAGCCCCAGGGATATTTTTGATTGAACAGTTTGTCTTCTGTTCATCTTATACACTCGTTTTTTTTTTTTTTTTCCTGATGTAAATAACCCAATTTCTTTATAACACTCTTTCACTGATTTTGTTTCTCAACTTTTAATTTGCCATTTATGACATTGGACTTACCTATTTGAGGCTTGGATTCCTCATCTCTAAAGTGAAAGGGTCGGCCTAAATAAAGTGTCTCAAAAGTCCTTTCTGGGTCTAAAATTACAGACAATAAAAATAATGCGATATTTTGCTGTAAAGCTAATTATAATGCCTGCCTGGCCACACCCGACTCTACATGGCATGAAATAAGACTCTTTTTAAAAATGTATTGCTCTTATCTGTTTGTATTCTATATGACATCACCTCACCTTTGGCTCCAGTCATGGTTCCTCACCAGAGGCAACAGATATTAAAGTTGTGCCATGTGAAATTGCTATTTGCTCGTTTTTACATATGCAAATGTTGACTTTAGGGGGATGGAACTAATATCTGGCAGAGCTTGGTGATAAAACTTGAGTCAGACCAATCTGCATCCATTTCCACAATCGAATAGGGAAGCAAAACAGACCCAGGCAGTTAGCAGGATGTGTACGCTGAACATATGACTCAGGAGGCATAAAACTGAGGACAGGTCATAACAGAGAAGGTGGAGCTATGGAGATACAAAGTCACAGAAGCCTGAAATTGGAAGGAAACAGGGTTCATTTGCTAACAGAAAGCATGAGATAAGAAAAAGATATATTCAATACAGTAGCAAAAGAAGAATGGAATAGCTACTTAGAGAGCAAGGGGGCCACATCAATACTGGAGTTCTCTAGTGTATATACGTGAATGCCAGCTACCAGTGTCCCCATGTCTGCCTTGGATCCATTGCCAGTTCAAATGATACCGTGCTGTGATGCTGTTTGTGTATTTTTCTTCTTTCAAGATATCCAAGTTCCCATGACCCACAATAATTTGATTTTCCTGGAAGCACTCACTATAACTTGAAGCCAGATAAATGAAACAAATACTAAAACACAATCTGAGGCAAAGCTGTGAAGTCTTTATAATAATGGTAGCTACAAGTCAGTGTGTATCATGTGCCAGGCACTTCACATACATTATTTACATCCCTAAAGGCAGCTCTGGGAGTAAGCATTGCCAGTCCTGTTTTACAGAGGAGGAAACTGAGACTCAGAAAGAATGGAAAAACTTGTCCAAGTGCATACATCTAGTAAATGATAGAGCTGAATTCAAATCCAGCTCTGTTGGTTCTAGAGTCTGAGTTCTTTTCACTCTGGTACCCTGCCACCTCGACTCCTGAAATACAAAGTGTTGCTAGAATTAGAAAAGTTTACTCTGAGTCTCTTTGTATAAGTCAGATACAAGTCACCTACCCAACTAGAAACATATGGGAGACTTCCCAATTTAGCCTTGGTTCTGGCATTATCAGCTATTCTGATTCATGTATTCCCTAATGAATCAAACATTTGCAACAGCCTTCAGCCTCCAGCCTCCAAGAAGGAAATATACCTCTGTAGTGATAAATGTCTGTTAGCTTTCGATTAATACTCAGGAGAGAAGCACAACATAAACCACATTATTTTGTCCTAAAAATCATGACCATTAGAGAATCCCATGGGAATGTCACCATCAGACCAAAATAAACCAGTGAGTTCTCTTTGATGTGGGACACTTATACTAATGAGATGGTGGTCAGACTCTACTTACAAAAATCTGTTGTATTCAGTAAAATTAGTGTTTTATATATTTCAGGCACTCTCCTGGGTACTGAGGATATAGCAACAGGCATGACAGACAAGATCTGACTCTAATTAAATATATTTTTTAGTAAGGGAATAGTATTGGCACAAAAACAGACACTCAGATCAATGGAACAGAATAGAGAACCCAGAAATGGACCCACAAATGTATGGCCAACTAATCTTTAACAAAGCAGGAAAGAATATCCAATGGAATACGGACAATCTCTTCAAAACAAGTGGTGCTGGGAAAACTGGACAGCGACATGCAGAAGAATGAACCTAGACCACTTTCTTACACCATACACAAAAATAAACTCAAAATGGATGAAAGACCTCAATGAAAGACAGGAAGCCATCAAAATCCTCAAGGAGAAAGCGGGCAAAAACCTCTTTGATCTTGCCCACAGCAACTTCTTACTCAACACATCTCTGGAGGCAAGGGAAACAAAAGCAAAAATGAACTACTGGGACCTCACTAAAATTAAAATCTTCTGCACAGTGAAGGAAACAATCAGCAAAACTAAAAGGCAACTGACAGAATGGGAGAAGATATTTGCGAATGACATAGCAGATAAAAGGTTAGTATCCAAAATCTATGAAGAACTTCTCAAACTCAACACCCAAAAAACAAATAATCCAGTGAAGAAATGGGCAAAAGACATGCATAGACACTTCTCCAAAGAAGACGTCCAGATGGCCAACCAACACATGAAGAGTGCGCAACATCGCCCATCATCAGGGAAATACAAATCAAAACCACAATGAGATACCACCTCACACCTGTCAGAATGGCTAACATTAACAACTCAGGCAACAACAAATGTTGGTAAAGATGCAGAGAATGAGGATCTCTTTTGCAGTGTTGGTGGGAATGCAAACTGGTGCAGCCACTCTGGAAAACAGTGTGGAAGTTACTCAAAAAACTAAAAATAGAACTACCCTATGGCCCAGCAATTGCACCACTAGGCATTTATCCACAGGATACAGGTGTGCTGTTTCAAAGGGACACATGCACCCCCATCTTTATAGCAGCACTATCAACAATAGCCAAAGTATGGAAAGAGCACAAATGTCCATCGATGGATGAATAAAGAAGAGGTGGTGTGTGTGTACACACACACATATATATATAATGGATTATTACTTGGCAATCAAAAAGAATGAAATCTTGCCATTTGCAACTACATGGATGGAACTAGACAGTATTATGATAAGTGAAATTAGTCAGAGAAAGAAAAATCTCATATGACTTTACTCATATGAGGACTTTAAGATACAAAACAGATGAACATAAGGGAAGGGAAGCAAAAATAATATAAAAACAGGGAGGGGGATGAAACATAAGAGACTCTTAAATATAGAGAACAGAGGGTTGCTGGAGGGGTTGTGGGAGGGGGATGGGCTAAATGGGTAAGGGGCATTAAGGAACCTACTCCTGAAATCATTGTTGCACTATATGCTAACTTGGATGTAAATTAAAAAAAAATTATTGGAGAAAATGCATTTTATCACATTGCTTCATTTGGAATGATAAAAAAAAGAAGAAAAGAAATAAATGTAATAACTTTGATGAGTAGTAGGTATCGTAAGCAAAATCTTTCAAAAATAAATGATAGTGTGAAATAGAGAAAGGGGGCTGTATGAAATACAGTTATGACAGAAACTCCATTATATTTAAGACTGCTCAGTGATGAGCAGAAGCAAGACATAAATATTAAGGACAAATATTCTCAGGCAAAGGGAATAGTATGTGCACATTCTCCCAGGTAAAGGCAAACTTGACCTGTTATAAGAACAGAAGGAGGAGCAGTATGGATTGAGTGGCATAAGTGCAGGGAAGGGTCAGAGGAGATGAGCTAGCAGGTGGATGATATAGAAACTCATAGGCCACTTGGGATTTTATTCTAAGTGCAAACGTGAAAATATTTTACAAAGTTAAGAATGGGAATGATACAAGGGCATAAAGATGTGGGGTGGTCACCATGGAAAGACTATCTGTATCTACAACATTCCTCTATGTTGGAGGCCTCAGTGTGGCAATCCATTGAAAATGGATGACTGCCTAGTGTCCAATCTTTAGGCTCGTAGGACAAAACTTGGATTTTTCCATACATCAAATGAAAATATATCTTGTAGGGTTAAATACACTTTAATCAAAGACTTAAGGGTCAACGTACAACACCAGAATGTCCATATATTGGCTATATTCCCTGACATTTATCTCTACTCTGCTAATGAATCTGGAATAGTGGAAGTCCATTGACTAAAACTCTTTCTCCCCAGATAGTACTCAGATGGGCACAAGATGATTTTGACTGTGACACTCTAGATTAGCTTGCCTGCCTTCTAAAAGAAATACTCACTTTTTTTTTTTTTTTTTTTTTTGATCTCATGTATTTAATCAGATGATCCCAAGTTGGCTGGCCTGGAAACCACCCTGCTTCCTTCCAATAACTTTAGATTTATTTTTAGGTTACATATTGATCTTTCAGAGTAACTCCAATTTCATTCATGTCTAGATTCTTGGGGGTTCACCCTACCATGGCCATCAAAACTGACAGCAACTGGGGCAAGGGGAATATAGAGGTAAATGAAATAATATATTAAATGTGTAGACATTCCTGACGCTCAAAGAGTAGGAATGGTCGCTAATGGAAGGTTAAAGTATTTTTGGAAGTCATTAATAGGTTGACTCTATTTCCCCCATAGGAATCTATTTCTCTCAGACTTTGACCTTTTAGCCCTGCCTCAACTACTTTGCTTTCTTAATTATAGCCAACCAGCTTGGCCTTTGCCATCCTAGACCCACAGCACATATCAGTGCAAAGGAACCATTCCTGACATCCAATTTTTCTTTTAGAAAAGCAGCATGCTGACTGTGATCTCTTACCACCCTCTCCCTCTGCTAGGCTATTGTCTCTGTCATGTTCCAGGTTTACTCTGAACTCAAACCTCATGATATGGGCTCAAACAATGCAGATTGGGAACAACCTTGTGAAGTATGTGGCCCATTCTCCAAATTTGCAGATGCAGAACCGAGGCCCTGAAAAGTTAAACAACTTTCTCAATTTTGAGAGTCAGTTCATGACAGAGATAGACTATCCAGGTCTCCTAATACCTAGTTCAATACCATTTCCATAAAATCTTACCAACGTTACTTATTTTCTCAGGGTCCTGCCAGGTACCTGCATAATCAATTTACTTGACCTAATCAATTAATTTGAGTTGAAGTCTTATGACTGATATTGACTTGATTTGTTACTTCTCTTAGATAACACTTTTGTTTAATGACAAGACTAACTTAGGAAAGATGGAAGGTTATAGGGACTGGAGTTTGGGACAGGATATACGAGACATGTCCGACTCCTCTGTGTAAAGTGCTCTGGCTTACATCACAAGTTAAAGAGGGAGCCCAACTCAGACCTCATAAATCAGAACTGAATGGAGTTGGTATTGGCCAATCCAAGTCTTGTTAGGGACTAATGATAAGGACTGACATTTAAGCAAAATGAGCAATTAAAATTCTCCTTTTGGGGTGCCTGGGTGGCTCAGTAGGTTAAGCGGCCGACTTTGGCTCAGGTCATAATCTCACAGTTCATGAGTTCGAGCTCTGCATCAGGCTCTCTGCTTCAGCATAGAGACTGCTTTGGATCCTCTGTCCGCCTTCCTCTCTGCTCCTCCTCTGTGCATGTTCTCTCTCAAAAATAAATAAACATTAAAAGAAGTCTCCTTTTAAGGAATGTGTGGTGGGAAGTAGAGAGAGAACCAGAGTGAGCAGGGAGAGCTAAAACTGAAAATAAATTATGAGGAAATTCCATACAGTGCGTGAAATGCTGAAGCTATGAGGCAACAGACACTAAGATGAGGAAGTAGAAACTATTGGTAATCAGAGGAGGTAAGTTCATATATTTATATACATAATGCACAGGAAAGAATGACCTCTTTGAGAATGATACAGAAAGAAGCAAATATGCAGAATCATAATCATTGCTCACTGGGAGGATGCATGAGTCACAAACACTGGCTCTGAGATCTCTGGAGATGGTTGAGGATATACCTAGTTAGTGAACTCCATTTCTGACTGAGTCCTGGCTGCCAGACTATATGGCTGAATGGTCATCATTCATGATAATGGTTATCATTCGTGGTTATTATTCATGGTTATCATATCATTCATGAGATATGATATCATATCGCTCATGAGATTCTCATGAGATTACTGTTTCCTTATTTCCAGGTATATCATTTAATATGGTGTTATATAAATAACTGAGATAAATTTCTATTTATAAAAAACAGCCTAACTAAAACTTAGAGAGAGTGCATCTCAGTGTTATATGTAAATTGCCCTCACTGGAAATGGTTATTTTATTTATGTAATGGTCTTTTGGTGAAGTCCAGTGATGCTGGAAGTGGCTTCTGTCTACCTCAGGCCTTATCAAGGGACCAGACTTGAATGGACTTTATGTTTTGTCTTGTGATGCCATACAAAGCTTTCAAATTTTCAGGCATTAATAAAAATGTCATTTTAAGTGTTTCCTTCCAAGGATGGAGACAAATCATTGTAGAAGATTGCAAAATAACTTGAAAGAATCTACATTTTGCAGTGTGAAGGTGCTTTTACATCGTTTTATTGGTAAAAGGTAACACAATGAATCAAAAATTCAATGGGAGAAATACTATTGACACCGAATGACAACACTGCTGTATTTTCCATCTCAGCAACACATCAGAACGACGGTTCTACAAAACTTTAAGTTCAGTTGATGTATATTTTTACTTTTAAAAATGGATCTATTGTTCTCCACAGGTGAAACTATCCAATGAAAACTATGCTTATTGGGATTTCTTATTGCAACCAAGTACAAATCTATTACAAACTCTTCCCATCATCCATACCCATTCCCTTCACCACCCGTGTTCTCACTGTGCACACCCATGCATACCTTACAGAGGCAGAGAATAAATATGGAGCAAAAAGGAGAGCCAGTAGTCTAAAGTTACAGTCATTATTTTAGCTGCATGTTGATAAAGTTGTAGATTAGGTCTTTTTTAAAAATAAACTTTGACCTGAAACCCAAGAAAATTCTTGAAATCCAAGTCGCTTTAATTGTTTCTAAATAAAAATTCAGAATGACATAAATACTGAATGGCTCCTGGGCAATGTATCATTGCAGGTTAAATACATTTTGCCCCGGAGGCTGCAGTTCACAGGGTACAGATAACAAGAGGAATGAAATTGGTGATCCCAGCTAGTCCAGAGTGGATATTAACATACATCACCTAACTGTCTCCAAATGTGACCCTATTCTCACTCTCAGTTTCTCTGTCCTCAGGAAATTGTTGCTGGTGAGAGAAGAGGTGGACTAAAAAGAGAAGTGATGGGTGTAGCAGAGGTGGGAAGGGCACATTAACAAGACTGAAAAACTAGAACATCCTCCTGATCTATTCTTTGCATTCTCTCACTTTTTTAAGAACAGGGAAGAAGAAACAGCACCTCCTTTCTTAGCCTAAAGGGTGCATAAAGAACACTGTCCTCTAGGAATGCTAGGACATTTCCATTTTTCCTCTCTAGTATTTCTGATATTTTGTTACTAGGGAAAGGGATGGGAGTGGGAAGGAATGCCTATGTGAGTTTTTTTTTAAAGTTTACAAAATCAGCACTTACCAATTATTGCCAAATTTAGCTCCTCGAAAACTAAGAGAAAAGAAAAAATATCAGCATAGGTATCAAAGAGAAGACTAGACAGAGAACACTGTAATCCTTCAGGAGCCAAACGAAATCTATATTTTCGTACTATTAAGTATAGTATAAAAAGGCCAAAGTCATGGGCATTAGCCCCATAGGGGCCAGTTAGCTGGACTCAAATTCAAGGCCACAGAATATATATCTAACTTTGCTGCTGGCAGTTAATTATATCAATGACCATCAGGAGAAATAGGAAAGTGTCTTCTCAGTGCCTATTTTAACATTGCCTAACACTTTCGGCTTGGTTGTTATAATTGTCAAAAAAATTTTTTTTAAATCATATGAATTTTAAATGTAGACTTATGTCCATGAGCTGCTATACAAACACGATATTTCTAAAATATAGCAAGGCCTCCTCTCTTTTGTAGATGGAATTTTTGTAATTTATCCAAAGCTAAGACCAAATAATCTACTTTTGCTTCATAGTTCATACTGTGGTTTTTCTCACTGTAGTATTTTCCACTACAAACAAAGCTTATAAATATCATATTAATCGTGAGAGTTAAAAGCAGCATAGCAATTGCTTCTGCTTCTCTTTTCTAAATTATATCATAGCTAAATATTAGTTATTAACTTTCTTGTCTAAAAACTTTATCTCTAGAACCAGGAAGAAATACCTAAGGCTGCCTTTGTCTTCAGCTCTGGTATAATTTTCATTGTTTTGCATATAATAAAATATGAAATGATTTTACAGTGTTATAGAAAAACTAGAGCTTCAGGATTAAGCAAAATTATCATTAAAATATTATAAAAAGAAATGCAATGCTGTTCACAGGCAAATGTTTAATATAAGTTGCAAAAATACATACTCAAAATGGAAAACCAAGCTTTCCATAATACCAACTGTTGAATCAACTGAATAAAGACAAACATGACACAATATTGCAATGTGTTAAAACATAGCTTTCTGTTTCATCTGTAACTATTTTTGTGCAAATTTAAAAACAGTTTGTTAATTACTATTTAGTGGAACTGTCTTCACTATAGACTGTTGAAAGTTTTGAGTAAAAAGTATCTCCTCCCTCCCTCCCTCCTTCCCTCCTCCCTTTCTTTCTTTCCTTCCTTCCTTCCTTCCTTCCTTCCTTCCTTCCTTCCTTCCTTCCTTCCTTCCTTCCTTCCTTCTTCTTCTCTCCTTCCCCTCTTACTTTTCTTCCTTCTCTCCTTCCCCCCTTCCCTCTTTTCTACCTCTCTTCAGTATTTAAATAGGATCAAATCCCATGTCATACCTGCAGACTAAGGTAGGAAATCGTGGAAGACTGAGGAGAGCCACTGCAGGTTGACAGATCCTTGCTGACTTTCTGAGAAGTCAGCTAGAAGAGCCAGGGTATTTGAGTTGCCATAAGATTCAAGTGAGGAAATTATAGGTAACATTTATTGAGGATTTACTATGTGCCCTTACTGTTCTAAGCCCTTACCATTAGAGGATCCTGTTTAATCTTCATAAAATTTTGCCTTATATACTTGAGGAAACTGAGGCTCAAGAAAAGCATATTAACTTATTCAGACATTTAGACAGATAATAGTTATTATAAAGTCAGGATTCATTTTCTGTACTGTTTGCCTTTTGAGCAGGTTTGGACACAGAGCTCTGAATCATTCTTACCTAAGTGTGTCCAAGTTGAGAGCTCTGGGGACAGGGTATATACAATTAGAAGTGGCTTTTACCCTTGTTCCCTTAAAGGTTATTTTAGGCAAGAGACAAACGTAGTCAATACAACTGCCTGCTGACGACTACGTGCTTTTGAACAGATGTGTAATGGGAGCACATCCAGATATGGATAAATACAGTTAAGAACCAGTATGGAAGTTTCAGTATGGAGCCAGTATGGTATCATCTGTCTGATTTGCCTCCTTTGGATTCATGGATCTTGACAACAGCTGTCAGTTGGGGTCCAGCCACTTTGTACATCTATCTCAATACCTAAACAGGCTTTTGAGCTCCTTAGTTGTGCGTGACTAAAGTTACACTATGAAACAGATTATAAAGTTTACTAAACTTTTCCTGTGGCTAAATGTCTAAGACTATGCCTGAGTTTACTTTTGATGTTCAGAGGCATGAAATTCAAGTTTTTTGGTGATATTATAAGAGTGGTAATAAGAGGAGAGATGTGTGAAAGAAAAAAAGAAGAAGAAATATGGCAAGGTGAAGGAAAGATGGGAATCCATGGCAATCTAGTTGCTTGTATATTGATTGCACTTCTGTCCTCTCACGGAAGTGGAAGTGGTATCATAATAACTCATTAAGCTCTGTTTCATTATTAACACTGTTTTTTTTTTATTTTTTAATGTTTGTTTAAATTTGAGAGAGAGAGACAGAGACAGAGTGTCAGTGGGGGAGAAGCAGAGAGAGAGAAGGAAACACAGAATCCAAAGCAGGCTCCAGACTCTGAGCTTTCAGCACAGAGCCCAATACAGGACTCGAACCCATGAACTGTGAGATCATGACCTCAGCCAAAGTCGGACACTCAACTGACTGAGCCACCCAGGCGCCCCTTAACACTGTTTTTGACATTAGAAACACGAAATATTATTTTCTTTAATTTTAAACAATTATGCTAAAGGGTTAATCAACACTTCCTGTGAAAGGAACAATGATGTTTAGCCAAATAGTTTTGAAAAAGCAGACAACAAAAAATAGCTTCAATAATTCATATTAATTCAAGTCCTATGGTTAATGAGGCAAATGGAGTGCTCTCAGAGGGGATAAAAGCACCTAGCAGCAGCATCAACAATCTTTAAACCGCTGCTGGCAAAGGATACTGTAAGTCCAAAATACCCCCTTACCACCTACTATTCATACTTTACACTCGGGAAAAGCTTAATATCATTCTAATTTTGCAGATGGTAGCAAAAAGAGTGCCTGTACAATTATAACACAAACAAGCAATGGCTTACACCCTTCTTTGTTGTTATGGTTCTTAGCTTTGATGATCCCATCCAATTTGTCTGAAATGTTCACAATATTAAGCATATACTCACTTGATGAGGCACAGAAATAGTGAGACTGTGATCAGCTGTATGTGGCCCAACAATTAAGCTGATATCAGGGTAAAGATATGTTAAAGTTTATAACAAAATCATGGTGCGGCTTACCAAATGGGATGATGAATAGAGTCAAGTGTTTAGAAAGATGATTGATTCATCAGCGATCAATCTGATAAAGTATAAATACATGTTCATTTTACCATTAATGAGGCAATGACTATGTAGTATGTATTAGGTAGTGTGCCAGCCACTAGGGATATAAAAAAAGAATAAGGGGGCACCTGGGTGGCTCAGTCAGTTAGGCGGCTGACTTCAGCTCAGGTCATGATCTTGTGGTTTGTGAGTTTGAGCCCTGCATTGGGCTCTGTGCTTATAGCTCAGAGCCTGGAGCCTGCTTCAGATTCTGTGTCTTCTTCTCTCTGCTTCTCCCCTGTTCATTCTCTCTCTCTCTCTCTCAAAAATAAATAAACGTTAAAAAATATTTTTTACAAAGAAAAAAGAATAAGATTTCTCCTCTGAGTTCTAAAATTCTCCTGAGGCTGACAGAGACCATCACTTTCCACTTTGATTTAATGTAATAATGCAACCTGTGCTAGTAACACTGTACTCTGTTGAAAGTAGCAGAAACAGAAGAGGGATTTAGCTTCATAAGGGGGACCTCTATTTGAGCTGAGCTTTAATGAATGAATGGGAAAGAAGGTGGAATTGCATTCATGCATTTGCCAGTTATGTATGAGCGTCAAGTGCCTAGTCCTTTGTGCTGTTTTGGGAATATAATTAGACATGGTGCCTGCTCTCAGGTTTCTTATAGTCTGGTAAGGGTTGAAACTCCAAATATGTAAAGATATCCCTCTCCCCCCAAAATACACACACACACACACACACACACACACACACACTCTCTCTCTCTCTCTCTCTCTCTCTCTCTCTCTCTCTTATATATAAAAAGCATGCTGAATTCAAAGAAAGGTAAATAATATGATGCAACTGTAACACAGGGTGCATAGAGAGATGTAAATATCTAATCCTTTCCACTGGTCTCCTCTCTTACTGCTCATTTCCCTACTCCTTGTTGCCTGCTGCTTTATCCTGTTTGCTCATTATTTTAGATCCGAGTCAATGCAACAGCATCCTAACAGGCTTTTCTATCTCCAATTTCACTAACTCCAAATGATGCCATAAAATTCTTATTCCAAAAGCTCTTATTGTTACAGGATAAGCCCCTTAAGTCACTCAAAGCCTGTCATAAACTTGCCCAACTCACTTACCCAGTCTGCCTCCCCTGCCTTTTATTGCAACTAATGTTTTCCTCCAAACACAGTCACCCAATGGTATCTTCTCCTCACATCTCCATGCTTTTGTACACTGAGCTTTTTATATGTGGAATGTTTTTACTACTTTCTGCATCCAGGGAATGCCTCCTTATCTTTGAAGATCTCTCCTTTAGGAAGCTGTTTTTTTCCTCTCTCCCAGCCTGCACAAATGCTCCTTCTATGGACTCCCATAAATCCATGTGGTTACATCTACCATAGGAAAGGAATACACCAGGCTATCTCATCTTCACTATTCTGTCATCTGTGTCCTTTGCACCTGGAACCCCTGGAAACTAGGGCTATATTTCGGGTTTCATCAACATCTTGTACCATATCTGAAATAGTAAATGCTTAAAACATATTTAATTAATGAGTAAATTAATTGTTGATTTGAATATTTGATTAAAGCATTTTAGATGACATTCTAAAATTGTATCCTCTATAGCATTGGTCAACAAAGAAAAAGTGACTGTCTTTCTTAAAGGGTCAGATAGTAACTATTTCAAGCTTGGCCTCTGTTGCAACTATTTCATTTTGCTGTGTTGGCACAAGAGGGGCCAAAGGCAGTATGTAAATGAACAGACACGGCAGTGTTGTGATCCAATTTTATTAGCAAAAACAAGTAGTCAGTATGTAGCTGTCTTTAATGACCTCAGCTCTATACTCTCATGGGGTCACAGACTCCCATCCCACCGATTAGATCTGTTTTTAAAATACATTTTTGTTGTTGTTGAGATAGTTCTTCATGGTGTCCCTTGTTCCTGCACATCATGCAAACAGAGTCACTGACTACCTTTGTTGTCTCACACTATCTTTACAAGAACACTTGTAGAGTGAACATACTTGGAAGATAGAGATAGCGTTTCCTTCTGGAATAAAAGGCAAACAACTGTACGTCCCATCATTAAAGGTTCAGGTGCCAAAAACTCAGTGTTTCTTTCCTATAACACAACCCACTGTGTGTGTAGGTTTCTCATGATCCTCTTCACGTCACCCTGTGGGAACGGGGCTCCAGGAACCAGGCTGCATGCTGATGCTGGCTATTGCTATTACCATAAGTAATCATGGTTGTCTCTCTCACATTCTGCAAGCATCCATGAAGCTACAGCAGGATAAAATGTAGTAGGATAGACTGTCAGGCCCCTCATCATTCTTTCCTAAACAGAGACAGCTTTTCCTAAAACATACCTTAAATAATTAGAGCAAATTATTTAAATTTGAGAGATTTTACTTTTTTTTAATGTTTATTTCTGAGAGAGAGAGAGAGAGAGAGAGAGAGAGAGAAAGAGAGCGAGAGAGAGAGAGAGAGATGGAGCACAAGTGGGAGAGGGACAGAGAGAGGAGACACAGAATCCAAAGCAGGCTCCAGGCTCCGAACTGTCAACACAAAGCCCAACGCAGGGATTGAACCCACAAACCACGAGATTGTGACCTGAGCCAAAGTCAGATGCTCAACCGACTAAGCCACTCAGGTGCCCTGAGAGATTTTACTTTTAATAATCTCTTTTTTTAAAAAAAAGAGGGGCGCCTGGGTGGCGCAGTCGGTTAAGCGTCCGACTTCAGCCAGGTCACGATCTCGCGGTCCGTGAGTTCGAGCCCCGCGTCAGGCTCTGGGCTGATGGCTCGGAGCCTGGAGCCTGTTTCCGATTCTGTGTCTCCCTCTCTCTCTGCCCCTCCCCCGTTCATGCTCTGTCTCTCTCTGTCCCAAAAATAAAAAAAATAAAAAAAAAAAAAAAAAAACGTTGAAAAAAAAAAAATAAAAATAAAAAAAAGAGAAATATTTACTAATATTGGGCCTTTGTTTCCAGATGACAACAAATGGCAAGAACTGAGTGGCAGCTGTCCCCATCGTCCCCACGCCTCAGGCTGTTTCCTGACCCAGTTTGCTTCTCTGATTTATACTTCTTGTCAGGTTCCTATGGGCCTTTGAGTTGGTGACCGCTGCTCAAGGCAATAAGGTGCCACCAAATGTATTTATTTACACAGGGAATGATGTTAGATCTGAGTTTTAGAAAGATAACTCTGTGGACAGTGTATAGATGAATTATAGTAAGGGAAATCCAGAATGAAATATTAAGGGATAAGGTAATATTCCAGAAAAACAAATGAAGAAGGCCTGAGCTAATATAATGACAAGTGTTGTGGATAAAAAGGAAACGATTCTATGGAATTGTCAGAACTTGGTAATATATCGGTACTTCTTATGTGGGAAAGAATGACGTTTTGAATTATGCTTCAGTGACTCCTTGGATAGTAATGCCATTGCTTGAAAGTGAAATCGAGAAGAATGTGATATGAGAAGGGCATCCATAGGAAAGGCTAAGGACCAAAAGGGCCACACTTAAGTGTCTAACAAAGATTCAGTTAATAATGTTAGTAGGCAGTTGACTGTATAGATCAAGAGTAGGTTATCCATGGGCGAACCTCATGGGGTGTGTAAAACCTGAGAAAATAAATATAAAACTTTGTATGCCTATTGTTTAGTTGTCTCTTTTTCTTTCTGGGAAAGGTGTTGAAACCTTTCATTAGACTCTCAAAGGAACCTATGGTAACTCTAGAAAAAAAGGTGACAAAAGTTAAAGATTTGGACTGATCCAGGAAATGGTTGTGGTTACCCTTTGGAATATGTGTATGGTAAGAAAATAAGAAGGCTAAGGAAAAGTAATTGGAAAAAAAAATACAAAATAGTTTATGAAGACAGAAAGAGGGAAATTTCAAAAAGGAACACCAAGGCCTCAGAGAAGTCAAATAGATAAAAGTCATTAAATTTGGTAACTGGTAACCTAGAGCAGGTGTGGAAGCCAGAGTTCAGAGGATCAAAAGGAAAAAAAAAGAGGAAGAGGGGTGCTTGGGTGGCTCAGTCAGTTGGGTGTCTCACTCTTGATTTCAGGTTGGGTCATGGTCTCATGGTTTGTGGGATGAAGTCCTGTGTTGGGCTGACAGCTTAAAGCCTGCTTGGGATTCTCTCCCCCCACCCCACTCTCTCTCTCTCTCTCTCTCTCTCTCTCTCTCTGTCTCTGTCTCTCTCTCTCTCTCTATGTCCCCCCGGCCTTTGCTTATGCTCTTGATGGATCTTTCTCTCTCTCTCTCTTTCAAAATAAATACATAAACATAAAAAAGAGGAAGATTAGAAAGTAGAGACAGCATAAGTAGGCTATTATTTTAAGATTTTATTTTTAAGTAGTCTCTACGCCCAACATGGGGCTCAAACTTACAACCCTAAGATCAAGAGTCATCCGCTCTACTGACTGAATCAGCCAGTCATCCTATGAATAAGCTATTTTTATGGGTTATCTGAAGATTAGGAAAAAATAGATTTTAAGCAGGGTTGTGGGGATTATTCAGGAGGATGAGAGATTTGAATGTGTTTGTAATTAAAAAGGAGACACTAGAGGAAGAAGGTAATTAAAGATGTTATAACATGGGCAAAAATTATCGATGTGTCAGTACTCTTAGCATCTTCACATTCCCTGACCTATTAAGGAAATTCTGCCATTTTTGCTTCTCTTTACCCCAAGCTCCACATTCTCATCTCCACCCTGGCCTTATCAGCCAAATGGAGAAATTGGTGGGGAGAGACCCAGTTCAGAGATTGAGAGACTTGCATCAGAAAGGGTAGAAATTTACTGGGGAGAGAACCTAGAATAAGTTGGCTAGAAAGAGAAAAGAAGAAAAGGGAAAAGGCCCTCACCATTGGTAATTTGTGATAGGGAATTGAATGTTTGCAGGTAGAGAAAAAGAGGTGTCAAAACAGCACATGAAAAACTGGTAGAGCAAGAGCAATAGTGGAAAATGGATTTTAAGAAGTGAAATTGTGAATTTTAATCAAGATTTCTTTTTCATGGTTTTTGAGCACTGATAGTAAAGATCTGGATTTCTTTCTACCGGTATTGTTTGCAAGACTTGTGTTTCTCTGAGTGTGATACGGTTATTTTGACTGGACTTCTTAGAGCTGCAGTATTTATTTGGGTTACACAAGAAATGGGCAGGCTACTGGATAGTACAGCTCTGAGTAGGACCAGAAATTTCTCCTCCAGGGCTCCTGGGTAGCTCAGTCGGTTAAGCGTTTGATTCTTGATCTCAGCTCAGGTCATAATCTCATAGTTTGTGGGTTTAAGACCTATGTTGGGCTCTGTGCTGACAGCCTGGAGCCTGCTTGGAATTCTCTCTCCCTCTCTCTCTGCCCTTCCCCAGTCATGCCCTCTCTCTCTCTCCCCCAAAATAAATCAACTTAAAAAAAATTGCTCTTCCAGAGGGTACTTTATACATTTTAGACTTCCAATCCCAGGACAGAATAGAAGCAGTGTTCAGGCTGATGGGATGGACAAGTATATAAAGTCAGAGGTAGAGAGGAGATACAAGTGGGAAGAAGAAATGTTTATGCCCTTTATCTCTCATCACGAAAACCAGGAGAGTTGAAGGGAAAGAAAGATGGGAGAGCATTTGTCTTCATGCTTTGATAAAGTTTTTATGGATTACCACCCCCCAACCCCCTCAAGCTTGAGGAAAGAGAACAAAGATTGGAAATGGAGGTGGGAATGGGGAGAAGAGTATGCGTGAAACAAGGCTGAGAATGGGGAGAAAAATAGGAAAAATACCATTTGGCCCAACTCTCCTTTCCTCTTTTCCCTTCCTTGAAACCATCCACATTTACAGTCTTATGCAGCCCAACTATTTTATTTTTAGGAAGTGATAAAGAGAGAAGAAAGGGAAAGGAAAAAGAAAAGATGAACTCTATTCCCCCAAACTCTCATTTTAACTTCTCCTTCTATTTTGTTCATTTTTAATTTGGCACAATCCCCTTCAATGGCACCCTGGATCCTACATCCTCAAGATTCTTCTTGATTTGTTACAATGTCTGCTCCTTAATGTCATACTGTAGTGCCTCAAGATCCTAGAGGTAGCACCGGTGGAGCTGGAGAAATTCCATTTTCCTCTGGCCGTCACTTAGTAAGTGTTCTGTAACTAAGATTGCAAAAGGCAAGACATGCTTTTGATACCCAGAATTTAAAGAACAGAGTTCCTGCTCCCCTAGCCACATAGTTTCTGCCCTATTGCCCTTCCAAGTTCTAAACAAACAATTTATATATGTTCAGACAATAACTAATTTAATATATATAGGAGGGAAATGAGCAAGTAAAGAGGATGCTCCTTCTATTTCAAAGACTTCAGTTTGTTTTCTAACCATTTAATAAGCCACTATCTTTGTTTGACCTCATTGCTTTTTGATACCTACTTAAAATTTGGCATTAGCAAACTAGCACTGTGAATTGGCTTATTTTTCCCCTTATAATTTTTTAACCATTGTTTTCAGTTGTATGAGGCTCTGGGGGCTAAGTTCAAGCTAAGTTTATTATATTTTAATTTGTACAAACTCTATACCAAACAGGAAGATAGTATCTCAATGAAGGGTAGCTATAAAGATCTGTGGGTTTAAACAAGGCCAGATTAAAACATCTTTGAAGTTAATTTAAGCAAAGAGTATCATCCCACACAATTGTGCTTATTCAGTAGGTACTTAGATAGAGGTAATCTTAAAATTTCAAACTGAATTAAAAGCCACAGATTTCTAGTTTGGTCTCAAGTCAGCCTCAATATCTGAAAAACTTACTAGCTTAAGGGAATGAGTCTACAGAAAAAAATTAATCAGATTTCTTTTTTGTCCCGATGTAAAAATCTCTTCATAACCCACCAGAAAAGTAAAACAGCAATGTACATAAAATATTTGCTATCATTTGCCTGTGTGTCTAATTATTATTGTATCTTGGAACCAGTTTGTCTCCCGCAATCATAGAAAATAAACAGCAAAACATGGTTTTTATTTGTTCAGATTTGAGCTGTAGACATTGCTTCTCAGTAATATTAAATAAGTTACTTAATTCACTTCTATTTAAATATTGATAAAGTTTATTATTTGTACTCCAGATTCTTCCACAACTTAGAATAATTTAGATAATTAATAGAATTTTTGATACATTTTGGAATAATTTAAATTAATATTTAATTCACAATTCTGTTTGATATCATATAAAGTAATGATAAATATGAGTATTTTGGCTACCAGTAATTCTTTAATAGCATTCTCTTATGGAGATAAAAATGTTTAAATATTAATTAATTTAGTACTATCAGAACTGCATAGTTATTAGGCATTTCCAAATTTGGAAGAATTTTCATTACACAGTAACAGAGTAATGAAGAAAGAAAACTGAAAGTCCTCCTGTCGTCCTTATTGGGAACAGATCAATGAAATTTCCTAATAATCTGGAGATGTTTCATAATTGAACACTTAGTAGTTGTTCCCGAAATAGCAAATCTAAGGTTTCATTATTGACTAGGATTTTGAGAATACATCCACATCTGTCTCTATACCAAATAGGTTTTCATTACTCAAGTAGCATATGGCAGTAAATGAACCAAAAAAGAACATGTTGCATTATTTTTCTGCATTAAGTGCCCACATTATCTTTGCCACACTGTGTGTGTGGTGTTATGTAATGAGAATCCTTTTAGAGAGGGTTTGGAGGTCCACGTTCTGTTCTAGCTTATACCTTTCGGAAGGAGCCCATTTTCAAAGTAGCATACAGTATGTGAATTATGCCCCATCTAATTACCACGCAGGGCTTTGGGAATTCACTCCTAAATGGATGCTATTAACATAAACAAGTCAATTTACATGTCACAGTCAGGTTCAGGTTAAAAGAAAATGTATAATGGATTTCTGTATATTTGTCATCTACTGTAACTATGCTTTTATTTAAAAAAAAAAAAGCCAGAATGATAAATAGATGTACTGATTTTTCTCCACATAAACTTAGCTCTTATAAGAGCAACATGAATAGTTAACAGTAGCTTCTGCCATTAGCCACACATACTTACTGAGGACCTACTGTGTGTAAACAGTGTGCTGGGCAAAGACCGTCAAAGCCGATAGGTCTCTGCTCTGGCAAAAGCTACTCTAAATTAATTTTGCCCCAAATCTTCACAATAACAGCTATAGAAATCTAGAGGAATAAACACTACCATGAAAGGGCAGGGCTGTCTGGCCCACAAATCAGATACATTTTCCTTTTTAAAATGAAACAAAACTTACAATGCAAGTTAGATATTTACAATAAATTTAAATTAAAAGGCTTGAACTCGTTGATATGTGTCACTAAATTGATCAAGTCAGAAAGAAAATAGGCAAGTGTAGCACTATGAACTTGAATGGGAAAAAAATTGCAACATGAATATAGAATCATTAACCCAAATTTCCCTTGACCTTTTAAAATTAGGATGTTTCACCAAGCTCAGGAGAAAGGCCAGAGGAGAGTTATAAGCATATTTTTTAAAATGGTAAATAAATAGCATGGAAAAAAAAAAGTTAAATGAAACTTGATGAGAGAGTCAATTTGAGCATAAAAGATATATAGTTATTCAGCGGTAATGTCTTTTTCCTGGCATTGCGCCGGAGCAAAGGTTATTTTTTTCAGGGAATTTAAATTTAAGTTGTATGGAAGTAGGACATGTGAAACACGAAGAAACGTTTCCAAATAAGGAAGGCAGTAGCATGATCTCCCTTTCTGGAAGCTGCATTTTGGTTTTGGCTGTGCCTACAAAGCAGCCACATATATTAAAAAATAAAGCATTCACTCAAACAAAAATTAGGAACTCCTTGGCTAATCCCAAGTAACTGCCATGGTTATTTTCTCTAGTTTTATCATTATTATATAGACATGTCTCCTGTTTTATCAAAAAGCACAAGAATGGTTTTAGTTGTTGGGCTTACAAAATCAGAGAATATTTATATGTAAAATATCAAAGCTGATAATGACATCAACTTTTAACTATCATCTAAAGGCAGACATAATAGGAGAGAATTTATATTTGGCTAGAAGACTACCAGTCGATATTACTGGGAGTATGACCTCATTCATTCATCCATTCTTTCAACAAATATTTATTGTGCATTTATAAGGTCAGAGATACAGCCACAAGCAAACTGCCCTAAGGAGTCTAATTTACATTCTAGGGCAATATAATGGAGAGCAAAATATAGTTTCTGCCTTCAGAGAGCTCAAAGTCTGATCATTATAAAAATAGCAAGAAGGAGGAAAAGGAGGATGAAGGAGAGAAGAAAAAAAAGGAAAGAGAAATTAATCTTTGTATAGTATGGCTGAGACTAGCTGTCATTATCATTTAAACTTCTTGTCTAGCTTATTGCTTGTTGTCTCTTAGCCATCTTAATCAAATATTTTATATTTTCCAATGATAGTGATAATCCTTTGTTCAATTTCTGGCACATTATTTTAATGGCATAATTTTGAATTTAAAAAAAATTAAGTTTATTTATTTATTTAGAGAGAAAGAGAGTACAAGCTGGGGAGGGGCAGAGAGAAGGAGAGACAGAATCCCAAGTAGACTCCGTGCCATCAGCACAGAGCCTGATGCAGGGATTGAACCCACAAACTGTAAGATCATGACCTGAGCCAAGATCCAGAGTCAGTCGCCTAACTGACTGCACCACCCACATGCCCCCGAATTTTTGTTTTTGAACAAAGTCACTGCTACAAGATTAAGCTGAAAGTGCAGGTTAAAAAAAACATTTTTTTAATGTTAAATTATTTTTGAGAGAAAGAGAGCGAACAAGCACTATCAGGGAAAGGACAGAGAGAGAGGATACAAAATTCGAAGCAGGCGCCAGGCTCTGAGCTGTCAGCACAGAGCCCAACGTGGGGTGCTAACTGACGAATCATGAGATCATGACCTGAGCCGAAGTTGGATACTTAACTGGCTGAGGCACCCAGGCACACCTGAAAGTGTAGTTTTAAGAGAGAAGCAAAGTGATAAGGATTTGGAAAAATTTCTCTGGCACCTGTATAATTTTAAAAAAATTATTAAGTATTCAAGGATAAAGTCCAAATCCACTTGTGAAATTATTCCCTAGAACTTTAGCTTCCTTGAGATTCTAAGGTTATCCTAAGAAATGACTACCAAATACTTTTTACATTTATTCCTACCTTCCACATTTATTGTACCAAAAACCCCTCTTTTCAAACTTGACAAATTTGTTTTTAAAACATGTACAACTAGACTAAGGGTGGGGGGAAGGGTGTTTCTCCGGTAGCCTTAAAAAGAATGTAGTGTTATTGTGCTTGTAGTTTAATCTGCCAGGATTCCATAGCCAAGAAAAGATGGGTGTCAGATCTCCACATATAATCTTCAAAACATCCGGAACCGAGAAACGGAGGTTGAACAAATGAAAACAAGATAAAAGTGAAGCAAGCTTACTTTAACTTTATAAGAATGTGAATCAAATAGTGCAGGGTGGAGGAGGAAGCCTCATCAGTTTCAGGACTGGGACTGAGACCTTGGCTATAACTGAGCTCCTTGTCTCTTTTGCTCTGTGCAGATACTGGTAATGCACCCACTGAAATGGGAAGAAGGAGTCCTGGGAAAGCCAGAGAAACCTTTTTTTTTTTTTTTTTTTTTTTTTTTTGTCCTAAATCAGATTGGAGCGCTAACAGGAGCTGTACTCTTGACAAAAAAAAAAAAAAAAAAAAAAAAAAAAAAAAAAAAAAAAAAAAAAAAAAAAAATCAGGAAACATGTGGGGACAGAACAGCCACAAATGCAATTGAAGCTTCACTCACAACCTTGGTAAAATGTTCTGGATCTGATACCTCTATTGTTATCTAAAAGGAACAGAGGCTCTGCGGGCAAGTTTAAATATTCTTTTACTGGGAAAAGATATGGAAATGAATACGTCGCTTCATCCTACTTGATTAAATTGAGAAGAGCTACTCAAAGTAAATAATTTTTGTGTTTACACGCGGAGTTAAACAAGTAACTTTTACATTACCATAACAAAGACACTTGTAACACTGTTATTATTGTATCCAATCTAAAGAAACTACCTAAGTGGGAGACATTATATGTCAAAACTCTGAGGCTCCTAAAAAACTCACAGCAAAAGAAGTAACTCAGTTACTTTTTGTGAAGTATCTGTCCTAAAAGGCTCTCTGAATACAAATTTTAAGAAGATATTTTAAAATATCATTTGAACGTCTTTTAATTGCAACTCGAAACTTTTTTCTGATAACCCTTTATAGCTTAATACAATCCTTGTCCTTCTTTATATTACCTGAGTCTCCTTTCTAAGCCAAACACTGGCTACAGATTCTAAAATTGTTACTTTAATACTCACAAATAGTATAACACACTCTTTGATTTTGTTCTTTTTTTTTTTTTACTCTTTTTTTTCTTTATCACACAGTATTTGGAATTGAGATGGGCAGCTGTGTAGTAGATTGTGGAGATGTTGACTTGTTTTCTTTTCCATTAGTTTGTATATGAACTACCTTGGCTTAATCTCCTTACTAAATAACTTATTTGCTTCTAGATTTCTCTTACACATCACTTAATGATAGAAAGCAAGACCTTTTAGAGCAAAAGGTGTGCTTTCCTTCAAGGGACCAGAGTATTCCTTCAAAAGAATGGGGTAATTAGCCTCATATGCTCTGCCCTTTCACATAACAACGTACTGTCATAAAGCTTACCCTAGGGGCACTGGGTAATCTCCTAGTTTGTGAATTCCAGCCCTACATTAGGCTTGCTGTCCTCAACTTGTCAGCACAGAGCCCACTTCAGATCCTCTGTACCCCTCTCTCTGCCCCTCCCTCACTTGCGCTCTCCCCCAAATAACTAAATCTTAAAAAAAAAAAAAACAAAAACAAAAACAAAAAAAACCTTACCCAAGAAGAGACATACCTCCTCACTTTTCCTGGGGTGACTAGTATTTCATATCAGCCTTAGCTGTTGAAAGCCATTTAGGAACACAGCCTGGACTGAGTGGTGGTAGGGCCAGGGAAGAAGAACCAGCATTGGCAATGATTTCAACTTTTTGTCACCTATTATCACAATGATACAAATTTCTTTCAAAGTCCATGCTACTATGGGTGACTAAATAATTTCTGTTCAATGGCAAATGAAGAGTTCCATGGAAAGCTATTAGGGAATGTTTTCTGTTTGGAGTTTTCAGAACAGGCTACTTACTCCTGTTTCAGCTCAGCTGGAGGTCTTTCCTTCTCCCATAATTTTAATCAAAAAAATTTTTTCTTAAATATGAATAAAGTAATAGTGTAATAGGTCAACTTATAAGATATCAGAAAGCTTATTGTATATAAGTTTGCCTTAAACTCACCTTTCAGGAATAGTTGAGATAAAAGGCTTATGTTGTTCCCTATTAGGGTTATCAGTAATTACTAACCGCCCTATCTCACTTCTGTGACCTCACCTGCTTACTAAATAGATACCTTAGGATGCAAAACACTCCCCCAACCCCTCAACCAAGATCTGGCCTAGGCAAGACCAACATGTAAAAAGTCACGTACTCACTGCCCTACAGCATCTCAGGTGTCTAACTATGATTGGTCATTTTAAACCCTCTTAGGACAAAGACCTTTAAAATGTATAGGTTCCTGCCAAAACTAACATCTGTGTGTCACAATATAATTGGCTACCATGAAATGCTGTAGATTGTAATTGGTTAACCAAATAATGATGTATTCTGACTTGCTAAAATCCATATAAGCCCACTGCTGCTTTTGTTTGGGGCCATTCTCTGCGCTTTTCTCCATAAGATCAGATCAGGTTTGGCCTGGCCGTGAATAAAATCTTGCCTCACTTCTATTCGGCATCTGGTGGGTTTTTTTGATATCACCCTGTTTCAATAGTGACTCAAAAGTACACTATAAGTAGTATTTCCTTTTATTTCTAGTTACCTTGGAATCCTTCTTGGTGATGTTTTAAGGGAGAAGACCAAGAAAGTCACCCACCTACAGACTCACAGCCCAAAGTTTCTAACCTCTGCTTATGAGATGATTTTGCTTTAAAGATGTGACATTTATAATTGTATATTAGTTTCAGATTTCTAACACCAGCATTTTAGAGAATGCTAAATTCCCCTCATGCTCTGTCTCTCTCTGTCTCTCAAAAATAAATAAATGTTAAAAAAAAAATTTTTTTAAAGAAGAAAAATTTCAATTGGGCAAAGAAATGAAGTATGAAATGGATTTCAAGAAACTGAAGTATATTAGTACAAATAACTGAAGACATTCTATTAATTTCAAACTTTGCTCTTCCTTTCTACATTGCCACACATACAAAGTGGAAAGGCTGTAGGCTTGGTCACATCCTTCTCTCTTGATTCCAGACCATGTCTTCAAAGTGTTCATATTACTTGCTTTTTGCTTCTTTCCCACTTACTGCTGCTGCTTTGCTGGGGTTTTTTGGGTTTGTTGTTGTTGTTGTTTTTTGTTTTTTTGATGCTGGATCAATACTACCTCATTTCAATGATGAAAAAAGACCTATAATTTTTTCCATAAACCTTCTGTTTCTCTCAGTGACTATCAGCTTTTGTCTCTTTTCGGGGAAGAAAAGAAAAACAATGTGAATGGTGAATTCTGATTTCAAAATTAGCCGTTAGAGAAACTTCCTAAAGTGCCTAGTATTTGATTCTGAATCATCCAGAAATCTTTCATGGAATGCAGATTCCTTGGTTTCACCTTTCCCCCGGCATAAAATCGAACCTATTTTTTTCTTCTAAGAAAACAAATGTTATTCGTACATAATAGCTGCTAGGTTATTCCCTTTCCATAATCTATCCGTTAATAGTCCAGTTTTATCTGGTTGTTGTTTTTGTTTGTTTGTTTTAGCCAATACACTTCCTAAGGACCTATAGGGCTTTTGTTTATATTTTTTAAACTCCTATAAGTTTTATTCCTTTTATTCTAGGTTTATATTTCCCATTTATCAGCATTCCTCATTCTACCAAAACAAACATTCAAATGTGTTTAACATGTATTCTTTTGTCTTTATGTGTTCTTGAAAATGTGTCTTGCTGTTTTGAGTGCATGAATTTTTAATTTGCATAAATGATATTGTGTTATGTATTACTGCTCTTGCTTTTTCACTCAGCATTATATTTTAAAGGTCCACACATACTGCTGGTTATTCATCTCTCTGGTTCTTTATTTCCACAGGCTGACTAGTAACAACAGGTAGTAAAAGTCACCACGTGTGTCTGTCCACTCCCCTAGAGAAGGACACCCAGATTGCTTCCAAGTCTGTCACCATAAATAACTGACATTAGCGCCATCTTACAAATTCCCTTAACAGGATTGTCTGAGAATTTCTCCAGGTTATGTATCAAGGAGTGAAATAGCTGGGTTGTAGGTGCGCAGAGGGTTATTTTGGCTAAGTATGCCAGGTTGCTTTCCAGAATGTGGCTGCACCAATCCACATGCACCTGCCTCATAATACATATGCCTCATCATACATCTATATCCCTACCATATCTGGCTTTATCCAGCTTTCTAATTTTATATTTTGGTGGCATAAACATACAAACAGTTTATAAAAGGAAGGAGACTATAACCAATCAACAGCTCTTATTGATTATTACAAATACTTTACAGTGTGATAGATGCTGAAATTTTAAAGCAAATGATGTATCAATTCTACATTCAAGGAACATGCAATGTAACAGGAGAGACAGAAGATGTAGGAAAACCCTTGACAACAGAATGAACGGTGTGGGGGAAGCACAAAAGGAGGTCTTGTAGCCCAAATTGGGAGAATCAGGGAAAGTTTTCTGCAGAAAGTGACCCTGAGGCTTGAAGGGGTGAGGATGCTTACCAGTCCTTGACTGAACAATGATTCCCCTCTGTGTGGAAATGTTATCCTCTTTGACTGAAAGTGTATTGTGAGGAATCACACCCATAGAGCCACATCAACCCTGGGTATCAATGTTCCAGCATCCCTTGCATTTTAGAAGACAAATCCTGGTTTGCTATGCTGGACATTGCAAGACTTTCAGCAGGAGAATAGCACATACAAAAGCAGAGGGAAGAGAATATACAAAATCACAGAGATCAGCATGGACGCCAGATACAGAATGTACTTTCCGCTTTACGTGCATGTTCTCATTGAACCACAGCATTCTGGGATGTTGGCTTTGGTCTTTTGTTTTACAGTAAGAAAGCAAAGCCTCAAAAACAAAGTTGTATCGCTCAACACCAAATGGCTAGTAGTACAACCAGATACAACCAGGATTTTTTAAAGTTTATTCATTTATTTTGAGAGAGAGGAAAAGAGAGAGAGTGAGAGAGGCAGAGGGAGAGAAGGAGAGAGAGATCTTAAGCAGGCTCCACTTGTGGCTCAGAGCCTGACTTGCAGCTTGATCCTGCAACCGCCAGATCATGACCCGAGCCTAAATCAAGAGTCAGACGCTTAACCGACTGAGGCACCCAGGCGCCCCTCAGGCATAGGTTTCTTTAAACTATTGATATGTGCCAGTAGAGTTTGGGGGCATATTTAGATGTCTGGAAAAGGCAATTGTATACAATATATTAACAAATAAGTGCTTCTAATAGGAAACTGTCTCCCATCAGTGGCCATACAGGCCACATTGCCTGCAAGGCCTCTGAGCTATGGAGACAATAGATCCATGACCTGCAAAAGGCATTTTCGTGTAATGTAGCCTGTAATTACAATTAAATGTTAATTAAATATTTTTGCCAATTTTGTCTGTTTCCTCACAAAGCATTTTATGGATTAACCTATTTCTATTTGTTAGTCTAGGTCTTACAATTAGTAATTGCCGGAAGTCATACTTAAACTTGTTAAATATACAAAGTATACAGTGAGATACTATTTTTGTAATTAAGGCAATAATTTATCAGATTGTAGATATTATGCCTTAAATCACAGATCCTCTCAAAGAAGGTATCCTGAGAACTGAATATGCCACATCATCAACATGCGTTGTGGAGACATCTAATATTAAAAAATAACATTAAAGGAAACCCAGTGCTTTCCACATGGCATATTCTGCATTCATAGGCATGGGAAGAACAGGGTTTTTTTGTCAGCAATACAGTATTTCTTACACGTATACATTTTTATATTTTTTATTGTTAATCAGAGAGCACACTGCTATTATACCATTAACTCACAAGGGATTTCTGACTATATTTTTATATTGATGACACAGTATTTAGCATTAAGCCAGCTGGAAAAAAAAGGCATCCTCTTATGTTAAAGTAAATTGGAATGATTTGGATCAAAGGCAGAGATATTCAGATTGAGGGACTAAATCCCCCCCTTGAGACAATCTATAAAGGTTCTCTTCTTAACCTAGATATTGAAACTAAAATTAAGCAGTTCTTTGAGTTAAATAAAATGTGTTCAAGCTGACATAAAGTTGTAGAGAAGATTCCTGTCCATATTCTTCACAGTTTCAAAATTCTAATGACTTGAAGTCCTAGATGGAACAGATTCTTCAATGTTAGTCTTCAAACAGCTACTTAACTTGAGGCCAAATTAATGATAGACTAACCAAGACCAGAGACCCAAAGAATCTCTTGGGAATATCTCTATTCAAAAATTAGGTCTCTGGGATGGCCACATGAGAATACTTTTTAAACCAAAATTCTTCTAATCTATTACTGGGAGTACTATGATGTATTAGAACGCAATGAAATTTCTTATTTGTCATTGGTGTATCAGGACTTCAGCAGTTGAATATGGCAGGAAACTCACTTCGAAGTAACAAACCACTTACCAACCTTTAGTATATCAGATTTACCTGGAGAGCCCGTCAAATCTTTGGGCCCCATCCCTAGAGGTTCTGAGTCAGAAATGAGCATTTCTAACAAGTTCTCGGGTGATGTGAATGCTGCTGCTCCAGGGACCACACTTTGAGAAACACAGACTTGAACAAGTAAATAAAAACAATAACAAAAAAAGGCTCATGTAATTTTTAAGTCCAGGGGCCCAGGAATCCTATTGCTGCTTTGGGTTTGGTTGGCCCACAAGAAGGAGCTTAAATACTGTAAGGAAAGCTCCATCTCCCAATTATTAGGCAGATTCACTCTGTGTAAGCACTAAATGATCACTGGCACGCCCATAATCAAGTCCTATAGGATCAGCAGATTCGTCATAGATAGACAATCTTGCCCAATTCTGTAAGAGAAAAGTCCTAAGGAGGGTTCGGATTGGCCTTAGCTTAGTCACATGCCTATTTCTGGAAGAAAAAAAAATGACTGAGTTTAGGGTAATGGTGCATAGTTACTGTGCAGGCAGAGGCTATATGCAGGCCTATGTGCCCAAGGAGTTCCTTTAATAGACTTGGTCATTTTACTTCTCTTGCCTTTAGACTGACTTGTATCCAAGTCAGTCTTGGTTTTCAGTCAGTCTTGTGTCTTGGTTCTTCACGGGAGTATGTTTTGGCATGGCAGCCCCTGGGCCAAATGGTGCGTGAAAACATCTATGCCCAAACTGGGAATATAGTCTAGATCCCAACCCTGGAGGCTATTTTACATGTAAGTATGGAGTTTAAATTCTCTTAATGTCATTTTTTAAACCTTCGGTAGTAGTCTAGTTATGACAGTAACAACATTTTAAACAGATAGAGTCTCCGACAGTAATATCACTCGTCTGGAAAAGAAAGGATTAAAAACAATATAAAAACTGGTGAGTACACATGGTTACAGACTCGGAGTTCAGCAGTTCGGCTGATTTGTCTCCTAAGCATAAGGTAAACTGGTTCACGTTCAGAGGCCCTTTAAATGACATGATTTAATGTGACTAAAAGATGTCCAGATGGCACCACACTGCCTCTACTGGGAGGAGAGGTCAGACGGCAATTGGCTCGAACACAAACTGCACTAATGCAGAGCTACAAGCTGCCACATCAGGGTCCATCTTTCCAAGCTCCAGTTGGGTGAAATAATCAAGCACTGTCACAGTGTTCCCCAGATGCAGGGAAACATGGTGACTTTAAAGCCACCCTAAGTGCTGTCAGATACTCACCAAACGACTGTTTTAGGAAAAATACTTTAATATAAATTATCATCTATTTTATTTGTTTAATAAGAAGATAAATATTATACATATTAGGTGACAACTCTAATTTGAATCCACAATTCTATATATCATTGAATTCATGTGAGTATTGAAAGGTTACATTTAAAATCACAGTAGCAGAGGGGTACTAGGGTGGCTCGGTCGGTTGGTTATGTCTCCGACTTTGGCTCAGGTCATTATCTCACAGTTTGTGAGTTCGAGCCCCGCATCCAGCTCTGTGCTGGGAGCTCAGAACCTGCAGCCTGCCTTGGATTCTGTGTCTCCCTCTCTCTCTGACCCTCCCCCTCTCCTGCTCTGTCTCTCCCTCAAAAATAAACATTATAAACTTTTAAAAATAAAATTACAAGCAGCATAAGCATTTATACTCTTAATGTACACTTTTATCAAATGTAACTGAGATGACTGAAAATTGAGCCAAACCACACAGAAGACTATTGATGTAGTTAAAGGATAGTTGGTACTATTGCAATATTCTAAAATCATACTTTGTCTTATAAACTAATGGGTGCCTTATAAGAAATGACTACAAAAACACTGTGACTTTCAAAGAAGGAAAGACTCGAAAAGATCATTATCAAGAAGAAAAAGCTAGTGATCATTTATTTCATAACAGAGTTTGTACAAAATACAGGTGAGCAAAGACAAAAGAGACGCATTCATTAAAAAGAATATGGCTAAATATAATTCTATCTATAAGAAAATCTCAAAGCATCTTGAACTTGGTGACATGGTATATATGTTAGAAGTAGACAAACCTATGGTTTCATTGAAAAACAAAATGTAGAGTGCTTACATTTCCCCAGTTCAGAAATAATGCCTCTTTAAGCTAACCGGAGAGAAGGGACGTGTCCTCCTATCTCCTCATTATTTAAGAAAGGAAAGTGGACAATGATATGGCAAAATGAGACCTACATAGAATGAGTAATTTGCCGGGCTGCCTGGGTGGCTCGGTCATTTGAGTGACTGGCTCTTGAGTTCGGCTCAGGTCATGATCTCACTGTTAGTGGGATTAAGCCCTGTATCTGGCTCTGTGCTGAGGACATGGAGCCTGCTTGGAATTCTCTCTCTCCCTCTCCCTCTGCCCCTCCCCTGCTCTTGCCCACAGGCACGTGTACGTGTATACATGTGTGTGTTTGCAGATGCTCTCTGTCTCTCTGACAAACAAATAAATAAATACTTAGAGAATGAGTGATTTGCAGAGACTCACAAAACAAACTAGCAGCAGAATTAGAACCAGATACATGTCTTGTCTACCGGAGCAGTTCTCGTTCCATTATACCATTCTTTTTCTCTCTCAGCCATCAGGTTACAAGCTAACATAGAACAATTAATCATAGTACTTAGAGCTATAAAATTCCTGCAGAGATCATTTATTTTCAGCTTCTAGTCAATAAGCTATGAAGTATTTCCAGCTCCATTTTGCACATGAGGTAATTGGGATCAGAGTGATATGTCAAATATTAAACATCTAGTTGGTTTAGAAAGAAAGACCATAAGTCAGATCTCCTTAATCTTAGGTGACTATTCTTTCTGCTGTTATATAGTGCCTTTCAAAATAACTATGCCTCTAACTGAGGTTGAACCACCAACATAGCTAGCAATTAAAAGCAAAACATGTAAATACTTATTTACAGAAATTTTGGTTAAATATCATATTACAGGAGATGTTCTCAAATGGTAAATCAGAAAGTAAGATTCTCTGCATGATGCGGTATCTTGAATCTGGAAGCAGTAAATAGATATATTTTCCATTTTGCTCATTCTACGCACTTGAGGAGTTCGTATGTTGGAAGTAATACTTAAATCATGTCATTTTATGATGTTTCAGGATCTTCCAAAAAATTGAAATTTGACCCTTAAAGTAATGGGGTCTCATGTGTTCTAGGATGGATAGAGAGGTTTTGATGGAGGAGTTAATTACCCAGACTCAGGTACTATACAGACTGATTTTATTATATGTTTTTTTATATTTTATTTATTTATTTATTTATTTATTTATTTATTTGAGAGAGAGAGAGAGATAGAGAGGGAAGACAGAGGGGCAGAGAGAAAGAAAGAGAGAGAAAGAGAGACAGAGAATCTCGGGCAGGCTCCACACTCAGCATGGAACCCAACATGGGGCTCAATCCCTCAACCCTGGGATCACGACCTGAACTGAAATCAAGAGTCAGGTGCTCAACTGATTGAGGCATCCAGGCACCCCCATGCAGCCTGATTTTTAAATCTTGAACATACTCTGTTATTTACATGACTCTCTTAAGTTTTGGTTTCTTAATATGTGAAATAGGATAATACTATAGGCTTCACAAGTTTGTATAAAGATTAAATGATATATGCAAAGTGCTTAGTACAATGACAGTAATTGTTCAATAAACATTAGCTAGTACTAGCTAGTAGCTCAATAAACAGTCAGTATTTGCTGAGATAAGTTTCTATAACAAACAATCCAGGAATCTCAGTGGCTTTAAATACAAATGTTTGTTGTTCACTCATGTTACATATCAGCTATGGATCAGATTTACTTTGGCTCTATTTCACTTCTCCAGTCTGGGATCTAATCTCCCATCCCCCTGTTGCCCATATATAAGACATGCTATTCTCACGGTAGAAGGAAAAGAGAAATGTTCATAACTGGTGGCTCTTAAAGCTTTTGCATAGATGTGGTGTATGTTACTCTCCCTTCATATTGTTTTGGCCAAAGTAACTCACGAAGCCAAGTGAGAAAGTATATTTTTCCAAAGGGAGGTAATGGAATTACATGGCAATGAATGGAGATGTATAATTCTTTCTCATAGAGACAGCAAATAATTGAGAATGACAACTAATTCTACCATAGTTAGTGACTCCATCAAGGTAAAAAGGGAGATATAGGAAGCACTTTACCAAGAGCAAAAATAATTGGCTGTGTCTAATGTACCTCTACTACTAGTATGATGTTCAATAAGACATTGGTGCCTCTAAATTATAAGTTCCTTGTATGTTCAAGGACTGTTGTAAGAATTAAATGATGTAAAGACACTCAACTAAAGCCCTGTATGGAAATTCAAAGCAGTGATGAGCACTTTGGGAAACTGACCAATTGTTGCCCTGGATCGTAAACACGAAAATACAGGCAATCCAGATATTTTATTAAGAGCTCTGAGTGCTTATCAATCATGAGGGCTCCCACTGGGCATAGGTAGGCAATAGTAAAACCATTTACCACCAAGAAAATCTCAAAAATGAAATAACTTGCTGAACCTCAGCAAAAACAAGCATGAACTAGAGATCTTGAAACAGAAATCATGAACCCTACTACTACACTCCCAAGATAAAGGAGAAAATGAATGACAAACTTACACTGATATACAATAGCCCCACATTGTCTTCTCAACTCATCATTCATTATTCAATCAGTGACTCACTCATTTGTCCAGTAATTATTTATTGTTCACCTGTTTTGTGCCTAGTTAAGGGGTAGAGAAATAACGATGATTAAAACATAACACATCCATGATATTATGACCCTTGTGTCTAACTAAGTGTCTAATTAAGGAGACCAATATTAATTAGATAATTATATTAATAATGTATAATTGCAAAACAGGAGATGTGCCATTGAAGAAAAGAAAATGATCTCTCAAGAGTGTATGAAGGTGGGAACAGGGAAGACTTTTCAGAATAGGTGATTTTGACCTGAGATTTGAAGAGTACCTACAGTACGTAGTTCGCTGGACCAAGGAAACAGGGGGTTGGGAGACATAACAGTGAAGAGCATCTCAGACAGAACACTCCAAGGTGAGAGAGTATGATACATTGAGAAACTGGAAATTCCCTGTGCCTGGAGCACAGAGAGGAAAGAGTGATGAGAGAGAGGATGGCCTGAGGCATGGAGGCTGAGTTCTACAGGGTCTTATAAGCTCTAACTATCTATCTTTATTCAAATATCAGTGAGACACCATTAAGTAAAATTAAGTAGGAAGGAGCTTGGTATAATTTGATTTTATTTTTTTTTAATCAAAGTAATATATGCATTGGTTAAAAATTAAATTGTGCAGGAAGATTTATAAAGGAAAGCGATAGTCTCTCATCTCAACTCCACACTTTCCTAGACTTACTCCCCAGAGGAAAAGCCACTTTTAACCACTTTCTTTTTAGTTCTCCTTTCATTACTGTGATAGTGCTAAATGAGTTGTTTACTCTTTAATTTCTCAATCCATGCTCAATAATATACTTTTCAACTTCCTGGTACTGAAGGTGGAGATTTAACTCACATTCTTTCACTTCTCATTACCCCATTCACCAGTCAATTTTTAAATCATCATTTGAATGCTTCTGTCATTCCCTTTGTAACTGTAAATAATATATTTAAACCTCTATTACATGTTCCAGGAAATATAAATAGTATGTCTCTAGTAGTGCCTTTACTATATTAATATATTAATACCTAGATAACTCTTTTCTTCCTCTCTCCTCCTTATTCATTTCTGTAACTACCACTTGTATCTATGTGCATCAGTGAGATTGATCATCACTGACTATACTGTCTTTATATAATTTTGCTATCAAAATATGCTAACCTTTTTTAAAAATTTTATTTATTTATTTTTGAGAGACAGAGAGAGGGGTGTGAGAATGTGCATGCAAGCGGAGGAGGGGCAGAGACAGAGAAGGAAAGAAAGAAGGAGCCAAGCCGGCCCCGCACTATCAGCACAGAGCCCAATAGAGCTGGATCTCACAAACCATGAGATTATGCCCTGAGCTGAAATCAAGAGTCACTTGCTTAACCAACTGAATCACCCAAGAGCCCCTAAAATATGCTAATCTGATAAAAGTTAGTTAGAAAGCCCTTCCTCCATTTCTCTTCCTTGGAAGTGTTTATGCAAGATTGAAATTATTTGTTCCTTAGAATATTTAGAATTCAGCTGTAAAATTGTCTAGATTTGTTGCTTTCTACATAAAAACAGATTTGATTTCTTGTAATGAACAACCTATTCAGTTTTACTTGCTCCATCAAGGGTGAATGTCCAGACCTCACATACCACTGGTCTTCTGGAGCAGTTTTTCTTGGGGAAGACCTCACTGAGGCAAGAGCAGTAGCTAGCCTGAGGGTCCACCCAATGCATTCCAGAGAAATACACAAGGATCTTTCAGGGCTCAATACCAAATTTCTATACAAGTTACCCTTCCCCTTGGGCTCCAGGGTTTTTAAGTTGCCTGGTTAGGAGGGGTGTCTGGGTGGCTCAGTCAGTTGAGCATCTGACTTTGGCTCAGGTCATGATCTCATGGTTTTATGACTTTGAGCCCCACATCAGGCTCACTGCTATCAGCACAGATCCCACTTCGGATCCTCTGTCTCCCTTTCTGTCTGCCCCCCTGCCCCGCTCACATTCTCTCCCTCTCAAAAATAAATAAACATTAAAAAAAAGAGTTGCATGATTAGGGAACAACTAGCCTCTTCTCTAGGATACATCAGCTGATGTATCTCAAGGATTCAACAGCAGAAAGATATGTTGCCCTCTTCAACACTGATGGGCTAACAGACTACTCTGATGTAATGGAGAGCTGGAATTCAAGTCCTGCAATGATAGCACTGTGACCAAATGGTGAAGAGTTTGTGCCCAGTGCTTCATCAGCCCCTTAGCTTTCAAGAATTGGGAAGAGAGAAACTTTTCCCTGGTTGGAATCCCAAGACTGGTGATTCAGCTACATGATATGATGGACCAATGTCTTGATCTGCTCTTATCAGCATTCTTTCAGAGCTGACCATAGTAACCACTAGGCTCTGACCAATTTTCATGGAGTTTTACTTGAAGCCAAACTCCTTTTCTGGAAAAGCTAGGCTATAGAAAATCTGTCTTGGACAAGTTGAGCCTTACCTCTTAGGTTTTCTGTTTCTTCCTAAGTCATGTAAACAAATTTTTTTTTAATGTTTATCTTTATTTTTGAGACATAGAGAGACAGAGCATGAGCAGGGGAGAGGCAGAGAGAGCAGGAGACACAGAATCAGAAGCAGTCTCCAGGATCTGAGCTGTCAGCACAGAGCCTGATGCGGGGCTTGAACTCGTCAACTGTGAGATCATGACCCGAGCTGAAGTCAGACACTCAACCGACTGAGCCACCCAGGCGGCTCTTCCTAAGTCATTTTTAATAACATTTTTAAGAGAATGCATTTACTTTATCTAATTTATCAAATTTCTTCAGATAAAATTGTTCATAATATGCATATCACTTTTTAGATTTCTCCTTTAAAAATGTTTTGCCAATTGTAAGTTTTTTAAAAAAGCAATTTTTAACCTTGTCTTTCTATTATTGTAGTTTGTTTTTGTATTTGTTGATTTCATTTACTTAACACATTTGATTGAATTCTGACAACAAGCAAAGCATTCTTCTAGGTTCTGGAGTGAAAAAAGTTTAAAAAATCCCTTATCTGATGAAACTTGGATTCTAATGTAAAGACAAGAATAAATATGTAAAGTACATTCTGTGTTAAATGTGATATACTTAATGGAGAAAAATACATCAGGATAGAGGAGTTAAGGACTCTGGAAATAGGAGTGTAGTTTTGTAAAGGGTTGTCAAAAAAGACCTCACAGAGAAGGTCACATTTGGGAAAGATCTGAATAAGAGCAGAGGGAACCCTCCCTTTCTCAGAAGGAAAAGCAGTATATATGGTGGTACGAGCATGATCCTGGTGTGAAAGCAATGTTGGGCACATTAGAAGGTCATTGAGATCCTTTTGTGATTGGTGTGGAGCCAGCAAAAGAGAAAGAAGTGAATGAGAGGGAGATACTTGCTTTTACCTCATTATTCCTTGCCTTCTAATTTCTTTGGATTTATTTTGGTATTACTTTTCTAATTTCTTGAGTTGAATACTTTGTGCAATGATTTTTAGGTGTTCTTCTTTACTAAGACAAATACATAGGACTATATATTTTCCTCGAAATAGATGGCCTTTGCTAAAATACATGTATTTTATGTTTCATTTTTATCACTCAGTTTTAATAATATTCTAGCACCTGTTTTATTTTGACTTTGGTCTACAAATTGTTTGGCTAGAAATATATGTATATGCCAATTAATTATTGGGAGTTTTAGAAGGAAAGAGTAGTGAGAAGGGGGAAAGCAATGGTTACATACATAATGTCTGAGAATTTTATAGAAATTTTAAAAGATAATAATCCTCATATTCAGGAAGCTGATGAATCCAAAATGGATTAAAACATAATCCATCTCAATACGCTCAAATCTTCTATATTTTTATTAATAATTACTGAGCCATGCATAACTGTTGAGCACTTTAAATATGGTTAGTGCAACTGAGGAATTGAATTTTAAGTTTTATTTACTTTAAATAAATTTAATACTAATACCCATATGTGGCTAGTGGTTAGCATATTGAACATCACAGTTCTAAAATGAGGTTAGAAGAGGGCCTAGGGCTAATCCTTGAGAAAATGTGGCATTTGATGGCCACACAGAAGATGATGACTCTGCAAAAAGAACCAGGAAACTGTCAAAGAGGTGACAACAATACCTATAGAATGTACTTGCACAGAATCCAAAAAAAGAAAGTGCTTCAAGCAGGGGAGAGCAGTCAACAGTATAATGAGCTGCTGAGAGAATCCAGTAATCCTTACTTTTGGTTATTTAAGCATAAAGAAATTTAGGAACTTGTAGCAGCATACAAAATACCTTACAAGGAATAAATTCTTTATTGTGCTTTCTGGAAACACCTCAAAACAAAACTATACTCTGAAGAATCTTCTAACCCTAAGGCAATCAGGGTTTGCCAGTCATTTTATAAAATCACTGCCCCAGAGGCCAGCTCTTGAGCCATGCTATTTCTGCTACAATTCACACCAACAAAAGAGATGCCTTTTGATCTACCTCTCTCCCAACTCAGTTCCAAATGTGAGGCTCAGGGGAGCTCATGTGGTTTTTGCAGACTAAGTTACCTCCAGGAAGACTAGCTGCAAGGGAGTCTGACAAATGATGTTTTTAGCTTAAGGATGTTTTAAACTGTAGGTGGAGGGATGTATTTAGTTGTGTTATCTTTATGTTATTGGTCTTTAACTTAGTACCACTTTAGCAAGACAATGTGTCCTATGTGATATTCATTTTTTGAAATACGTTGGTATTTGCTTTATGCCTAGAATGAGGTCAGCTTTTGCATATGTTTTGGGTGTTCCCAAGAATGTAGGATGTATCTTGTGTGTACTCTAATTCTGTGGTGTAAATTTCTAAAAAGATCCATTGGGTCCAGCAGGAAACTGTATTGCTCAAATCTTCCATATTCATTCTTATGAATTATTATGAGTTTTGTGTCAAAATCTCCCACTATGATAATGAAATTCATCAATTTTGACTTTACTGGTAAACTAGATTACCAGTGCTCTAGTTTAGTTTTCATGAAAATATTTTTATTTTGCTTCTCTGTTTTAAATCAGATTTCACTAAGATGCAACTTACATCAAACATAATTGTATTTTCAGCACCTTAAAGGTATTATGTTATATGCCTTAGCTTACATTGTCAATCCACATCACTCCTTTCTAGGTAAAATGTTTTTTTCTCTCTAGCTCTTTTTAAATCCTTATTTGCTTTGGGTTCTTCAATTTTCCTACCATATGACTTTAAATAATTTTTTTAGAATTTTCCTGCTAGAGATTAGTTATGTATTCTGAGTATGAAGATTGATGACTTTCTTTAATTCTGAAAAATTCTCAGCATTTATTACCTTGAATATTACCTGCCCATACTTCACTCTCTCCTTTTTTTCTGAAACTGTGATTGCATTATTTTAGGCCATCCACTTCAGCCATATCTTATAACTACTATTTTTAAATTTTATTTAAATACAAGTTAGTTAACATACAGTGTAGTAAGGGTTCAGGAGTAGAATTTAGTGATTCATCACTTACATATAACACCCAGTGCTCATCCCAACAAGTGCCCTCCTTAATGTACATCACCCATTTAGCCCATCTTCCCACCTACCTCCCCTCCAGCAACCCTCACATTGTTCTCTGTATTTAAGATTCTCTTATGATTTGCCACCCTTTCTCTTTTATCTTATTTTTCCTTCCCTTATGTTCATGTTTTGCTTCTTAAATTCCACATGAGTAAAATCATAGAATATTTGTCTTTCTCTGACCAACTTGTGTTGCTTAGCATAATACACTCTAGTTCCATCCACGTTGTTGCAAATAGCAAGATTTTTCATTCTTTTTGATTGCCAAGTAGTATTCCATTATGTGTATGTGTATATATATATATATATATATATATATATATACACACACACATATATACACACATTTATATATACACATATATATAATGGAATTGTATACACACACACACACACACACATATGTATATAATGGAATTGTATATATATACAATTGCCAAGTAGTATTCCATTGTGTGTGTGTGTGTGTGTGTATATGTATATATATATATATAATGGAATACATATATAGAATGCAATTATATGTAATATAAACATACACATATAATATATGTAATATATTACATATATTACACGTATATTATATTATGTATATTATATTACATTATAATATATTATATGTATTATATATAATGGAATTGTATACCTTTATAATGGAATTGTGTATATATATATATATATAAATTGAATTGTGTATAGGTACATGTGTGTATATGTATATGCAATAGAATCTATAAATGTATGTATGTATATGTATACACACAATGGAATACATATATATATATAAATTGAATTGAATTGAATATATATGAATGTATATATATGTATGTATGTGTATATATAAACATTCCATGCCCATGGATTGAAAAAACAAATATTGTTAAAATGTTAATACTACCCAAAGTAATCTACAAGTTCAATGCAATCCCAATCAAAATAACACCAACATTCTTTGCAGAGCTAGAGCAAACAATCCAGAAAAGAACTTGAATAGCCAAAGTAATGTTGAAAAAAAATCAAAGCTGGAGGCATCACTATTTCAGACTTCAAGCTATATTACAAAGCTGTAATTATCAAGACAGTATGGTACTGGCACAAAAACAGACACACAGATCAGTGGAACAGAATAGAGAATGTAGAATGGAACCAGAAATATAGGGCCAACTAATCTTTGACAAAACAGAAAAGAATATCCAATAGAAAAAAGATAGTCTCTTCAGAAAATGGTGCTGGGAAAACTGGACAGAGACATGCAGAAAAATGAAACTGGACCACTTTCTTACAACATACACAAAAGTAAATTCGAAATGGATAAAAGATCTAAATGTGAGACAGGAAACCATCAAAACCTACAGGAGAAAACAGGCAGCAACTCTTTGACCTTGGCGTCAGCAACTTTTTACTAGACATGTCTCTGGAGTCAAAGGAAATAAAAACAAACATGAACTATTGGGACCTTATCAAGATAAAAAGCTTCTGCACAGCAAAGGAAACAATCAACAAAACTAAAAGGCAATCAATGGAATGGGAGAAGGTATTTGCAAATGACATATCAGTTAAATAGTATCCAAAATCTCTATATAAAAAAAAAAACTTATCAAATTCAACACCCAAGAGACAAACAATCCAGTGAAGAAATGGGCAGAAGACATGAATAGACACTTTTCCAAAGAAGACATCCAAATGGCTAACAGACACATGAAAAGATGCTCAAAATCATTCACCATCAGAAAAATATGTATCAAACCTCACATCTGTCGGCATGACTAAAATTAACAACTCAGGAAACAACAGATATTAGCAAGGATGCTAATATGCTAAAAGGATGCTAAAATGGAGAAATGGGAACACTTTTGCACTGCTGGTGGAAATGCAAACTAGTGCAGCCCCTCTGGAAAACAACATGAAGTTCCTCAAAAAACTTATAATCACATTTTATTTTTCCCAATCCTTTCTCTTCATGCTTCTCTCTGTGTGGTCTTTAATCAACCTTCTAGATAATTAATTATTTCTTTAGTCATGTGAGTTTTTGTGAGTTTATACTTTGCTGCCCTAAATCTGATTTGAGAGCCCATTCCACAGAAATGATGGGTTTTTGTTTCCTCCAAGTATCTCTGGGCATGTCTTACTCAAGTCTACTTTTTTTTCCATGTAAGTAATTCAATACTTATTTTTTTAATATGAAATTTATTGTCATATTGGTTTCCATACAACACCCAGTGCTCATCTCAACAGGTGCCCTCCTCAATGCCCATCACCCACTTTCCTCTCCCTCCCACCCCCCATCAACCCTCAGTTTATTTTCAGTTTTTAAGAGTCCTTATGGTTTGGCTCTCTCCCTCTCTAACTTTTTTATTCCCCTTCCCTTCCCCCATTGTCCTCTGTTAAGTTTCTCAGGATCCACATAAGAGTGAAAACATGGTATCTGTCTTTCTCTGTATGACTTATTTCGCTTAGCATAACAGTTCCATCCACATTGCAACTCAAGTCTACTTTAATTAAACATTTTGGCTTCAGGTTCCTGGACCATAATGATAATTTGAACCATAAACACATGTGAAGATAGAGATGCTGTTACAAATTTCCACTAAGTTGTTTTTTTTTTTTTTTCTATTCTACTTGGAAGCTTAGGCTCTAGGGCAGCAAACTCTGATTGACAACCAAATCTTACCTGCAGTCTGCTTTTGTACGGTGTATGTGTCACAAAAAAAGGGTTTTGTGTTTTAACATTTTTAAAAGGTGATGAAAGTAATTACATAAAGAATATGTGACAAAGATCACATGTATAGCCCGCAAAGTCAAAAATATTTATTATCTATTCTTTTACTAAATAAAATGGCTAATCTCTCAGATTAGAGATCAAGGAAGGACCTTTTGTTTAAGTATCTATCCAAATCTTTTGCCCATTTCTTATGTTAACTTGTTTGTTCTTTTTTTATTGACTTGTAAGTTTTCTTTACGTGTTCTGTATACAAGTTCATCATCCAATATGTGTTTTGCAAGTATTATCTCCCAGTCTCTGGCCTGTCTTTTGATTTTCTTAATAGTTTCTTTCAAAAAGCAGGTTTTTATTTTAATGAAATTTAATTATCATTTCTTCTTTTAAATTTTCTGTGTCCTATCAAAGGAATTTTGCCTAATCTAATGCTACAGAGATTTATTCATATATTTTCTTCTAGTAGTTTCAGAGTTTTAACTCTTACATTTACTTTGTGATCCATTTTGTGTCTTGATTTTTGTTCATAAAATCATGGGGGTTTTTAGGTATTTTAAAATATTTAAACTATTATGTAGCAGGATTATATGAGAAATCTGTGCTTTCTGTTCAATTTTTATGTGAACCTAAAGTTGCTCTAAAAAAAAAAGTCTAAAGGAAATCCTGCCATTTGCAACAATATGAATAAACCTGGAAGACATTATCTTAAGTGAAATAAGCCACACATAGAAAGACAAATACTTTATGATCTCACTTATATGTAGAATCTAAAAATGTGAAACTTATAGAACCAGAGAATAGAATGGTGCTTACCAAGGATTGGGGAATAGGGCTAATGTTGGTCAAGGGTACAAACTTTTAGTTATAAAATAAGTTGTGGGGATCTAATGTACAGCATAACGACTATAGTTAATAATACTATATTGTATTCTTAAAATTTATCAAGAGAGAAATCTTAAGTGTTCTCACCACACACACACACACACACACACACACAAAGATTTTAAAAAGGTAACTGTGAGGTAATAGATATGTTAATTAACTTGATCATGGTAATCATTTTGCCTTATATATATATATTTATATATATATATAATTACAAGATAATTATGATTATAGTATATAATCATAATATGTATAATCATCATGTTATCCACCTTAAAAATCACATTGTATGGCCTAAATATATGAAATTTTAATTTGTCAATCATACCTCAATAAAGCTGGAAAAAATGTTCAGTAATGTCTGTTAAAAAATTTGTGGTATATTATGAAACACTATATGCCAACAAATGGGACAAACTGGAAGAAATGGATAAATTCTTAAAAATATATAAACTACCAAAACAAACAGGAAGAAATAGGAAACTTGAATAGACTGTTAACCAGTAAAGAAACTGAATCAGTAATCAAAAATATCCCAACAAACAAAAAGTCCAGGACCAGATTGCTTCACAGGGTAATTCTACCAAACATTTAAAGAAGAGTTAACATTATCCTCCTCAAACTATTCCCAAAAATAGAAATGGATGGAAAAATTCCAAATTTATTCCATGAGGGCTGCATTAGCCTGATACTAAAACCAGACAGTGACACCGCTAAGAAAACTACAGGCCAATTCCCTGATGAACATGGATGCAAAAAATCTCAATAAAATACTGGCAAACTGAATCCAACAATACATTAAAACAATCATTCACCACAATTAAGTGGGATTTATTCCTGGGCTGCAAGGGTGGTTCAATATTCACAAATCAATCAATGTGAAACACCACATTAATAAAAGAAAGAATAAGAACCATATGATCCTTTCAATAGATGCATATAAAGCATTTGGCAAAGTACAACATCCATTTATGATAAAAACTCTCAGCAAAGTAGGGTTAGAGGGAACATACCTCAACTTCATAAAGCCCATTTATGAAAAGCCCACAGCTAATATAATCCTCAATGGGGAAAAACTGAGAACTTTCCTTCTATAGTCAGGAACAAGACAGGGATGTCCACTTTCACCACTGTTATTTAACATAATACTGGAAATCCTAGCCACAGCAATCAGACAACACAAAGAAATAAAAGGCATCCAAAGGAAGAAGTCAAACTTTCACTATTGGCAGATGACATGATACTCTATATAGAAAACCCAAAAGTCTCCACCAAGAAATTGCTAGAACTGATATACAAATTCAGCAAAGTCACAGGATACAAAATCAACGTACAGAAATCTGTTGCATTCCTATACACCAATAATAAAGCAACAGAAAAAGAAATCAAGGAATTGATCCAATTTATAATCACACCAAAAACCATAAGATACCTAGAAATAAACCTAACAAAAGAAGTAAAAGATCTGTACTCTGAAAAATATAAAACAGGGGCGCCTGGGTGGCGCAGTCGGTTAAGCGTCCGACTTCAGCCAGGTCACGATCTCGCGGTCCGTGAGTTCGAGCCCCGCGTCAGGCTCTGGGCTGATGGCTCAGAGCCTGGAGCCTATTTCCGATTCTGTGTCTCCCTCTCTCTCTCTGCCCCTCCCCCGTTCATGCTCTGTCTCTCTCTGTCCCAAAAATAAATAAAAAACGTTGAAAAAAAATTAAAAAAAAAATATATAAAACATTGATTAAAAAAAAATTGAAGTGGACACAAAGAAATGGAAAAACATTCTATGCTCATGGATTGGAAGAACAAATATTGTGAAAATGTCTATATTACCCAAAGCAATCTACACATTCAATGCAATTCCTATAAAAATACCACTAGCACTTTTCACAGAACTAGAACAAACAATCCTAAAATTTGTATAGCCCCACAAGAGACCCCAAGTAGTCAAAGCGATCTTGAAAAAGAAAAGCAAAGCTGGAGGAATCACTATTCCAGACTTCAAGTTATATTACAAAGCTGTAGTGTTCAGGACAGTATGGTACTGACACAAAAACACACACATAGATCAGTAGAACAGAGTAGAAAATCCAGAAAGGAACTCACAAGTATATGGCCAACTAATCTTCAACAAAGCAGCAAAGAATATCCAATGGAAAAAAGACTATCTTCAGCAAATGGCGTTGTGAAAACTGGAAAGCAACATGCAAAAGAATGAAACTGGACCAGTTTCTTACACCATACACAAAAATAAATTAAAACTGGGAGAAGACCTAAATGTGAGACAGGAAACCATCCATCAAAATCCTGCAAGAAAACACAGGCAGTAACTTCTTTGACATCAGCCATAACAACTTCCTACTAGGTATATCTCCTGAGGCAAGGAAAACAAAAGCAAAATAAACTATTAAGACTTCATTGAAATAAAACATTTCTGCACAGCAAAGGAAACAATCAACAAAACTGAAAAGTAACCTTCAGAATGGGAGGAGATATTTACAAATGACATATGTAATAGTATTCAAAATATACAAAGAACTTATAAAACTCAACACCTGAAAAAACAAATAATCCAGTTAAAAAATGGGCAGAAGACATGAGTAGACATTTTTCCAAAGAAAGTGTACAGATGGTCGACAGACACATGAAAAGATGTTCCACATCACTCGTCATCAGGGAAATACAAGTCAAAACTACAATGACATATCTCCTCACACCAGTCAGAATGGCTAAAACTAATAACACAGGAAACAACATATGCTGCAAGGATGCAGAGAAAGGGGAACCCTCTTACACTGTTGATGGGAATGCTGCTCTGGAATTTCCAGACTACAGCCTCTCTGGAAAACTGAAATTCCCCCAAAAAGTTAAAAATAGAGCTTCCCTACATCTCAGCAATTGCACTACTAGGTATTTACCCAAAGGATACAAAAATAATAATTCAAAGGGAAATATGTAACCCAATGTTTATAGCAGCATTATCAACAATAGCCAAATTTGGGAAGAGTCCAAATGTCCACTGACTGATGAATGGATAAAGATGATGTGCTATATATGCAATGGAGTATTATTCAGCCATAAAAAGAATAAAATCTTGCCATTTGCAATGACATGGATGGAGCTAGAGAATATTACGCTAAGTGAAATAGTCAGAAAAAGACAAGTAACATACGATTTCACTCATGAGTGGAATTTAAGAAAGAAAACAGATGAACATGGTAGGGAGAAAGAGAGAGAGGCAAATCATAAAATAAACTCTATAGAGAACATACGGATGGTTATCAGGGGGGAGGCTGGCAGAGAGATGGGTTAAACGGGTGATGGGTTTACCAAGGGCGCTTATGATGAACGCTGAGTGTTTTATAAGGGTGATGAATCACTGAATTCTACTCCTGAAACCAATATTACACTATATGTTAACTAACTGGAATTTTTTTTTAATGTTTTTTAATGTTTATTATTTCTGAGACAGAGAGAGACAGAGCATGAACGGGGGAGGGGCAGAGAGAGAGGGAGACACAGAATCGGAAGCAGGCTCCAGGCTCTGAGCTGTCAGCACAGAGCCCGATGCGGCACTCGAACTCACAAACCATGAGATCATGACCTGAGCCGAAGTCAGTCTCTCAACCAACTGAGCCACCCAGGCACCCCTACTAACTGGAATTTAAAAAAGAATTTGGGAGCGAGGTGGGGAGGAAACTTGGAAGGAAAAAAATGTGATATATACATATAATGGAATACTATTTGGCCAGAAAAAGAAATGAAATACTAATATATGCAACAACATGAATAAACACCAAAAAATTGCTAAGTAAAAAAGCCAGACACAAAAGGTCACATATTGTATGATTCCCCTTATATCTACTTATATTCCATGAAAACATCCAGAACAGGTGAAGTCCGTAAAGAAAGAATGCTGATCAATGTTTATCAATGTTTGTGAGGGGTTGGGCGCAGGGGTGAATGGGGAAAACTGTTTAATGATACAGTGTTTTCTTTTGGAACAATGGAAATGTTTTGGAACTAGATAGAAGTGGTACATTCACAATGCACAATGCACAACACTGTGAATGTACTAAATGTTACTGAGTTGTTCACTTTAAAATGAGAAATTTTATGTTATGTGTATTTCACCACAATAAATTCTTTGAATGTTTATTTATTTTTGAGAGAGAGAGAGAGACAGAGAGAAAGAGAGAGAGAGAATGAGTGGGAGGGGAGCAGTGAGAGAGGGAGAGACACAGAATCCTAATGCAGGGCTCAAACTCATGAACCTGAGTTGATCATGACCTAAGTGGAAATCAAGAGTCAGACACTTCACTAACTGAGCCACCCAGGCATCACTATCACTGCAATAAATTTTTAAAAATTTAAGAATCAAGGTGAATTCCTTATAAGCTTAATTCTTTTTAATGTGACCACATCTATAAATTTATAAATTTTTAGATATTATCATTTAACATCTATTTTATATTTAAAATATCTTTCCAACCTTCTGAAATTTGCAAAAACAAAACAAAACAAAACCCAATCACCAGAATTTTCTTCTACTAGCTTTATGGTTTAACCAATCTGAAACATATTTTGATATAAAATATGTAATAAAATATAAATATAGTAACAGCAGGCCTTCACAGGGAAAGAATCATGTGGGTTTGGAAAAAGTGTTTTGGAATGGAAAATATAACCGCAAGGCTATGAGTTAATGAGAAACCAGAGAGTATCCAATTGTCCTGTATCATAAAAATGAGAAGAATTTGTTTTCATTTTGTTTTATGTTGGGCTTTGAAATGAGTGAAACATAAAGGAAGGCTAAAACCTGATTTTCAGAAGACACCTACAAATGGACAGTTGAGGAAATGAAATGTTTGATATTCAATTTTTATGTTTATAGTGCTGCATTGTCAATCCCATTTATTTCCCCAAAGAATCCTTAACCTTGGCTAACACCAAAAGCTCTTGAAAGCAGATGAGCAAGGTGAGTTTCATCTCCAGGACAATGTAGTGGAACAAGGTAGCAAAATGACCTGGGGGCTGAAATACCTCATAAGAAGCAGAAATCTCAGGTAGGATGTATTTTCTCACACTGGACTTTCTACTGGACATAAAATAAGGGTTCAAGTTCATCTTTCTTAGATTTTTAAGAGGCAATATGACTTTAGCTAATAGCTGAGCACTAGGTATAGACAAGAATGAAGACATTTCTAATCTATTCTACAATTATGATTGTTCAAAGGCACTTTAATAGAAAAGTAATTTAGTAAGTTTGTCAGGGAAAAAAAAAACACCCTAAAGTATATGCTTGAAAGAAACTTGTTTGTATTAGCCTTTTTTAAAATTTTATTTAAAATTTTCTTTTTTTAACGTTTATTTATTTTTGAGACAGAGAGAGACAGAGCATGAATGGGGGAGGGTCAGAGAGAGAGGGAGACACAGAATCTGAAACAGGCTCCAGGCTCTGAGCCGTCAGCACAGAGCCCGACGCGGGGCTTGAACTCACGGACTGCGAGATCATGACCTGAGCCGAAGTCGGACGCTTAACCGACTGAGCCACCCAGGTGCCCCTGTATTAGCCTTTTTGAAATCACTAAAATTTAAGTTAGGGAAGATCCAATTTGTATTATGCAGATAGGAAAAACAAACTCAAAACCAAAAATTATTTCATGCATTTAACTCATTTTGGAATGAAATTTCATAAGTTTACTTGTCACTTTTTAGGTTATAAAAAAAACAGATGCTATTTTTGATCTCTAGGTGTTCAAAGAGAATGGCTGATAATCTACTTTGCTAAGGACAATGAATTTTATCTCATGCTCAGAAAAAATCAGGAGGACATTTTTACCGATTTTACCAAACCAGCAGGATTAATTTCCAACTAATCTTTCTGTTTTAGCAAAACCACATATAAAAGTGAATGAATATAAGATTTTAAAATAATTCCTTAGATATGAGTAATATCTTTCTTCCAAGAGCTCAAAGCAATTTGCTTTCTGTTCTTATTCAGTCAAGAAACACTTCTATGAAGAAGATGTGCATTACGTGAGAGATAAATATGTATTTTCACTCTCATTTTATAAATAGGAAAATTAAAACTTGATAGACTAAGTTGAGATTAAGTTTTGAGATTAAAACTTGATTTTGAGATTAAAAATTTGAGATTAAGTTTTGGCTCAAGATTACAAAACTAAACTCAAATGTCCTGACTTCCTGACTTAATCTCTCTCCAAAGACTACTTACTCTCTGAGCAAGGCAGAAATCCCCTTATCTTCTGCTGGATTTCAGTGAATGACCTTGTCAGGTCGGGCAGGTACCATGTTGTCTTCCCAAAACTAGTTTCTTTTTCACTTCCATATTTTCATCTATCTGGAATGTTCCTTACCCCTTTATGTATTCAAATACATCCTTCATGTCCCATCTCATCTAAAAATTATCCTTGGACTAAGGAGACTCAATTTCAGTTGGTTTAACCCACAAAACGAATACATTTAACCAAGGTTTAACCAATCATGACCATGATTCTGGTGTAGATATCAGCACCTTTCAGAAGAAAATACCCAGTTAGTTTGTCCTCTTTGAGGGCAGAAACCATGTCTTAGTCATCTTTGTTCATTTAGTACCTATATAAGGCCAGATACAGTAGACAATGAGAGTAAATCTTGCTGAGAAGATTGCTATATGTAGCCATGTTGATATATTTTATATATATATATATATATATATGTATTAACTTATACTAATGACATATTAATAACTTAGATTAATTAACCTGCATACCTTATACTAACTATTCTATTAATAACTTCTGAAACATATTAATATGTTTAAATAACAGAGCACAGTACTGATTTAGTTGATGGCAAATAAAGCTGGCAATGACCTCACAACCACTATTGGCTCCCTATCCATGCTGCAATGTCTTTGATGTCTGTCAACTAAATCATGATGTTTAAAAATATGAGGAGTCTTTTTATTGGTGCTCTTTACATCACACCATTCTTAGTCTCTAGCTGCTATCACTATGGTTATTCCCCTTTGCACTCTTGGCTTATTCTTCACCATTTACTCATATATTACCAGGTCCTCATAGGGTTTGGAACATGGTTATGAGAGTGGGGGGTGGGTGATGGCAGATGTAGGATGGCAACTGAGTGATCAGCTTCCTCTTTCTAGCCATGGCCACATTCCCTTTTAACACGTCTCCAACTCTTTCCTGAACTTCCAGACAGACATGTTTTCTAGATGGCTATGGGCTTTCTGCTTTACTAGATCTCTAGGTACTTAACAATGAATCAGGCACATAGTAGATGCTCAGTAAATACTAATTAATTCATCAGCCACCTGGAAAGGGAGTGCAGCAGAGGCACTTCTGAAATACCAGAAGAGCCAAGGTGACTGATCTCAATAAGAATTACTATTCATCCCAAGAATCAGCAAAAGAACTGCTATTGCCAATAATGCTCTTAACTAACACAAGCCCAATCCAGCAAGCCATATTGGTATTTAGTCCAGTTGCCATCTATTCCACTCTTGTCAAAAGGGGATAAGAAATGCCTTTTAGTTAAAATAACAGGACCATAGACTTCCTACTTTTCCATCTTCTTGCTTCACTGGAATAAGCAAAACAGAAATGGTAATGCTATTGACAACAGAGATATGTAAGAGATTGTGAGATCATCAAAGAACTGGGATTCATTTATCTACGAATAATTAAGAATATGTATTAAATATATGTATTAGGAGGAGGAGCCAAGATAGTGGAACAGCATGGAAGGTTTCTGTGTGTCTCGCATCCATGAAATACAGCCAGACCAACACTTAACCATCCTACACACCTAGAAACCTGATTGGAGGATTAACACAACAATCTGCACAACCTGAACCACAGAATTCAGCAGGTATGCAGAGTGGAGAAGTGAACTTGGGGAGCAAGAAGCCGAGAAAGGTAGGGAACCGCTTTTGAGGGCAGAGAGAGGATGGACTGGGGAGGGTGGAGAATACAGGAAAAGCACCCCTCCCCAAAAGCAGTTGGAGAGAAAGTGGAAAATTGGAAACAGCTGCAGGCACTACACTAAAAAGGGAGAAAGGAGAAAGGAGAGGGCTTAAATTCCATTAAGACTCTAAACAAGGGGAGAGCAAAGGCTGCAACGCCACAGCTCGATACCTGGTGATGCTCTGGTGGGAAGGGCGAATCCCCAGGAACAAAGTGGGGTCCGGGAGATTCTTGGGCCACATGGGGAAAAGCGGTTCCACTGCTGGAAGGACATTTGGTAGAGACTGTTGAAGCCACCTGGTCCCAGCAGACTCCAGAGGGAGGCCACATTCGCTGGTGCTGGAACAAGGTCGTTAAGCGTGAAGCCTGGTGCCAGATGTCTGTTGTGATTTTCCGTAATCCCTGAAACGCTGCTGCTACACTATCTCGCAAACTTTTTCTGAGGCGGGCTGGCACCTGGCTGCCGTCTCGGGGCACCAGCAGCAGCAAGCGTTCCTGGCTGCAGCTGACATTTGGCCATTGGTCATTCGGCCATTGCTCATTCGGCCATTGCTTGGTGAGACCCTCCCGCAGAGGGGCGGAACAGGTCAAAGCCGCAGTCCTTCAGAAGTAAGGGGCCAGGGAAAACAGCCACATTGAGACAAAACTCGGGAGTGAGGTACTGCCTGAGGCCTGATCACGGAGAGTGGAAAAGCAGGGAGTAGATGAGAGCTGAAGACAGAGGACAGGTGCGCGATTGCTGATCCAGGAGAACAGACTGGGTGGCTGGGTGGCGCCATTTTTCATCAATCCCGTGCATGCGCATGTGCACTGAGGAGCACTGCAAGAATCCACCCCAGTAGGCTAGCAGCGCCATCTAGTGGAGAACGGAGCTGTTACACAGAGCCCCGCCCAACTGGGCCAACTTCAGTCTTCAAGAACACAAGTCTCACCACCAGCTTAATTTATGGACTATAAAGAGCTACATAGACTGATTTCTAGAGGAAAATGAAGCAATTTCAGTCCTACTTCAATCTGTTAGCAGGTTCATCTATTCAATTTTTTTTCTTTTTTTTTTCCTTTTTCTCTTTTGCAATTCTTTTCTTTTTCTTGAATACAGAAAGAGAAGAAAATCATTTTTACTTTTAATGTTTATTAAAAATATCTTTCTTTAATTTTTATTACTATATTTTTTACTTTTGTGTAAATTTTTCCAAATTCTACTTTACTTCCATCATTTTATTTTAGTATACTTCACACCTTTTCAAATTTTCAAACAATTTCCTTTTTTTCTTTCTTTTTCTTTTTCCTCTTTTTCATTTTTTTTCTTTCTCTTGAATGCGGAAAGGGAAAAACTTCGTTTTTACTTTCAATTTCTATTAAAAATATTTTTAATTTTTATTACTATATTTTTTTGCTGTTATGTAAATTTTTTCAAATTCTATTTTACTTCCATCATTTTATTTTAGTCTACTACAGTGTATTCACTTTTTCAAATTTTCAAACTCTTTCTTCTTTTTCCTTTTCTTTTTTATCTTTTTTCTTTTTCATTCCTTTTCATTTTTCTTAAATACAGAAAACGAAAAAATTCATATTGATTTTAATTTCTATTAAAAATATTTTTCTTTAATTTTTTCTACTATATTCTTTACTTTTGTGTATATTTTTTCCAATCCTGTTTTACCTTCATCATCTCATTTTAGTCTACTTCAGGGTATTCATTTTTCAAATTCTCAAACGATTTCCTTTTTTTCTCCCTCCCCCCCCTTTTTTCCCCTCTAATCTGTCAAACCAATTTCAACACCCAGACCAAAACACACCTAGGATCTAGCGTCATCTATTCGATTTTGTGTGTGTGTTTTTAATTTCTAATTTTAATATTTTTTTAATTTTAATTTTTTTATTTCAATTTTTCTACCTCATTAATTCCTTTTCTCCCTTCAAAATGACAAAATGAAAAATACACCCCAAAAGAAAGAGTACGAAGAAACGACAGCCAGGGATTTAACCAACACAGATACAAGCAAGATATCTGAACCAGAATTTAGAATCATGATGATAAGAATATTAGCTGGGGTCAAAAATAGATTAGAATCCCTTTCTGCAGAGATAAAAGAAGTAAAAAATAGCCAGAATGAAATTAAAAATGCTATAACTGAGCTGCAATCATGGATGGATGCAGCAGCGGCAAGGATGGACGAGGCAGAACAGAGAATCAGCGATACAGAGGACAAACTTATAGAGAATAATGAAGCAGAAAAAAAGAGGCAAAAGAGCACAATTTAAGAATTAGAGAAATCAGTGACTCATTAAAAAGGAACAACATCACAGAGTGCCTGGGTGGCTCAGTCAGTGAAGTGGCTGACTTCTGCTCAGGTCATGATCTCACAGTCGGTGAGTTCGAGCCCTGGGTCGGGCTCTGTGCTGATAGCTCGGAGCCTGGAGCCTGCTTGTGTTTCTGTGTCTCCCTCTCTCTCTGCCCCTCCCGCATTCGCTCTCTGTCTCTCTCTGCCTTTCAAAAATGAATAAATGTTAAAAAAAAAAATTAAAAAAAGATAAAGGAACAACATCAGAATCATAGGGGTCCCAGAAGAGGAAGGGAGAGAAATAGGTGTAGAAGGGTTATGTGAGCAAATCATAGCGGAAAATTTTCCTAACCTGGGGAAAGACACAGACCTCAAAATCCAGGAAGCACAGAGGACCCCCATTAGATTCAACAAAAACCGACCATCAGAAAGGCATATCATAGTCAAATTCACAAAATACTCAGGCAAGGAGAGGATCATGAAAGCAGCAAGGGAAAAAAAGTCCCTAACCTACAAGGGAAGACAGATCAGGTTTGCAGCAGACCTGGCACAGAAACTTGGCAGGCCAGAAAGGAGTGGCAGGAAATATTCAGAGTGCTGAATCAGAAAAATATGCAGCCAAGAATTCTTTATCCAGCAAGACTGTCATTCAAAGTGGCATATACCAAAAGCAACAAAGATTAGAAAGGACCAGAGAACATCAAAAGAAACTCCAACTCTACAAGCATCATAATGGCAACAAATTCATATCTTTCAGTACCCAGTCTAAATGTCAATGGACTCAATGCTCCCATCAAAAGACATAGGGTAACAGAATGGATAAGAAAACAAGATCAATCTATATGCTGTTTACAAGAGACCCCCTTTAGACCTAAAGACACCTTCAGACTGAAAATGAGGGGATGGAGAACCATCTATTATGCTAATAGTCAACAAAAGAAAGCCAGAGTAGCCACACTTATATCAGGCAATCTAGACTTTAAAATAAAAACCATATTAAGAGATGCAGAAGGGCATTATATCATAATCAAGGGGTCTATCCACAAAGAAGACCTAACAACTGTAAACATTTATGCGCCAAATGTGGAAACACCCAAATATATAACTCAATCACAAACATAAAGAAACTCATCTAGAGTAATACCATAATAGTAGGAGACTTCAACACCCCATTCACAGCAATGGACAAATCATCTAATAAAAAAATCAACAAGGAAACAATGGCTTTGAATGACACACTGGACCAGATGGACTTAATAGATATATTTGGAACATGTCATCCTAAAGCAGCAGAATATACATTCTTCTCCAGTGCACATGGAACGTTCTCCAGAATAGACCATATACTGGGACACAAATCAGCCCTAAGTAAGTACAAAAAGATTGAGATCATACCATGTATGTTTTCAGGCCACAATGCTATGAAACTTGAAATCAACAAGAAAAAATTTAGAAAGGTAACAAATACTTGGAGACTGAAGAACATTCTACTAAGGAATGAATGGGCTTAAAGAGGGAATTAAAAAGTATATGGAAGTCAATGAAAATGATAACACCACAACCCAAAACCTCTGGGACGCAGCAAAGGCAGTCATAAGAGGAAAGTATATAGCAACCCAGGCCTTCCTAAAGAAGGAAGAAAGATCTCAGATACACAACCTAGCCTTACGCCTTAAGGAGCTGGAAAAAGAACAGCAAATAAAACCCAAAACTAGCAGAAGACAGGAAATAATAAAGATTAGAACAGAAATTAATGCTATTGAAACGAAAAAAAAAAAATAAAACCAGTAGAACAGATCAATGAAACCAGAAGCTGGTTCCTTGAAAGAATTAACAAAATTGATAAACCATTTGCCAGTTTGATCAAGAAGAAAAAGGAAAGGACCCAAATAAATAAAATCAAGAATGAAAGAGGAGAGATCACAACCAACACAGCAGAAATAAAAACAATAATAAGAGAATATTATGAGCAATTATATGCCAATAAAATGGTAATCTGGAAGAAATGGACAAATTCCTAGAAACATACACACTACCAAAACTGAAACAGGAAGAAATAAAAAATTTCAACAGACCCATAACCAGTAAGGAAATCGAATTAGTAATAAAAAATCTGCCAAAAAACAAGAGTCCAGGACCAGATGGCTTTCCAGGGCATTCTACCAAACATTTAAGGAAGAGTTAACACCTATTCTCTTGAAACTGTTCCAAAAAATAGAAATGGAAGGAAAACTTCCAAACTCTTTCTATGAAGCCAGCATTACCCTGATTCCAAAACCAGACAGAGACCCAACTAAAAAGGAAAACTATAGACTAATTTCCCTGATGAACATGGATGCAAAGATCCTCAACAAGATATTAGCCAACTGGACCCAACAATACACTAAAAAAATTATTCACCACACCAAGTGGGATTTATACCTGGGATGCAGTGCTGGTTCAATATCTGCAAAACAATTAATGTGATTCATCACATCAATAAAAGAAAGGACAAGAACCATATGATCCTCTCAATAGATGCAGAGAAAGCATTTGACAAAATACAGCATCCTTTCTTGATAAAAACCCTCAAGAAAGTAGGGATAGAACGAGCATATCTCCAGATCATAAAAGCCATATATGAACAATCCAATGCTAATATCATCCTCAAAGGGGAAAAACTGACAGCTTTCCCCCTAAGGTCAGGAACAAGACAGGGATGCCCATTCTCACCACTGCTATTCAACATAGTATTGGAAGTCTTAGCCTTTGTAATCAGACAACATAAAGAAATAAAAGGCATCCAAATAAGCCAGGAGGAGGTCAAACTTTCACTCTGCGCAGATGACATGATAGTCTATATGGAAAACCCAAAAGATTCCACCAAAAAACTGCTAGAATTGATTCATGAATTCAGCAAAGTTGCAGAATATAAAATCAATGCACAGAAATCAGTTGCATTCCTACACACCAATAATGAAGCAACAGAAAGTGAAATCAAGGAATTGATCTCATTTACAGTTGCACAAAAAACCATAAAAGACCTAGGAATAAATCGAACCAAAGAGGTGAAAAATCTATACATTGAAAACTATAGAAATCTTATGAAAGAAATTGAAGAAGACACACACACACACACACACACACACACACACACACACACAAAGATTCCATGCTCCTGGATAGAAAGAACAAATATTGTTAAAATGTTGATACTACCCGAAGCAATCTACATATTCAATGCAATTCCTATCAAACTAACACCAGCATTCTTCACAGAGCTAGAATAAGTAATCCTAAAATTTTTATGAAACCAGAAAAGACCCAAATAGCCAAAGCAATCTTGAAAAAGAATACGAAAGCAGGAGGCATCACAATCCTTGACTTTAAGCTATACTACAAAGCTGTAATCATTAAGACAGTATGGTACTGACACAAGAACAGACACTGATCAATGGAACAGAATAGAGAACACACAAATGGACCCACAAACTTATGGCCAACTAATCTTTGACAAAACAGGAAAGAATATCCAATGGAATAAAGAGAGTGTTTTCAGCAAGTGGTGCTGGGAAAACTGGACAGCGACATGCAGAAGAATGAACCTGGACCACTTTCTTACACCATACACAAAAATAAACTCAAACTGGATGAAAAACCTCAATGTAAGACAAGAAGCCATCAAAATCATCTAGGAGAAAGCAGGCAAAAACCTCTTTGATCTTGCCCACAGCAACATCTTACTCAACATGTCTCCAGAGGAAAGGGAAACAAAACAAATTGAATTACAAAAACAAAAATGAATTACTGGGACCTCATCAAAATAAAAAGCTTTTGCACAGCGAAGGAACAATCAGCAAAAGTAAAAGGCAACCGACAGAATGGGAGAAGATATTTGCAAATGATACATCAGATAAAGGGTTAGTATCCAGTCTATAAAGAACTTCTCAAACTCAACACCCGAAAAACAAATAATCCAGTGAAGAAATGGGCAAAAGACATGAATAGACACTTCTCCAAGGAAGATATCTAGATGGCCAACCAACACATGAAAAAATGCTCAACATCCCTCATCATCAGGGAAATACAAATCAAAACCACAATGAGATACCACCTTATACCTGTCAGAATAGCTAACACTAACAACTCAGGCAACAACAGCTATTGGCGAGGATGCAGAGAAAGAAGATCTCTTTTGCATTGTTGGTGGGAGTGCAAGCTGGTGCAGTCGCTCTAAAAAACAGTATGGAGGTTCCTCAAAAAACTAAAAATAGAACTACCCTATGACCCAGCAATTGCACTACTAGGCATTTATCCACGGGATACAGGTGTGCTGTTTCAAAGGGACACATGCACCCCATGTGTATAGCAGCACTGTCAACAATAGCCAAAGTATGGAAAGAACCCAAATGTCCATCGATGGATGAATGGATAAAGAAGATGTGGTATATATACACAATGGAGTATTACCCGGCAATCAAAAAGAATGAAATCTTGCCATTTGCAACTATGTGGATGGAACTGGAAGGTGTTATGCTAAGTGAAATTAGTCAGTCAGAGAAAGACAAAAATCATAAGACTTCACTTCTATGAGGACTTTAAGAGACAAAACAGATGAACATAAGGGAAGGGAAACAAAAATAATATAAAAACAAGGATGGGGACAAACAGAAGAGATCTAAATATGGAGAACAAACAGGGTTGCTGGAAGGGTTGTGGGAGGGGGGATGGGCTAAATGGGTAAGCGGCTTTATGGAATCTACTTCTGAAATCATTGTTTCACTATATGCTAACTAATTTGGATGTATTAATTTAAAAAATAAAATAAAAAAATTTCAATGGCAAAAAAAAAAGGTATTAAAACATGGCAGATCCCCAATAGCATAGAGACTCAAGCACTTGCATTTTAAAAATCATGTTCATCAGCTTTAATTTATAAGGCAAAGCTTTCAAACTGAGAATTAATTGATTCTCTTACTCTTCCTTTTCACTGTTCATTAAAAAAAAATGGGTGTGGTACTCTCTCACTTATTTTTTTCCTCTCACCCATTTTTATTAACATTATTTAACATTCGTTGAACAACTCATGTATATACTAGGCCCTGTTAGGGATATAGAATTGGTCTTCTGTTTTACATTGTCTTGCAAAGGCACCTTCTGAAACATGATTTGCTACTGTAATCCACAAATGGAACATGATTGTACCCTTTGTTTCACCTTAAGCCAAAAGCAGCTCAAGTTAAATGCCAAGCTTCCCTGAGTTACAAATTTAGAATCTCTCTGAGGTGCTTGTTCACATGGTGCATTAGCCTACTGCACTGGTTGATTAGCAATGCTCTCTCAGAGTGGTATATTGACTTCCATGTGCGCTTATCATTTATCATACTTATGTTCATTTTATTCTTATCCTAATAATGACAGCTTTCATGTAAAATGAAAGGAGAAAATAAGATTAATACCTTCTTAGGACACCTTTCACACCATGCACAAATGCGCAGGCTTCTGAATCAAACACATCTTCTCTGAATTTGTATTTTTGTATCATTATTATTATTATTATTACTCTCATTCAAACATGATCTGAAGATAACCATTTGTCATTTCTTCAGGAATGGTCGAGCAATAAAAGTGGCAGAGGAGTATAGAAAGCAAGAGAAAGGGGATAGAGAGGTTATATCATGTGCATGTTCAGTAAGGAGAAAAGTAATGACAACGGAAAATCAGACCAGTCGTCTGAGACAATACTCATTTTTAAACTTAATCATTTGAGAGTTTATTGAAGATATATATTCAGCTTTGGAGCAATTTTGAAAGTCTGTGTTGGTGTTGATATCCAAGAGCTGCAGCAAGTTTGAATGAATTCCAACAACTGTAAACTTTTTTTTATAGGTACTTCTATCAGTTCAGAATTAACAGGATAAATGACAGCTGATTAATGCACCCTATCCTCTAGAAAAATTTAAAATTGGAAATATCCCTACTCCTGGAGCTGCAAAGATACCTTTGCATGTTCTGTCACTTTATGACATTTTGTCTTTTTTGCTATTGGGCACGAAATGGTTAAAGAGGGAAAAAATTGAGTAGTTGCAGCAAGTGGGGTCGAGAAGTAAGTGGATTTTTACTGATGTTGTACAGGAATGTCATAGTGTTTATATTTACAGTCAATGAAGGGTGTCTTTCCAAATGGAACTTCCTCAGGAAGTGATCTTTTCCGTGGAAGGTTGAAGAACAAATCTCTCACTCTGTCTCAGTATGGCACAGAATGGTCAGTTTAGATACAGAGCTGCTGAGCAAGCAAAACTCCCATAGGAATAATAGGACAAAGGCTGCTGCTTAAAATTAATCTGAGGCCATTGCATTCTCAGTGATTAGACTTACTTGCAAATAGCAATGCAGAGCATGAAACAAGGACATGACCAAACAAAACACAGATGACCTAGTGAATTGCGTGGGAGACAGGCACGTCAGCATCACCAGAAAACTGAGGAACTGACCAGAAATATATAGAAGGGCTCTTCCTAGTTCCTTAGAGAGGAGCACTAAAAATGGGTATCAGAAGCCTAGTGTATTACTTTGAGAATTGTATATGTTTATGTTTAACTTAAGTCCCAGTCTATGCCTGCAATTCTCATTCCCGAATGTGTGGGCCAACATTTTAACTTTCTCTGGTTGTGTTCCTAACACCCTTTATTTGGAACAGGGCTTCTTAACCTCAGCACTATTGACATTTTGGACCAGACAATTCTTTATTGTGGGTGGAATGCCCTCTACGATGTAGGATGTCTAGCAGCATTCCAGACTGCTACCCATTTTATGTCAGTACCAGCCCCACGGTGGGGACAATAATAATGTCTCCAGACATTGACAAATGTTCTGGGGCAGGAGTGATGTGGAGACAAAATTGCTCCCTTTGAGAATCACTGACTTGGAGAGGTATATAAACCTTATACTAAAGTCAAGGTTCTGGCTAACAGATTTAAAAATTGTCTAGTAGAATTATGGATGGAGTCTTGGCCAGGTTTATTTCTGACTGGATATGCTCCATGTAAAAGGCAGGGACTGATTTTGCTGGAAGAATTATTTGCTCTGAAGGAGTTCTTTTTGCCTCCATGGAAAGACTAACCTACAAAATGCAAGGAGCTAAGGAACTGATTCAAGGATTTCCAGATGTCTTTAGAGCTGGGCTCAATATCAGCATTCCACCTCTTATTGGAAGAAAGCAAAAGGTTTTCAGTTTTGGTTTTGGTTTGTTTTGGAGTTTTTGGGTTGTTTTTTTTTTTTGAGCCTCTTCTTTTACTGTCAGTAAAGTACAAAGCCAATGGAAATAAACTATTTCAACTACTTACCTATTAAAGGAGCACTTTAAAAGCGTATTCAGTACCTAAGCATATTCATTTGGATATCTTTAGTCATCCATGGTCATATATGATTTTATTATCCCTCAATATGGATAACAACAAATATTAAAAAAATATCTCCAAAGGAATTTGTCATTTCAGGAAAAAGAGTTTATTAAATTAGTAGCTGATATATCAGCACTTTGGAGGGTGGAAATGATGTCTGATACTATCTTCAGCCACTAACACTCACCATTTTTCAGCTCAGCCAAGTAACCAGGTGTGCAGGTGTTTACCCAAATTATTTAAAACTCTTGATTTCTGAACATTAAGGAGGTCTTGTTCAAAACAGGTGGTCTCATCATTAGTGGGACTTGTCGTTTGGTCAGTACTGCTAATTAACAAATATTCACTTTTGACCCTCAATTTTTTTTTCTGATTGTGAAGATCAGAAAAAAAGCTGTTTTATAAATATATTTTATTGGCCAAGTGAAGAGTTGACTGACGGAGTACACACATTTTATGCACTTATAATTCCTTGAGGGATTATAGCAGTTTATGCAAGAATGTGCATAATGTATATAATCTCAGAGGAAAGTCATGTATATTCACTTGGGGAGAGGTAAGGAAGGGATTAGCAGAGGGTAAGGTGAAGGCAAGTAATGGGTTTGGGGAACACCAGGAAGTTGATGATTGGCGCATTGGAGAGATCGTGTATGAGTGTGTTTGAGGTCTACAGTTGGTAAGTATTCTGTTTGTTGCATCTGCCTGTAACTTCAGAGATGGATCAAGATGCCTCCATAGCACTTTCTTCAACAACATTAGTGAGTTGTCAAGGAAGATTAAAATATGTAGGTCTATATTCTGGTCAATTCATTAATCACTCAGAATAAGATTGTTCTGCTACTATCTATAGTAACTTTTCTATAAAATTAGATAATGTTAAATTTCTGGACCTGAAAGCTGAACTTTTGTAGTAAATACATCTTTATGTAGACTCTGCACTATTCACTGAAATTAAATGGCACTTTTCTTTTTGCTTTGTAGCTGAAAGTCCTCATATTTTCCTCATGCTCAAAAATCATAGCATTAAAATACCCAATGTTAGTGCAATAAGATTATTTCATATACAGAAATACAGAAATACCATACAGATTATTAAGTATAATTCAGTACAATAATTTTAACAGAACTGGTTAGTTTATTGATTGATAAAAATATTAATAATGTAAACAGATGGGGGTGTTTCAATTCTAATATTCCATAGTCTAAGATTACCAACTGAGAAAATAATTATTCCCCTAAAAAATGGCTTGTGCTCACGTTGCATAATTCTGCTGTTCTCCATTGTCTTCAATATTGGCCACCGCCAGAGGCAAGTGTTAGACAAGACAGACAAATGGTCTGATCTAGAATGGCAAATTCTATGTTTCCTTAATACGGTCTCCTGGAATGACAGCAGTTATGTATTTTTAAGTCTGCTCTTCCATTATGGCGATAAATGGTTATTTAAATACAGTCAGGTTCAAATTATACTAGTGGAAAATGCAGTAGGGAAAAGTATCAAAGACAAAGAACTTTTAAATAAATCTCATCTCTCCTCCCACCATATGAGTTAATTTCTATGCCAGATGGCAGATGTTTATGCTGGTACTTAAAAGAAGTAAAAATTAAATGGATCTCAAAACTTAATTGTTTTTAGTTTAGAAATGTTCTCAAATAAAGGGAGGTTGGTAGAAATTTTACTTAAAATGATCCCCCAAACTCAGGATCTTAGTATATAATTGTAATTTGGAAAAAAATAGGTAGCTTTCAAGTAATTGATTATTTTTTCAGTCCATTATTGAATTTTGCTATTATTTTTCAGGTAATTTTAAAAAATGCAAACAGTTATTTTTTTCTAGAAGTGATTGCCAAAAATCTTCAAAGGACTATATTTAAATGTATAGTGATTCAATTAGCTCTTTAAAATCGAGCCATAAATGAGGTTTTTAGACACTCTTAATCATCATCTATGTCAGTCTAAGTCACAAAGGTACCTATCCAAGGCTATTTTATTCTGATGTGGATTAACACAACACAAATAACAGAGAGTCTTCCTGAAACAAGTAATTGCTACATGATTAAGTCCTGTTTACCCAGACAGAACTGATCAGCTTAACAACAAGAAAGCTTTTCTTTTCTCAAAAGGTTAGTATTATGGAGAAAAATTATGTTATTATGACATCGACATTTATTGCTCAAAATAGCAAACTTGACCTAAATGTTATATAGAGATTTTCTTTCCTTTTCTGCAAATACATTGACCCTATCAGAAATAAACACTGCCTTCTTAATCTAAAATGCAAAATAAAATTTATGGCAGATATTTCTGGAAATCTCAACTGAAGGACAGCTATAAGCTCAAATAACTCTGGTAATCACTTGATTTTTTTGTGTTCAGTAAACTCCCCCAAACATTTCCTTTTGTACTAGAATAATGGCCATTTTGTATTTGGCCAAAACAAACAAACAAACAAAAATGACCAAAAAATAGTATTTTGATTAGTAAATTATAGTGAAACTTTTTCCAATTATTAGTCATAGAAACTAGGAAATCTGTAATATTCTCGAGTATCTGTATTCTGAACAATCAATTAAACAAGTCTCAATTGAGCCCCAAAGTTAAGTTTACTGTTTTACTCTGTACAATAATATGATTTCTGTGTAAGCAGAAATATAAAACAACTTTTTTCTTCCATTTGTTTATAATGTGTGTGTGTGTGTGTGTGTGTGTGTGTGTGTGGCCACAAAGAAGCTTTTAGAAAAAAAAATAGTTTCATCATCCAAGGCTAAGTTTAAGCTTTGTTTTCAGTTATTTATAAAGCCTAAAAGAAATTCCTGTTGATTTTATTTGAGGCAGAGTTACGGATTGCATAATCGATGAAGGTAGCTTGGTCTGAGGATCTGTGTGGTGCTGACTTCTCAAATGTGCAGCACCTCTTTACAAGGAAGCCTTCAACTCCAACCAGTTTTGCCCATATTTTACTTGGGAGCTGGCATTCTTAACAGAGTCCTCTTCAGTCTTCAACATGTAGGACACAAACCCTCTTGCAAGGGTCCGGTCTAGCTGCTTTCTCAGATTATCATAGACCTACTAGGGGACAACAGGTGAATCCATGAAATTCTAGAATGGCACCTATGGAAAAGAACATTATGCATTTATGTAAAAGAGGCTGCTAGTGAAGGTGCAGTGACAAAGATACTCCAAAATACAATCACTCAAAAAGAAAATAGAACTTTATTTCTTTCACATGTAACAGTGCAGCGATAGGGGACAAGTTTCTTACACATAAAAAGCTTTACTTTATCTAGATTCCTTCTGCCTCATTTTCTAGCATTCCCTAAGTGTTGCTCATCTCACATGAGTGAAGATGGCTCACCACCACCCCTGAAAAGATGAAAGAGATAGAAGGTACCAGTTTCATTGTTAAAGAAATGAGCTAGACATTGAACATATTATCTAACTGCTAGCCTGCTGTCTGCTATCTGCTGCTATCTATCTGCTAGATGGAGAAATGTAGTCCCTAACAAGACAGCCGTGTGCCCTGCTAAAACTGGAGGATGGGGATAGGCATTGTGTTCCTACAGGAAAGAAGAAGTGAGTAGATATTAGGGGGCAATTAACAATCTGTACTTAAGCATTTAATAGATAGCTTATAATATAATGCTTTTGATTAATTTATCTTCCAACATATTTTTCCTGAGTGCCTACTTTGTATACAGCACTTCACTAGGGCCCGCAAGGGATTTTAAATATATACCAATTTTTACTCAAAAGGAAGGTCTGATATTTTTAGGGAAATCAGCTATATACACAAAATTCCATCAATAATAATATGAATTATAATGCTGCTGATAACGGAACATATGAAGGATGCTAAATGAGTGGCGTGGAAGATGTGTGCTATTCGTATTCAGTGTTCATTTCCTGCTGGAAGACGGAATGAGAGGCATTAGCTGGCTCATGGGTGCCCACTCTTGTTTTGCACTTTTCACCCAATAACAAGGGCCCAATACAAATAAGGGCATTTCATACCATGAGACCCATAATTTCTATCTTTAAAAGTTATATGTATCTATGTATAAATTTATGTGTATCCCATATCTGTATATAAATTAACAAAGAGCCTGCTATTTTTCTAAATTCTGACGTAGATGTTATGCCTATACTCACCTTTTAGTTAAACAGCATCCGTTCTTATTGTTAGTGAGGTTGAATCAATCAACTGCATTCTCTAATGATGGAAGCAGATGGAAATAGAATGAGCTTCTGAATCTTCCTCAAGGGCATTGTAGAGGATGCTGCACCCTTGACTGAAAATTGCTCAATTTTGCAATAGAGTTGGCCAATGTAGACATAGTCTTATATTTTCACTAATTTTGAATTAATACTCTAGAAACCAGCAGCTGACAATGAGCCTGAACAGTTGGTTTCACACCTGAGGCCTCTTTTAAAAGACCATTCTCATCACAGTCAAACAACAGGAGGATATATTAGAGGGGAAATTAGCGCATTTTCTCTAAGACTACTTAAGTAGAGTTTCTCTTGAACTAATTAAGATTCGATTCTATTTCGGAAGCTAATGTCTAAAGCAGACATTCTGTTTGGGAGTTATTAATAAGCGAAAGCAGGAGGTTCCAGAACACTCGAAATGGTACATTTTTGCCTGGTGGATGTTCAATAAAAGCGCTTGTTGGAAACAATTAAGTAGAGAATGGCATTTTAAACGTATTAGCAAATGTTCAAGGTGAATGATTATGGTATATAAAATTATTAACGGGAACTAAGAACTTTGAAAAAGTAGAATGAGTGACACTCTTGACTATTGAAAACATCCCTGATGCTCTCCACATTAAGCTTGTAGGCTCTTAGAATTTTTAGATGTGTGGAGGGAACACAGGACAGCAACCTGACTTTTTTTTTTTTTCCAGACTATATTGGCTATAATATGAATTCTGGTTCCAATTTGAAAGGAAAAATATTTAAATATACGTATGAAATTTACATACTGGATGTGATGATTCATGCAGCCCAATTCAAAAAGATCAGCTGGTCTAAACCAGAAAATGCTAATGTAGCATGGAGGAAAATATTTTTGCCTGGCAACTTCAATAAGTGCTCACAAGTTGTCTGAGTTGCACTCTGCATTTTCATATAATAAATTGCTACACGTGTAAGTAGTGGGCCAGAAAGCACTGTCTTGCCTTTCGCACAATGCATCTTTCACGGAGACCCGAAGGTGGATGTTACATTTACCTTCCAGTGATAACCATGCTATGTGAAGTTAGTGACTGCCAAAGCCCTTAGATTTGTATTTCACATCATATGACAACCTTATTTTTTTTTCAAATAAAAGAAACTTCTCTGTGGTGTTTCCTGTCATTTTATTTTAATAGCAGAAATAGGCATTCACGAAAGCCATCTGCCACCCACTATGAAGTCTCAGGGTCAGACTGCCTTTTACAAGTTGCATGGAACTGAGATTATCAGGGGACAGGAGTGATAGTTATCAGTGCTACAAAATTGTGGGAAATGTTAAATTCTTAGAAAAAAGGGAGGAAACATCAAAATGCTCAATATTCAAGATTTTAGGGCAGGCATGTTTTTTAGTGCCTGATACAAAAGAGGGGGTGTGTCAAGAGAAAGAAAAATAAAGAGTTCGTTATTGGACTCCTTTATCTTTGTTACCAGTTTCCATCCAGAGGAAAAATATGTCTAATTGGGATTCTTGTAGTTTTCTGAGGCGGCTCATTCTGTTCCATGCTGATACAAACAATATCCTCTGCTGTAGCCATTTTAGACGACTCATTTTTCTTTCCTTCAAGCGGTTCATGTCTAATGACCTCAAACTAGAAATCTTTTCTTCTTCACTGTGGTATCAAAACCGTTCTTAAACCAAGGTTGATGAATTTAAGACTAGATGACAAAAGTAAGCTGTACCAGTTTCTTTGTCATGGCCAAGTTTCAATAATAACCTTGTCTTTATGCAAAACTGTTCTGTCAAAGTCCAATTACATACAGTAGAATCCTTCACTTTTCATCAGAATCATTATGCTTGACCTAGACAGCTGTTGAAAAAAAATCAGGGTTCTGTGAGAGGAATAGTAGTACAAAAACCTCAAACCATTCACCAATCCATTCCTTCTTTTCCCAGGGCACAAAAATACACTACCTACTGCCGGGTTCAGTATGGCCATGTGACTATTTGCCAATAACTATGCGCAGAAAATGCAAATGGTATGTGTGTGTGCGTGCGTGTGTGTGTGTGTTTAAATATAATTACTGTACTAATCAGCTTATTATACAAATTAATAATTCTTGAATAATCAAGCAATTGAGTCTTTAAATAAGTACAGATATTTCCATAAAATAAATGTTCGTTTTTACCTCCAGAGAAACTTCAATACTTAAAAAAGAATAAGGAAAGTAAGACCTATAAGTTATGTCTTAACTGAGAAACAACATGCAAGTCAGAGAATATGAACGACAGGCCTAAAGCGAAAAGGCTGAAGGGGTGGGAGATGTAAAATTTTGGGGAACATAGCCCATCACACTTTCTGTACTAATAGCCCCAATCCATTTAAATGTTAACCAGTTAAATTTAGACCTTAAAATACAGGATGTGAGCAGAGTTGAATCTGGTTGGTCACACTTTCCCATAAGATGTATGCCCTTCAGAATAAAGTGAATTAGAGAAATGGTTTCATATTCTTCACCTTGTGTTTCGTAAACGTTTTGAGTTCAAAGGGATTCTATTTAAGAACAAGCCCCTACTGGTCTGTGGAGCGATTCTTCCCTGTCCCAGCGTGCACCCTACCACCCCCCTTCACCTAGCCACTATCCACATTGAAGTCAATAAGGGAAACACAGTCTCGCATCTAGGATGCATCTGGAAAACGGGCTGCTCATACACACCATTCTCTGCCGAGAGGCAGTCTTGGTACAGAGTACGGTATTTCTAGTTTGCTGTTCCAAGTCTGTAGAACACACAGCCCCGCTGGTGTCAAGCAAACATGTGCACAGGGGGAAATGAGGCATGGGTTCTTAGAAAGCAGGCAGATTGGAAAGCAAAAGGACTTTCTCTTTGAGAATTCCCTTCTCTTTATTTGTAGAGGTTATCCAACAATTTATTGAATTACAACACATTGCACCCGAGAGGACTACAAAGCTGTAGGATATAGAGGGGCCCCAAGATGGAAGGCTGCTCGGTGTCACAGTCACTACATAAAGCCTTGTACTGACTCAGGAACACGGGACTGACTGTCATTTGAGCAGAAATGCGTAACTATTAGGTTCAGGTTCTAAACTGTTGAAGTTATGTGCCAGGGTAATGCCCGTGAGTGCCTGTGAGTAGGAAGCCAGGGCATACAAACTCCATGGCTCAGGAAGGAACCTTACTCTACACTGTAATTCCAACAACTGGTAGCTTGTTGGTTGGCATGACACTTGCCCTGAAGCAAAATACACACAGCCCTTGCTTAATTATTATCATAGACTCTTGGATTTAAATTTTTTTTTTTTTTAATTTATTTTTGGGACAGAGAGAGACAGAGCATGAACGGGGGAGGGGCAGAGAGAGAGGGAGACACAGAATCGGAAACAGGCTCCAGGCTCCGAGCCATCAGCCCAGACCCTGATGCGGGGCTCGAACTCACGGACCGCGAGATCGTGACCTGGCTGAAGTCGGACGCTTAACCGACTGCGCCACCCAGGCGCCCCTTAAATTTTTAATCATACTACGATCTGAAGCCAAATCACTCTGGGGCAAAAGAAATCATTTACCAGAGAAACTACCCATTTTACCAAAGCGGGAAAAAAACCTTTTCTCTAGAGGCTACCAGTCAGGAAAAAAAAAAAAACAAAACCAAGAAGATATTAATCATGAAAGCTTTTCTTGTTTATGGCATTCGATAGATTAAAGTAGGAAGAATAGGGGCGCCTGGGTGGCTCAGTCGGTTAAGCGGCCGACTTCGGCTCAGGTCATGATCTCGCGGTCCGTGAGTTCAAGCCCCGCGTCGGACTCTGTGCTGACAGCTCAGAGCCCGGAGCCTGCTTCAGATTCTGTGTCTCCCTCTCTCTGACCCTCCCCCGTTCATGCTCTGTCTCTCTCTGTCTCAAAAATAAATAAAACGTTTAAAAAAAAATTAAAGTAGGAAGAATAGTGTGATGCGAGAAATGTTACTTTGCATTTCTACCGCATTAAGTGTTTCATGATAACCACTATCGAGCATTCACTAGGTGCCAGGCTGCACGAGAAGTATTTTTACACAGATTCTTTTACATAATTCTCATGACCTATAAAGTAAATAGTATTTTTATACCCACTTTACAGATGAAACTTGTAAGTCACAGTCACATAGTCAGTAAGCCATGAAACTGGCATTTGAACACAGGACGATTCATTGAAATAACTTATCATCCCCTTAGCTTCGGTTGTCTCCAAAGCAACCCCACTTTATTTTCCTTGTTTTTTTTTCTATTACTTTATCACTTCTATTTTGCTTTACTGTTAGTTAATTTGTGTAACACTCACTTCATCCACTTATTGTGCATCTTCCTCTGCATCTTCTCTTAAACTTTCTCCACCATGCAAGTAAGTTAAATATATGATTTAAGAGTTGCTTGGAAAGCTTCTTGCTTTATACTATCTCCTTTAATGGCCTGCTATGGAACCTAGAAATTTACCTTTTAAGAACAGTTACCTGTTAAGAATAGTTTGTTAAAGTTCAGGTACGGCATCACCAGACATCTGTTAAAACACAAAAACCCCTCTGAGTGTTCATTCACTCACTTCATCACCCACTCCATAAACAAATTATTTGAAAAACAAACAAAAAAACCCAAGCCATTGCAATTTAATCGGAATTTAAATGTGAAATCATTTACCAAAGATGGAGTATAAAGAATGGGTTAAAAGTGAATAGGGTGGAGGCGATTAACAACAAAAACAGCACCCAGAGCATGAGATATTTCCCCAAAGAAAGTTACCCTGAATCCACTGCCATCCTAGGAAGTATTAGGCAGCCTCAAACAGTGAGGGAAAGTCACACTAAAGAGGAGATGCCTGGGCGGAACAGAGACCACTTAAGGTTGGGAGCAGAGCTCTCACAAGGAAGGTGGGAGTAGGTAAGAGAAACTGTTTAGTAGTTTTTCATTTTGTCCAGGCCTACTTAAGTTCTTGGCAGCCCATATCACCTTGTCCTGCATGAACTCTAACTCTCTAACTGACCATATGGCTCCTCGAGTTCTCTCACTTTCTCATTCTGTCAGGAGAAAATGTCCATGCTATGCTTTTTCACTCACAGTTTCATTGAATGATAATGATAGCTCAAGTGGACATTTAGTTTTTCATCCAAACCGCTGTAAGGGGACACTACAAGAAACCACGGCTATCCTAGGCAACCCAGACGTGTGTCTTCCTATTAAAAAATAACCTTTATTGAGAATACACTGTAGCAAGCCCTATACCAGATTCCTTACATGGACTGTCTCAATTAATCTCCACATCAACCCTAGATATGAAGTGTCCTCTATCATCATCCTGAAACTACTGAGGAAACTGAAACATAGAAGGATTGTATAACATTGCCAATCCATTTAGCTTTTATTTCCATAATACAAGTGGGTAAAAAATGTGATATTCAGATCCATAAAGTATGCCTCTTCCATAGCCCATAGTCAATCCTCGTTGCTGTTTGAGATTGTTGAAACAAAGCCACTATAGAGACCTTCCCCATAAAGACAGACATGACCCAAGGCCATATTTGAAGTAAATTTCCACTGAGCTTTACATGTACTATCAAGGTCATGAGGGCAAAAGATGTAGTTGAGAAGCTGAGTTCCAGAATTGTTTGAGATATTCTAGCAAAAACCTGAAGCACATCCTGAATCAGATAAGATTCTCTACCTTGATCTGACCCTTGATCTGACATTTCCTTCCCACCTCTTCATTCCTGACCTTGGTTGAATCAAAAAATAAAAGTTGGCCGTACGTACTATTGTTAAATTAACCTCAAGTAATAAAAATTAGACAGAAACGTTTTTGATCTCATTTTCTTTTTCCTTTACCATACTATGCCACATTAGAGAGCCCCATGCAACAGGTAATTCAGACACCCCAAACTCATGGGATGAGTAGGAAGTTTCTTAGATGTTGGTGTTCTCATCCCCATGCTTCTTTGGGTTTAAAATTTCCAAGAGGTGGGGAATCTTCTGGAGTTTACTATTCATAATTTGAGAGGGAAGTGAATGAAAGAGAAGTTAAGTGATTAATTCTGGAAAAACAAATAATGCCCTATTGTCATAAAGCTTTAATAGACTTTTGCAGTTTTAAGCGTTTTATAATTTGATAACAATATGTAAGCCAGAGTTGTCCCTAAAGCTCAGTAGTGCTCCAGGTATAAAATACTGTCCCAAATTACCTGGACCTGTTTGGATTTCTGTTAGAATTCCCAGCTTTCTCACTCTAGCTCAGCAGGATAGGTCATATAGCTTCCCTAACAAGCCACTACTTACGACTGAACATGGAGACTTCGAGATGTACTTAACCTTGATGGAGGGAAACCTTGTATCTAATAAAGAGGAATAAAAATCCCGAATTACTGCAAAGCACTGCAGCGGGCAAGCTGCAATTCCAGTCATATGAAACCTCTGTTTACAGTAAAATGATGATATGAATCACAATGACTCTCATATAAGGACTCAACTGCCTACCTAGTCATATTCCATATATTTATAATATATAATTTCATTTTCATACAAGCTTATTATACTTATTAAAGCAATACTTTTCCTTGTACAGCCAAGATTCATTGATAAAACAATGAAGTGAACTAACACCCTTCCTAAATAAAGTTTCACCAATAGCACCGTATGTTAATGGACCTATTTCATTGTTAATGTGACTGACTGCTTATTGATTCTTGCAGGAATCCAGCAAGGGCTTCAGAGTACAATTTAGTTTGGAGAGCTCTGGGTCCAACATCTATGCTCAATTACAACTTTCAGAAGAGGAGATCAATAAAATTTAAATTGCTTATGGTAATCACAACTTCAAATCATTGCGATCAGCATAAGCAATCTGCTGACCCCAGCCAAGCTCCTAAATTGAAACTTGTAATGAGTGGTCATTTAGTTTGGGTCCATTCATATTATTTTGGAGGCAGGTGATGAACAATTAAAGATCAGCCAGCACCTTCTCTGCACAACATTCCCATCTTTATTCCCAAAGTATTAATATGCAGTAACCCTCGGGTTCACGCTTTTGCACTGCTTTAATGGGTATTCTGTATGAATAAGCAATTATATTTTCTATTAAACAATTTCAGTGTAATTGAATTAGCAGTTATAATATTGCTAGGGCAAGCAAAAGCTTTCCTAGGGAAAAATTAAGTGATATTGGGTAGTGCAAATTAATTTATAGAACTGAAAAATGTAACCAATTAAATAGAATTGCCTTTGCTCCCCCCCCTCCTCCAAAATACAATTAAGCAGCACATTGTTTCAAAGAATATGTTTCAGAGCAATTTGTTTTCAATCATAATAGCTGTTTTTCATTCATTATGAAAAGCTGTCTATTATAATGAAAATTTCATAGGCAGTTTTCCTTGACAAAGCAGGTTGCAAGTTTAAACAAAGATAGCCTGCAGATTACTTCCTTGATAAGGAGTCACCTTAGAATTACATTTTAATAAATCATTGAAAATAAATCTTCTGCATTACAGCACGAAGGTTTAGAGAAAGAAAAAGCAAATAGAGAGAAACTAATCAATGAAAATCTCCTGCTGCCAATATAATAACAGATGGACAAATGCTAATATATAAACTGTATTACACTCACACACACAGCCAAAAAGAAAAATGTAAGATAAATATCACGGAAGTCAACTGTCACAAATGAGACTTGAGTAATAACCCCATCTTTACTATTCATCATCTACTGTGCCTCCTCCAAGCACTTTGCTGAATTATAAACTAGGGTATTTAGGGCACATTTTTTGCAACCTAATAAGATGGCCATCTTTAGATTACTACTACTAAGGTTCAAAGCATCTTACCAAGTTTTTCAAAACAAAGTAAAATGTAAACATATACATCTATGTAATGCATATCCATAATACATACAACATATGATATGTACATATATATTTGAAGGGAATTTAAAACTATAGCTGGGATCATTGTAAATACTTAATAAGTATACATTAGTTAAGAATTTTGTAGTAAAACTATTTAGTAATACCAATGTCATTTCTTTTATTCATGCTCAGCTCTGAAAAGACCGGCACAGAAGCCATAAGTCTCTCAACATGAATTCCATAAAAAGAATGGTTTAGATTCTTTAGAATTCTTTGGATTCTTTGGCTAGAACTTACAAGATTTTTATGCAGGGAATGACAAGTCAGGTCTTTAACTTGGGTGAAGTGAAGACTGACTGGAGGGCAGAGCGGACCAGAGGGAGGTAGGGCTTTAGTGACTCCTACATTAGTCCAGGTTAGAAGGTGGGCATTTGAATTAAGGAACAAGTGGAGAAGGAAATGAATGCCATCAGTTTTCGGAAGCTGAACTGACAGAATTTCACATTTGATTGGCTGTGGAGAGGGAGAGGACTTGAGAATAGCTTGAGGTTTCCATTTTGGAAAACGTGGAAGGCTAATAATGCTATTTATGAGTTAGAGAACGTAGATGAAGAAGTATGTAGGGGAGGTGATAAAGTTCATGTGTTAATTAAGAGTATTTCCAAAATACTGAGTTAGATTAATGTTCTTTCTGGGCCCTTTGCCTCTAGTGAGTCAGTGGTGATTGAAAATGGCATTTATTGCAGAAATAGCTACCGATGTTCCTTAGGTAAGTTTATCTTTGCATATTCCCATTTATTTTTTATTTAGTATGTAGGTTAGGCCCATTGTCTGAGAGGGTATGGCTTCTGCACCTGAATAGATTTTTTTTTTTTTTTTTTGCAGCTGACTGAAATAGCTATCTTTGGGTTAGTACCAAGGTTTAAAGGCATACTAATAATTTTCTCAAAAAAGATGGAAAATATAAGTATATTTTTAAATTCAGCCTCTGAATCTGATAAACATAGTGAATAGTGGTTTGAGGCTGCAACAAATTTTATCTAACATTCAGAAAATATTTGTCAAAAATTTATATTCATTTATTTTTAATTATTATTTTTTATTTCATTTTCTTTAGAGAGAGTGAGTGTAAGTAGGGGAGAGGGGTAGAGGGAAAGAGAGAGAGAAAGCGAGAGAGAGAATCTCAAGCAGACTCCATGGTCAGCATGGAGCCTGAAGCAGGGCTTGATCCCACAATGCTGGGGTAAAAAACTGAGCCAAAATCAAGAGTCGGAGGCTCAACCAACTGAGCCACCCAGGCACCCGTATATTCACTTAAAAGATGTAGAAATCAAAATTTCTAATTGGGGAAAATTAGTAATGCCAAGTGTTTCCACAGTTCGGAAACAAAAAAAAATTTAACAAATGGTAGTTATTTTTTATTTTATTTTGTTTTATTTTAATTTTTAAAGTTTTTAAGATTTATTTATTTTGAGAGAAGGAGAGAGAAAAGTGCACGCATGCAAATGGGGAAGGGGCAGAGAGAGAGGGAGAAAGAAAATCCCAAGCAGTCTCCACTCTGTCAGCACAGAGACCGATGTGGGGCTGGATCCCAAAACCCTGGTATCCAGAGTTGGATCAAGAGTTGGATGATCAATTGACTGAGGCACCCCAGTAGTTATTTTTTTTTTATTTTAAAAATATGAAGACATTCTGGAGCCTGGCACAATATTTGGCATATAACAGAAACTCAATAAATGTGAAATAAATCTGTTTATATTTGAAATGTAAATAGTGGCTTATATATTTTAAGTTGTCCATATCTTGAGGCAGTTGTTCATATATTTTAGCATCAAAGTATTTTGATGCTAAATAACTCAATTATTTAGCTATTTTCACATTGAATAATTTTGGCATTTTTTATTTATTAAATAATTATTAATTAACTATTTAAATATGTATTAATATTAATTAAATATTATTTATTTTAATAATTTAAGGCATTTTGCCATTTAATAGTTCAATATAACTTTCCATACGCTCATAAACACACTCCCAAATAATTCACCTATCATCTATTTTGTTTTAATAACTTACTGCTGAGGGGCTCCTGAGTGGCTCAGTTGGTTAAGCATCCGACTTCGGCTCAGGTCATGATCTCATGGCCCGTGAGTTTGAGCCCTGCTTGGGGCTCTGTGCTGACAGCTCAGAGCCTGGAGTCTGCCTTGGATTCTGGGTGTCCCTCTCTGCCCCTCCCCCGCTCATGTTGTGCGTTTCTCTTAAAAATAAATAAACAGTAAACAAAACTTATAAAAAAAATAAAATAACTTACTGATGAAATTTTTATGGTTATACAATATTAATAATATGGTTCATATTTCAATTTTTTGAGATAGATAATTGCAAAATATATAAATTTCCCAGGGCAATTCTTTCCATGGGTTTCATGACCATTAACTTAAACTTAACTTTCTTATATTGATTTCTGAAATTCAAGATCTGATGAAACACAGCAATATATGGCAGAGTATTTCCCTTTCTACACAAGGTTACCCTGTCTATCCATGCTTATGCATAGATTACTTTTACTTGATGAGGCTTCTTGGTTCGGATGTTTCCTCTCATTCTGTAGCATCATCTGCTTTATCCCCTGAAGACACCCCTGTACTATTCAGCATTTCCATGCACCCAATCCTTAATAAAACATAACTTAAAACTTCAGTGCACTTTATCCAACATTTATTAAATACCTGCCAAGTGCTATGATAGGTGAAAAAAAAGCTGAATTAAATTCCTTCATGTATCATTTCTTCTTCCTTGGTGATATCAGTGGTTAAGAGTGATTGCTCTGAATAATCCAGTGGGTCCTTTACTCTGTGACTTCTAAACCTCATTTTCCTCATTTTAAATGGAGATTGTAATAGTACCCGCATCATAAATTTGTTGTGGAGAAAAAAGCAATATTGATAAACTATTTGCAACCGTCCCTGAAACATAGTATGTGCTCAGTTAATGTTGGCTATTACTCTCCTTTGCATGGATCAATTTTCAAACCAGTAGAATAGATTATTATGGAATTATGTACATTTACTACACTTATATGTAATTATAATCCTCAAAATTCTATGGAAAATGTCTTCCTATAGGCATTTTCAAAATTTTAATTCCAATATATTTATATATACTTACTAATCATTTCTTGCACACCAGACAGTGGTGATGCAAATATCAAAGTAAGATTTGTTTCCAGTATGGGATTAGGTTCAATAAACTGTTTTCATTCACATCTTTCCTAATGTAAGATATCTGGCTGCAGTCTTTCCTGGTTCTCTTCAAATCTCCCAGGTCTTTGTCTATTCAAATTTATTGAACATTTTTCACATTAACTACAAATTTCATCAATGATTCAATTTTGACACCTTGAACTTCTCCTTTTCACACTCTTAGCTAAGGAGTGCTTTTACTTATATGGTGGCCATGTCTTCCAGCAGGAAAATTATGTCTAAAATGATTCATCTTTGATCTCTTCTTCCTGTATACTTTTACAGGCTGTTTTGTGATACCAAAAATCAAATATATGGGACAGCACAGTGATAGTTGACCTTTTTGATTTCTACTTACACAACTTATTATCCACGTGACTTTGGTCAACTTATTTGACATCTTTCTGTTTTGCTCATCTTTCTAATGAGAATAATTGCACTCACCTTTTGAAGTCTTAAGATACATTGAGATAGTGAAGTAGAGTGCTTTCTGCAATGCCTTTGATACCTAAGTGTCCCTGGAAAGAGAATTCGAGATTAAATTGTTGTTATTTAACTATTTAGTCCATAATTTTCTACATAAAATGTGTGAGACGTATACACTCTCACCTTTAAAATCTTATTTAACAATTTAATTTTCCTATCAGGAAAAAAAATCAGTTTTTAGGAGTAGTACCTGGGGAGTGCAGATGGTTGGACAACAGATTCTTGATTTCGGCTCAGGTCATAATCTCACAGTTTGTGAGTTTGAGCCCAACATCAGGCTCACACTGCAACATGGAGCCTGCTTGGGATTCTCTCTCTGTCTCTCTCTGCCTCTCCCCTGGTCTTTTGTGCACACGCACTCTCTCTCCCTCTCTCAAACTAAATAAAATATTAAAAAAGAAAAGAAAAGAAAAAATCAGTTTCTAAATGAAATAATTTATCCCAGTACACTCTTCGTAAGTTGCAGCCTAGGCAGTGGGAAACCACATTGTGTTTATATATTGGAATTTGAATTTCAGTCCCAGTTCTGCCACTGACTGTGTTCAGTAGGTAAGCCAGTTAATTTCTCTGGGCTGAGGTATTCTCATATGGAAGACAGATGGATTTCTGAAGTTTCTTACAACTCTATTCTGATCCTAAATATTTCCCTCCTTTCAGAAGTTAAAGCTTATGTTATGAGGTGAATTGGGTCCCCTCAGAACCCATATTTGAAGTCTTGATTTCCAGTACCTCAGAATGCAACCTTATTTGGAGACAGGGTTATTGCAGATGTAATGGTAAGATGATGTCATATCACAGTGGAATAGGCCCCTGATCCAATATGATTGGTGTCCTCATAAAAGGGGAAAACTGGAGACAGAAATGCACACAGGGAAACTGTCATGTGAAGACGAAGGCAGAGATCGGGCCAATATTTCTACAAGTCAAGAAACATCAAAGATTGTCATCAAACTACCAGAAGCGAGGGGAGAGGCACAAAACAGATTCTTCCTCACAGGCCTCAGAGGAGACCAATCCTATGGATGCCTTGAACTTGGACTTAGAGCCTCCAAAACTGTGAGACAGCACATTTCTATTGTTTAAGCAATCATTTTGTGGTACTTTGTTATGACAGCCTTGGGAAACTAATAAATCTTATTCCGTAATTAACTAAAAAATGCTGAGTGTCAATTATGATATAAATATATATGCATATATGTGTATCTGCATGTCTGTATAAATAATATAAAATACACTATCGGAGGCTTTGTTTGATTTATTGTATCAAGTAGACTGTTGATTGAAATATTGAGCAATTAAACATTGAATTCAATTACTGAACATTAGAGTTTCAAATTGAGAAAGATATATTTTAAGGAAAAGCTTCAAAATTATAATGGCTTTTTATATCAGAAAGGTCCCTAAATATATTTCCTCCTCTTTGAAGTCTAAGAGGATGTTGCTATCTCTAAATTGCCTCTCTCAGTTTTTAACAACTCCCTAAATGGGTTTCCTGAGCAAGTAAGAAGAGTAGAAGCTTTCCCGGTCAGCAGTCAGCATTCTTGGTTCATATCACACTGGTTAGTGCTTCTGAGGTATTTTGATTTTCTTATGAGACTGCTTTTCCCATTTGCCCTGCATGTCTTTCTGTTGCCCTTTATGAGAATGTGAGCCCTGTGAACTTAAGGTTTGGAGCACTTTCATCCAATCTGAGAACTATCAATTTGACCATTGCCTAAATAATAACCTGCTATGTATCCTTTCATCCTAAAGAAAGACCATAATTGATAATTTGGGCACATTCTATCACAAAACCTTCTTCCACAAAGTAACGAGGGGACCACTTCTAATTCAAAAGATTTCAATATAGGCCAGGAAATTATAATGCCCTGTCATTCACTGAAACATAGTCATAGATGCTTTTGTTAGGGAAATATCTTAGGAATATTTTTAAAAGATTTTTTTAGTTTTTATAAGTTTATCATAATGATTAAGAAGATCAGCTCTGGGGGTGCCTGTGTGACTCAGTCGGTTAAGTGTCCGACTTTGGCTCAGGTCATGATCTCACAGTTCGTGAGTTCGAGCCGCGCGTCAGGCTGTGTGCTGACAGCTCAGAGCCTGGAGCCTGCTTCGGATTCTGTGTCTCCCTCTCTCTCTGCCCCTCCCCTGCTCATGCTCTGTCTCTCTCTGTCTCAAAAATAAATAAAAACATTAAAAAAAAAAAAAAAAAAAGGACATCAGCTCTGGAGTTAGACCTAGACTGGGTTCAAATCCCAATTTTACCACTTTAATAGCTTGTGGCCCTGGGATCATGATGTAACCTTCATAAACACATCTCATTCCTACGACTAATACCAACCTTGAAAAGTTATTGTGAGGATTAATGAGATAGTACTTAACACAGCACTTAGAGCATAGTACTGACTACCAAAGGCTCAATAAAGGTTCTCTGTTGGGTTCTTCTTAGCAGTGACAGTAACATCAACAGCATTGCCAGGTTTCAGTCATTATGAACAATGGAAAATTTCAGTGGGGCAGACTGAGTGCCTCCTAGGTGATTACAGGCAACTAAATAGGTTCATTTGTATTGGCCACTTCTTATAGATACAATCTAACTTTGGCCTCTGAATATTAGGACGTAAATCTGAAAGCGTTCAGTCCTATGTGACATGGGTTATCTACATAAACATAGGGTTCTCTGTGAGAAAGACTGATGTAGGACACGGAGATATAATAGAAAATAAGGACATAGACTGCAAATGATTGCTTTTAATTGAGTATGTCATCGGAAGGCAAAGTAAAAACTTTGAAACTCTCTACAAGTCTCGGGATTTTATACACTGCCCACGTTTAGTTCCTCTGTCAGACCTGCCATTTTATGTGTAATATAATACTGCTTAAGGTTATCAATCTTTAAAAAAGTATACCATTGCTTTATAGCCACTCCTGCTTTGCAATACAAATGACATAATTACTTGTTCTGGCTGGAGGGGGTCCAGTTCCTCTAGTTCATTTTTTAAATGCAAATCTTATTAAGTATTTTATCCTAAAATGGCTAATGCAAAAAGGGCAGTCCTAGACTAAGATGGACAACATGCCTAAAAAATAAATACTAGGCAAGTAATGAAACCTGAATTAAATCAGCGTAGTGGAAACCAAATTGATTACTTATTGAAATATGTTAACATGGTGTAATGGGTAACTGCCAAAGTCAGATATACAATAATATTACATGAATCATTGTCAGATAATCACAAAGGTTTATAAGAGCAATAAGAAATTTTAAAATCTTTTCTGCCGAAATCTAGAGGCTCATAAAAAAAATTACAGATAGTGATCTGTATATTATGTAGTTCAGTTAAAAAGATCCTTTTGTTTTTTACAGGTTCTCTTTTTGGTTTTCTTCAAAATTCATAGGCTTGTTGTCAAATAGAATAATGGGCGGTTTTTCTATAAAATCTTGCAAGAAACTTTTAAGAATGCTAAATGCATTGTCTCTGCTCAATTCATTTTAAGATTTCAGCTATGCAACAAAGTCTTTTTGAAAATTCTTTTTTATTTTGAAATGTGGAATACACATGAAAAGTATATATTGTATATTTTTGTGTGTACAGTTTAAAGAATTAAAAAAAAAGAAACACCCCATGTACACACCACTGTCCTAATCTAAAAAAATATAGTTTCTGTCCTTGGAGCTACCTGGAACAATGCTTTTTAAGAGATTGCTTTCATTGAAGCTATTCTGAAAATAATTGAATTAAATTGTTTGGCTGCTTTAAATGTATCCATTGGTGTCTAGAATGTATCCATTAGTACTTATAGGCTTTTTTTTTAACCCAATTGTTTAAATGTCCAGTTTCACACAAACGATTTGCAATGTAATTTAAAAAATTGAAATGTAATGCTTCATACATTTGTTCAGTGTTTAACAATTAGAGAGCATTTCACAGCTATTGTTACTCTCCAAGTTGTTAACTTAAAAGATATAATACCTGAATAGCTCTTATTCATTTCACAACGTTTAAATAGCAGTAGGGAAAAGCTGGAGCAGAAAATCCATCCAAACTCAGATAATTGTACTACCTTTAAATTTTAAATTTGATCCTTTACGCCTCAGTTTCCCCTAAGATACATTTGAAAAACACACTGCCTGCCAGGATTGACAAGGTATTTGAGTATTTTGTTTGCCTGATCAAAGAGAGCTCAACAAAGAAGGGAAAGCCCATTGACTCCTGCTGGGAAGAAAGTGACTTCATTAGCACATCATAGGGGTGCCCCTTTGAAAGTGTGTTAAACTGTGTTAACAGTTTGGTTTAGAGGTGGGAGTGTGACTGGTTTAAACTTGTCTCATTAATATACTAGTGTGATTCTGAGTTGGATTTTGCAAGCCTGTTACAGTATTGCCCCATTGCTCTCCCTAGAATTCCTTACAATTTCTACTTCTCCGCGGCTGACTGTTATCAAGGCTCTGTTCTTGAGTGATTTCTAGCCCTAGGACTCTTCCTTTGTTTCAGTCATCAAGAACTGTTAGCAGCTCATTTTCCCAAAGAAGGGCCATTTCGATGTATTCTGTTGTTTCAGCAGCCCTTTGTCTTCCCCTGGAAGAAGAAATGAACCCCCGTGCTTTCCAGAGAGGCTGGCACTCAGAGAAGCATATTGCTTTATGTGATGAGAGATGTAGGAGGAGGCCCAAGTGACTGGACACACACACCCTAAGGGTTATCCGTGCAACCAATAATTAAGTTCTTAGAGGCTGATTACTTTCTGTTGCTTAGATGCAAAGCAAACAGAAGTGTCGTACACAGGATAAAAGCCAAAGAGCTGAGTATGTGTAAACCTCTTTTGGAAGATTTATTACATGTCACAATGTGGCTATAACTTATTCTCATCTGTCCCTCTTGGCACTTACCAACAGTGATGAAAATGGAGAGTCTTTACTCAGGGAACTCTTGACTGCATTACTATTAAATTATTTGCATATTGGTAGCACAGAGGAATCCTGGGATGGCATTTTTCCAAGTTTCATTACCCTAACCCTCACCACTCAATAAGAGTTCCCACAATCCCAATGAGGTGGAGAGAAAGCAGTGGAGCTATTTGCCTTCTGAGTATTTTCACCGTTAACTAATGAAGAATTGCAGGTAAATGACACTAACTGAAAGAATGGAAGGATGAAGGGATAGATGGATGGATAGAAGGCCCCAACAGTTTATTAACAAAGCAAAGTGGTTCATTGGAGGGGGGTTGGGGGGGCATTTAAATGAATGAGCACAATTGTATTGCAAAGCCACAGAGCCCCCTATTGGTAATACAATATAGTTTATCTTGGTTACTGCCGTTCTGTTTTGATGAACAGTTACATCATGGAGTATTTGTTATGTCACAGACAGACAGATGACCATGAATCAATCTTTCTCCATCCAATCGCGGGCCTTTTGCTAACTACAAAGTGTCCACCTGCATATGCACTACAGTATACTCACCTCAACAACTAGACTTACAAAAAGTTCAGCACAGACCCCATAGCATCATGATTTTCTCCATCTTACTAGGTTTAAAATTACCAGTATTTTTATGAGTTATTTTTAACATTGTTAGCTTGACTTTTAAAGACCTAACCTTCCCCTACCTCACTTACAAATGAGATCTAATTTAAAGTGAATTTCTGCCTTTCAGACCAATTAGGGTAATGTTTCCTGCTTTCCTCTTTCATTTAGAATCTTCCACCTTGTTCTTCTATCAACACATTAATGCATTTCATTAGCAGAATGAAGATAGTTTGGGATAAGATTGGAGAGAACTAAAGGTCTTCTAAAATCCTTAGTAGCTTCCCCAAACAACCCCAAGTTAAATAATCACTTAATTATTTAAATGACAAGAGAATTAGCAAATGTGTGTTTGAAAACATCAACTCAATATTATTTGCATTGATCTATACCACAGACTTTAAATTTTGAGTGTATTTACTAGGGAAATGCAGCCTCCAGACAAGTGCCCTGAATCTGCTCTGAACTACATTGTTGCTCTGAATCTCCATCAACATGAAAATTCTGGAGCCATTGTTTTTGTTTTTTTCTACCCTGACATGTCTCTTTATTTCCTCATGTGCATTACAGCAGCAAAGTCTTAATCCTGCTCATGCTTAGCTGAGGGCAGAATTAACCCTATTCCCTACATCTATTCCATTTCATCATGCTTTGATCCAATTAGTCTTTAACTCAAAACTTACTCTTTTAGAAATTCTTCCTCATCGAACCCTAATCCTTGATTTACCCACAAATTCATACGATCTCTTCCTTGTTAATTATACAAATTCTAGAATATTACAGCAAATATTTGTTAATTAACTGAAGCACAACAGAATGCCTAGATAAAATATTTATGTTTCTGTCACTTTTTCAGTCTTTTCTGAATTTTCATAATCTTGTACCCTATAAATACTGTTGTTCCCTAATTTGTTGTTTTAAAATTTTTCCTTTCTTTGGTCTTGTATAACCTTCCTTGAAAACATCAACCACTCTTATAGCCTCTTTTAACTATTGCCGATATACAGATAATTCCCAATGCCTCCTCAATATTTTCATCAGGATATACCAGAATTCCCTTCAACTCATCAGCATTTATTAAGAGACTCCTGGTTCAGGCCATGATAGAGTACCTAGTTTTGTAATTAAATTCCCACCATAAACAACTAAAAAACTTAGAAAAATATATATGAGGGAACTGTTTTTAGGCATTTGATAGCAATTGAGACAAGGCTACAACCCATGAAAAAAGTCAGGCTCATGGGTGAGCACCATTACCACCTGTCAGAACCTTGGACATCTCCTGAGTTGACCTTATTCTGAGACTGCTTACAGGATGTCTGGCTGAGAGCAGGGGCTGGGAAAGACTATAGAGTGCTTGACAGAGTCAGTTCTGTTATGCCAAGATTAGGGCTCTTGCTGGGAAAGCCTGAAGCCCTGACATATGATGATCATCTGAATGTATGTACCCAAACATTTGGGCTCCCCAAATCCTCTAAATACTTAGATCTTATACAGGTGGCCTTTTCTGCATGTGGGGAAACACTGTAGAGTCCTCTCTCCCACAGGGAAACAGGGTCAGCTTCAGGATTTTCCCCACTATCTTCTTTTCTGCACATCAGGCCAAACTTTGATTTAAGTCATAGCAAAAGCAAGTCAAAGATCTACTGGGCTTGATTAGTGAGGAAAGGGACTATACTTAAAAAAAGAAAGAACAAAAGAAAAGAAAGGAAAAAGATATTCAATAATTAGCCAGCATTGATGGCGAAAAGCCTGTGCAGAGTACTCACAACTGAATTTTGAAGGTTCTTGATCAAGAGGACAGGACATAACACTAAAAAAAGGAGAGTTTATTAATTCTCCCAGGGTATGATTTTAACACTTGGCAAGGACTCCAGAGAATGATGCAAATTTGTTGCTTTATAGTGGCTTTCAGAAGTTTAGAGAAAGTGATGGCCCATGATAATTGAAGTTGCAATGCTTGAACTGCCATGCGAGACAATGGGGAAAGGGATAAAAAACCTCAGGGAGGTGGGCAGGCTAGAATGGCTATATTATGTGAGACCAGAAGACCCACCAGAGGATTATGTTCCACAGAAACATAATTATGTTCCAGATTATGTTCCAGAGAAAATGTCATTCAGCAAGGCCATCAGGAATCCACTGGTGTGAGGGATACCAGAATCAATAATAAGTTCAGTGGTGGCTCTGTTCCTCAGGCCAAGTTAGATTCTAGGAAATGCTGTCACAGAACTTAGTTTGTAAATGATAAGGTTTTATAAAACACATGAGCTTCTGGGAGTGGAAGACAGATTCTGCAAAGATTCTGGGACCTGCCACTTCAGCAAATTTCTAGTGCTCAATCATAAGGGCTATCCCAGGACAATCGCACCAACGTAAAGGCTATTTACTGTATCTTTCATCACCCACCACAAAGAACCACAATACCCAATGGGCCTCTTTGGGTTCTGGAAGCAGCACACATTCCACATCTAAGAATACTCTGGCCCATGTAGTGAACTGATAGACTTGAATGGGGTCTGGAATGGAAAAGGACTCTACAGCAAGTCCAGGCCGCAGTAAATAAAACCGGCAGTTTGGGACTTAAAATCCAGCAGACTTTATGATTTTGGAGGTTTCAGCAGTGTAAAATATGCAGTATGGATTTTATGACAAATTCCAGTGGGAAAATCACAATTCAAGCCGCTAGAGAAGTCATGCCATCTGCAGCAAAAATACAAAACAAAACAAAACTATGTTCCTTTAAAAAAGCAGCTTCTGGTATGGTACAAGATTCTTAGTTTATCAGTTTGTTTAAAATTTCCTATGAGCTCAATTATATTGGACCCACCAAGTCATGTAATCAAGTGGTCCCAGCAACAATCCATCACAAATTGAAACTGTATGTACTAAGCAAAACCAGAAGGCATAAGTAAGCTATGTGAACAGCTTACTCAGAACCACATGTCACTCACCATGGTTGTTTCACCACGGTTCCTTCAGTTTATTCATACCTATGGCCATGTGAAAGATTCTACCTAATCAGCTGAAGGAGGGAAACAAAGCCCAGTGGATGGGTTGACTAGGTTAATGGAAGGATTGGCTCAGTATGTGGTATAAGCTGAAAATGATATGCCTGCTCTATAGTTATTCTTAGAGGTGGCCTTGAAAGATATTGGTGAGGCAAAATTTTCCCAATAGGTGGAACTTTTAATGCTGTTTATGTCTATGCATGCTTTGGTAAAAGAAAAGTGTTCTGAGTGGAAAATGGCTTAGCTAGCTTGCCAAGGAACTTATAGAAATAAATTGAAAGATCAATAACAAGAGAGTCTGGAGAAAAGGTTTCTGAAGGATATATAAAAATAGGTATAAGGTGAATATTTTTATAATAAAAACTAATGCTCACAGAAAACACCAACTATGGGGGCGCCTGGGTGGCGCAGTCGGTTAAGCGTCCGACTTCAGCCAGGTCACGATCTCGCGGTCCGTGAGTTTGAGCCCCGCGTCAGGCTCTGGGCTGATGGCTCGGAGCCTGGAGCCTGTTTCCGATTCTGTGTCTCCCTCTCTCTCTGCCCCTCCCCCGTTCATGCTCTGTCTCTCTCTGTCCCAAAAATAAATAAAAAATGTTGAAAAAAAAAAATTTAATAAAAAAAAAAAAAAAAAAAAAAAAAGAAAACACCAACTATGGAACAGGCACTGAAAAACCGAGCAGACAAGATAATTCAGAAAGTTGTCTTAAGTCAGCCTTTGTCATTAGCCACTTAGAACTAGCTAAAAAGGCACCCGGAAGGATTGACCACAGTGGCAAAGACTTAGGTTATGTATGGGACTAATAGCATGGAATACCACTTACCAAGGCTAATATAGCTACTGTATCCTCTCATCAATTTTCCAGAAATAAGACTGACACAAAATGTGGCACTATTTCTGAAGGAGATACCATCACTCGGTGACAAGGTGACTACTTTTGGCTCCTCTTATCTGAGGATGACAAATGACATTTTTATTGGATGTGAGTTTGAATTCTGCTTTGTAGGACTTCAGCCAAAACTATTATCTGGAAGCCTACAGATGTCTAATTTACAGCTGTGATGGCCAATATTGTGAGTTAAGTTTGCTACACCATGGTACCCAGTTTTTGGTCAAACACCAGTCTAGATGCTGCTGTGAAGGTATTTTTTAGGAACAATTAACTTAAATTAGTAGATTTTGAGTAAAGCAGTTTACCTTCCTTAATGTTGATGGGCCTCATCCATTCAGCAGAAGGCATCAAGAGAAAACACTGAAGTCTTCTTCAGTGTTTATAGAATTCTTCCTATAGACAGTCTTTGGACTCAACACTGCACCATCAACTTTTCTCTGAGTCTCCAGCCTGCTGGTCTTCCCTGAAAATTTGAGACTTGTCAGCCCCCACAATTATGCGAGCCTGTTCTTTAAAATATCTGTCTCTGTCTCTCTGTCTGTTTCTGTCACTCTCTCTCTCTACACACACACATACACACACACGATATGAAAGTATCCAAATATTGGGATCCACTAGTCATATCGTACAACGTACCACCCAGAATTAGCTAGCCTTAGAACATTGGAATGACCTCCCAGAGGTAATGCTAGAAGCACCAGCTCAGAAGTAATATTCTGTGAGGATGGGCTGCCATCTCTTAGGATGCAGCATCCATATTGAATTAGAGACTTATATAGCACTGTGTCCCCCCAAGAAAAACATGCATGCATACATGAACCAGAAGATGGAAGTAGAAGTGGGTCTACATATATACCATCATTCCTAATGATCCACTGTAAGACTTTGAGATTTCCCTTACTACAACTCTGGATTCTGTACAGTTGGAGCTCCTGATCCCCAACAGGGTCATATTCTGGCCAGTGGACACGTGTAGCGATTGACCTATATTCTTTGATTGCCATCGGGGCACTTTGGAACGCTGAGATCAGGGAACAACAGACAAGAAGAATAGTTATCATCTTGTCAGGGGCAATTGATCCTTACCAGTAAGATGAGTTAGGATTATTCTTAGATAATGGACCAGAGAAAAATATTCATGGAATCTACTTGGATGTCTCTTGGTACTCCATTGCCTGACAGTACATGTGAATGAACAAATGCAGTAACTCTATTCTGAGAAGGGTTTTGTTACATGTAACTCAAACACCCCTAGGTCACTCCACTAGTCATGGAAACCAGCAGAAATAACACTGAGGATGAGGGTTATTTAAATCATTGTGGAAGAGAGACTATGAACACCAGTTGTGGTCCCAAGAACAACTACAGCAGTGGTGGTTATAGTTGTCCCACTAACCTCATGCTTTTTTTCCACCCTGGAAGAGAGATCCATCGGAACCCTGAAGGGGCTACAACCTAAATACATAAAAAGTGAATCCCTGTAATGCAAGACATGGATCATGTTAGGCATAGAGTTATTCCTCTCTGATCTCTCTTTGAGGAGAATTCGTCATTCAGTTGTATTGAGTATATTTAGCTAACAGCCTCCAACTGCAGTGCTTTAAGGATGCACTTCAATGTTCTAGCCAAGGCTATGTTTTTGCCAGGCAGCACCAAACTAATGATTAAACAGAGCAGGGGTATTATAACCTGGCTATTTCTCACTAACATGGGACTTCTCAAACAGGTAGAATTTGCTTCAGAGCTCTCCAAAGAGTTAGTCAAGGTTGTGTCAGATTTGTATCATGGGATGAGGCTCTTCCTGCCCAGGTCTTTTTCTTTCTTAATTTCTACTCACAGATGTCAGATCAGCCTCACAATCTGACATACCTGCCTTCTGCCTTTTTATCTTTCACAGGAGTTACCTACTCCTCCCATCCTCCAATAAACATTTTGTGCTCCTTAATCTTGCATCAATGTCTGACACGCTATGGAAGCCAGAAAATATCTTTAGAGTGCTAAGGAAAACAACTGCTAAAATCTAGCATGCTATCTCCAGTGAAATTATCCTTCAAATGAGAAGCTAAAATAAAGACATTCTCAGACAAAGGAGAAAAAAAGCTGAGAGGATGTGTCACTAGCAGCCCAACATTACAAGAAATACTAAAGGATTTCCTTCAGCTGTAAGGAAAATAAGCCAAGATAAAAGCAGAGAGGTGAAAAGAAATAAATGGCTCTGGAATGGTAAATAAATGGATAAACATGAAACTATTTACTATTTGGAGCAACAATCATAATATTTTGTGGGGGTTTTTACATTAGGATGAAAGGCATGACAAAATTAGCAAAATATAAAAAATGAAAAAGAGATGAGAGTGTATTAAGTGGAGTCAACTGGTAGAAAGAGCTTACACTGTTTAAGATGTTCTAAAAGTACTAATTTAAGCTATACTGTAATAAGTTAAAGAAGTAATTTCTTGGATAACCACAAAATAATGATACTAAAAGTTATAACCCCCCCCCCCAGGAAAAAGCTAATAGAGGAATAACAAAAATATTTAATCAATACAACAGTAACAAATAATATATGGAACAATAAGACCAAAAAGTAAGATGTTAGACTTAAACATAACCATGTCATAAATACACTACACATGAATTGATCAAAAATCCCTATTAAAACACAAGGATTATCAGAGTGGATTTTAAAAGATCTAATTGTATATTGTTTACAAGAAGTGTACTTTAAATATAAAAGTAAAGGTATATTGAAAATAAAACAATGGACAAAAAGGTTTTCCATGTAAATACTTACCATAAGAAAGATGCTATTACCGTATTAATATTAGACAAAACTGCATTGAATGCAAGAAATGTTACAAGACATAAAGAAACACTTTGTAGAGATAAAAGTCCTAGTTAATAAGAAGATATATAAGCCTAAACTACTATGGACCTAATAGTAAAGATTTAAAATATATAATGCAAGAGTTAACAGAACTAAAAGAATAAACAAGTATATGCACAAGTTCAATTGGGCAGTTTAACACACTTTTCTCAGTAACTGAGAGTATAAACAAGTAAAAAATTTAGTAAGGATATAAGATTTGAAAAATATAACACACTCAAGTTTTAACTGATGAATATAAAACACTGCAAGATTTCAACCCAGTTGTCTCAATAACTAAGAGAACAGCAGACAAAACCCCCAAAGGTAGACTCAGAATAGCCAATACAATATTGAAGGATTACAAAGTTGGAAGACTGACACTCTCTGACTTCAAGATTTACTAAAAAGCTAATAATCAAGACAATGTGGTATTGGTGAAGGAACAGACAAAACAGAGAGCCCAGAAGTAGGTCTGCATAAGTATAGTCGACTGATCTTTGACAAAGGAAAAAAGGGCATCTCAAAATAGAAAAAGTAGTCTTCCCAACACATGGTGCTGAAACAACTGGATATCTGCATGCAAACAAAACAAACAAAACAAAAGCAAAGAAAGAAAATAAAGAATTTAGACACAGATCTTATGTTTGTCATAGAAATGAATTCAAAATGGATTCTAGATCTAAATGTAAAATGCAAAATTATAAGCTCCTAGAATTTAACATTAAGAGAGAATCTGGGTAATTGTGAGTATGGCAATGGTTTTTTTTTTAGATAAACCACCAAAGGCATAATTCATGAAAAAACAACTGATAAGCTTGAATTCATTAAAATTAAAAACTTCTGCTCTGTGAAAGACAATGTCAAGAGAATGAAAAGACAAACTACAGACTGGGAGAAAATATTTGCAAAAGACACATCTGATAAAGCAGCATTATATATTTTATAATATACAAAGAACTCTTATGACCCAACAATAAGAAAACAATCCATTTAAAACATGGGCCAAAGACATTAAAAGACTGCTCACCAAAGAAGTCATATAGATAGCAAATAATCATGAAAAGATGCTCCACATGATGTGTCATCAGCAAAATGCAAATTAAAACAATAGCAAAATATCACTCCAGACCCGTTAGAATGTCCAAAATCCAGAGCACAAGACACCAAATGCTGGGAAGGATATGGAGCAACAGAAACTCATTGCTGGTAGAAATGCAAAATGGTTCAGCCTCTTTGGAAAAACAATTTGGCAGTTTCTTCCAAAACTAAACATACTCTAACCACACAACCCGGCAATTGCATGTCTTGGCTTTTACCCAGAAGAGTTGAAAATTTATGTCCACACAAAAACCTGTACGTGAATATTTATAACAGCTTGATTCATTATTGCCAGAATTTGGAAGCAATCAAGATGTCCTTCAGTAGGTGAATGGATAAATAAACTGTGGTACATCCAGACAAAGGAATGTAATTCAGTACTAAAAATAAAAGCTATAAAACCATGAAGACATGGAGAAACTTTAAATACACATTACAAAGCGAAAGAAGTCATTCTGAAAAGGTCACATACTGTATGACTCTATATAACATTTTGGAAAAGAAAAAACTATGGAGACAATAAAAAAGATCAGTGGTTGGCAGGGGTTGGGGGAAGGAGGGATAAAGAGGCAGAACAAAGAGGATTTTTTTAAGGTAGGGAAACTATTCTGTAGGTAATTATAATGGTGGGTATATGTCAATATACATTTGTCCAAACTTATGAAATGTACAACATGGAGTGATTCCTCTTGTAATCTGTGGAGTTTGGATGTAAAAGATGTGTCAACATATTCTCATCAACTGTAACAAATGTGTTACACTCAGGTGTAGGATATTGAGTGTGGAGAAGGATGTGCATGTATATGGATAGAAGGTATAAAGGAACTCTGTAATTTCTACTCAGTTTTTCTCTAAACCTAAAACTTCCCTAAAAAATAAAGGATATTTAAAAGAAAAAACAAATTAATTGCCTAACGCCCCCCCCACAAAAATCAATAAGAATAAGATTTGAAGAACTGACAAACCAAATTTATCTAGTTGACATATATAGAACATCATATGCAACAACCACAAAAAGCATATTCTTCTGTGGTGCACATAACACATTTACCAAAATAGACCATATTCTGTCCTTAAAATAAGCCTTGACAAATTCCTAAGGATTTAAGTCACATTCTGATCATCGAAGTATTTACATTAGAACTGAATAAAAGATAGACGACTAGAGAATCTATAAATATTTAGACATTAAGCAACATACCCCTGCGAAAGACTTAATTCAGAGAAAAAATCACTAGGGAAATTAGGAAATATTTTGATCTAAATGATAAAAAAATACAACATGTCAAAATTTATGCAATGCAGCTAGAGCATGCTGAGTAATAATTTTGTAGTTTTATATGCATGCATTACAAAAGAAGGATCTAAAATCAATAATTTAAGCGTCTTCCTCAAGAGTGAGAAAAAGAACAGCAAACTAAACTCAAAGAAGGTGGAAAGAAAAAAAATAATTAGGTAAGAGTAGAAACAGGCATACAATAGAGGCAGTCAACAAAGCCAAAAGTTGGTACTTTGAAAAGATTAATGAAATTCATAAACAACTAGTAAGATGGACAAAATAAGGGGTTGGGAGAGAATAAGAAGCATAAATTATCACTATTCAAAGTAAAAAAAAAAGGAAAACTATATTTTAAAGATATTAAAAAGGTAATAAGTGATTTTTTAAAGAATTTACATTTGCTAAATTATTAAAAATCATGAAATGGGAAAAAAATCCTTTGAAAACACAAGTTACCAAAACCAGCACAAGATGGAAAATCTAAAGTGTTGGATGTCTTTAAAAAAATTTTTTTTAATGTTTATTTTTGAGAGAGAGAGACCAAGTATGAGCAGGGGAGGGGCAGAGGGAGAGAGGGAGACATAGAATCTGAAGCAGACTCCAGGCTCTGAGTTGTCAGCACAGAGCCCAACGCGGGGCTCAAACTCATGAACCATGAGATCATGACCTGAGCTGGAGTTGGATGCTCAACTGACTGAGCCCCCCAGGCGTCCCTGAACTGTTCTATGTCTCTTCAAGTGTTTTTCTCCAAGTTAAAATCTATTGATTCAATACCATTCTAATCAATTTAGAACAGTTTGGGGGGGGGGGGTAGTAAGTGGGAAGTGACAAGCTAATTCTAACATTTGTATGAAAAGCTAGCAACCTAGAATATTCAAGATAATCTTAATAAAATTCAAAATTAGAGGGCTTACTTTACCAGATTTCAAGATATAGTAATTAAGGCAAATATACCAATGATATCAAATTAACAAACCAAAAGTAAGCCTACACATATATGGTCCTACTGCAAGCTGGTGACAGTAAAGATGATCTTTTCAATAAATAGTTCTGGAGCAGTTGCATTTGTCTATGGGATATAAACAAATCTCAAAGCTTTCTGCACACCATAAAGAAAAATAAGTTTGAAGTGGATAACAGACCTGAATTTGAAAGTTAACAAATCAAATTTCTAGAAGAATTACAGAACAATATCTTTACAAACTTGGCTAAAGATTTCTTAAAAGTACATAAAGAGATGAAAGGAAAAAAAAGAATGGGACTCAGTTAAGAACATCTGTTCATCGGGGCGCCTGGGTGGCTCAGTCGGGTAAGCGTCTGACTTCAGCTCAGGTCAGGATCTCGCGGTCTGTGAGTTGGAGCCCGCGGGGCTCTAGGCTGATGGCTCAGGGCCTGGAGCCTGCTTCCGATTCTGTGTCTCCCTCTCTCTCTGCCCCTCCCCCGTTCATGCTCTGTCTCTCTCTGTCTCAAAAAAATAAATAAATAAACATTAAAAAAAATTTATGAGAACATCTGTTCATCAAAAGAAAGGCAAACCACATCTGAGAAACTTTATTTGCAATACATCTGACAAAGGAGTTGTATTCAGATATGTAGAGAACTCCAACAAATCAGTGGGAAAAGACAACCTAGTAAAAAGTGCAAAAGAATTGAAAAGGCAATTAATAAAATATGATATCCAAATTGGCCAATAGGTACATAAAAATGTGCTCAACATTATTGGTCAATAAGGAAATGTAAATTTCATCTACAAGGAGGCCACTATAAAGCTACCAGAGTGGCTAAAATCAATCACTGACAATATGAATTACTGGCAAGGATACGGAACACGTGGGACTCCTAAATTTAGCTTTTGAGTGTATCAATTGCCCCAGCCAATTTAGGAAGTAATGAAAGTTGAAAAACTAATCTTATACCTATCCTATGACATACCAATCCAATGCCTACATATATACTCAAGAAAATGGCATAAATATCCACAAAAAATGAGTACAAAAATGTTAATAGTAACTTTATTCATAGAAATTAAAAGCTATAAATAGTCCACATGTTCATGAAGAAGAGAATGGATAAATAAGTCATGTCATACTTATGCAATGGGATTCTATACCATAATACAAAAGAATGAACATAGAACAGTATGGGTGAATCTCAAAAACATTGTGCCAAATATAAGAAGTCAGACACAAAAAAGTAAATACTGTTTGGCTCCACTTATAGACTCCCTATGTAGTTCAAAACCAGCAAAATTAATTTATTGCATTAAAGTTAGAATGGCAGTGACCTGGTAGGGAGAAGGTGTTGATTAGGAAGGGGCATGAAGAAACCCTCTGGGAAGTTGGAATTATTCTATACCTTCATCTGAGTCCCAGTTACATGGAGGTATACAAATGTAACAGTTATTGAGCCCTACACTTAAGGTGTGTGTGTGTGTGTGTGTGTGTGTACGTAATTTCTCAATTTATTTATATTTATCTATTTATATTTCTCAATTTATTTATAATAAAATGAAAACACACATATACAAATATATGCAAATGTTATTTAATCATTATTCATCACTTAAATTGTGGTTGCCACTGAATTTGAAGTTAGGACTCACAAAGATGAATGAACAGTGGCGCCTGGGTGCCTCAGTTGGTTACATGCCCAACTCTTAATTTTGGCTCAGGTCTCTGCATTGGGATGCTCCCTGCTCGATCTTTCCCTACCCTTTCTCTCTGCCCCTCCTCTGCTTTCTCTCTCTCTAAAAAATAATAATAATAACAAAAAACATGAATGAACATCCTACCACACATTCTGGTGGTGGGGTTGTGAAGACAGGTATTTAAACAGACAAATCAGAATATCATATCATAAATTCTTTTTCAGAGTCATCATTGTGTTGCTGAGGTAATAACTAGGATGACAAAAACCAAGTCTTTGTGGGGGCTGATGGCGAAGGCTTCACTCGAGAACAAATTTTGAGCTTGGAATTTTTTATTTTATTTTATTTTATTTTATTTTATTTTATTTTATTTTATTATTTTTCAGCTTGGAATTTTAAATGAAATAGAAATGTTCTGGGGAGAAAGAAAATAGAGTAGGTGGAGTTTGCTTTTCCAGATGGATATATAAAAAGGTGAGATTCAGGGCAAATAAGTGGGGTTCATAATGCTAATGAAATTAGTGACCTGGATTATATCCAGATTACAAAAGGCTAAATAATTTAACACTAATGATTCCTAGGCATGAGTTAGGTGTGTTTAAATAACTGTGGAGTCTTCTTTATTTTATTTTTTAAATTTTATTAATGTTATATTTATTTTTGAGAGAGACACAGAGCATGAGTGGAGGAGGGGCAGAAAGAGAGAGAGACAGAATCTGAAGCAGGCTTCAGGCTTGTAGCTATTAGCACAGGACCAGATGCTGGTCTTGAACTCATGAGCCTCTAGATTGTGACCTGAGCCCAAGTCAGAAGCCCAACTGACTGAGCCACCCAGGCACCTATGGAGTCTTCCTTCTCCTTCTCCTTCTCCTTCTCCTTCTCCTTCTCCTTCTCCTTCTCCTTTTCCTTCTTCTTCTTTTCTTAACGTAATTTATTGTCAAATTGGCTGACATACAGTGTGTAAAATGTGCTCTTGGTTTTGGGGGTAGATTCCCATGGTTCATCGCTTACATACAATACCCAGTGCTCATCCCAGCAAGTGCTCTCCTCAATGCCCATCACCCATTTTCCCCTCTCCCCCATCCCCATCCATCCTCAGTTTGTTCTCTGTATTTCAGAGTCTCTTATGGTTTACCTCCCTCCCTCTCTGTAACTATTTTTCCCCCTTTCCTTCCCCCATGGTCTTCTGTTAATTTTCTCAAGATCCACATAGGAGTGAAAACATATGATATCTGTCCTTGTCTGACTGAGTCTTCTTTATAACATGCAAGTTACTCCAGAGATCGTCATGCCCCTCTTGTACTTTCCATGCCTCCACCTTATCGAACACTCTCATAGGGAGCCACTGTAACTCCAACAGGAGTACATCAAGTACCACCAGTGTTTTGGGGACAGAAAGAAAAAAGATTGAAAATAAATGTTTTAGGACAAGGCTGTGGTAAGCCAAGAAAGGAAAGATGAAGCTCTCATCAAAGGCAGAAACAGAATTTTCAAGCTATTTCTGAATAAACACAATAGGAGTAAGAATCTGATTGGTGGTTGGAGACAGTCACTCTTCCAATCCTGAAGAATAACATCCTCGTATATTTCTTATATATTTCTGGTTTCCACCTTGTTACCAAATTGGAACAGACACTCCCTGAAACACTCAGTTCTTAGTAAAAACAATATTACATGAATTATAAATGTAATGAGAATCTTTCTCAAAGTGTGTATTTTTAATGTTCACTATGTTCCTCTTTGTACCCGACAAATGCAACTCTGAAATAGTCCTCTGGTTTTGTGGCAGGGTTTCATACAATCACAAGGGGATATAAATAGTCTTCTATCTGGCTTTTTTTTTTCACATGTCTTACTTTTTCCATACAATTTATGTTATCCTGAGAAGTTGGAGATTCCTCACCTTTCATCTGTAAAAATATTCTGTGTTGTCAGACTGTTTGAGCAGTATATTTGACAGGCTTTCATGTTCCATCTTTCCTATTAAAAATTGCACCATGAATAAATACTGCCCCCAGTAGTTAGTTAAAATAGTATCCGGCCACCTTTCACCCCTTTTTGCTCACAAAGTAATCTAAACCTAGCACATTAAGGGAGAGATCAAAGTGATGTTGCTGTTTTATGTACAGTAGGTGCAGCTGGCTCATTTGTGAGTTACCCCTCTCTAGGGCAGAGATAAGGCATGCAAACAGTTAGTTGTGGCCTTTCACCCGCAAAATCGAGTTCATAGTAAAATATGTGTGATGCACAAAAGAGATAAATAGGAAGAGATGTAGAAATTAACATAAAGAAGGAAAAGAGACAGATTTAAACATTTTCCAGATATTAAAATGTCACAGTATTTAAAATGAACAATTATGACAGAATCTAAATTTCTTTATGTGTGCTACACGGGGAAGAGGCCATATTATCTCTGTCCAATAAACGCAGGACAGACAGACAAGGCATGATGTAACCTCTATTCACATGTTAACCTCTAAAACTACCCTGCTAAGCAACTTCTGAAAAAGTCTTTTCTAAATCTGAACCTGATTTATCTCCCAAGTTATGAGCTTCGTCACCAGAGAGTCTAGTTCAAACATCAAACATTGTTCTTCGAAGGAAGAAAGTAACTCCCCCACTGTCAATGTAATTTTATCCCAGTGGCTGAGGATCACATTTTCCATTGTGGAGCACATTTTGCTTTTTCTTTTGTCCTCCTCTCCTTTTATAGAAAAGTCACATTAACGCCAGCCAGGATGTGGAATGCAGATGTCCAGCCACTTCAGGGATATTCAGGGAGATGGCAGGTATGACTAACGCAGGCAATGTACTTTTCTTGCCATATTTCTTTTGAGGATGCCTTCAGATTTGCGCCATATCGTTGATTTTACAAGCTGTGGAACATGGCACTATATTTAGCCCAATATTGTCTTCCAAGAGCAGACAAAAGGTTTTTTTTTTTTTTTTTTTTATTCTACTATACCACAGAGGTAAGCCCAGGCATGCCAAACAGTTTTAAAATGTTATGAACCCTGTGAGGACAACCCGGGTCCTAGAGGAAAGACATTCAGGATACTTTAAAACATTTGATCTAGGTCTTTCACTTCCTATAAGACATGTTACCAAGTCACCTTCTGGTAAAACTTGGGGATAAATAAATCTGTGAGAGGTTTATTTCTGTTTATTCTATGTTTTACCATCACTCGTTTCTGCCCTCAGTGCTCTTTTCCAAACAGAGTTTATGATCTCTTACCCTCAGAGCACATTTGCAAAAGAATGAAAAGGTGTGTTCCTTCTCTTTTGAAAATGCCTAAACTTTTAGAAGTGATCACGCAAAGTGCCTTCCTTTTGGAAGGGAGAGAAAAGAGTGGCTTGCCTTTAAGGTTGACCAAGAAGGAACTGAAAGCTAGTTCGGTCAGTCAGCCTGAGAAGAAATCTGAGGTCTCCAGAGTAATGAGAACTTGAAAGTCAACTTGTGCCAGCCATTCATGGAGATAAGACTGCAGAGCGTTGGGGGTTATTCTGGGAAGAATTTCTGGAAGCCACCAAATCCTGGGCACAGGGTGGATTTGTTTTGCCAAAGATTCAGGTGTCACCAGATTTGAAGATTCAAAAAGAGCCAGTGTCAGCCTGTCATTTGCTTCAAACAGATTTTCCTAACCATTACCCTTGACTCTCAAACAGAATCATCATTCCAGACAGCCTGGTCTATACATGTTTCCCAGAGCATAACTGTTTGCTGCTTAGAGTCACACGACTTTGATTCGTGACATGGTTTCTCTCTGGGAAATGTCCCACATCTTCTTCCTGTCTGATCTCACCTTCCCAGGACTCTAGTCTGAATTCCTCTTCCTCCAGGAAGTCTTCCCAGAGTACTCCGGATTTCAGTAATCTCCCCTTTCTCTAACGTAATCATGTATGCCCTTGCTCCTCATTTTTGAGATTAGTTGCAATAGCTATAATTTTAATGTATTTATTACTATTTAGCTACTTAAATGATGCAAACATGCACAGTTTTCCCGGTTATATATAAAGTTCTTTGAAGGAAGTGACCATGTCAATATCATTCTCTATATTACCCACAGAGCTTTGAGAAGCATTGTGCAGTGGTTAAGAGCACAGATGCTGAAACCAGACTTCTGGGATTAAGTCCTGGCTTAACCACTAACTAGCTGTGTGATCTTAGACAAGTTGTTTAATTTTTGTGCTTCAGATACTTCTTCGGGACAACATAGACATAACAATAGCAATTATTTCAATACAGTTTTGAAAATTAAAAAACTCAATACATTTAAACAGCAGCACTTAACAAATATTTGCCATCATCATAATTATCATTATACTTATTATTATAATTATTCACATTTTCCCTGGAATACCTTCTTTTATTGCATTTACTTATGTGGATTCAGTTAGAAAACATTTCTTGAGTTTCTACTGAATGCAAAGCATTGTTCTAGGCAACATCGAGAGAGAAAAAGACATAGGCAACATATTTCCTTCTCTCAATAAATTTAACATGTGAAGAATACCTATCATTTAAGGAAAACTTATTCCATCTCCTTGTTCAGGTCTTCCTGGAAGCTTTCTCTGAATGTGGCACATCACATGGCATAGCTTGCCTAACTAAATTTTTAAACACCTGAGGACAGAGCCTACCTTAAGGTGATTTTATCACTCGTAGTATTCAACAGAATGTTTTTCACATTGTAAGAACTGGGTAAATATTTAGTAATTGATTTAGCTTTATTTTGTCATTGTTTCTTTAGTGCAACTCTCAGGAAAAGCAAATACTAGCCTATTAGAAATACCTTGTTGTTGGAAGAGGTTGAAATTCCATAGTGTTGACCTTTGTGGTAGTACTAATTAGAGGCTCTAAATGATTTCAGTAAAGCCAAGGAATTATGAAGTCAATTTTCGAAAGAATTTGTATATGTGAGATATATACATATATATTATTGTGTCAGCATCAAAATAGCTAGTTTCTTTCAAGGATATCACATAGGTTCTATGTTTGAATTTTTCTGCATAGATCTTATGACTTAAGGGCTATTGAAAACTCAAGGCTATCTTAGAACAGTATCTGAAATAACAATGCCCCTAAGTACAACACATTTCATTCTTTATCCTATGAAAAGATAATAAACAACACAATCATGTCGAATTTTTAATTTTCCACACTTTAGTCTGAGTGGTTTGTTTCTTCTATGAGATCTAGGGTTATAATTGTTTTCATAACTTTTAGAATTGTAGCTCTGATTTGGTTATATGCCTTGTCTTTTTATTATTCTATATCTACCATTCAGCATGTAAAAAAGAATTATGAAATATTTGTGGAATGTTGAAAGGGAAAAAATTCCCTTTTATTAATACTCAGAATGTTGGGCGCCTGGGTGGCGCAGTCGGTTAAGCGTCTGACTTCAGCCAGGTCACGATCTCGCGGTCCGTGAGTTCGAGCCCCGCGTCAGGCTCTGGGCTGATGGCTCGGAGCCTGGAGCCTGTTTCCGATTCTGTGTCTCCCTCTCTCTCTGCCCCTCCCCCGTTCATGCTCTGTCTCTCTCTGTCCCAAAAATAAATAAAAAACGTTGAAAAAAAAAATTAAAAAAAAAAATACTCAGAATGTTGAAGGAGAAAAAAGATGATTTGACAAAAGTGTTTCTAACATAAAGAAATCAAAATTCATAGTCAGAATTTGATTGAAATCATATATGTTTTAGCTATGAATTGGAGAAGATAAAATTTAGAATGTAAAATTCAAGGTGTAAGTTTACTTTAGGCACATTTCCTTAGAATTATGAAAACCAAAGCGTTTAATAATATTGCCAAAGTATTGCCTATAAGTTGTAATTATAAAGCAAGGGAATTATGAACAATAACTTACAAATTTACCTGTGCTATTTCAATATTCATTCATTTGTACTTGTATTTGAACATTTCTATGTTCTTGTCTCTCATGACTCTTTATTTGTACATTTAATTAGGACAGGGAAATGAAATCAGCATAAAGCCAATTAAGGTAAATAACAAGTCACTGGGTATTGTATGGAAACCAATTCGACAATAAACTTCATATATTGGAAAAAAAATAAATAGTGATATAGAAAGAGCTTATAAACAAACAAACAAAAAAGATAAATAACAAGAGTATACTGTGAAAAGTTTTTACGTTATCTGTATTCCCAGGTCCTAGAATAGTGCCTGGAATATTGGTATATAGTAGGTGCTCAATAAATTGGAGCTGAATGTTTTTATTTTTTTTTATTTTTTTTTTTTTAAATTTTTTTTTTTTCAACGTTTTTTAAATTTATTTTTGGGACAGAGAGAGACAGAGCATGAACGGGGGAGGGGCAGAGAGAGAGGGAGACACAGAATTGGAAACAGGCTCCAGGCTCGGAGCCATCAGCCCAGAGCCTGACCAGAGCCTGACGCGGGGCTCGAACTCACGGACCGCGAGATCGTGACCTGGCTGAAGTCGGACGCTTAACCGACTGCGCCACCCAGGCGCCCCGGAGCTGAATGTTTTTAAATGGACTTTTTGGTAAAAGATGGACATCCTTTTGTTAGATATATTTAAAACAGGATCCTGGATAAAATTAAAAATAAACAATGAAAGAGTTATACAAACCTACCAGATTAAGTTAACTAAAAATGTCATTTCTCCTCTAACTTTCATTGCTTATGTTCTTTCAATTTCATAAGAAAATAATTTTCTAAGCCAAACTAATATCAAATGTGATCTCTATTTATGAGAAAACCACACAGCGGAAGCTATCAAAGTAGGGTTAAATTTACATTCTGTCAAATCGTTTTACTTTAAGGGTTCTTGGAAGTCAAGCATGCTGGTTAATTCCCCATAGAGATTTGAATGCTCCAAAAACAATTCAGAACTTCCACTCATCTCTGCTAAAAGAAAAAAAGAGCGTAATGAGTATATAGGAGGCGGGATAAGAAATAAAAAGTAAAAATGAAGAACGGCTGTTTAATTAAGGTGACAATGAATCTTTGAATCATCTAGGGACTTAACTGGTCATGGAATAATTCTCTGCGAGTTTTTCCTAGTATCCAGCATATAGACACAAGCCAAATCTAGTTGCAGCATGTTAAAAATGGAACAGAAACACACACACGCACACACGCACATGCACACGCACACACACACAAGTTGAAATAAAATAAATGAAAATTACTTGGAACTATAATGAGACATAAAGAGTGATCGCAAGAACCAACAATTTCTGTTGTTTAATCTTGTGTTTTAAAACTAGAAAGTGTTTTATAATGCTGTACAGCTCAACTGGATGACTTGCTACCACCATTCATAAAATGCATTTCTTTCTTATTTGCATAGTGTTTCATGATTTCTGCATTAAATATTTGTTTTCAGTGATTATTTCATTCATCCATTTATTAGCCATTCATTTATCTGTTCACTCAATAAACATTGATGGTGTGCCTATATGAGGAATATTCTTATTAGTCCAGATAGAATAGAGATAAATACATGCTTACAGATATACATATAAGGTGCTTGTTGTTGCATTGAAATGGAAAATATAATGGGGACTGGAGAAAGAGATGGAAATAGTAGAAGTTAGTTTTGGAAAAAAGAAACAATTTACTCTCATACAGGAAAAAGTATTGATGATGATATAACCAATCTAGGAGTTGTAAATTCGCAGAAAATAGAAAATTAGTCTGAGATAATGGCGTTTATCAAAATCAACCCTGTGGACATCAGAAAAGAGAGGTAGAAGCATAGATATGGAAACCAACATTAAAACTAACAGAAAGCCTTGGGGACACTGAAGACCATCTTGGATTGGAGGTGTGTGTTTGATGGTTAACTTGAGTAGGTCACAAGGTGCACATTGGTCAAACATTGTTCTGGGTGTTTCTGTAAAAGTGTTTTTAAATAATATTGATTGATATTTATATCCATAGACTGAGTAAGCAGATTGCCCTCCCTAAAAGAGTGTTGTTTTATCCAACTGTTTGAAGGCCCGAATAGAATAGAAAGATTGGCCTTCCCCTGAGTAAAAGAGAATTAATCGTACCTGACTGCCTTCAAAATCACACACTAGCTTTTCCTTCTCTTGGGCTCAAACTGAAATGTCAGCTCTTCTTGGGTTTCCAGCCTGCTGGTCTTTATTAGAACTGGACCATCTGTGTCTTGGTTCTCAGGGCATCAGACTAAGACTGGAGCTACACCATTGACTCTTCTGGGACTCCACCTTGTCGATTCACCAGCAGATGATCTTAGGACAGGTCAGTCTCCGTAATCATGACAGCCAATTCCTTATAATAAATCTCTCTTCCATATATATATATATATATATATATATATATATATCTCATATATACATATATAATATGCAATATATATGCATATATATTACCTCTATATGTGATACATATACACACATTCTATTGATTCTATTTATATATATGTATATATGTATGTATATATATGTATATATGTGTGTGTGTGTGTGTGTGTATGTATGTGTATACACACACATATCCTGTTGGTTCTATTTCTCTGGAGAATTCTGACTGACACAGTATATGTGTGTATATGCATGTGTGTGTGTGTGTATATGTGTGTGTGACTTAGGTAGGGGTGAAGATGTATTATCAGGAATAAGACTATAAAGTTGGGGGGGGCAACAAAGACAAAAGTAGAAGTTTAAGATGTTGAATAATTTAAGCTTCATTTTTGGCTCGTCCCATCTGCTCTTAAGCGAATCATTGCTGCAGCTATGAAGCAGAAAACAACCATCCAGGGTTGACTAGGTAATATGCAGGCTGCTCATAAGTATTTACTTATTTTCTCCCACTGCTCCAAGCCCTAACTAAGTTAAGAAACATGGAAGAGTGAAGAGTACTATTTAACAATCTGAAAAGAAGGAAAACATACATCTACATATGGTAATGGACATCAACTGATTTATTGGGTGATCATTTTAGAATAAATACAAATATAAAAACCATTATGTTGTGCACTTGAAGTTAATATAATGTTATATATCAATTATATTTCAATTAAAAAAAAGAAAGGAAATTATAGGAACAAAACATCAACTAAAAAATTTAAATAAGAGTTTCAAACTATCAACCACAACACAAGAGTGACTGTAAGAGCCATAGAAAATAGCTGAAGTGACCCAGCATACATATGACTTTCTGAAAAAGAACAAATATTAAAAACAGTAAGTTTTTAAAGTTTTAAATTAAAATAAGGCTTGAAACTAGCTATACAATCACTCAAAGACAAGAATACTTTCGTGGGAGTCTTGGAGTCAAGGAGAGCAATTCCAGAATACTAGTGGAACAAAACACCCAAAAATAGATGCAAGAACAGCTTTACTTTATCTGTATCACTCATGTCCCAAGGCAGCACAGTTCAATTCCAAGAGAGATTCCCTTCAGCCAACGATTTCTTCTACACAGAAAAGAGAGCACAGTGAGGGAGAGACTAGTTTTCCTAGCTAGGCAGGATATTGCCCAAAGCCTACCCAGAATGCTGAGGTGATTGGCATGGCCGAGTGATTGAGAGCCTAGGAGCAGGGAAGATACGTGTTCTGGGAGTAGGGACTCTGGTTCTAAGCAATCAGGGCTCAGAATTCATCAAAGGGCCAAGGATCCCACCAACCACTTTGTGAATTCCATCAGGAAATCCACCCATGAGTGGTGTGGGATGCCTCACCTGTGGACACCTGAGTGGCCTATGGAAAACCCCAATGCTCTGCACACCTCATTCCCCTCCCAACATGGCAGTTTCCCCATGTGCCCCCACAGAAGATGACTGTGTTCCTTTGCAGGTGGCTTGTGAACTTATGCAGAAAGCCAGCCCAACTCTGCAGGATTGGTAGGAGGCACACAAATTTGAACATTTTCCAGGCGCTACTTTAGGGAAAACAAATGAGAGACTCTCAGCACTCAGCTTGATAAAGAAAAAAGCACGTCATCCAAGAATTCCCTCTCCCTGACCCAAACATATCTGTTTTGCTTTTTTCTTTGGTATATATACATATATTTATGATATGGTGTGTGTGTGTGTGTGTGTGTGTGTGTGTGTGTACTATATATATATATGAAGAGAGGTAAAGAAGAAGCTTTACTTTGGGGAAGTATGACTCATGTAGACTTGATCTGTATGAATAGGGTAATAAAATAGAGGCTATATTTCCCTTTCCAAGTATGAGGGCTGATGGTAGTTTTAATGATGGTGGGGAAAATGACAAGGTGACAGTTTAAAAGGTAAGAAGTTCAATTTGTGCCAGATTTAGCTTTTATGGGTGGCAGTATATGCACATGCCCATGTCACTCAGGCAGCAGCAGACATAAAACTGGAGCACAGCTGAGAAATTATGCCTTGGATAAAGATTTGGAAACCATCTTCATACTCCATACATGTGGTGAGAGCAAGTAAGCGAAGAAGTAACAGAGCACACATTTCAATCCTGGATCTCAGAGGGATTAACTAGAAGAAAAGGTAAAAATGGTAACTCAATGCCCAGGAATGAAAAGGTGTCCATGAGAGAGGAGAGTTCAATATTATCAATGGCAATGTACAGATTTCGGAAGTTTTAGATCACTAGATTTTGCAGAGAAGTTTGGAGGATTTTTGCAAAGTGGTACATGAAGGGCTTTACTTCATTCCTGTATACTTTTAGATAGAAAATGCTGTCTATTTCTTCCAAACATTCTCTCCGGAAGACTTAGGTCAAAGTGAAGTTGATTCTGGTTGCTCTGTTGGACTGAAAGACTGTGACGTGTTCATGTAAGTAAACAATATATCCTTCACAAGGTAGGTGCTAAAAACATTTAATGATTGATTAAATTTAAGACAGCATTTATTTAACATCTATATTTCTTCTTGGTTCTACAGAAGACAAGAAGATGAATAAATCATGGTTTTTGCTCTCCACTGACTTGTAGTCTAGTTGCATCAAGAAATACGCTTAATAATAATACAAAGCTGGGTAGGTCATTTTATTGAATGTAAACAGGAAAATATGTTGGATGAATTGAGGAGGTTTTCGGAATTAATGGGAAGCTTAAGAACCAGGCTAGAGCACTGAGAGCCACCACATCCAGAAAGAAAGCTAAAATGCAAGAACCACCACAGAGGAGTGATAGCAGAATCTGGTGAGGCTTAGGTAAGTTTACTTATGTGCTTAGGTAAAATGACCATTTTCTTTCCAGGGAAGGAGTGTAGGATTGGCCTATCATGGAGCAAGTGCCTTTAGACAGAAGAGTGAAATGGAAAAGCCGTCATTTCAATAATAGAATTCATAATTCCAAGAATAGAATAGGCAATTAGGAAGGGTCAATGAATGTTGGGCAGCAAAATAACAAGTCCTCAGATAATTAGAATCATAATGAATGCACAAACAAAATGCCAAGGGAAGGCCTAGAAGAAAGCACCTGTCCCCCAGTAGAAGGATTCAATGGCCATTGAGACGGAATGACCCAGTCAGTTGATGTTAGCCAGGCTTGGCCAATAGCCATTGCATTGTTGGCACAATTGGTGTAAAAGTCTAAGATGGTAGAATGAAGACTATTTATACATGGGTGTAGCATGCACTTACTCACTAAGGTTGAACTAGCCACTGCTCCTGATGATGAATATCAAAGCAGCCAGCCACAGAGATCTAAAGTGATGACAGGAATGAATGCTGGGTCCAGATTTGGCACCATCCCTCAGGGAGATTAAAACAGCCACTGAGAATCAGGTTGATTACATTGAACCCTTCTACTCTAGAAGGTGGTGTTATTCATCTTGACGAAAACGGACACACATTTCAAGTACGGGTTGCTCTTACTTACTATGATAGGGCTTATAGAGTATTTGACTCATCAGCACAAAATTCCATCTAAGAGTGCTCTAACTAAGAAACCACTTTACAGGGGTGCCTGGGTGGCTCAGTTGGTTAAGCGTCCGACTTCAGCTCAGGTCATGATATCACAGTCTGTGGGTTCAAGCCCACATCGGGCTCTGTGTTGACAGCTCAGAGCCTGGAGCCTGTTTCCGATTCTGTGTCTCCCTCTCTCTCTGCCCCTCCCCTCCTCATGCTCTGTCTCTCTCTGTCGCAAAAATAAATAAAAACATTAAAAAAATGTTTTAAAAAAAGAAACCACTTTACAGAAAAGGAAGCATGGCAGTGAGTTTATCACCATGGACATGACAATGGATCATATACCGTACCATCCAGAAACTATTGGTTTGATAGAGTGACGAAAGAACGATTTGAAGGCAGAAGTGAGATAACAATTAGGAGATGATTCCATACATAGAAAATACCGTTCACGTGAAAAATACATTTTAAGTATATAACACTTATAATATGCTATGCTATTGAATATGCTATGTATTCAATAAATAGGATACATGGATCTAGAAGCTATGAACTAGAAGTAGAAGAAGCCCCACTTGGGAAATTGGTGATTCTCATTCTTGGAACTCTGGGCTTTATAAGTTTAGTGGTCTAGTTCCCAAAAGGGAAATGCTTTCATCAGGGAAGAAAATAAGAGTCTCATTAAACTTTAAGCTAAGGCTATTTATTACCTCATCAGACAGAGAGTCATCCTTCCAAGAAACCTGCAGGAAAGGAAAGGAGTAGCCCTACTGTTAGAAGCAACAGACCTTGATCAATAAGTGATAAGGTTACTTTTAAACAATGGGGGTGTATGTTTGGTACTCAGGTGATCCACTGTTATTCTCTCACCCAATTTTATTGGTAAATGGACATGTGCAGTAGCCATGGGTATAGCAACTCCTCAGGACTGAAGTCTGGATCATTTCATCAGGTCAAGTAATGCAGACAAAAAGAGGTGGTAGTCACGAGGCAGGGAAATTGGTAGCAGAATTTAGTAGAGGAAGGAGACAAGGAGCATCGACTGCAGTCTTGAGAACAATTGTGGAAATGGGCTAGTAATGCATCCCAGTAACCTTTCTCAGGCAAGTTTCACCCCAAAAAGGGACCTATCAGAATCCTGGAGAAAGTGATCCTAGAACTTATCATGCAAAGCAAATGGATCTGATAAGCTCAATGGGTAGACTGTAATAGATGCCGAGGCACTCATTGCCTCAACTGCTGGGAACCTCAGCTAATGCTTAAAGATTCTTAGATGAGTCCTCTGGCAATTGACAGGAGACAGCAGTGTTTCCCAGGGTCACCTCCCCTTCCCACTGACAGCCCAAATCCAATTGCTGTTTGGATAAAGGTCCAACTCTGAAGAATCATTCCAGTTCCAGAATTTTCTATAGGATCCAAGGAGGTATTGTCGTGATTGCATCACAATTCAACTTCCTTCTGCTATTCTTCTTTCACTCCATCACCAGTGTTGATCCTACGAGCACACCTCAAGAAACATCCAACATGGTAACCTCAGACTCAAAATTTATTTCCCAGGAAACCTAAGTTAAGACAGTTTTCTATTTAGATTTAAAAACATGTAAAAAATTACATAGAGTCTGGGAAAGTTCATTACAAGAGCCTTTCTAATGACAAGGGAGGTGAGTTTTCCTTAGATTATGAATATGCTCAATGTTGCAGAATCAAAATGCAATTAGCATCCTCAATGAAAAGACCTGAATCTGCAGTTAGGGTATTTTGCCCCTTATGGAAGTGGGCACCTAGATGAGGTGGTCTGGGATATCAAAATGTGCCTGAGTGTAATTATTTTAAAAGATTAACATTTTTAGTCACCCGTGAAAGAAATAGGAAAAATTATTATTTTGCATGATTGATTCTTAAAGCCAATACATAAAGACAAACTTTAAGGAAAATAAAATCAGAGTAGAAATAAATTGTTAGCATAAACATTTCCTTCTAAATCACCCTTAATCCTTACACTGGATTCAAACTGCTTTCAGCATTAATATACTTTGGTTTTTCACCAAAATCCCTCTGGACAGCCTTTATCAGCTGCCAATATGTCTCCATCACAGACCCAAGTAGTCTGTTCACTCTGATTAGACTGTTGGAGCTAATTTAAAGTATGGCCTTTGTTATGTCTACAGCAGTCTAATCAGCTAGGAAGATTCTCTGACACCCTGGCATCCAATCCGTCTCCATGTCATTGAAGCAGAAAGGCAAAGATTATGGCCATCAAAGTATATCTTCAGGCAGAGATATAGCTTTCCAAACCAGTGCTTAGTTAAAATTGTCATGTTTTAAAATCACTTTAAAATCAAAGATACTCAGATATTTCATAGAAATTCCAGGAAGCTTAGAAGTGGCTCAGTTGTTTTATCTCGGCTAGGTCTCATTTCCCTCACTAGATGGTAAGCTCCTTGAAGGAATAGATCATATTCTTCTCAATATTTCCTACAGTATCTTATAGGTAGAATGGCTTTATACAAATTTATGTAACAAGATAATTTACTGGGAAAGTTCATTGTTACTTTGAATGTCTCTGATGCTCTTTCAGCAGAGCACTCACTTTGGACTAGACCCAATGTTAGGTTCTTTATATGTATCATCTTATTTACTCTCTACAACCTTAGGAGTGACATTATTATTATTATTATTATCCCTGTCGAGACAACCAAAGCACAAAAAGGTTAAATATTTGCCTACATATATCTAGTTGGTGGGAAAAGTGGTATTTAAATACAGACTCTCTGTCTTCAAAGCCCAGAATTTCATCTTCTTACTTCTTGATGGTAGTAGAACTCTCAGAATATTCTCTGAGTATTAGAGTGTGCTCCTGGGTACAGAACAAGTGAGGGAACTGAACTCCTGTTCCTGGCACTCCATGTTGAAAGTCATTTTGATCAGAGAATAACAAGGATAATAAGCGCAGCCCTTATGATGATATATTTGTTAATTCAGCAAAAATATAAATGATAGCACTTCCTGATTTCCATCTTCCCTGCTTCACCTTCAGGTGTTTTTTTTCCCTCTCATTTGAACCTTGCTCTCATCCTTGGAGGTGGACTGGTATGCTGCAAAGAACATGAACCTTGGAATTAAACTAGCCTCATTCCATTTTTGACTCTACCATTTACTAACTGCGTCCTTGTGCATAGTTTTTAAAATATTTGAATTCAGTTTTCAATAAAATGAGAACAATAAACCCTGCCACATAAAGTTGTTTGGATGATTAAATGACATGACAAACATAACATTCGGAGCCTATGGATGATACTCAATAATCATGAATTCCCTCTGTCCTGCTTTGACTATTTTATATTCTGATGAAGGGATACATGTGCAATCAGCCACCAAGTCTTAACAGTCTTTCCCTATAGCAAGGAGCAAGGAAGAGCTGCTCAAGCTGGAAATTGAAGGTTTCCTATCTTCCATATGTTGAATTGCTTTAATTGAGTAATTAAGGAAGGACCTCAATTACATTTAAATACTTGTCTTGATACTTTAAATACTTGCTTTAGTGCTTTTGTATTTTAAAACCAATACCTTTGATGTTTTAGTACTTGCATCTGGGGATGTTTTCTAGGTTCTGAATTTGATCCCTGTTGTACGGATGTTAAGGCCCATTACTTCAAATACTGTAGGTTTGCTTTTAATAGTTCCAAAATAGAAAGGTCTTTATTAACCTGCCATGAGTTAGAGGTACTGATTCATTTACATAACTGCCGAGCATTCTCTGTCTTTAGTATTGGTCAGACTCTTAAACTTCAGAAGTCTTATAGAAAGAGCACTAAACCAGGAGTTGTGACAACCTGAGTTAGCACATTGGCTCTGCTACTATCTGTCGGCAGCATCTTGGACAAATAGCTCTCTGAGCTCCTCTAGCCGGGTACCATTTCTCATTTATTTGTTCTTTGTACAGAGTCTATCAGAGTACCTAGAACAAGGTAAAAACTACAAAAAAACAAAGTTTGTGGAATCAAGAAATATTTTAATCAATTAGACAATTAGTATAGGAATTGAAAGCTAAAGAGCTTGGCACATTTTCAGCTGGCTACCTTGTGGTCACTCTTTGGATCTGGACTTGTAACAAATGAGATGAGGAATGATAATAATTCTACAAATTTCTAACCTCAGTTTTTAACAGTGAACTTCCAAATTTTCAACCAAATCTCTCCAGTCTGTAACAATTCTTTCTACATCTACCCTCTCATCCATTTTGTTTATTTTCCTCTGAAATTCCTCCAAGTTTCCAATCTTAAACAATAGCACTTCAATCTAGTTTAAAAGTTATACATTTTTGTATTTCTTTTCTAGGCTGAGTTTGACCCTTACTTATTTGCAACTTTTGAAAACTATCTTCATTTACGTCATTAAAATGACAAGCTTAGCGCATTTATAAACAATACCTTTAAGCAAAAATACAAAACAGTTTTTAAAATAGAGGTGTAAATTGACTTCATAATCAATGAAATCTATAACTACAAAGTTATTTCATTTCCACATGGTTTCATTTAATATCTTGTTCCCAAATAGAAAACTAAACCTGGGTGGCTCAGTCTGCTAAGTGTCTGGCTCTTGATTTTGGCTCAGGTCATGATTTCATGGTTTGTGAGCTCCAACTCTGTGTTGGGCTCTGTGCTGACAGTGGGGAGCTTGCTTAGGATTCTCTCTCTCTCTCTCTCTCTCTCTGCCCCTCCCCCACGCTCTTTCATGCTCTCTGTCTCAAAATAAATAAACTTTAAAATAAACGTATAAATAAATAAATAAATAAATAAATAATAGATAGATAGATAGACAGGTAGATAAAATTAATAGGCCCATCTGACCCTATGTTAAAGGCAACCATTCATTTATGTATATACAAACACACATGAAGGGACTACATATTATTCTTTTTGCTAAAGCATATAGAATGTATATAGAGAGTGCAAATCTTTCAATTATTTCTAGAATATTGCTACAAACATTTATAAAAGAAGCTTCAAAGACATTTGTTTGTGAGTTTTCTAAGCAAATATGGTGAGTAAATAAGATGATGTCTTCAAATCTGTATACTTCACTATGCACCCCTCTTCACTATGGAAATTAATTAACTGGCATCATGAAATAAACAATATAAACTCCAAATGTTAGCGAGAAAAATTCTTGCTTTTGTATTCAAACTGGAAAATGGAAAGACATACGTGAAGAGTAGACTGTCTAAAATCTTAATGTATGGGAAGAGTAGCAGAATATGCTACCCAAAAATATGCTGGTTTGATATAGTGATTAATCTGAGCTGCAGGCCTTTGGAAAAGAGTAAATGCAGGGACAAGCTTTCTCTTCTGCCTAAAGACAGACCCTCCAAAAAGAACTCAATGGCCATGAGTTCCCTCCCTGACTTTCATCAATGAAGGAAGACTGACTTTTGTCACAGAGGAGAAGACGAGAAGTAGACACGATGTGGGAACTTTGTCACAAATGATCATACCTCCCATATATGCTTCCAAGGACCCATTCACCTTTCTTAAAATCATTTAGGCTCTTCTAAGACTAAGTCTACATCCTGCCTCTCCTTTCTCTGTTAAAACAGTATTTAAGCCTGAATTTTAAGCAAGCTTAGGGAGTTATTCATTTTCCCTTGGGTATCTCCAACGTGTACATATGTATCAATAAACTTCAGTTTTTCTTTTGTTAGTCTGTCCTTTATTACAAAGGTCTCATCCAAGAACTCAGAAATGTATATTCCTCCTTTATATGTGATTCCAGAAAATTACATATCAACTATGAAATGCAAATTTGGCTTTTAATGCTCAGTTCCTTATAAATGTTTTAACCTACCATAAATACTAAAACATACAGTAATTATCAGAAAATATATATTTTTTAAATAACCATCTTGAGACCTAAAGAAATCAGGTAGTATGGAGGAAGTCATGAATCTTCCACTTTTTGTCAATAGTTTGAATGTAATAAATAGCTTACCAATTGGTTGTGAGTCTCTGACCTGTAGAGTCCACATTTTTAGTCTAAAAAATATCACAAATCTGTGTACATAAAACTAAAAGGTAGTAGCTAGAATAATTGACATCCCAGAGGGATAAAGAGAGTGCAGAAGTTTAGGAAGCCTAATTGTCTTTGTGGACACCAATATTATTGCTCTTGGTAGAACTAGCAACCCACTTTGCCTTTCTTGCAGCATATTCACAAGCGAGCCAGCATGTTGTTTTGATTTTTCATTCTTCGCATAAGAAAAGTGCAATTCCTAGTAATTTTCAGAGACTTTGAAATCTCAATAGGAAGGAGAGAAGAAATATAACAGCAAAAAATATAAGAAAAAATAATAAATATAAAATTTGATTCATAGCTAGCAATTACAAAGAGTGCTCATCATTTCATTTAATAAAGGTATATCCTTAAATGTTAAGTTGCATACTATAGGCTTTATTGATGCAGGGGTGTTGGAGAAGAAAAAGGTTAGTATGAGCACTACTAGTTTAGGAAGCCGTCAGTTCAGAATAGATTTTTAAGTTGGCCTTAAAAAACATGAGAGGATAGTGTTGACCTAGAAGGTTCGCAGCCTCTGAAATAGCTTAACACTGGCAGACATATCTCGTAAAACATTTATTTAGGCACCAAGTCCCAGTGTCTGCAATTGGAAGGACTTTTGAGTCAACCACCTACTGGTCTATTTGGTTGTACAAAACATCTGTGGAATGAGAGACATGATAGACAAATGTTACCCTGAGTACCACTTGGATATGGATAGAATAACAGAATCACTTTAGGAACTTTAAAAATTACAGGCACTCTTTAGACCTACTGAAACAAAATCTACAAAGGGATGAAGAATTTTTATTTTTTTTACAAGCCCCAGATAATTCTGGCAGTTGGTAAGATTTGAGAATTACTAGATTTGAGTTTAAAGTATATTATTTTGTCAAGACGTTTTTCTTAGAACTGACAATGAGCAATGAAATACTGAACAGTAATTCTGATAGGACTTGCTGAATACGGTAGCAGCACCCTCACAATTAAACTCACCCTGGTTCTCTTTTTTTTTTTTTTTAAATTTTTTTTTTTCAACGTTTTTTATTTATTTTTGGGACAGAGAGAGAGCATGAACAGGGGAGGGGCAGAGAGAGAGGGAGACACAGAATCGGAAACAAGCTCCAGGCTCCGAGCCATCAGCCCAGAGCCTGACGCGGGGCTCGAACTCACAGACCGGGAGATCGTGACCTGGCTGAAGTCGGACGCTTAACCGACTGCGCCACCCAGGCGCCCCATGGTTCTCTTTTCTTTACAAAGCTCCATGCACTCTTTATCAGCCTTCAGGAGTGTCCAAGATGAAGGCAAATTCCAGCTCTTCCTTGATAAGAGGATAGAGATCAAAGTGTTTGGTACTATGTTAGAGAGGGCCATTGGGAAAGTGGTATGTGGTTCTAGGAAGAAGGACATAAATATATGACTAGGAATGAATACTCACTGACTCTACTTCAGTATTATAATTCTCTTTTTTTTTTTAAAAAAAGCAATATTTTTTGTTAACAGAAGAATTACAAAATAGAATGATTCTAAAGGAATAATACAAGCACTTTTAACTACTTTTACTCTATACAAAGTACTAGTTTACAACGAGGTTAAACTTGCAATTCATTCAAAATTTATGTTGAAATGTGTGACTCTCTCTCTCTCCCTCTCTCTCTCTCTCTCTCCCATCTCCCTTACACCAAGGCTTCCAATCATGATGTTCATAACTTTTCATCTTGGCATTCTTTAATATCTGGAATGTCTGTATAATAGAATTTCAGGTATCCTGGAAGTTGGAGTGAAGAATATTTGGTTACAAAGAGCCTTCTACAGACACAAAAAATTTTACCAAGTAGGAAATAAGTAGGAAATACTTATATGGTTATATAAGACCATAGAGTCACAACTCTTACTAGGCATGTATCATGATACTTAACTACTGATCCTACATAAAAGTTAAAGTTCACTCTGTTTTAGAAAAAAAAAATATTGCACAGAGTAAGGCTTACTATTATGTTTACAAGAAGAGAATAATATGTAGATACATTCATTCATTCATTTGGTATTTGCTAAGAGTTTTCTATGTGCCAGGAATTATATGCTAGAGATGCCAAGATTAAATGACACTATTAATTGCATAGCCTAGAAGTGGAAATAAATGTAAACAAATATTGGCAACATACTATGACAGGTGCTAGAATAACAAGATGTAGTGGTTTACCCAAAAGGAGGGGATAATCAACACTTCTTTGAGAATGTGTGGAAAGAATTAAGAGTAGGTGAGACATTTAAGATGTATCTATAAAGATAAGTAGACTTTGCTTACATTATCTGGGGAGAGGATAAAAGGGAATTCTAGTGTAATGAATATTTCATCATCATTTTTCCTCATCCAGATACTCAGGCTGGGAGATTTCTCTCTCATCAAATGCCGCACAACCACTTACTTGCTGTTTTCAGTGTTCACAAAATGTCCCAGCCATTAAAAATCGGATGACCTGTTCATAATGGGATTGCTTTGGATGACAGTCAGCAAAATCTTGGGCAATGAACAGATGTCTTTTCTGCTGAAGAATCCACAGACAACATACAGGCACCTGTGAATGCAAGACTCTCCCTTAACAACTACATGAGCAGCAGCTAACAGGGCTCCTCAACACAAGTGACATGTGGTGGCCACCAAAATGGCAACAGAGCATCACAGGAATCAACTTGCTCTTTCACATCAAATTGAGGTTGAAAAACCAGAGTGATAGTGGTTCTCTTGATGCTGATTTGCTAGCCTCATCCATTCCCTTCCCTCCTTTCTTTCTCGGTGGTCCTCATTGAGTAACCACACGACTCACCCCAAAATTAATGACCACTACCACCACCATCAAGGGTAGGAAGACCAAGGAGTTCGTTACTTTATTTCTAACTTATTATCATGGCATATACTCTATGTTCTGCTTCCTTCAGAGCCCTCTTCTTGATCTTAAGAAGCTTTTCTTCTTTCCATAGAAAGCTGAGTCTTCTAAATTAAAAAAAAATATATTATTTTCAAAATTACTGCTTTTGATGATGGATCCAAAAGCCTATTCTGGAAGAAATGTCAGTTGTTTTTGTTTTTTTGTTTTTTCTCTAAATGCTTCTTAATATTTACAATTCTAATTCTCTTCAAAGTAATGAATGCCTCTGACCAATTCCAACCAGGAAGAGATTAGGACAAAATTAATATTTCTAAGTAATATCTCACTACATTTGTCTGTGAACAAAATGATAAAAAGGAAACCTGGCAGATCGGGGTGGGGCAGTTACTTTAAAGATTATATTTCATAAGTGTAAAACAATCCTCTGAGGTAGATGTTACCATACCTCACGTGATTGATGTAGTTGTTAAGATTTAGGCTGTGCCCATGGTCACAGTTAGTGAGTTGGATTCAAATACAAGTGTTCTGACTTCAAGTCTAATGCACTTTAAGTTTGATCTATAAAAAGAAATAACTAGGAATAGTGTAGCTCCAATTTCCACACTGCATATGCATGACTTCTAAATGCAAAAATTCAGACATATCACTGGCCAAATAACAAGAATATCTAACATTTATAAGTAGTTTACTATTTAGGAGGCACTATGCTATGTACGTTATATGAGCTAATTGTATTTTTACCAAAACTTTATGAGATTGGTATTACCATTAATTCCATTTGGCACTTATGTCAAGTAGGGCTTATAGAACTTATGTAACTTTCCAAAGACCACAAAGCTAAAGGTGAATGAGCCTAAATATGAAGTCAGGACTGATCCTAAAATCCATGCTCTTAATGATTACTCTCTACTACTCTTATGGCTAATATACCTCTTTAGGGAACATACATCATCAAAGAAGTCGTGGTCCTTCCCTAGTTCTATCCTCTGCTTAGAGCATTAGAGAGCAACTTTGTTATGATGCTACTCTTTTGAGGAATTACATCACCTGAAACACCACCATTTGTGTATCCCTTTATCATGTCACATTAGCTTTTATTAGAATTAACTGCATAAGCTAAGTCATCCAAAAACATCATATATTATTAAAGAAGACTGACTTTTCAAAAAAAATCTTTGTGGGTTTTTTGAACTGCAACCTCTCACTGTCCCAGTAGTCTGTTAAATTTAACACAAAAGTATCTTAGGTAATATTCTCTATACACTTAAAATCTTTCTTTGGCTATCTCATGATTGTGGCTCATATAATAACTCACTTCACAGGATTTAATCATTATAATGTATGAGATATACTCAACATTGTATGTAATTTTTTTATTTATTCAATGAATACTTTGAAAACTTACAATGATCCAGGCAGTAGGGTTGCACAAGACCTTGAGGACTAGAAGTCATGGCCAGTCCAACAGACATGGTTCTACCCTAATAAAACTTAGGCCTAGAATGAAGACAGCCAATAAATAAAAACAGACAAATACACAATTACAATTTTGACAAGTAGGTGTTGCCTTGAAGGTCTCTTAACAGAAAGATTTTATAGGAGATAGAGGTCTGGGAAAGCATTCCTAAGTACATAATGGCTGAAGAGTCAGAGCTAAATAAGCGGGCGTGGAGCCAGGAGGAAGTACATTCCAGCCAGAGGGAAAGTCACAGCAAAGGTTCTATGCAGGACAGCCTAACTGGGTAGAAAAGCAAGAGAGTGATAGAATGGTTCTGAAGAAGTTTGAGAGAAAACAAGACCAAACCAATTAAGTGTAGTCTATTCTGTGAATAAGGAGAAATGGATGGGTTAGGAACACTGGTAATATGGCTAATGGATGGTTGAATACCAAACTTGCCCTGGAAGCAATGGATATGGTATTGTTCTAGAAAGGTTTAGAGACAGTTCCCCAGGAGCCATTTGTTTGCTACATTCCAGGGAGATAAAAATCTGAATATTCCTTTCCTGTCTTCTTAAAGAGAATTTGTTTGTTTTTCAGAGTAAAGATTTCTCTTCCTCTTTTTCCTCTCTCTCTTTTTGTGGAGATGAAGAAGGGTAGATGTGTTAGCTCCAATCTTCCTTATTTTCAGAGATTCTTTCCTGTGGTACAACCCGACAGCATGCATCGGTGAACATGTAGCCATCATGACTTCACCTTATTAGATATTGGTTTATGATTAACAGATGCTAAAATGTTCTATGAGTAATAAATGGACTGTTTTCTGAACAGACATTTCTGTCAAAGTATATTTGGGAATATATGTACACACATATATACAGACAGACAGACACTGCCTTAACTCCAGGCCTCAAATAATTCTACAAATAAATGTCTTTTATTTTTTTTTTAACACTTATTTATTATTGAGAGATAGGAAGAGATAGAGCATGAGCATGGGAGGGGCAGAGAGAGGGGGAGACACAGAATCTGAAGCAGGCTCTAGGCTCTGAGCTGTCAGCACAGAGACTGAAGCAGGGCTTGAACTTACAAACCTAGAGATCATGACCTGAGCTGAAGTCAGATGCTTAACCAACTGAGCCACCCAGGCACCCCAATACATTTCTTTTAAAAAAGCAGTTCACATTTTCTTTGTAAACTATTCATGAAAACTAGACATCATAAACATGAACTCAGAAAGAGAAATCATATCCACAAAGACTTTAAGTGTTTACATTACAAACACAGAATATAAAATACTAATGTCTAGTTGGTTTAAAAATAAGAGATAAATTTAACATTGTGTTCAGAGAATATAAAACTTTAAAGAATGACCAAGTAAATTTGCACACAAAAAAGAACTTCTGAAAATGAGAAATACTACACTCAAAATTTTAAAGTGAATACATATAGACTTTAGAGTGGATTATATGGGGTTTTGAGTAGATTAGACTCAGCTAAAAAGAGAATTTGTGAATTAGGCAGAGATCAAAAGCAATTATCCAGAATGTAGCACAAATTTACAAAGAATTAGAAAATATGAAAAATGTGAAAGAGAGAGTGAGATGATCTGACATATTAAATCAGAATTTCAGAAGTAGGGAAAGGAGAACAAAAAAAAAGGTAATTTATTAGCTAAGAATTTTCTAAAACAAATGAAATATACCAAACCACAAATACAAGAATCTCAATAAATTCAAAGTAGAGGAAAATACTCATAGTAAAATTGCCAAATGCCGAAATAAAAGATTGTAAAAGTAGTCAGAGGCAAAGATTAACTTTAAAGGAAGAGCATTTAGACTGGTAGCTTTCATCTCAACAGTGCTAAAGGAAGTGAAAAAGAAATAGAATGATAGTTGGAATGTGCTTATTGAAAAGCATTTATCACACTATAGTTCTATACTCATCAAAATGTCTTTCAAGAATAAAGGTGGAATAAAGACATTTTTCAAAAACTAAAACTGCCACCAACATATCCATGCTAAAAACAAGTCTATAAGATGTACCTCAAACCAAAGGAAAGTAATCCTAGTTGACAGTTCTATATACACAGACATAAGGAGCAAATAAAGTGGCATATGAAGATGTAAAGCTAGATCACTGACTGAATACAATAGTAGTAATATCTCTACAATTTAAAAATTAAAATAAACAAGGACAATAGCATAAATGTATGGAAAGAAATAAATCAAGCAAAATTTTAATGATCTCTAAAACATCTCAGAGAAGGTTAAAAGTATTGGCTAAATTTGGACTTGATCAGTTAAGGATGCCTGTAGTAATTTAAGAATAACATTTAAAAATATAAACAGAATGGGGTGCCTGGGTGGCTCAGTCAGTTAAGCGTCTGACTTGGGCTCAGGTCATAATCTTGGGGTAAGTGTGTTTTAGCCCTGCGTCGGGCTCTGTGCTGACAGCTCAGAGCCTGGAGCCTGCTTCACATTCTATGTCTCCCTCTCTCTGCCTCTCTCTCTCTCAAAAAAAAAAAAAAACATTAAAAAATATATAAACAGAATATATAGCTTCTAAACTAGTTCTGGGAAAAGAATAAATGATTAATTATAAAAAAGAAAAATAGAAGATTAGGGATAAACACAAATATATCAGCAGTGAATAGACTAAAAAGAAACCAAATGCTCCTGTAAAAAGATGAGGATTGTCAGATTGAATTTTAAAAAATAATCTAATATATGCTGTTAATTATTGTAATAATTCAGACAAGTTGAAAGTAAAAAGATAGGAAAAACACTGTGCAAACATTAACTAAAAGGATGCTAGTGTAGCTATATTAATTATCATGCAAAACAGATTTTAAGGCTGAAAGAATTTCTTGGGAGAAAGAGGGACAAAAGTTACAACTCAAATATATATGCATATATTTGCATATATAATTTTGTATCTGCTTAAATCATGACCTCAAACTACCTGACACAACACTGAACTGGAAGGAGAAATGAATAGCTCTGCGATCATAGTGGAAGATTTCAAGTTTGCTCATAATTGACATTAAAAAATCAGACAAAAATTTTACAGCATAATTAAACTTTGACACATAGAGAACATTATATCCATCAATTGCAAAATAAGTTTTTTTTAAATACACGGAATATTTGCAACATTGACTATATGATGGGCCATAAAAAACGTTTAAACAAATTTCAAAGGACTGAAATCATACATGGCATATCTTCTTGCCTCATGAATTTAAGTCAGAAACTAGAAGTAACAATGAAGCAAACAAGCAAAAAAGAGGGAATAAACTCACACATTTAGTATTAAATATAATCTATGGGTCAAAGAAGAGTTGGAAAAAAAAATGAGAACATTTTGACTGAATGATAAAAATCCTACATGCCAAATTTGTGGGATGCAGCTAAATCTGTACTTTTAGGAAACTTACAGTCTTAAATATTTATATTAAAAAACGGAAAGAATAAAAATTATTGAGTCTAGCATCCATCTAAAAAGTAGAATAATTTTTAAATGTATAAAAAAGGCAAAAATAAAATCCATAATAAATCCAAAGAAAGTAGAAGAAAGGAAATAGATTAGCAAACAGCAGAAATCAATAAAATAGAAAACACACATAGAATAGAAGAGATCAACAACAGAGAAAGTTGGTTCCTTAAAAGACAAATAAACAACAACAAAAAACACATACAAATATCTGTTAGACTAATCAAGAAAAGCTTAGAAGTCACAAATAAATGGAGAATCCAAAAGAATCTATCATATTAAGAGATTTGAGTAAGTGTACTGGATATAGAATGATATATAAAACTCCATTACATTTCTATACCACTGCAGCAAACAGGAAAAAAATTAGAAAAAGGTCCTATTTAAATAACATCAAAAATAATAAGAACTACTTATAAATCTAACCAAGGATGCACAAAATTCTATAGAGAAATTGAACTATTTGTGAGAGATTTCATAGTGCGTATAAGTATATGGAGAGATATTTGTGACCGTGAATTAGAAGATTCAATTATGTACAAATGTCAATCTTCCAACAGGTCTTCTAGTGACCTATAGATTTAATGTAACCCTATCCCAAATTTTAATGTAGTGCTGTGGGCAGGATGAGGGGGAGGGACATTACACAGCTATTTTAATTAAAATACTGTGCTGTTGATGCTGGAGTAGACACATAGACTAATGGAAATGAATATAGAGAGGTCAGGGAAGCACATACACATATATGGAAACTTCACATATGTTGATATAAAAATATCCAAAAAAATTATTTATATATATATATGTATATATATATATATACATATATATATATAGTATAACATATATAATTGTATATATATAGTATATATATGTATAGTATAGTATATAGTATATATTGTAGTATTGTATACTACAATTGTAGTATTGTATACTATAGTACATAGTATTATAGTATATATTATAGTATTGTATATACTATAGTATATAGCATTATAGTATAGTTAACTATACTATATATACTATACTGTATATATAGTAAACTTTTGTATATGTCAAAGCATCAACTGCAGGAAAAAAAAATGGCAAGTCTTTTTCAAAGAGACCTCTAGAGGGTGAGGTAGTGAAGGGTATTCAGAAAGTGGAAAGACACTCATAGAAAGAGATGTGATATACTTGTGATAAGAGGGAGATTATGAAACAGGGAGGAAAATGTGAATTGCATTCTCAATGTTTTTCTAGTCAAAATATTTTTTAATTGGGTTAAATGGTAATACAAATATTATGAACCTGCCTTAATTTTCTAATGTATTTTACTTCAAATGTCCAAAATTTAAAAATATATCATTTTATCTTTTAATTTTTAGTGTTAATTTTTAATTGTAAGTTTTAAATTTATAAAACCATATATGACCCAGGTTCTTTCACAATGCATACTATAGGCCTTCAGATTTAATTGTACATGCTTTGAAATTCTCTCCTTGACCCGACTATTACAGGTTTGAAAAGAGAACTGTGGCAGTAATATCAACTAGGCCCTCAGCTATAAACATAAAAGCACAGGAATAAGAGGAGAGAAGGGACTAGGGAGAGAGAAGAGCAGGTTTATTTCATTTAAATGGGAAATGATGGAATTTCAATGAATGGTAATGAGAAAGTGGGATTTCCTACCTTGTACGATATTTTCTTTTTTTTTTTTACAACGTTGTACAATCACCACCTTTAGTAAGTTCTAAAACATTTTCATCACCCCCAAAGAAAATCTCATACTCAATAAGCAATCGCCCTCTATTTCTGCCCCCCAGCCCATCCCATGGAAACCACCTCTCTGCTTTCTGACTCTATGGATTTACTTATTCTGCTTATTTCATATACATGGAAGTATGCAATATGTGGCTTTTTGCGTCTGGCTAGTTTCACTTAGCATGTTTTCAAGGTTCATCCATGTTGTAGCATATGTCAGCACCGCATTCCTCTTTATGGCTGAACAATTCCTTTGTATGTATGTATCATATTTTGCCTATCTACTCATCCCTTTACAGACTTTTAGCGTGTTTTCTCCTTCTGGTTATTGCAAATTGTGCTACTATGAACATATGTGTACAAGTACTTGCTGAATGTCTGTTTTCAGTTCTTTTGAGTATATAGCTAAGAGTAGAAATGTTGGGTCATAAGGTAATTTTATGTTTGCCTCTCTGAGGAACTACCAAAGCATTTTCCAAACTGGCTGCACCAATGTACATTTTTAACAACTTGTATGAGGGTTCCAATGTTTCCACAACTTATTATTATTGTTTTAATTATGGTCTTCCTGGTGGATGTGAAATGATATCTCACTGTGGTTTTGATTTGCACTTCCCTAATGGCTAATGATGTTGAGTATCTTTTCACATGCTTGGCCATTTTGTATACATCTTTGAGGAAATGTCTGTTTAGGTTCTTCACCCATTTTTTTTTTAATTTTTTTTTTTAACGTTTATTTATTTTTGAGACAGAGAGAGACAGAGCATGAACGGGGGAAGGTCAGAGAGAGAGGGAGACACAGAATCTGAAACAGGCTCCAGGCTCTGAGCTGTCAGCACAGAGCCCGACGCGGGGCTTGAACTCACGGACCGCAAGATCATGACCTGAGCCAAAGTCGGCCGCTTAACCGACTGAGCCACCCAGGCGCCCCTCTTCACCCATTTTTAAATTGGATTGTTTTTATGTATTCTGGATACTAGACCCTTGTCAGTTATATAATTCACAAATATTTTCTCCCAATCTGTGGGTTGTCTTTTCACTCCATCAATATTCCTTGATGTACAAATGTTTTTAATTTTGAGGAAGATCACTTTATTTTTTCTTTTGTTGCTTGCACTTTTGGTGTCATACCTAAGAAACTATTGCCAAAACCAAGGTCAAAAAGATTTACCTCTATGTTTTCTCCTTAGTTTTATAGTTTCAGTCTTAGATGTAGCCCCTTTTTAGGTGTATGTTTATTAAATTTATTCTATAGATGACTTTATGTGTTTTATCAATCCGATTCTCTTTTCAGTTTTATCTTCTGCTTAATTACTATGTTTAATATTTTTAAAAATTTTAATTCCAGTATAGTAAATATACAATGCCATGTTAGTTTCAAGTGCACAATATAGTGAGTCAATAATTCTATACATTACTCAGTGCTCATCATAAGTGTACTCTTAATCCCCTTCACCTATTTCATCCATCCCTCCACATACGTCCCCTGTGGTTACCATCTCTTTGTTCTCTATAGTTAAGAGTCAATTTTTTTGTCTATTTTTCTTTTGTTCATTTGTTTTGTTTCTTAAATTCCACATATGAGTGAGATCATATAGTATTTGTCTTCCTCTATTTCACTAAGCATTTTACTCACTAGATCCATCTATGTTGTTGTGAATGGCAAGATTTCATTTTTATGGTTGAGTCCTATTCCATTTAATAGATATTTATATATAAATATAAATCACCTCTTGTTTATCCCTTCATCTATCGGTGGACACTTGGGCTGTGTCCATAATTTGGCTATTGTAAAAAGTGCTATTATAAACATAGGGGTGAATATATCCCTTTGAATTAGTTGCATTTTTGTATTTGTGGGGTAAATACCCAGTACTGTGATTACTGGGTAGTAGGATATTTTTATTTTTAACTTTTTGAGGAACCTCCATACTGTTTTCCACAATGGCTCCACCAGTTTGCATTCCCACTAACAGTGCACGAGGTTTCTGCTTTCTCCCCATTCTCACCAACACTTGTTCCTTGTGTTTTTGATTTTAGCCACTCTGACAGATGTGAAGAGATATCTCCTTGTGGTTTTAATTTGCATTTTCCCGATGATGAGCAATGTTGAGCATCTGTTCATGTGTCTGTTGGCCATCTGGATGCCTTTTTTGGAGGTATGTCTATTCATGTTTTCTGCCCATTTTTAATTGGGTTATTCATTTTTTGAGTGTTGAGTTTTATTAGTTATATATATGTGTGTATGTATGTATATATATATATAAATATAAATATCTATATATAGATATAGATATTAGCCTTTTATCAGTTAAATCATTTGTAAAGATCTTCTCCCATTCAGTAAGTTGTCTTTTAATGTTGTTGATTGTTTCCTTTGCTGTGCAGAACCTTTTTAATTTGATGTAGTCTCAGTAGTTTTGTTTGTTTGTTTTGCTTTTGTTTCCTTTGCCTCAGGAGACATATCTAGAAAAAAATGTTGATATGGCTGATGTCAGAGAAATTACTGCCTGTGCTGTCTTCTAGAATTTTTATGGCTTCAAGTATCACATCTAGGTCTTGAATCCATTTTGAGTTTATTTTTGTGTATGATGTAAGAAAGTGGTCCAGTTTCATTTCTTTGCATGTAGCTGTCCAGGTTTCCTAACACTGCTTGCTGAAGAGATTTTTTTCCCCATTGCATATTCTTGCCTCCTTTATTAAAGATTAATTGACTATTAATCATGGATTTACTTCTGGAATCTCTAATCTGTTCCACTGATCTATGTGTCTATTTTTGTGCCCATACCATACTGTTTTGGTTACTACAGCTTTGTAGTATATCTTGATATCTGGGATTGTGATACCTCCAGTTTGTTCTTCTTTTTCAAGATTGTCTCATACTATATTTTCAAATGTCACTTCCCCCTGTGAATTATGGCCTATAAAAAGATAAAACTACAAATATTTTAGAAATACAGGGAAATATTTTTATAAACTCAGAGTATTGTCATTCATTTTAGCCAGAAAACACCAAAACAGAAAAAGAAAAGATATTTTAATTCAATTACACTAACGTTAAATATTTGTGTTTATCAAAAGACACCTCAAAGAGAAGAAAAAGATAAGCTTATCAGAAAATATTTACTGCATATGAAACTGGTATGAGCTAGTTTTCAGAAAATATAAAGAAGTTTTATGAATCAATAAAGAAAGGGCAGATAAGTCAGTAGAAAAATCGTCAAAAGAGCTGAATAAGCACTTGCAAAAAGACAAAACTCCAAGAGTCAAAGATGTATGAAAAGTTGCTTGCCACAATAGACAAAAAGGCAAACTAAAGCCACAGAGAGATACCATTAACCATTCATAAATTTGAGAAATATTAAAAAGTATGACATTACCAAGTGTTGATAAAGATGTAGGGCAAAAGGAGGTCTCATATACTGTTGGTGGAAGTGTTTCATGAGGCCATGAGGTTGGAAAAACAGTTTGTAATTACCAAGTAAAATTGGAGATGTACATGTTCTACAGCCCAATAATTTGTCTTCTAGGTATGTCTCCCAGAGAATATCTTGTATGTTAGCCCAGGGACATATGTATCTGGATGTTCACAGCACAAGTTAGGAAGCAACCTAAATGTTTATAAGCTGGATAAATGCGGTCTATTAATGTAGTAGATTGTCAAACAAAACCGACAATAAAAGAACTATACCGTCAGGTTGGATTGGGTTTGAGTTGCGTGTCAACTGATAACAATATCCTAGTGGCTTAAATGCATTACAAATGTTTAAGTGTAGCAGATATTTTGGGGCCACTGACCAAGGGAAGAAAAACATAAGGATGTGGGTAATGGAAGTATAACAGGCTGAGCCCCAATTAGCATATTCTCTGAAATATCAGCCTCCTTTCTTTCCTCAAACCATGTCTCTCAAATCCAGGTGATTGCCAAAGGTTTATAAGCTTTTTCATTACGAGCATCAACTGTTACCTGCTGTTCCTCCAGGCCTCAGGTTTGATGAAAGTGTACTCCAAATCTGTTGGTTTTCACCTTTGCTGCTGTGGTAATATCTGAGAGTCACTGCTCTTGTGTGGACAGCCTCTCACTGCAGGTTTTTCTTGCCCTGACAGGAAAAGAAAACAGGAAGGAAACTCCAAGAATCTAGTGTTGACAGTGCACATGACAGGGGACATTCCTCTTTATTTCCCACATTTTTGGGGACACACTCTCCTGCTCCTGTCTCTTCTCACCAACTTACTCTGAAGCAATTGAACTTTAAGCATGAAGACCCCTTCATTTGCACAGGTGTCTTCAAAAGGTCTGGAAAGAGCCCCAGCAGTGTGTTCACATGATTATATGTCTTTATAAAATTTGCAAAACTAATGTGTGTAAACAGGAATGAGTTGAGACCACTCACTGTCTATTTTCACCCTGACACACCCTTCAGAAAACTTCAGCTCATGTTGAGTGACATTACAACAGCTCAGAGCATTTTTGATACTTGGTTAAGGGGAAGTTGAACTGGGAATACACTAAAAAGATTTTAGGTGGGAGGGGTGCCTGGGTGGCTGAGTCAGTTAAGCCGCTGACTTCTGCTCAGGTCATGATCTTGCACTCCGTGAGTTCGAGCCCCATGTCGGGCTCTGTGCTGACAGCTCGGAGCCTGGAGCCTGCTTTGGATTCTGTGTCTCCTTCTCTCTCTGCCCCTCTGCCTCTCATGCTCTCTCTCTGTCTCTGTCAAAATAAATAAACATTAAAAAAAATTAAAAACAAAAAAAAGATTTTAGGTTGGAGATGCTTGGGTGGCCCAGTCGGTTACAACGAAGACCCATTTCTGTTCAGGTCATGATCTCGTGGTGGGTGAATTCAAGCCCCACATCAGGCCCTCTGCTGTCAGCGCAGAGCCCACTTCAGATCTTCTCTATCTCTCTCTGTCTCTCTCTCTCTGTCCCTTTCCCACTTGTGCTTCCTCTCAAAAATAAATAAACATTAAAAAAAAAGATTTTAGTTGGATATGGATAAATATCAATTTCTCTCTATTTATCTATCTCTCCATCCATCCATCTGACTAGATATAATTACATAATAGATACAAATAATTATATAATAGATACAGCTAAATAAAGATAAAGATAGAGATGGGGAAGAGACAGATAATTGCTTGTAGTCATTTCTGGGCAAGGTTAAGTTATTGCTAAGCATCCATGTGTAGTAATGGCTTGTAGGAATATTCATCTTGGCCACTGTGCTGACTCACCTGGTAAGAACACAAGTGACCGCCAAGAGTTTATATTATGATTCGAACATATATTATTGTGTTAACCACCCAAATCACATAAATACAGGGAGAGAAATCAGGTTGAAACACATGCAACCAGAGCCTGGTCTGTAGAAATCTTTCCAACCATTCATGTATGAAGAAATCTGATGGAAATGTTCCTAAATTTGTCAACAATCCCAAAAGTTTGCATGATATTAACTGATAACACATTATAAAACTAAAATTTCTCTCATAGTATCAGTACGTGTTTAAATTTTTTGACTAAACGTGTGTAGGGGAGGAAAAACTATTCTTCCACCCTCTTGCGGGCCCCGACGGGGTTTGAAAATTAAATTGACAATGACAGATAAACAGCAGAAGAGCACACAAATGTATTTAATATGAGTTTTGCCTGACACAGGAGCCTTCGTTAGGGAATGGAAACCTCAAGAGATGGTTAGATCAGAATATTTTATGCTAGGTTTGATAAGGGGTGAGCAGTTGTATAGAAATATGATAAGTTAAGGAGTATGGGATAAGTGCAGTGTGCTGGCAAAACTTAACAAAGTGGTTTGTGAAGTTCTCCTTGGCATCCTTTTGTCTTCAGAGATAAGGACACGTCTTTCCTCCAGGTGTTGGGAGGGCACCTCTTTCACAAGGGTTGTATGACCTGTTTCAGGAGAGAAGGGCTGGGAAGGTCAGATTGACATTCTTGCTTCTGCTATTTTTTCAAAGTTTTTCACCTTAAAATACTCCATATGCTGGGGTGCCTGGGTTGGCTCAGTCGGTTAGGCATCTGACTTCAGCTCAGGTCTGGATCTCGCAGTTCATGAGTTCCAGCCCTGCATCCGGATCTGTGCTGACAGCTCAGAGCCTGGAGCTTGCTTCAGATTCTGTGTCTCCATCTCTTTCTGCCTCTCTCTCTCTCTCTCTCAAAAATAAACAAACATTAAAAAATTTAAAAAAAATACTCCATATGCCAAGGTGCCATATTTTGAGGTAACTGATCCTCAACCCGATCACATGAAAGGAAGAGGCACTCAAAGAAGATGCAATGAAAATATGTAGAAAAAAATGACACGAAGATGGCTGGCGATTAAAAATGGTTATGTTTTCTGTATTTTGTGGTACTCGTTAGCTCCTTAAGATGGATATTTTGTTTTGTTTTTATTTTCTCATCTCAATAAATACTTACTTTTATACCTAATTTTATATATTTTTAAATTTGTTTTTTCTCTGAGGTACCCGCAAAGTACATATGCTTCAGGCTCAACGAAACCTGTTTGTGTCCCTGCCTGTGTTATATTTTCCAAGGAAGATGCTGCAGAGGTCGGCCCTCACAAGAGGCATCATTCTGGAAGGACATATTTAGGGCCCCTCTTTTGGAGCCCTTGCCACATAAAGGCAAACATATAAACATGAGCCTTACCCCGTGGAATTTCAGTCCCTAGTTGATGGACCTGTGTATATTGCCCCTCAATTTCTTTTCTCACCTGCGCATTTCTTTCCTCTTCTTTTTCCACTTGTGCAGCTTCCTCTCACTCTTCTACGCACTTCCTCTCGGTAGTACCTGATTCAGAGTTTCTGGTACTCCCCACTCTGCATCGTCTGTGAGACATCCCATGCCTAGCTCCAGGCCACCACTAGAAGATTGTACTGCACAAACCCCAACCCTCCTCATTGAACATGGCTTTATACTTCAAACTTCAAAGAAACAGCTTATGAAACCCTTCTTCCACAATTCCCTTTGTCTGGAATCCTACCTCTCGTCTGGCCACTGCCATGAGGGTCTCGGGTCATATTGCTGTCCTGATCAGAGCAAGGAAATTCAGAGAAACCCTGTGCCTCCAGCGGCTCTCCTGAGAAAGGGCAGGGAAACCTTCGATCAAAATGGGGTGTAATAGAGAAATCAATGTTTTCTGCCGGTGGACTTGATCTAACCTATGGAATTATAAAAGAAAAAAAAACATTGCTTTATTATTTTAATTCAATTACTGCCTGGTTTAAATGATATTCTGTGAACTAACAGGAAACTTAACCACCATCCTCGACTTTGTCTTTAAGGCAAATTGTGCTTTTGCATTACGCATAGCTGGCTTAATAAATGATTGTTGGGACACAAACTGTTGGTACATTGAGTAAACAAACTATTTCTTTCCCGTTTGTGAAGCTAAAACTCTCTTCCCCTATTTCTGTAATTGGAGCCGGTTGCTGGGTAAGCCATCACACTATCTATCACCTAGGCTTCACTATGGGTAATTATTAAAATGAATCCAAGTACATGGTATTTACGATCCCTACCCCACCTTTATTTCTTTTCTAAAGTGCAGGTGAGCCCTTACAAGGCTCACTTAATTTCTGCAAGAAGGTTCAGAAGCTGTAAGAACTCTCATTCCCTCTCCACTGTTGTTGCTTCCAAGGGTCACCCATTGTTTCTGTTTAAAGGAGCCATAATTTGAGGGGCGCCTGGGTCTCTCAATTGGTTCAGCATATGACTCTTGATTTCAACTCAGGTTAAGATCTGTCAGTTCATGAGTCCAAGCCCTGCCAGTGTGGAGCCTGCTTGGGACTTTCTCTCTCCCTCTCTCTCTGCCCTTCCCCTGATCTCTCTCTCTCTCTCTCTCTCTCTCTCTCTCTCTCTCATAATAAATAAATTAAAAAAAACTTTAAAAAAAGTATCCATAATTTGAGATGCAGTGCAGGAGCTCAGTGGAAGATCCATATCTGACCTAGAGCAGGTGCCCTGAAAAGACAGAGACCACACCCTCCACACATGGCATGAGTCTCCATTCAAGTTTTCCAAAGCTGCCTTTAGTTCCCCATTTCCTAATGGCCCATTGGTTTTAATTCAAGGATGTAGAACTAAGCCTTAGGGTAACACTAGACCAGTGCCACTCCAAATGTGGTCCTCAGACCAATGCTGCTCTGCAAACTGTTGCCAGTCAATGACAGCAGAAATACAGAAACTGAGAGTTCGCACGAGAAAACACTTATAGTCAGCTTACGCTGCAGTACAATGGCACATCCAAGCACATAATCAGTGAACTCATTTCCTTAAACAGGGAATACCCAGTTTGGATGTTACCAAACTCGCCTGTTGAGTTACATGTGATGTGAGGGGCAAGCTGGCTGGGCACCAGTGAGACTATGTATTGGTCTATGAGAGAGAGATCAGAAGCATAAAAACATATTTTTAAGAGCTAGTTCTTCATGATAGTTTGAAAAGCTTTGGTTCAGGGTACTGAGAGTGGGCTGACAGGCAGGGAAGTTTAATGACTGAGAGTTGGAAAGGACCCAGGGACCTCTGTAGAGAGGGTCCTGATTTCTTCACAATCTCGGAGTGATTTTCCCCTTTGCCATGCCCTTATGTTTGAAATCAGAGTATGAGAGTAAGGTGTGTCGGGTGCCAGCCTGGATAACACTCAACTGTAAACTGGCTCTTCGGAGACTGTAGAACGCTCTCCTGCCATGCAGCAGGGCAGAAATAACTTGCAGGCACACAGCACCGATGTCCAAAAGAAAAGCCACACAGGGACATCTAGTGGCAATGGGAGATCCCGGAAATGCACCCGAGGAGCCCAAGAATTTCCAAACCACTAGCCGCTTGGGGGCTTTACATTCATTTATTGAACTTCACCTCCTACCCTAACAAATCAGTCATTGCATTTGAAGGCAAGCAGAGGTCAGAAAGATTTGCAGCGCCTGAAACCTTCACCACTTGATAGACCACACCTAAAGAGTCACTGGATAGCCAAACAAAGCAAAGAGTGAAGACAGATAGATTCTTCAGGCCAGTGTGCTGAGGAGAGGATCTGGATGGGAGACCCTCATTTTACAGATGATTACTTCCATACTCTTGTTCTAGCTGTCTGCAAAACAGACCTGACCCTTGAGAGGTTGAAAAGATGCAAAGCTTCAAAATAAAGTGAATACATTAAAAACAGTCCTCCAAACTTGCTGATCTATAAATTAGCATCAGCAGAACTCTTAATGAGAGTCACTTGTGAGCTTCATGGCAAGATGACAAAGCCAAATCAAAGCCAGCCACCCAGACTGATAAAACAAAGCCCTCAGAAGAGGCAGGCTTCTCCTGGCCTTTGATGGTAGGACTGAAGCTGAAATAGATACAGTTGCATCAGAAATTCATTGTCAAAAGCTGACTCTTTCACAGGCAGACAGATGTGCAAATAAATTAAATTAGATCTAACTTAGATGATAAAAATCACAGTGGATTGTATTATGACAAAACTATTCAAAGTCTGTAAGCACTGATCTTTTTTTGCCTCTTCTATGTGTAGCAAGGTCAACTTTTACACATACTACGTGCACCCTAGTACAGCTTTTCAAAAAGTATCTACTTGATGTAATTTCAAAGTCCTCAGTTCCACCCGCCTACATCCCCGTCATCTAATGACAAGAAAAGTCTTAAATGTTCCCATGCATGCTCACCAACCCTCTTCTCGAGTACAATCATCCATTGCAGGCAAACTCCTACTGCAGTTCAAACTAGTTATTCGAGCAATTTCTCTTTGCAAGGTTCTCCTCTTCCTCCAAGTGAAATTTGGGCACATGAAGAAGTTCATACGGGGGAAGTGATGTCCAGTCTCTTGTATTTCTCTCCTGCCTTCTGCTTGTCTGAGCTTTTAAAGTTTTGCTTCAGTCTTCACATTTATAGGTTCTTCTACTCTCCCACCTCAGAGTGTTCTGTCTAAATGCACTCTAACAGGTCCATACTCGTGGAATCCCTGGGCTGTTCTCTCAGCACATTTAGTGTGTCTGGTAATATCCTCCATTCCCACCCAACCTCTGTCCCAGTGTCTACGTCTACCATCCACCTGCCCCTGTCATCTCTGCTGTGACCGTCACTAGAGTCACAGTCCCCCTCACCGTGGGACCTCTGTGATAAGGCCTCCTGTTCTCAGCTATCTCACCTGGAACAGGTCAGAAACTCAGAAAACAGTCTCTGAAAGTGAGCCAGGAGAGACTTGGGGGTCTTATTTCTGGGCCTTTCCCTTCCAAACTACGTGACGCTGACATTGCTATTCTCATATTGCCCTGGAACCCCTGTGAGATGCACTTTTCCCAGAGCCCACTATCAGAAGCTGGGCATATGAGTTTCTTGGGGTTCCTGTGGCAAATTATCACAAATTCAGTGGCTTGAAACAACAGAAATTGATTCTTTTCCAGTTGTGGAGGCCAGAAGTCTGAAATCAAGTTGTCAGCAGGGCTGGTTTTCTCTGGAAGCTCTGAGAGAGAATCTGTTCTATGGCTCTCTCCTCACTTCCCATGGCTGCCACCAACCCTTGGCGTTCCTTGGCAGGGGTTGTATAACGCCAGTCTGCCTCTATCTTCCCATCACCTTCTTTCCTCTGTACCTCAGCCTCTGTTTCCCCTTCCCTTTTCCTCTAAGGATTTGGTATTGGATTTAGGGCCCATCCTAATCCAGAAAAATCTCCAGTCAAGATCTTTAATTTAATTACATCTGCAAAGATCCTTCACATTTATAGGTTCTAGTGGGTTAGGACTTGTACACATCTTTGGGAGGGGGCACTATTAAACCAATTAGATGGGACACAGTTCTTACTGGGGCCTCTATCTTCTCACAAAGGCCAAGGAGGTGTAGGTCCCCTCATAGGATCTCAGTAGCAGTTCATTCCTAGACCCATTCTCTCTTTTTGGTGGTTTGCTGTCCCTCTTCAATGAAGAATTCTCCTGTGTCATATCTTCCCTCTTTCCTACCAATGGGCCTCTCAATTCTAGAAGGTACCTACTCTCTTCTTGCCTGAGGTGATAAAGTCTCAGGGCATGTACTAATGGCAAAAATTGTGTGGTTTAAAAGAGATTAAATTGTTTGAGAAAATATTATCTCCATTATATATGTACAGATGCACATCGAGTCTGTTATATTAAGATATTGGCCCCGCATGGCAATATCTTAACAGAGATTTTAAAGGAGAAATCCAAAGTTGGAAAATAATATAAAATTTTACTGTGGATAAAAATGCTAATCATAAGCACCAATTAATGTACCTCAGCTTGTCTATAATTTTCTTCTATAGAGTACAGAACATTTTTTCCTTTGGTTGATCATTTATTTTTATCAATTTTTATTCCAGTACAGTTAATATGCAGAGTTATATTAGTTTCAGGTGTACAACATAGTGATTCAACACTTCCATATATCACTCCGTGCTCATCAGAATACAAATATTTTTAAAGTATTAGTTCAACAGACAGCATCTAATTTATTTAGACTTTGATAAAGCTATAGTTCTAGGTCTTAGAAGACTTTGTTCACCTCCCCCTTTATGTTTTAATGTTTTATTTTAAAACATTTCTTTTTTTTTAATATATGAAATTTATTGTCAAATTGGTTTCCATACAACACCCAGTGCTCACCCCAAAAGGTGCCCTCCTCAATACCCATCACCCACCCTCCCCTCCCTCCCACCCCCCCATCAACCCTCAGTTTGTTCTCAGTTTTTAACAGTCTCTTATGCTTTGGCTCTCTCCCACTCTAACCTCTTTTTTTTTTTTTCCTTCCCCTCCCCCATGGGTTTCTGTTAAGTTTCTCAGGATCCACATAATAGTGAAACCATATGGTATCTGTCTTTCTCTGTATGGCTTATTTCACTTAGCATCACACTCTCCAGTTCCATCCACGTTGCTACAAAAGGCCATATTTCATTCTTTCTCATTGCCACGTAGTATTCCATTGTGTATATAAACCACAATTTCTTTATCCATTCATCAGTTGATGGACATTTAGGCTCTTTCCATAATTTGGCGATTGTTGAGAGTGCTGCTATAAACATTGGGGTACAAGTGCCCCTATGCATCAGTATTCCTGTATCCCTTGGGTAAATTCCCAGCAGTGCTATTGCTGGGTCATAGGGTAGGTCTATTTTTAATTTTCTGAGGAACCTCCACACTGCTTTCCAGAGCGGCTGCACCAATTTGCATTCCCACCAACAGTGCAAGAGGGTTCCTGTTTCTCCACATCCTCTCCAGCATCTATAGTCTCCTGATTTGTTCATTTTGGCCACTCTGACTGGCGTGAGGTGGTATCTGAGTGTGGTTTTGATTTGTATTTCCCTGATAAGGAGCGACGTTGAACATCTTTTCATGTGCCTGTTGGCCATCCGGATGTCTTCTTTAGAGAAGTGTCTATTCATGTTTTCTGCCCATTTCTTCACTGGGTTATTTGTTTTTCGGGTGTGGAGTTTGGTGAGCTCTTTATAGATTTTGGATACTAGCCCTTTGTCCAATATGTCATTTGCAAATATCTTTTCCCATTCCGTTGGTTGCCTTTTAGTTTTGTTGGTTGTTTCCTTTGCTGTGCAGAAGCTTTTTATCTTCATAAGGTCCCAGTAATTCACTTTTGCTTTTAATTCCCTTGCCTTTGGGGATGTGCCGAGTAAGAGATTGCTACGGCTGAGGTCAGAGAGGTCTTTTCCTGCTTTCTCCTCTAAGGTTTTGATGGTTTCCTGTCTCACATTCAGGTCCTTTATCCATTTTGAGTTTATTTTTGTGAATGGTGTGAGAAAGTGGTCTAGTTTCAACCTTCTGCATGTTGCTGTCCAGTTCTCCCAGCACCATTTGTTAAAGAGACTGTCTTTTTTCCATTGGATGTTCTTTCCTGCTTTGTCAAAGATGAGTTGGCCATACATTTGTGGGTCTAGTTCTGGGGTTTCTATTCTATTCCATTGGTCTATGTGTCTGTTTTTGTGCCAATACCATGCTGCCTTGATGATGACAGCTTTGTAGTAGAGGCTAAAGTCTGGGATTGTGATGCCTCCTGCTTTGGTCTTCTTCTTCAAAATGACTTTGGCTATTCAGGGCCTTTTGTGGTTCCATATGAATTTTAGGATTGCTTGTTCTAGCTTCGAGAAGAATGCTGGTGTCATTTTGATTGGGATTGCATTGAATGTGTAGATAGCTTTGGGTAGTATTGACATTTTGACAATATTTATTCTTCCAATCCATGAGCAGGGAATGTCTTTCCATTTCTTTAAATCTTCTTCAATTATCTTCATAAGCTTCCTATAGTTTTCAGCATACAGATCTTTTACATCTTTGGTTAGATTTATTCCTAGGTATTTTATGCTTCTTGGTGCAATTGTGAATGGGATCAGTTTCTTTATTTGTCTTTCTGTTGCTTCATTATTAGTGTATAAGAATGCAACGGATTTCTGTACATTGATTTTGTATCCTGCAACTTTGCTGAATTCATGTATCAGTTCTAGCAGACTTTTGGTGGAGTCTATCGGATTTTCCATGTATAATATCATGTCATCTGCAAAAAGCGAAAGCTTGACTTCATCTTTGCCAATTTTGATGCCTTTGATTTCCTTTTGTTGTCTGATTGCTGATGTTAGAACTTCCAGCACTATGTTAAACAACAGCGGTGAGAGTGGGCATCCCTGTTGTGTTCCTGATCTCAGGGAAAAAGCTCTCAGTTTTTCCCCGTTGAGGATGATGTTAGCTGTGGGCTTTTCATAAATGGCTTTTATGATCTTTAAGTATGTTCCTTCTATCCCGACTTTCTCAAGGGTTTTTATTAAGAAAGGTGCTGGATTTTGTCAAAGGCCTTTTCTGCATCGATTGACAGGATCATATGGTTCTTCTCTTTTTTTTTGTTAATGCGATGTATCACGTTGGTTGATTTGCAAATGTTGAACCAGCCCTGTATCCCAGGAATGAATCCCACTTGATCATGGTGAATAATTCTTTTTATATGCCATTGAATTCAATTTGCTAGTATCTTATTGAGAATTTTTGCATCCATATTCATCAGAGATATTGACCTGTAGTTCTCTTTTTTTACTGGGTCTCTGTCTGGTTTAGGAATCAAAGTAATACTGGCTTCATAGAATGAGTCTGGAAGTTTTCCTTCCCTTTCTATTTCTTGGAATAGCTTGAGAAGGATAGGTATTATCTCTGCTTTAAACGTCTGGTAGAACTCCCCTGGGAAGCCATCTGGTCCTGGACTCTTCTTTGTTGGGAGATTTTTGATAACCGATTCAATTTCTTCGCTGGTTATGGGTCTGTTCAAGCTTTCTATTTCCTCCTGATTGAGTTTTGGAAGAGTGTGGGTGTTTAGGAATTTGTCCATTTCTTCCAGGTTGTCCAATTTTTGGCATATAATTTTTCATAGTATTCCCTGATAATTGTTTGTATCTCTGAGGGATTGGTTGTAATAATTCCATTTCATTTATGATTTTATCTATTTGGGTCATCTCCCTTTTCTTTTTGAGAAGGCTGGCTAGAGGTTTGTCAATTTTGTTTATTTTTTCAAAAAACCAACTCTTGGTTTCGTTGATCTGCTCTACAGTTTTTTTAGATTCTATATTGTTTATTTCTGCTCTGATCTTTATTATTTCTCTTCTTCTGCTGGGTTTAGGCTGCCTTTGCTGTTCTGCTTCTAGTTCCTTTAGGTGTGCTGTTAGATTTTGTATTTGGGATTTTTCTTGTTTCTTGAGATAGGCCTGGATTGCAATGTATTTTCCTCTCAGGACTGCCTTCGCTGCGTCCCAAAGCGTTTGGATTGTTGTATTTTCATTTCTGTTTGTTTCCATATATTTTTTAATTTCTTCTCTAATTGCCTGGTTGACCCACTCATTCGTTAGTAGGGTGTTCTTTAACCTCCATGCTTTTGGAGGTTTTCCAGACTTTTTCCTGTGGTTGATTTCAAGCTTCATAGCATTGTGGTCTGAAAGTATGCATGGTATAATTTCAATTCTTGTAAACTTATGAAGGGCTGTTTTGTGACCCAGTATATGATCTATCTTGGAGAATGTTCCATGTGCACTCGAGAAGAAAGTATATTCTGTTGCTTTGGGATGCAGAGTTCTAAATATATCTGTCAAGTCCATCTGATCCAATGTATCATTCAGGGCCCTTGTTTCTTTATTGACCGTGTGTCTAGATGATCTATCCATTTCTGTAAGTGGGGTGTTAAAGTCCCCTGCAATGACCACATTCTTATCAATAAGGTTGCTTATGTTTATGAGTAATTGTTTTATATATTTGGGGGCTCCGGTATTCGGCGCATAGACATTTATAATTGTTAGCTCTTCCTGATGGATAGATCCTGTAATTATTATATAATGCCCTTCTTCATCTCTTGTTACAGACTTTAATTTAAAGTCTAGTTTGTCTGATATAAGTATGGCTACTCCAGCTTTCTTTTGGCTTCCAGTAGCATGATAAATAGTTCTCCATCCCCTCACTCTCAATCTAAAGGTGTCCTCAGATCTAAAATGAGTCTCTTGTAGACAGCAAATAGATGGGTCTTGTTTTTTTTATCCATTCTGATACCCTATGTCTTTTGGTTGGCTCATTTAATCCATTTACATTCAGTGTTATTATAGAAAGATACGGATTTAGAGTCACTGTGATGTCTGTATGTTTTATGCTTGTAGTGATGTCTCTGGTACTTTGTCTCACAGGATCCCCCTTAGGATCTCTTGTAGGGCTGGTTTCGTGGTGACAAATTCCTTCAGTTTTTGTTTGTTTGGGAAGACCTTTATCTCTCCTTCTATTCTAAATGATAGACTTGCTGGATAAAGGATTCTCGGCTGCATATTTTTTCTGTTTAGCACACTGAAGATATCGTGCCAAGCCTTTCTGGCCTGCCAAGTTTCAAAAGAGAGATCGGTCACGAGTCTTATAGGTCTCCCTTTATATGTGAGGGCATGTTTATCCCTTGCTGCTTTCAGAATTTTCTCTTTATCCTTGTATTTTGCCAGTTTCACTATGATATGTCGTGCAGAAGATCGATTCAAGTTACGTCTGAAGGGAGTTCTCTGTGCCTCTTGGATTTCAATGCCTTTTTCCTTCCCCAGTTCAGGGAAGGTCTCAGCTATAAATTCTTCAAGTACCCCTTCAGCACCTTTCCCTCTCTCTTCCTCCTCTGGGATACCAATTATGCGTATATTATTTCTTTTTAGTGTATCACTTAGTTCTCTAATTTTCCCCTCATACTCCTGGATTTTTTTATCTTTCTCTCAGCTTCCTCTTTTTCCATAACTTTATCTTCTAGTTCACCTATTCTCTCCTCTGCCTCTTCAATCCGAGCTGTCGTCGGTTCCATTTTGTTTTGCATTTCGTTTAAAGTGCTTTTCAGCTCCTCGTGACTGTTCCTTAGTCCCTTGATCTCTGTAGCAAGAGATTCTCTGCTGTCCTCTATACTGTTTTCAAGCCCAGCTATTAATTTTATGACTATTATTCTAAATTCACTTTGTTATATTATTTAAATCCTTTTTGATCAGTTCATTAGCTGTTGTTATTTCCTGGAGATTCTTCTGAGGGGAATTCTTCCGTTTGGTCATTTTGGATAGTCCCTGGCGTGGTGAGGACCTGCAGGGCACTTCCCCTGTGCTGTGGGTATAACTGGAGTTGGTGGGCGGGGCCGCAGTCCGACCTGATGTCTCCCCCCAGCCCACCAGTGGGGCCACAGTCAGACTGGTGTGTGCCTTCTCTTCCCTTCTCCTAGGGGCGGGATTCACTGTGGGGTGGCGTGGCCCGTCTGGGCTACTTGCACACTGCCAGGTTTGTGGTGCTGGGGATCTGGCGTATTAGCTGGGGTGGGTAGGCAAGGTGCATGGGAGCAGGAGGGGCAGGCTTAGCTCTCTTCTTCTTAGGTGATCCACTTCAGGAGGGGCCCTGTGGCAGCAGGAAGGAGTCAGATCCGCTGCCGGAGGTTTGGCTCCGCAGAAGCACAGCGTTAGGTGTTTGCACGGAGCGAGCAAGTTCCATGGCGGGAACTGGTTCCCTTTGGGATTTTGGCTGGGGGATGGGCAGGGGAGATGGCGCTGGCGAGCGCCTTTGTTCCCCGCCAAGCTGAGCTCTGCCGTCCGGGGGCTCAGCAGCTCTCCCTCCCTTTGTCCTCCAGCCTTGCCGCTTTCTGAGCAGAGCTGTTAACTTATGACCTCCCAAACGCTAAGTCGCGCTGGCTGTCGGAACACAGTCCATCCGGCCCCTCCGCTTTTGCAAGCCAGACTCGGGGGCTCTGCTTGGCCGGCGAGCCGCCCCTCCGCCCCGGCTCCCTCCCACCAGTCCGTGGAGCGCGCACCGCCTCGCCGCCCTTCCTACTCTCTTCTGTGGGCCTCTCGTCTGCACTTGGCTCCGGAGACTCCGTTCTGCTAATCCTCTGGCGGTTTTCTGGGTTATTTAGGCAGGTGTAGGTGGAATCTAAATGATCAGCAGGACGCGCGGTCCTACGCCGCCATCTTCCCTCTCTCTCTTATTTTAAAACATTTCAAACACAAATAAGAGCAGAGAGAACAGTATAGTGATTTTCCATGAACTTATCACTCAGCTTCAACAGTTCAAAACTCAAGACCAATGTCGCTTTCTTTACACCCACCCTTTCTTGTCCTCTATCCCATCCCTGCAGTTTGAAATTATCTCAGACACCAACCACATCATCTGTAAATATTTCAGAGATGTTTCTAAAAGATGGAGACTTTTTTGCATATTCAATCTCATTATCACACCCGAAAAATGTTAAAGGAATTCTTTTCTAAAAAATATTCCTTTATATCAAATATTCAATCATGTTCACATTTCCCCAATTATTTACTGGTTTTCACTTTGTTTCTTGATTTAGAATCCAAATGACATCCATACATGGACAGATGATAAATCTCTCAAATTTCTTTTATCTATCGGTTCCTTCTCTGTCTGTGTCTTTCTTTTTCTTTTTCTTTTTTTTTTTTCAACGTTTTTTATTTATTTTTGGGACAGAGAGAGACAGAGCATGAACGGGGGAGGGGCAGAGAGAGAGGGAGACACAGAATCGGAAACAGGCTCCAGGCTCTGACCCATCAGCCCAGAGCCTGATGCGGGGCTCGAACTCACGGACTGGACCGCGAGATCGTGACCTGGCTGAAGTCGGACGCTTAACCGACTGCGCCACCCAGGCGCCCCAGTGTCTTTCTTTTTCTCTGTTGCTTTTATTCTCTTTCTTCAAGCTTTTGTTGAAAAAATGGATTGTCTTTTAAAGTTTGCTTCAGTCTGAATTTTTAATCTCATCCTCATGGTGACTTTTAATCCTTTGTATTTCCTATAAGTTTGTATTAAAAATTAGAGGCTTGTGGAGACTCATGCTGGCTTTTTTTTTTGCCCAGACAATTTCATAGGTGGTGCTGTATACTACCCTCAGGAATAAATTATCGCTGGCTGTCTTCTTTTTGTGATGTTTGTGGTCATGAATAATCATTGTTTGGATCCATTAATTCATAAGGTATTGAAAAGACAAATTTTTTTTCTTCAATTATTAGCTGGCATTCTTCTACAAAGAGACATTTCCCTCTCAACAGCAATTGGTAACGCTGAGGTACAGTTTGTAAAAGAGGCAACATAAATGCTTGGTTTTTTTTAACAGTTTTCAAAAACAATGGGACCCCTAACATCCTTCAAAGAAGATAATATATGTGGTCTTTTATGTATATTAGATGTATAATATGCATGCATGTACACATATGTATGTGTATGTATTTGTAAATATTTTATCAACTCATGGATTTAAACATCTTTGATGTGTTACCGTTTACTGCAATTATTCCTCCTGATACTCAAGTCATCCTGTATTTGACACAGGAGTCTATTCATTTAGGCCCCTGAGTCCTTTTCAAGATGACACTAGTGGAGTTGAATAGCATCCTTATTTCCTGATGTGACAAGCTATATTCCAGGTTCATCTTACATTTCCTGCATCTGGCTGTTAGTTCTTTTCAGTGAACGTAGATAGAAAGTAAGGTTATCTCTGTTTCATTTTAGATGAAACACATCATAAGTTCAAACTAATACTTCCAATTCAAAATCAGGAGTACAGGCTTTTCACTCCACTAACTGATTTCATATTTGTATCTCCTTTCTGCCATGCCCCTAAATCCTGATTTTCAACGATGCCAGGATAACTACTCATTTGCTTTATTTCACACTAAATACACAAACGTCTTAGAATAATATTGACACTACCACCAGCTATAGCATCACGGAAAAGAAGATTTGGTTTGTTTGTCTTTTTATGTTCTTTGGTCCCACTAAGGATGTACAATCAATCTGTTACGCTTTAAAGTCACTTGGGATAGTTCCTCTGTGGGAGGTTATGCCATCAACACACACTCTGAGGATTCTTTTTCTTTTGACTTTCAGTGTTTAGGAATTGCTCTTTGTGTTTAATTTAATTTTATTATTATGTAAAATATTTACATTTCCAAAGTCACATCTTCAAAACAAAGTATTTAAAGGAAGAAAAGAATAGTTTCTATCCTTCCCCCTTCCACTCTACCTTCTTTGTCCCCTGCAAAAAAAATAGTTATTTTTTGAACCTTATGGTTTGTCTTTTCATTGATTTTTAAAATATAAGCACACACTGGCATGCACATACACACACACACACACACACACACGCATGCACACACACACATTCTTACAACCTGGAGATTATTCCATAGTTAACATAGAAATTTTTCTCATTCTTTACAGCTGCATAATAATCCATGTGTATCATAGATAATTCAGCTATTCCCTATTGGTGGGTATTTGGATTATTTTCAGTATTTTGCTATTCATTGGTGCTTCAGTGAATTCAGGTGCTTCAGCCTTGTTCACAAGTACTTTCATATTTTGGACTGGTATATCTTTGGGATGGATTCCTAAAAATGGGTATCTATGCAATTTTGCTAGTTCATATTTTGAAATAATTTTAAAACTCTAACTCAGAATTCTAAATGTAATGGTTAGTGTTTTGGGTTTTGGTAAAGGGTTTGGGGTGATTTTTGAATTCGTGAATTTAAAATTCGTTCGTGTGGCAGAGCAATGAGAAGTGATTTTTCTAGTCGAACAAGATCCTATTTCTCCATAAAATAGTAATAAATTTAAATCCATCAAAGAAACTAAGAACAATTTTAAAATCAATAACCATGACTATATTATATGTATGCAATATAAAATCACCACCATGAGCATAAATGTCCCAGGAAAAAACAAAGATGTTGAATTAAGTCTCGTCAATGGTTTCTGAGTCTCCCATTCACTTTCATTTGCCCACAGTTTATTCTGCTCTCTGTTAGTGTAAACTGCCTGAAGTGATTAAACATTAATGGTTTTAACTACCGTGTCTGACATGTGAGTGAATAATAGTGTTACACTGGAAGTGTCATGATTTCTGTACGTCTAATCCAAGCAACACGAAACTTTTACAGCCAAAAGGCCTTCCAAACCTCAACATCCCTCATGGTAACATCAAGAGTACTGATCTCAAGGAGAAAATTCAGCTACCAGGGAGCACTCATCCAGATGCAAAACATGCTGGTAAGAAGCTGTGTTTTCACAGAGGTCAATTAACAATATCTCAATCCCTTTAACAATTGAGCGAATGCTTAAAAGATTACCAAATATTCCAGCATATGCCATATCATGTAGGACATAATAATTTGTAACAAAAATAGATAACTTAAGTCAAACATAAGAGGATCAATGTTGAAATAAAGTTTTTTTTTTAATTTTTTTAATGTTTATCCATTTTTGAGAGAAAGAGAAAGAGGCAGACTGTGAGAGAGGGAGGGAGACATCGAATCTGGATCCAGCCTCCGAGCTGTCAGCACAGAGCCCCACGTGGGGCTCAAACTCACAGACCGTGATATCATGACCCGAGCCAAAGTCTCACACCCAACTGACTGAGCTACCCAGGTGCCCTGAAATAAAGTTTTCTTAGTTGCTTTGATTAAATTCTGGCATAAGTTATTTAATGAAAAAGAACTAGAGACATTGCTGCATCCATTTGTGTCCTTTTGATTCAGTTGTGTAGATCAGGAACCGACATTTTTTTCTGTAAGAGCCTGCATAGTGAATATTTAAACTTTGTGAACTAAGAGCAAAATTGAGTGTGTTACGCAGCTACTTTTATGACAAGAGAGAAAGCAAATTTCCACATTTTTAATTGAGGAAATTCAAAAGACAATTATAATGGAGCCCAATTCTGTTTTTGTAATTCAGATCCACTAGAGAGAAGAATGGAATTTTATTCAAAGGATACCATTTAGCTTATTTGTGGTTCAGGGTGTGCTCAATTATCAAAGTTAGTGCACATGCTCATTAGTAAAAAAGAAAAGAAAAAAAATTGTAGCTTATGGATCTAACAATAACAGGTAGCAGGTCAGATGTGGCCCACAGGCCACAGTGACCTGAACTCTGGCATAGACAATTCCCATTATAGCATAGGTTCAATCAGTTGAACAAATCCTTTTGCTTTCCTTTGGCCTTCTTTACAAGTCCTAAATTAAAGGATCCCCACTAGAATGCAAACTCTATGAGGCAAAGATCTTCATTTGTCTATCATTAATGTATACCAAGCACCTAGAGCAGTGCCTGGCACAGAAGAGGCCCTCAGTGAATATTTCTTTCATAAAACAATGAATAAAACCTTTTCTGCTGTTTTACATGTAGATATTTGGACTAGATGGAACCTCGCTAACTCTTAGAGTCAACATTCTGGAAGCCAAGAATTAAAAAAAAACAAGGAATCTTATTTCGCTCTGTCCCACAAATGATCACCGCTACTAGTGACTGGAATACTGCAGTGATAGTATGTTTAATGTCTGAAAAAGTTTAATAGAAGGAAAGCTTAAAAGTGGGAGCAATAATGCATTTTTTTCCAGAAAATTAACAAGTGATCATTTGGTTTTGGTGACATCACATTGGATACTCAGAGAAAATTAATTTAAAGATTAATATTCTAAGACATTAAACCACAAGTTGATATTTAACTTACAAGCTTATCTTTGACCTCATTAATAGATGCTACAAGCTTTCTGCTATAACTATTCCCACATCTTGCCATTCACGTTTTACCACTGGAAAAAGAAGAGTCCAATACCTGCCTTTAAAACAAATAGAACTTCTAGAGTCAGAGAATATGTTAAATGTTTTTCTAATTCAACCTCTTTCTTTTAAGTGTGAAAAATGGAGAGAGCAAGGGTAGGTGATGTGCAAGAGTGTCTCATGCAAATTAGTGGCAAAACTGTTGTTGGAACCAGTTCTTGGTTCTCAAGTCTAATTGTATTGTCATGAAATATGAGTTATTAAGGAAAAGTAAATTATATACCATTAGTTATCAAGCTTATAGATTTAGTAGCTCAGAGAAGAATTTAGCACAGTTCTTACTTTCATCATTAATACAATGCATAGAAAGATAATATACAATTATTCCAGCAAATACTAAAACAAAAATTTTACATTTGGGCCAGTAATATTGTCTATTCTATATTCTATACACCAATAGTTAGAAATTGATTAGATTTGAGGAAACACTTGGTTGGGAGCAGGGTGCAGGTCATAATTCAAGAGAACAGACTGGGCACAGTTTGGGAACCAACTTGATTATGGAGGCAATAAGGCTATCCAAATATTTGTTCCTTGTCCCATCTGTCTCCCTAGGCAGCACATTGCAAATGAGAGGGAGAAGGCCAAGTTCACACACCCAGTATCATATTTTTTATTTAGTTACAACTATTGCTATCATACTGAGTCTATAACAGATTACCACGAATCTGAAAAGAATTATTACACATTAGAATGAATGCTGTTTTAATGCGGTAGAGTTTATAAGATGCTTTACATGTGTTCGAACTGAACCTTACATAACAACATCATAACATGGGCAGATGTGGTAGACTGCTTGCATAAACAGCCTAAACTCTTTCTCTCTCTGTGCATCCATGCCTTTTTGCCATGTGACTTTGCAGTTCTCACTAATGAGGTTGAGTCTATTTCCTAGCATTTTCATTCTGCAGTTACACATGTGACTTTTTTTTTTTTTTTGCCAATAGCATGTTAGCCTATGTGATGCATGCAGAATGTTGAAAACGTGCTTACATTTTTCCATTTCCTCTATTGCTCTTTGCCATGGCCATGGTGGCACATCAAGCTAGCCTACTAGAGCAAGAGTCAGCAAAACTTTTCCCGTAAAAGATGAGATCGTAATTTTTGGGTTTTTTTTTTTTTTTTTTGGTTTTGTGGGCCATGTGGTCTCTTTTGCAACTCTTCAATTACTCATCTCTGCCATTGTGACAGGAAAGTAGCCGTAGAAAAAATGAAAATCAATGAGCACAACTGTGTCCCAATTAAACGTTATTTATAAAAATAGCCCGTGGGCTCGATTTGGCTGAAGAGCCACCCATGGTTTGCTGACTTCTGCCTTAGAGGAGGAGACACATGGAATAGAGGTGAGTTGCCCCAGTAATCCTAGTTGAGATCATTTGGAATCAGCCAAGCTCCAGCCAGTTCCCAGAAACATCAGACAACTAGACACACGTCCAGCAGCACTGCCCGGCCAACGCGTAGCTTACAGCAGACACGTGAGCAAACCCAGCCAACATCAGCTCAACCCTGCAGAATCATTTGCAAAGCCACTGAGTCATGGGTGATTTGTTATACAGAATTATCGTGGCATGAATAATCATTCATATAGTAGGTAAAGTATTAGTTTTGCCATTTGAGAATTAAGGATGGGGCTTAAGGAGGTTAAATACCTTGGTCATTATCTCAGGCAGCCAGTGTCAGTCAAGACTTAGATATAGATGTTTTCAAATCCAATGTTCTATTCACTATACAAAACTACTTTGATCCTTCTCTTTTCTCTCTCTCTCTCTCTCTTTTATTTTGTTTACATGGAGATACAGATACAGATAAGTACAATGTAGGCTAAAAAATAAGAATTTTAGGCAGTTTCAAACTCTTCCCTGCTTCCACTTTTAGCTTTTAGCTGTTAAAAATCCTATCACGTCACTCAGGTGTAACGTTTGGCTTATTTTCCTTACATTGCTAACGCCGATCTCCTCGTGGTGTCTCATAGTCTATGTTGTCCTGGTTCGTATTTTCCAAAACTCCAGTAAAAGGAAATAACTTAAATGGCCCACTCTTGCACACAGCTCCTATTTCTCCATTTTACTGCTCCCATTTTATGCAGGGCTGTCAGGGCTCCCTGAATTAAATGTGACTTAGGGTCTGCGCACGCTGACTGAGGGGGCTCATAGGTTCTATAGCTCATCCGCAACCCTGTACTTGAGCTGTCAAGTGTGAGAGATTGGTGCCAAATTCAACCCAACATAGCCCCTTCCCAGTAGTCTGCCTTTGACAACTCCTCCTTGTCAAATCCAACAGTTTACATAGGATATAGAGTGAATAAAATACTCTGGAAGATACGCATGTAGAGGTGCTGCTTCCGCTGATAGCAGGAACACCTATCAGCTTCCCACAGGGCTGACATTTCAGGCTGGCAGGGGGGAGACGATCATGGGACTTTTGTGCCGCCGTTTCTAAATGGATTGTGGCGACTCCCGAGGCAAATTGCCTCACGTCTCACCAACTGCCTTCAAGAAGAGTCAGTGTGATGCAACTGTGCATCTCAAAAATTTATTATTATTTTTTTGTATTTATAAAGTAGACCCTTCAGGTGAATGGCTTATACAGCCCATGCAGGATTCCGTGGATCTGAGTCTCTTTGCCTTAAAGTTTAATGCTTTAGGCACCAGAAACTCCATGCTCTTCACACCGCCTGGGGAGACATCGGCCTTAGAATCATTGAATGTTAGAGCGCTAACTGCTGTTAGCAGTGCTTAGGTGTTTCTGGAGGTTCCCCTATTACTAGGAATCAAAGGTTGAACAATTAATTTTTGACAGTTAATCTCCTAGCTGAACATAGTGTAAGTATAAGTCATTAGCTTCCAACTCATTAAGACTCAAGAGGTAGACTAGACTCTCAGTCGGAAGAAGGATCAGATAGCTAGAGAAATGGGAAAAGAAGAACACAAAGATACGCGTTGACTGTGCCCGTCTAAGCACCCAGGCTGGAGAGGGGCTCGTATTGTCAGTGTAGGTCTTGCTAGTCCCCACTTGCAAGGCTGTTCCAAGTGTGGAGACGAATGTGAAGTGCTATAGCCAGGGGACTCTGAGTATTTTTAATCCTGTTCAAGAGATCATCTCTGTTTTGAAATGGATGTATCAGATTATTTTAGTCTTATGCCATTTAACATTTGATTCATCTAACTCTCTTGGGTCTAAACCCATGCTCACCAAGTATGATTTTTTTTTTTTTTTTTTTGCCACATAAGCCTACCTACAACGTGTAGAGTGTTAAGGGGTGGAGTAACTTTGGTACTTTTGGCAGCACTCCTTCAGATAAAATCAACAGAGGCTTTCTGATCATGATTTTAGCTTCTAAGTTACTGTGACCATGGCGACACAATGGACTGGCCCCTGGGATTTAGACCAGAACATGGGACACTTATAAGACTGACTTTCGATGAATTCCCTGCCATTCTGGTTTACACTGCAGTCTCATTTATATTTTGGTTCTTACGACTTTGCGTCTCAGGTCCTAAGGGCACCTATGCAATGAAAGAGTAAATCTCTGAGCCTTCAAAACAGATGGACTCCTTCATTCGGCATCGATTGGTAAAGTTTTCTTAACTTTTTTTTTTTTTCAACGTTTTTAATTTATTTTTGGGACAGAGAGAGACAGAGCATGAACGAGGGAGGGGCAGAGAGAGAGGGAGACACAGAATTGGAAACAGGCTCCAGGCTCCGAGCCATCGGCCCAGAGCCTGACGCGGGGCTCGAACTCACGGACCGCGAGATCGTGACCTGGCTGAAGTCGGACGCTTAACCGACTGCGCCACCCAGGCGCCCCTTTCTTAACCTTTTTTAAAGCGCTGAGCCCTTTGATATTCATGAAACTCACCATCTTTCACAACATGCCCCATCCAAATAAGTACATCTTATAAATAGATGTCCCCACCTGCTCAGAAGATTCTATGCAATATCATAAGATAAAACAATAGGGCTTATATCCTAAATAATATAGATTCAATTTTATATATAAAATTGTGTGTATAGAGATGCTAGCTGTAGAGATTTTAATGAAACATGTCCCACCTTTCACCCTCATTTGAGAGCCACTGCATCCTCTCCAACAAAACTCCCATCGCTTCCCTACATACGGCATCTATAAGAATTACAGATAAATATCTTCTGATTTCTGCAGAAAAATCTTGACTTACGTTAGAGCTGTTTTAGGGTAGGTGAGGGGATAGCAAGGCATGAGTGAAGGGAGATGGCGAAGTTTGAAGAAGTAACATGTTACCCAATCACTAAGTATCCATAACGGGTTAGTCCTGGTGATGGTGCTGGTACCGGCTGTGTGTGTGTGATGTAGGGTTTGAGAATACGACGTGTGTGGGTGCGAGTATTTATATGCATGTCTGTGTACATGAATGAGAACACGTATACAAAAATAAATAAAACACAATCCTCACTTTCAGAGTTCCAATTAAGTGGCAGAAACATGAACATATCCACCATATGCCTCACAGATAACAGTGTGTGTAAACTGTGCACTCTCTTTTCCATGTCTGTCCGATCACAGGTGAGTTGCTCACTGTGCAGTTTGCTCTAAAGCCCAGGGTATCATGTGGTCAAGTGGGGAATCCTTGGTGCAGGAGAGACTAGACCAGTATTTGTCCCCTTCATCCATCTGCTTCCATTAAAACAATTCCACTGGGGCACGTAGGTAGTTCAGTCGATTGAGCCTCCTACTTCAGCTCACGTCATGATCTCATGGTTTGTGAATTCGAGCCCTGCATCAGGCTGTCTGCTGTCAGCACAGAGTCCCCTTTGGATCTTCTGTCTCCCTCTCAATGCCCCTCCCCATCTCTCTCAAACATAAATAAACATTAAAAAAAAAAATGATTCCACTAGTGAATCTCCCAACATCTAAAGCTTCTCTTGTAAGGGAAAATAGAGTTAGAAACCATTTAAAATTGTCTTTACAGGGCGTCTGGGTGGCTCAGTCGGTTAAGCATCTGACTTCAGCTCACGTCATGACCCCAGAGTTCATGACTTTGAGCCCGCGTCGGGCTCTGTGTTGACAGCTCTGAGCCCGGAGCCTGCTTCAGTTTCTGTGTCTCCTTCTCTCTCTGCCCCTCCCCTACTTGCACTCTCTCTCTCTCTGTCTCTCAAAAATAAACATTAAAAAAATTGTTTTAAATTAAAAAATAAAATTGTCTTTGCAACTATTATTCAAACTTGGGAATTAAATGAAGTAGGTTACTTCTGGACATTTTCATTTTTTCTTAAGTGTTTTCTGCACATACACATAGTTCTTATGCCTCTGAGAATATAAAACTTAAACGTCTGTTTTTTTGTCCTGACAGTTTAGTGATGGGTATCAAATATTAGTAACTGAATGGATAACCATTATGATAACCACAGTCTACTCAGCTAATACTCTGAGAAGCATTACTAGGGAAGTAGAAATTTAAAAAAAACAAAGAGAAGAATGACCATGGTTAAAGATCTCACATGAAGCTAAGAAAACTTCAGCTAACTGAATCGTTAAGCCTGATAGATTACTCAGATAATTTTTCACATGGAGAACACTTACTTGTTTAGAAAGTATTTTTTTATAGGCTCCACACACAGAGATCATTAGACCTTTAAAAAATCTCACAAAAAGTTTGAGGAAAATGAAGCTCAGACAGGGTAAATAGGTAATCCAGATCCAAAGAGCAGGGAGAGAGAGAGAGAGAGAGAGAGTGTGTGTGTGTGTGTGTGTGTGTGTGTGTGTGTGTTTATGCAGGTAGATCCAATCCTTGAACTTTGGGCCTTTCACCTCTAAGCTCATGGACTTTTCCATTAATTACACCACAAGCTTTTCTGAAGCCAAGACCCATGCTATGCCCAAGCTGCTTTTAAATAGAAAAAAAAAAAGTAAAAAGAAACTTGTACAGAATTCTCCATAGGCCAACAGTTTCTGTTTATGTACTTAAGAGTTGCTCAAATTATGAGACCTAAAATATTACACAATGATATTGATATTCTCTTGTGCGGTAAACCTGAATGAACAATTATGAGAGCCACTAAAAGCACTTTTTTAAAGAAATATGTATTTATAATTGAGACTAATCAAGAGATAGCAAAACTAATAATATAAATTTAGTGGCAAGTGTAATATTGGTATTTTAGAAGTTCATCCTTTATTATAAGATATTAAGTACACATAATTCCATTTAAAAATCTAAATCTGTGTGGATTTATATGTGTTTATATGTTTGTATACTTATATATATTTCATGAATTTTTATATGTATATATTGATATTTTTATGTGGAAACCAAACAGCATTATTAGAATGCTCAACCCATTGGGTGAAAGTTTATAGGAAAACAGGATTTGGGTAGTGTCAACTTGTCCCCATATATGATTACAAAAATAAAAAGATATCTTTACAATGGACAAATATGGTTGATACAACCTTACTAAGTTGATCAAATTGAACAACACCAATTAACAGGGCAAACTGACATCATATGCTTATTGATATGTTGTAATGTGGAAGACACAGCGTCACCAAAAATGTTTAATCTGAATATAAGAACAAGAAAACAATAGAAAAATAAAGTCAGATTAAGGTTCATCCCGTAAAACGAGCCTTTACTCCTCAAAAAAATGTCAATGTTATTAAAGACAAAAAAAAAAAAAAAGAAAGAAAAGAAAAGAAAATGAAACAACTCTTCAATTTCATTGAAAACTAAATAGAAACAATAACAAAATGCTTGTGTGGTCCTTGTTTGATTCCTGGATCAAAACTATAGCAGTTATAAAGGACGTTATTAGAAAAATCAAGGAAATTTAGATATGAATTATATATAACATTATTATATTAATGTTAAATTTCTTGTGTGTGATCATGATATTGCACTTATTTGGAGATTGTCTTATTCATAGGAGATACATGTTGAAGTATTTAGAAGTGAAGTATCATGATTTCTGCAACCTACTTTGAAATGATTCAGAAAAAAACATTGAGTGAGAGAGTGAAAGCAAGTAAGAAAAATGTTAACAGTTGGTAAACTTGGGTGAAACATATATAAAGGAGCATTGTACTACTTTTCCACTTTCCTGTAGGTTTAAAACTTTTGAAAATATAAGATGGGAAAAATTAAACCAAATTAAACTATTCTTCAAATTCTTTATTTCGTATGTCTGTTTCAGCAATATTGCAATACAGGGGTATCATTCATACACTCACCCTTTTTATAGATTTAAAATATTAAATGTTGAATGAATGTTACAAATTATAATCTGAATTTATCACAAGGCACTTAAATAGGAAATCAAAAGACTTAAGAATTGTGTTAAAATTTCAGTACAAGCATAAGAATAAAGGATATTGGTCATGCTAATATTCAGGCTGTTTGCCCCATCTAAATTTCTCTGCTCCCCTCCCACTTAAAATCTAAAAAAAAAAAAAAAAAAAAAAAAAAAAAAGATCATCATAAATTGGAAATACAGAATTCTTAGAAAATAACTGGATGATGAGTTGTAGGATTCTCCTTACAGGTACAATCTACTCTTTAGCAACCTGTAAGCCATTGAAAAAGTAACTCCATAGCCAAGAAAGAAAGCCAAAGCACGATTTGGCTGGGGAAGGGGTGTCAAATACGCAACTGTGTGGTAGATCCGTGCTCCAACAAAGAGTCTGAAGTGTAGGATGGCTGTAGAGAGATCTGGACCACTCAAGGAATACAGAAGGCCAATACCAAGAAATGGCACAATGTTTTCAAGGTCATTCAGGTGAGCTCTGTGGGAAATTAGCAAAACACTACTTTCAAAATCAGTAGACATATATTCATTTTTCCATTTCTTTTAAAACTAAACGGATTTTTTAAAATGCGTATTTATTTCATTTTTGTTTAAATTGCCTTGCCCTTTAACCATCTGGCTTTTATTTAACATATCATTATTTTTGTTTCTATTATTAGTGTATCTCAACATAATAACGAAGACACTTTGCACTTTCAGGAATATCAGTCTTAAAGCTCTTTTATATTATCCCAATAGAAGCAGTGACAGTGATACACACACAATAATGTCTCAGTGAATGCTTTGTTCATGCACTGGGGCCAGAAGGGAAGCCATCTAGTTCAACTCCTAGCCCATGCATCAGTCCCTTAGCAGAATCCCCAGTGAGTATCACCTAGACTTGATTAAGCACTCTGAGGGAAAGGGGATTCTCTGCCTTTGAAAGTAGTATATTCTAAACATCTCTCCTTTCCCTATATACCAAAGCCAAGCCTTCCATCTTTTCCTTTTGAATGGTACCCTTTATTTCTCCAGCTGCTCTGATTACCTTGCAACTTTCCTTTTATCTTGTATTGAATGTATATATGGTCTCAAATTCTTTCCAGAACATGGTGAGATAGGATTAAATAAATACATATGTAAAATGTTTTCTAATCATCACTGATTTCTGTCTGCCCAAATGCAAGTAACTTACTTTAAGCCATTCATTTATCTTAACATTTCCAAGACATATTACTTTATGTTTTTAATTATTTGTCCCACATGTCATCGATATCAATTTTTTCAGTATTGCATACTGAAAGAATACTTCATTTCACTTCATTTGTAGCCCCACTCAGTCCCTGACATTGGATTTACATGTGGAAATCTACATATTTCTATACTAATAGAAATAGCTTTACATGTGGAAGTAATGAAAAGAAAAAAAAAGTCAAGGTTAAAAATGAAATGGGGAGATCCTGGAAAATCTTTATCTGCAAAGTATCTCCAATGGCGAATTGTTACTAGAAACTTTTTGGTGGGGTCGATAAAGTCTCAAAAATTACAACAGGAAACCCGACAGTCTTTCTTTGGAGACTCTTTCTCCTGTCTCCACACTGAAAACCCAGTGTCTGATCACCAGGGGGCGCTGTGCACACATTCGCTGCATCTCTAAGGATACGGACTCTTTTCAGAACTAAGGTCAATGGTTATTCACAACCTGACTAGAAGATCAGCTTCAATAATGGCTTTCTAGAAGATCAGCTTCAATAATGGCTTTCTCCTCTGGAAGTACAATGGACATGGGGGGTGGGAATGGGAAGGGAAAGTGGGGAAGTCTCTAAAATCTCATAATAAAATATCTTTTATTAAGCTATCACACATGACACTTGGATCTTCCCTTCAAACTTACTAATGCTATTGAGAGTCTAATTGTTATCACTTTCAAGTCCCGGGCAATGTTATGAGTATAGGGTCATGATTAGCATCATGGATGTGATTACCTTCTCTAGAAGGGAGGTACAAAAAGGTAAAGACAAAGTTTTAAACTGCTTACTGTCTTTTTGGTGGTTTTAGTAACTCCACAAAGCATTACTCACCTTTTCTAAAGTTTATTCTTTTTCACCATAACACTTATAATTTTCTGATATAGTTTGAAATTTTCACATCGATTCTCTGTCCTGAAACTATTTTAGATCCACACGCTAGACACAGCCCATTTTTAAGACTGGCTGATTTATGGGGCGCCTGGGTGGCACAGTCGGTTAAGCTTCCGACTTCAGCCAGGTCACGATCTCGCGGTCCGTGAGTTCGAGCCCCGCGTCAGGCTCTGGGCTGATGGCTCGGAGCCTGGAGCCTGTTTCCGATTCTGTGTCTCCCTCTCTCTTTGACCCTCCCCCGTTCATGCTCTGTCTCTCTCTGTCCCAAAAAAAAAAAAAAAAAAAAAAAAAAAAAAGTTGAAAAAAAAATTAAAAAAAATAAAATAAAATAAAATAAAAAAAGACTGGCTGATTTACTCTGCAGGACTGCTAACTTAACAAATATATAACTAAGTGAAGCAGAGGCTAAAATTTTATTCACGCTATCTAGCACAGACTTCTTCTTAGAAGAAAAACATTCTTGTTTAATAAATAACTTGGGATTGAATTTTTGCATAAGAAAAAAATGTGAATTTCATTTTGGTACTGGTAGAACAAGAGAATGCATGGGGCAAAAGCAGAGCCTGCAAAATGATGTCCTGCTGGGCATCATCCAAAGCAAAGAAGGTACAGTGCAACTTCCCAGGGAGAGGCCGCTGAAGGACACCATCAGAGCTCTGTCTAACCTACAACTTGAAATGTTTGCGTTGCCGTAACGTGACTCAATTTAGTCAAGTCTATTTTAGCCACATTTCTTAAGTTGGTTTGTCGAGAGTTGAGGAAAGAGCCAAGTTTATGCTAGTCTCACAAAATGTAGACAATGGAACCACGCACAAATGTAGGGACCAGACTGACAGGGAATCTGCAGAAATCTTGGGAGAGGTTTCAGACTCTCACTGGGAATCAAAAATGTGATAATGTAAATATGATCTAGATCCTAAAGGGACTAGAGACTCTAACTGATACCTGAATTACAGAAGTAAATTTTTCTTATTTCAGTATCCATTTCACTCTTCATATTCACCAAACAGAAGTGGTGCCATCAGCTATACTCATGATGTTTCCTATCTTAACTATTCGCCACAAAACTAACTATCTGTATGTTTGAGTATGGTTGTGAAAACACTTCATTGTTTCTTTAATTTTATGTAAGTTTACTTATTCCTTGAAAAGTGCCTAGAATTGCACCATGTGTGGATGAGCATTAGAAAATACTAGATGTGGGGCGCCTGGGTAGCTCAGTCGATTAAGCATCCGACTTCAGCTCAGGTCATGACCTTGTGGTTTGTGAGCCTCAGCCCTGTGTTAGGCTCTGTGCTGACAGCTCAGAGCCTGGAGCCTGCTTCAGATTCAGTATATCCCCCTCTCTGTCCCTTCCCTGCTCATGCTCTGTATCTCTCTCTCTCAAAAATAAATAAACATTAAAAAAAGAGAAAAGAATACACTAAATGAGAAATTGATATATAACTTTGATGTTTCAGTGTTAGGACACGGTAATTAATAGATCAGTAATAGAATCCCAACAACAACAAAAATTCTGTGGGTGAAAAAGGGACAGCCAAGATGGTGACACAGGAGGCTCCTGAACTCCCTCCCTTCCACAGCCACATCAAATGTAGAGCTCCACACAAAGTAATTACATCTGAAAGAAATCCAGAAAACAACTGCGTGACTCCTAGACATTGAACAATACCCATCTTTAAGGCTGAGACACAGTCTTGCCATAAACCCTACCCCCAGCTTACTGTCACACAACTGAGAGGGAATTTCCAACTCCCAGCTTCTTCCTGAGGAGGAGTGGGTTTGGACTTCACATTTAGTGCCCAAACATTTAAGACTCTCACCCCAGGACAGAACCCCCAAAATATCTTGCTCTGAAAATTACTGAGGATTGCATCTCAAAGACCCACGAGACTTACAACAAATAAAATAGAGAAGTTAAGGGATGTACAAGACTTGTGTGTCAGCACAGAGGGAGCAGGCAAAATTGTCCATCTCCCAGTCTTTCTCTTAAAGGTCTGCAACTACACACTTTGAAATCTACTGCCTAAGCATCAGCACTCTTGTATCTAGGTTCAGTCTTTGATCCTTTGTAGAAACCAGGGAAGCCGGCGGATACCTCCCTGGCCTTCTCTCTCTAGCTTGATCCCAGTCACCACTATCTCCCTGGAAGGAGTTTATACACATGTATGCACTCCAACCTTTATGGCTGCAGTCCTAGGGAGGGGTCCCTGGGTCACCTGGCCCTGATCAGCACTAACAGTCATGAGTTAGTTAGTTAGATTTTATTCCCACAAAACATAGCAAACAAAGAATCAGTTCTCCACAAGCTCAAGCAGTCACTTCGGCTATCTGTCCACATGGCTATACGCAGGCCCAGCACAGATGGAGTTGACTAAAATGCCCAAACCCCAGTATCTCCTTAGAAGGGGCATAACTACATACTTTCCCAGCTGTTACTTAAATGTCCAGCTTCCAATTAGCTTATATTTAAATGTTCACTGTTATCCTCCCTTTGGAACACTTGACAAATCTTGACATACCTTGAACTATTGGGGGCCAGTAAAAACAAAGATGGCAGCTTGGACTGTCACGAAGGTCTGAGAGACAACAGGGCTCAGGCTAGGATAATTGACAAGGTTAATTTCCTACATGAGACCACTCTGTCAAGACTGAGAGAAGTGGTTGTTTTATCTAATGCACAGAAACCAACACAGTGCCAAGAAAGACGAAAAAACAGAAGAATGTGTTTCAAACCAAAGAACAAGATAAATCTACAGGAACAGATCTTAATGAAACAGAAATAACTAGATTTACTTAATACAGAGTTCAAAATAATGATCATAAGATGCTCAGTAAGGTCAGGAGAGAAATGCATGAACAAAGCTAGATTTACAACAGAAATAGAAAATATTAAAAAGTGCCTAAAAGAAAACACAGAGCAGAAGAATACAGTAACTGAATTTAAAAATTCAATAAAGTGGTTCATGAACAGACTAGATCAAGTAGAATAAAGGATCAGTAAACTTGAAGACATAGCAGTGGAATTCATCCAATTATAGGCACAAAAAGAAAAAAAATAATGAAAAAGTAAATATAGTTTATGGAACTTATGGAATATAATTAAAAACATTAATTTTATGTATGTATGTATGTATGTATGTATGTATGTATTATGGAGGTCCCAGAAGTAGAAGAGGGTGAAAAGGGGGCAGAAAGCTTAGCCCAAAAAATAATGGTTAACACCTTCCCTAACCTGGAGAAATAAACAGATATCCAGATACAGGAACCTCAGAAACTACAAAAAAATATGAATCCAAAGAGACCCACACTGAAACACATTATAAGTAAATTACCAAAAGTTAAAGACAGGAGAGACTCTCAAAACCAGCAAGAGAAAAGCAGGTTGTTTTATACAAAGGAACCCTATAAGACTATCAGAATATTTTTTACCAGAAACTACAAGGCAGAAGGGAGTGGATGATATATTCTACTGTTTTAAAAGAAAAAAAATAACAACAACAACAATAAAAAACCTGCCATCAGGAATCCTATACCTGACAAAGTTGTCCTTCAGATTGAAGAAGAGATAAGAGTTTTCCAAATAAAAGCTGAAAGTGTTCATCACCACTAAAGCAGCTAGAAATATTAAAGGGTGTTCTTTAAGCTGAAACAAAAGGACAGCAATTAGTAAGAAGAAAATGTATGAAAGTATAAAACTCATCAGCAAAAGCAAATATAATTAAATTCAAAATATACTAATGTAATGATGGTGGGTAAATCACATAACTCTAGTATAAAGACTAGAAGACAGTCACCTGGGTGGCTCAGTCGGTTAAGTGACCGACTTCAGCTCAGGTCATTATCTCATGGTCTGTAGGTTTGAGCCCCACATCAGGCTCTGTGCTGACAGCTCAGAGCCTGGACCCTGCTTCGGATTCTGTGTCTCCCTCTCCCTCTTCCCCTCCCCTGCTCATGCTCTGTCTCTCTCTCTCTCTCTCTCTCTTTCAAAATTAAACACTAAAAAAAAATTAAAAAAGAAAAGACTAAGAGACGAAAGTAGTATAAGTAACTATAACAAAAGATACAGAATGAATGGATAAAAAAAAAACAACAAGATAAAACTAGATGCTGCCTACAAGAGACTCATTTCTGCTTTAAGGACACATAGACTGAAAGTGAAGGGATGGAAAAAGATATTCCATGGAAATGGAACACAAAAGAAAGCAGGAATAGCTACACTTATATCAGACAAAACAGGCTTCAAGCTAAAGATTATAAGAGATAAAGAAAGCCATTATATAATGATGAAAGAGGTCAATTCATCCAGAGGATATAACATTAGTAAATATTTATACACCTATCATAGAAGCATCTAAATATATAAAGCAAATATTAACAGACCAAAAGGGAGAAATGACAATATAGTAATAATAGTAGGGGATTTTAATACCCTACTTTCAACAATGGATAGATCATCCAGGGACACCTGGGTGGCTCAGTCAATTAAGCATTCGACTCTTGATTATTGGCTCAGGTCATGATCTCACAGTTTGTGGGTTTGAGCTCTGTGTCAGGCTCCTCACTATCAGCTTAAGATTCTGTCTCTCTCTCTCTCTGCCCCCCCAAAATAAATAAAATTTAAAAAATAACAATGGACAGATTATCCAGACATAAAATCAATATGAAAACATTGGAGTTAAATTCTATACATAAGCTCAGATGAACCCAAAGACATTTTTTTAAACGTGCCACCCAACAACAACAGAATACACATTCATCTCAAATACACATAGAACTTTCTCCAGGACAGATCATATGTTAGGCCAAAAAACAAGACTTAATAAATTTAAGAAGTATGAAATCATATCATCAATTCCAATCATAACTGTACTAAACTAGAAATCAATTACAAGAAAAAAAAACTGGAAAATTCACAAATATGTGGAGATTAAACAACATACTACTAAACAACCAAAGGGTTAAAGAAGAAATCAAGAGAAATAAAAAAAATATCTTGAGACAAATGAAGATAAAACAGAAAACACCAAAACTTATGGGAAAAGCAAAAGCAGTTTGAAGAGGGAAGTTTGTGATGATAAATCCTACAGGAAGAAAAGGAAAGATATCAAATAAACAACCTAACTTTATACCTCAAGAAACAAGAAAATGGCAAATAATCTAACCCCAGTTAGCAGAAGGAAATAACAAAAATCATAGTGGAAATAAATGGAATATAGCCTAAAAAGACAATAGAAAAGGTCAATGAAATGAAGAACTGGTTTTTTAAAAAGATAAAATAGATAAACCTTTATATTTAACAAGAAAAAATGAGGGAGGATGCAAATAAATAAAATTAGAATTGAAAGTAGAGACATTCTGGGGCGCCTGGGTGGCTCAGTCCAACTTCGGCTCAAGTCATGATCTCACGGTCCGTGAGTTCAAGCCCCACGTCGGGCTCTGTGCTGACAGCTCAGAGCCTGAAGTCTGCTTCGGATTCTGTGTCTCCCTCTTTCTCTGACCCTCCCCCATTCATGCTCTGTCTGTCTCTGTCTCAAAAATAAATAAATGTTAAAAAAAATTAAAAAAAAAGAAAGTAGAGACATTCCAACTGATACCAGAGACATACAAAGGAAACTAGTATGAACAATTAGACACCAACAAACTGGACAACAAACTTGAAGAAATGGACAAATTCCTGGAAACATACAACATACCAAGATGGAATCATGAAGAACTAGAAAATCTGAGTAGACCAATTACTAGTAATGAGACTGAATCAATAATCAAAACCTCCCAACAAAGAAACCCAGGGCCAGATGACTTCACTGGGTAATTCTACTGATCAATTAAAGAACTAATACCAATTCTTCTCAAACTCTTCCAAAATAGTAGAAGAGAACAGAATACTTCTAAACTCATTTGACAAGGCCAGCATTACCCTGATGCCAAAGCCAGATAAAGGCACTATAAGAAAAGAAAAACAGGTCAATATCCTGATGAACATAGATAGGAAAATCCTCAACAAAATACTAGCAAACCAAATACAACAGTTTAATTTAAAAAGATTTAAAAAATCATATACCATTATCAAATGAAATTTAACACAGAGATGCAAGAATGGTTCAACATCTATAAATCAACACCACATTAACAAAAAGAAGGATAAAAATCATATTGTCATCTCAAGAGATGCAGAAAAAGCATTTGACAAAATTCAAAATTCCCCATGATAGAGACTCTGAACAAATCGGACATAGAGGGAATATACTTCAACATAATGAAGTCTACGTATGTCAATCCCATGGCTAATGTCATACATCATGAAAAGCTGAAAGTTTTTCCTCTAAGATCAGGAGTAAGATAAGGATGCCCACTCTCACCACTTTAATTCAGCACAGTGTGGAAGTCCTAGCCAGACTAATTAATCAAGAACAGAAAATAAAAATCCAAATTGGAAAGAAAGAAGTAAAATTGTCTCTATTTGCAGATGACATGATATTATATCAGAAACCCTAATTCCACCAAACAACTATTAAAACTAATAAATGAATTCAGTAAAGCTGTAGGATACAAAATCAGTACACGGAAACCAGATGCATTTTTATACACTAACAATGAAATATCAGAAAGAATAATTTAAAAAACAATTTAATTTACAATAGAGCCAAAACGAATAAAATACTTAAGGATAAATTTAACCAAGGAAGTGGAAGATCTATAATTGGAAACTGTAAGACACTGATGAAAACAACTGAAGAAGATACAAAGTAATGGAAAGATCTTCTGTGCTCATAGATTGGAAGGACTGATATTGTTAAAATGTTCATGCTACTCAAAGCAATCTGCAGATTCAGTGCACTCCCTCTCAAAATCTCAATGGCATTTTTTTAGAGAAATAGAAAAAAACAATCCTAAAGTTTGTATGAAACCATAAAGGCCTGAATAATCCAAAGCAATTGAGAAAGAAGAACAGAGCTGGAGGCATATGTTCCTGATTTTAAACTGTATTACAAAGCTATAATAATCAAGGCAGTATGGTACTGGCATAAAAGTAGACATATAGATCAAAGGAACAGAAATAAATCAATGTATTTATAGTCAACTAATTTCCTATAACTAATTTTCTAGAAAACCCAGAAATAAACCCATGATTTGCAGTCAATTAATTTTTGACAAAAGAGCCAATAATATACAAGAAGAAAGTACAGTTTCTTCAATAAACTGTGTTAGGAGAACTGGATATCCACATGCAAAAGAATGAAAACAGGACCCCACTTTATACTATACACAAAAATGAACTCAAAATAGATTGAAGACTTGAATGTAATACCTGAAGCCATAAAACTCCTGGAAGAAAACACAGAAGGTAAGCTCCTTGACATTGGTTTTGGCAATGATTTTTTTTTTTTTTTTGGATTTGATGCCAAAAGCAAAGACAACAAAACCAAAAAGAAACACATGGGTCTATATCAAACCAAAAAGCTTCTGTTCAGCAAAGGAGGCCATCATCAAAATGGAAAGACAATCTACGGAATAGGAGAAAATATTTGCAAATCACATATCTGATACGTAGTTAATATCCAAAATATACAAAGAACTTATACAACTCCATAGCAATAATAATAATCCAATTGGTAAATGACAAAGGACCTGAATAGTCATTTTTGTCCAAAAAAGACATCCAAAACTATTGGCTGGCAATGGTTTTGATTAGCCTAACCTCTGTTAGGATGGCTATTATCAAAAAAGACAAGAGATAACAAATGCTGGGGAGGATGTGGAAAAAAGGGAACACTGTTGGTGGGAATGCAAACTAGTGCAGCTACTATGGAAAACAGTATGGAGGTTCTAGCCAGATGATCCAGCAATTCCACTTCTGGGCATATATCCAAAAAAAGAAACCATTATTCCAAAGAGATATCTGTATTCCCATGTTCATTACAGCATTCCCAATAGCCAAGATACAGAAACACCCTAAGTGTCCCTCAACGGATGAGTGGATAAAGACAATGTGGCATATATATGCGATGGAAGATTATTCATCCTTGAAAAAGAAGTAAATCCTGTTATGTGCAACAACATGGATGAACCTGGAGGACACTATGCTAAATAAAATAAAGCAGACAAAGAAAGATAAATGTTGTATGGTATCAGTTATATAAGGAATCTAAAAGACAGGGAAAAGAAGTCAAACTCATAGAAACAGAGTAGAAAAGTGATTGCCAGATGCTTGGGGGAACTAAGAACAGGTTGGTGAAAAGGTACAAAATTTTAGTCATAAGATGAAGAAGGTCTGTGGATCTAAAGCATAACATGGTGGTTATAGTTAATAACACTGTAGTGTGTAATTGAAATTTGCTAAGAGATTAGAACTTAAATGTTTTCATAAAAAAACAAAGAGGTTGGTAAATGTGGAGGTGATGGATGTGTTAATGAACACGTCGGGGATAAACCTTTCACAACATATATTGATCAAATCATGATGCTGTGCACTTCAAATGTTTTATAATGTTGTCAATTACAGTTCAGTAGAGGTGAAAAAAGTTTGAAATTTACATGACTTTACGGAAAGGATTAAGAAATATACACTTGGAACTAGAATTCAATGTGTTTTTTTAAGTATATTAATTATATTAGGAACCTGTGTGAATGGTATCTTGGCTTATTGCTTTTCATTGTTTATTGAATTCTCAGTGCATTAAACATAATACCTACAAAGGACAGAGAGAAAGAAGGGCAAGATTTCCCATGTTCATATTTTGAGTCTTGTTTTTTCAATTTTTATTTATTTATTTTGAGAGAGAGCTAGAGAGTGAGTGAGTGTGTATGAGACGAGGAGGGGCAGAGAGAGAGAGAGAGAGAGGGAGAATCCCAAGCAGGTTCCATGCTGTCAGTGCAGAGCCTGACATGGGGCTTGATCCCGTGAACCATGAAATCATGATCTGAGCCAAAATTGAGTCAGACACTTAATTGACTGAGTCACCCACCCACATTTTGAGTCTTATGCAAAAGTATCTTCAACCTTTCACACAAGCTGACACTCTCAACTCTAGAGAAAGATGACAAAACACAAGAATCTTCTATCCTCATTTTACCTCCTACCTGTAACTACTTTCAAAAAATCCCTACACAGAACAAAGTTATTAACCCCAACAAAGTAGGAAATTGGCAACATGTACAATTGCAGTGAGAGTTGGAGACTTCTACATCCTAATTTTCCATAATTATTATATGGACTATATAAGATGACTGCTTTTCCCTCTTCTTATGACCCTCAACATCTCACTGAGCTCCTTGACCAAAATTCTTTGATAAAATAGATAATTTCAGGAGGCAGTGTGTTTACCTTCGTACACGTTCCACTTTGTCATCTGTCCGAAGATATTTCTTGGCATTTTCTCCTTTGCCAAAGCCTACACAGTCTTCTGGGTTGGCAAAAACCTATTCCAAATACCAAGGAATAAGAAACGTTGTTCAAATACCAAATAACAGGTGAGTATTCTACCTGATAAGTTATTTGGATTTTAACAGAAGAAATACAGGCATCCAGATTGGCCCTTAGGAAAAAATTCAGAGCTCAAGCACAGGTAAGGGTCTATACTTTAAATCTGCATTTTTATTAACAGTCCAAAATTTTTTTTAAAGAAAAGAATAAATAGGGACTTAAATAAAAACCAACGTATAAAAATAGCAAAAAGGAACCATAAAGGGAAAAGAGAGCATAATTTTAAGTTATCATTCACTATTATTATGGTGAATTGGCATTTTTTTTCATAGTGATGTTGATATAACTTATCTCAAGGGTATTAACATTTCCAACTGACTGGTTCATAGGAAAGTCGTAAGTTTACCAGCCAAGGATGTTAGAGAACGGGCAAGAAACATAAAAGAGTGAGGGGCAGGAAATGTATTTTGTACTTTGTTAGGATATGTGTATCTCTTTTCTTTTGCTGAATTAACACTTTGGGTTGAATAATATAGTGAAATATAAGAAGTTGAATTGCATTCCTATAAAGGACATGTTCTACGGCATATATTCATTTATTTCTTCCTGCAATGATTATGCTCTTTGCTATGACTTCCCCATCCCTTGAAACTTGAAAAATGCATTTAAGAAATATTTAAGTATGCTCCACTGCTTAATAATTCAAAGCAAGGAAAAACATGAACTACAAAATTAGCCTAATTTACACTTAGAAATCCATAAATATTATAATATTTTTCTTAATATGATATAAACATTTATTTCAGATTAAGATGTTGAAGAGAACTGATGAGAAAGGACATGATACAGGATCAGCTCTTGAAGTCAGCTCTGTCTGGCACACACTAGATGTTCAATAAACATGTTTCAAACAAGTAAACAAATGTATTACAATGGCAAGTGCATGAGATTTGAGTTTAAAGCAGTCTGAATTAGAATCTCAGCATCACCCTTTATTGGTGCATAACGTCTCTGATCTTCAGTTCCTCAACTGTAAAATGGGGGGGCTAACCCTCATTTCCCGTGATAATATGAACGATGGTGTAAAATGATCCTATGATTTCACACATACCAAGAGCACCACACGGCTACATATCATTGGTATTCCACAAATCTGAGTTCCTTTCTCTTTTCCTTATAAGACAGGGAACATTTCTGCTATGCTGTGTGCCATGTTTCTAGAGGACACTGTGGAGCTGGTGGTAGGCAACTACCTTACTGCTTGCTGCTCTAACACCTGGACCTATTAGAGCCTTAAACATGTCTGTGTATGCCCGCGTTAAAATGTAAATGTCCTTGGGAAGGAATTATACCTCAAGACAGTAACAGGGAAATATCTTAAGGATGACTGTGAGCTCTAGACAAAAGCAAGTCTCTGGACAAAAACTCAGGACAGGCACTCCTAGAGAAATAGGTGTTTCCAGGAAGTAGTTGCTGACGAGGGACGACACCAATGAAAATAGTTTCTCTGTCAAGGTAGCTTTGCTCTACCCCCCTTACTGTGTTAGAAACCCTGCTTGAGTACAGGATATATGTTCCAAAATCTTTCTAATACCTTCCCCAACCCTCCATTTTAGGAAAAAATCACATTCTTATAATGCTGGGCAGAAATAGCATCTACTTAAGAAGTTGAAACTACACAAAATTCAAATGTCTTGTCCCAGTCATAAAAGACTCTATTGATAATCATAAGAACTTAATTCTGTCCCCAAAGGTATATCCTTCACCTGTCATAGAACTGAAGACACCACTTAACTGTCTGGAAAATGACTATTTTCTAAACTCTAGCAGGCAAAATTAACTCCAAAATTATAGAACGTTTCCTTGAAAACTTTGATACTACAGGAATCTCATATACTAATATGAGGAACATACAGGAATCTCAGGAATCTCATACACTAAGAAGCATGGAATCTGCTTACAGAATACAGGAATCTCATATACTAAGCAGCATGACAAAAGGTAAAAGCCACAATGAAAACAACCACTTAGTAGTTTCCAGGAGAAAGTGCCTGTTCCATAAATATATCAGATGCATCTGTACCAAATGACTGCATAATGCATTTGCAATATTAAACAACGTGCCATTGGGCTTTACCAAAAAAAAAAAAAAAAAGTAAATTAAGAAAATTGTTTTTCCAAATTTCAAGTCTTAAAGGAAAATATCACCCCCTAAATGTCTTACCTTTCTTGTCAATCTAAAGAATGCAGTTGCAGTACTCATAAACATCATTTTTGAAAGAATAATCGTTGTATAGGAAGCAAAGGCCATGAATACTTCATTTTCCATAAGTTCAGTGAGGTCAACCATTTTTTCAATTTTGGTCTGGAATCTTAAAAATATTTCAGACAAGATAGGAAAAGCAGACATAAATACCCCAAATAACTTGATAGTCACATAATGTACTTACATTGCAGCATTAACTATATTGTTCTTAAAAAAGGATCTTGGGTTTATTCACAGAAGAAATCATCTTTTTTTCAATTTCAAAATAAATAGTATCAGGTTGTTTTCTAGTTCTATAACATTAAGCTTGAAGATATCAAACAGACATGGAGCGAAAATGAAAATGTAGGGGTATGAGAAGCAAAGATAAATGGGCAAAATTCCATAGAGACTAAAATCATATTTTTGCATCAAACTGCAAGCTGGACCCAAAAGACCAGAGTTCATGGACTGATCTCATTAGAAACATCAAATTATGTACATAGTAGCACCATTAATGTTTGATTGGGAATGCCTAAATTCTAATACACGTCCTGCTTTAGAAACCCAGCTTATAGCTTTTTGCCATTCCAATAGTGTTTAGGATCCCAGGCTACAAGATTTGAATTCCAGTCCCACCATTTGGTTAACTTTGGTTCAGAGATTCGACCTCTCTGAAACGAAATTCTTCATTTATAAGATAGCAATAGTAACGGTTCCTAACTTACTGGTTTGTTGCCAGGATTTAATTGAGATAGCATGTGGAATAAATTTATACTTAGCACAGCACCTGGCCCATGGAACACCCTCAGTAAGGTTTATTATATTATGATCATCATTATCAGCATGATTATGGTCATCATCAGTACCAACACAAGTGAAGAAGGGGAAGCAGGATATTAGAAACAAAATGCTAGGCAAATGCAAAGTAAGGAATTGGCATTGATGGTACTTTCATAGAAGGAATAAGGGAAGAAAGATTATCTTTAATATTTTAAATTTAATTTAATTTATTCTATTTTATTTTATTTTTGAGGAAGAGAGCGAGCACACGAGTGAGGAGGGGCAGAGAAAGAAGGGGACAGAGGATCCTTAATGACAGCAGGGAGCATGACTTGGGGCTTGAACTCATGAACCATGAGATCATGACCTGAGCCAAAGCCAGACGTTCAATTGACTGAGCCACCAGATGCCCCAGGAAGATTATCTTTATATAAGTCTTCAGGTTACTTCACATTGCAATGAATGTTACTATCTGTCTGGAGTTGGAAGTATAATTGGGAATGTACTCAGAAGGAAAGCTAAGATAGACCGGTGATACTGAAGTCAAAGTGGGTAGGGATTAAGTAAAGTTTCAAATTTAAATTTCCTACCCTATCTGGTAGCCATTCTCTTTAATGTCCTCTCATTCTATGATCAGCCCTGCTATCTGCTTCTTCTGTCTTGTCCACATAAACACACATCTTTTCTCATATCCACCCTTGGCATGTAGTACTGTCTCTTATACGCAATGTCCACTCCTGCCTTTAAAACTCAACCCCTGAATGCCACCTTACTAGAGTGACATCTACCAAATTCTGATCATTCTATCCATCTACCAATAATCTATAAATTTATATCTCTTCTTATACTGTGTTACTGGTCATCCTGTGTCTACGCATTGCTGTTAGTGTGATCGAAACAACATACATATACGCTTAATTTTGTAAGAGCTCACTAGGTATCCAATTCTGTCATGTACTTTATATGCATTATTTAATGTTTGTAACCATACCATTACAGTCCTTATATCTATATCCATTCCATAGATGAAGCAAATGTGACTCCAAGATGTTAAGCAGCCAAGTTAGGACGCAAACCCATGACTATGACTTCATATCTTGTACACTAACTACACTGTACTATCTTCTTCAAGAGACTGCAAACTGCTGGGGTGCCTGGGTGGCTCAGTCAGTTAAGCACCCAACTTCAGCTCAGGTCATGATCTTGCAGTTCACGAGTTTGAGCCCCGCGTGGGGCTCTGTGCTGACAGCTCAGAACCCGAAGCCTGCTTGGGATTCTCTCTCTCTGCCCCTCCTCTGCTCACACTCTGTCTATCTCTCTCAAAAATTAAAAAAAAAAAGAGAGAGAGAGAGAGAGACTGCAAACTGTTTAATTCTCATTCAACTAACATTGATTGAATGCCTGCTCTGTGGCCAGCTGGCATCTGTTATCTTGCATCTGTTATCTTGTTTCCTCTTCCAATGACGCCACAGGGTAGGTACTATTATTCCCATTTTTCAGATAAAGAAACCAAAGCTTCCCAAGTAACCCCTGTTTTACAAGGTAGGCTGAAAATGTACTTTGGATTTAAGCAAACAGAAACTATATGTCCCCATTTAAAAAACAAAAACAAATACATACAATAAACTAATCCACCTCCACAGGTCAGTAGTCTTGAAAGCACAGAATGTTATATAAGCTCTCAGTGCAAGACAATACTTTCAGTGCCATTTAACGTATCTGATCTTGTTCCACTAGTGGGGGCAGGGGTGGGGAGGAAGTCATGAATAAACTGCACTATCCCTCAGAGTTCATGTAATTAGCTTAATAAGGGATCCCTAAGCCTCTGGACAGAGATCTGAAGAAACATAGCAGGAATGTTAATTTAAAAAAATTGAGAAAAGTTTATCAAGTAGGAATTGTTGTTATTTAACAATAATTTTACATCTAAAACAGTTTCTGTAGGTCTCTACGAATGTTTGCAGAATGAAATTTATTTAGCAGTGGAATGCCCAGAGAATGGTCTTCCCTTTGAGAAAATTGGTATTGAAAAAGTAGAGGGGTGCCTGGGTGGCTCAGTTAAGCATCCGACTTCGGCTCAGGTCATAATCCCACAGCTCGTGGGTCCGAGTCCCTCATCCAGCTCCGTGCTGACAGCTCAGAGCCTGGAGCCTGCTTCAGATTCTGTGTCTCCCTCTCTCTCTGCCCCTCCCCAGCTCGCACTCTGTCTCTCTCAAAAATAAATAAACATGAAAAAAAAATTTTTTTTAAGAAAAAGTAGAGAAAAAGTGGAAGCTTTCCAGAACAGCTGGTGGTAAAAGCACACAAAGATGTCAGCAGTTGGAGGAAAAGGGCAATGAGAGGTTTTTTTTCTTTAAATGTGAACAACACATTGAAAGCGCACCTCACACAAAGTTTTTCCAACACGGAGAATGTGGCTGAACTCCTCAGGTCTGTGGTTTGGGGAAATGGGCCAATGCCAAGCTTCTGATTTCATACCACAAACCACCTCTCAGAGACCTGAGGGCCAGGTGAGGAATAATGAAAGTAAGACATTAAGAGATAGAGAAGTGATTCATGGCATGGAATAAAATGATGCCGGACTAGACTTTTTTTCAAAGCTGATTTGTCAGTAAGTTGCCTTGAGCCCACGTCATGGCTGGACACTGTAGTCAAAATGCAATTACTGAAAGCTTTTTACTAGAAAAGGTTGCCAGGAGGGAGGAGAGCAATATAGTAGTACTAATAATTAAAAGAGTAAAATGTTAGGTGTTTTGAGTATTCTAGGAGTGAGGTACAAATCCAAGTTGGTTATGAATTATGGAAAATAAAATATTACGGGGCACCTGGGTGCTTTAGTTGGTAAAGCCTCTGACTCTTGATTTTGGATCAAGTCATTATGTCACAGCTTATGGGATTAGGCCCCACATCGGGGTCTGCATTGTCAGTGCAGGCCCTGCTTGGGATTCTCTCTCTCCTTCCCTCTGTCCCTTCCCCACTCTCTATCTCAAAATAAATAAATAAACATTAAAAAAAGAAAATAAAATATTACAATGATGTCATATTTGTATAGTGTACTGTTCCTTTCATTGTCCATCATGGGTCAGCACAGCAGAGAATACCTCCATCATTTTTGCCAGAGAGTAGGGCTCGGTCCCCTAAGGTAGAGGTGACTGCTTCTCCTCTGAAGGGACAAGGAGAAGAGTGTTGAGCACACAGAGACTCTGGAACTAGACTAGAGTCCTGGTGAATTAGATTCTGCCACTTACTGGTGGGGATTTAACTTCTCGGGGACTTACTTACCTCTCCTGTATAATGAGGTTAATACTTCCTTTCTCACAGGATTCTTGTGAGTGTCAAATGAGTAAAGTCTGAAGATCTTGGAAAAGTACTCGGACCTGGTAAGTGCTATATAAGCATTTGGTAAATAAGTTCCTACTTTGGCACTGTCCTAAGCGCTGAGGAGATCATTTTAGAGTTTTCAAAAAGCTTTTACATGATGTCACTTGATCCAGAAAACTCTAAGGTAGTTGGAGCAAGTCATATTTGTCTCTGCCTTTAAGGTATAAGGAAACCGAGGCCTGGGGAGGTAGAGTGAGTAATCTGACCCAAATTCACAGTAGAGGGACCAAGACTAGAATCCAGTTTTCTTAAGTGTTCAGCTCATCATGGACTATCCACCATCAAGGCTAAGAATTCTAGACTACTTTGGTTTTCTGGGAGTCTTTTTCTGCCCAATCTCATCTTCCTACCTTGCCGTCCCCACCCAACACCATGCCTACCCCCATTGTATCTATTACAGTTGAGTCTATCTCTCAACTATGGACTATTCCTCTTGTCTTTACAGGCTCTTGGCCAAAAGGACAAAGTTCTTATTTATGGTGGCCTTGCAACATCAATATTGCGAAACACACAAAAAATCTGGGCACACATCTCCGGAGCCATGACTCCGCAACTTTTCACCTTCTAAAACAAATAGAACGCTACCACAAGATAAAGAAAAAAGATAATTCAATGGCCTTTTAGCTGGTTATCAATTCTAGAATTTCTGGACGGCTTGAGGCGACTGCAGCCCTGGCCTCCTATATTTCAGAACCCAGGTGCCGGGAGGAAAACGCTGAGGGATCTGGGTGGATGTGGGGTAAGGCTGTTCTCAGGGGCCAGTGCTGACCTCCCTTCCCAGCCTCAGTGACTAATAAAGTCCGCTCTCAAACAAACCCTTAGAAAAACTGTACTTGTCCACCACAGAGCAATATTCAAATTTGGACTATTTGTCGTTTTAAAAAATGACCAAAGATGGTCAACGAACACACATAGTCCTCTTATTTTGGAAACAGCACAGGACCACAAATCCTATTATAATCTACCCTAACTCCCAAGGCAGGAAGCCGCCAGGGGATGCAAAAGGTGTGTGTAGCTTGGTTCTAAGGCCCTAAGAACTCTAGTCTTACATGGCTGAAAGGCTGTAACCTGAGGGTCTGGGGGAATTTTCCATCTGCCGTACAACAATGCTTGATTACAACCCACTTGGCATTCCCTTGGAGAGAAAACAGGCAGAAGGCAAAGGAGAAAATAAGAGTGCCCAGACTACCAAGAGGCCTTGGGACTATTTCAAAGGAAACAAGGAGATGGGAGATTTACATGCACCCTTCTCTCCACTGCCCCAGTCCAGTGATAGCAATACTGTCTGAGGCCTCAACTCCCAAATCAGAATTTCCCACGGCTTCTGCCTCTGGACTGGGGAGCTGGCTACAACATTACAAAGTTTAACCTATGTCCTCCTGCACTTTGCGGCTGCTGTGGCCGTTGTGGTTATCTCATTATCATTAGACTTGCTGGTGTTTTTCTTGCCTGTGAAAGTGAACCACGAGGAGCAAGTTTTTCCAGTATTTCCGGAGGTGGGAAAGCCAACTTGGCCCAGGGCTGCAGGAATTCACACTCTCAGGGTGAACAGACGTTGCTTCAACGGTAGCACCTTCACATATGACTACAACTTGCACCTACTTTTCATTCTCCCTAAGTTCCAGGGGGCCCATTCAAAGTGGACGTTCCTCTGGCTTGAGAATAAAACATGAGTAACTCACCACTTAAACTCAAGAAAGACTGACTCTCTCAAGTTTCTTTCCCGGAGTTTGACAAAGGGGAAAACTTACCTACAAGGGAGGAGGAGCTCAGCTCCCTTTCGGAGGTGACAGATTGGAAAGCCAGCGCGTAGCAGCTAAATGGAGCAAAGGAGTTTCACGCGGGCAAAGACCACTCCAGCCCACACCCGCCTCCTGCAAGGCTCCTGCCCGCCCACCACCCTCTCGGTGCCCTCTCCTTCCGCATCCCCTGCCCGGCACGTACAGTGAATCCGAGTAGGAATCCAGCCACAAACCTGTCCCCAGCGGGCGTGTCGCGCTGCCACCGCGGGGCGTTCACAGCGCGGGCAGACGGGACAGCAGGCAGGCGCCCTACCTACTCTGCTAATTTCCTGGTACTCGCGCTGCAGCTCCAGAAGCAGGACTCCCAGCCCTGCGAAGCACCTCCCCCAAGTCACCCGATTGTTGTGCGAGGGAGGAACCGCGGCCCATGCGTTCCCCGCTGGAACCTCCTCCGCTGCGCTCGGGTCGAAGCCCTGCCCCCCCCCCCCCCCCGCCCGCGCTGTGTCCCCTATTCGGGGGGTGGGGGTGTGAGCGGTTAGTATAGGACCTTGGTCTCCTCGGACCTTTCCAATGTGGGAGTGGAAAGCAAGGAAAAGGCAGGTGAGTCCTAGTTAGCTGAAAACAGTTTTTAAAAGGTTTTACTGTCGCGTTTTTGAAAGCTTTAAAGCTTTATAGAAGATTTAAATCTCTGGGGGAGAAAACAAAACCTGATTAGAAATCATTGATAAAATTGCCTTCCAGTGAACTTCGCTTTGCCTGAGCACGTGGCAGGCAAAAGCTGGCAGGGACACCATATAACATTTAGTAAAGAGCACCTATAGTCTTCCAAATCTGGGATCCCAAGCAACTTGCTTCCTCACTCTGTCCCCTCTTGTTCAGGGTCCAAACTGGATTTAGAGGAGATTATATTGGATCAGTTGATTACACAATCAGCTTAGTACGGTTTTTCAGGGACATTTAGGGAGTATTTTAGGGAGGCATGGTTATTCTAACGTCAATATCTAGATTAGGGATATTTCCAAGCTTCCTAGTCCCCACAAAAATATTTATGGATCTAGCTTCCCTGGTTTTATCTAAAACCATTTAAGGATTTATGTTTGCAATCTATGTTACTTCTCTCCTGGTAATACTTCTCACACATTTACCACCTCCTGTGTAGTATACTGCCTTTTCTTTTTCTTTTTTCTTTTTTTTTTCATCCTAATTTTACCTACTTCAGGTTCTAAGGAGTGCCCTCAGGACTAGCTGTCCAGGATTTGATGGACAAGTCCTTGTTCTACCAAAAAGGGAAGTAAGACTTACCAGTTTGCTCTAGGAAGCAGAAATTAATCACAAGTCTGAGAACAACTTCTGTACAAGCATCTCAGTAGGAGTATTTGGGACTCTAGCATCAGTGCTTCATTTTCAGGTCTGTATCTTTGAAAATTATACTTGTTTACTTATCTCAGTAAAGTGTTCTGGAACCTGTCTATAACGCTAACAGGAGTAGGACGGACTTTGAGATGAATTCTCGCCATAGGAGGTTAGTACTCTTTTCATCTATTAGGAGGTGATACAGCCCAAACCATAATATTACAGACAAAGGCACAGAGAGCTATTATTAAGTAACTTTATCTCTAGAATTCCAGTTGAGCAGTTCTAACATGTTTTTGAAAAGAAAGGAGCAAAAGGAGCACCTGACTCATCTGATGCTCTAATTATAAAATGTATCCAAACTTAACTAATCAATGAAGAAACCGTGAGCTCCTGCTATCAATAAACCATGAGCAATTATTGCCTGTTATATATATGACACTGTCTTTAGTACAATGTCAACCCTTGGCAGTAATTAATTTAATTCAAAAGCCATTTAAGAAGTGAATTCAAAGCACTTGGCTTGATGCTAAAATCTGAAACTAAGATAAATAGCATCAGATAATTTTGCTCAAGGAGTTTATAATCTAGAAAACAAAGACAATGGCCAAAAATGTAAGAAGGCGACCAGACTTGAGGAAGAAAATATTTCCGTTTAGAAATGAGAATGATAATTGGGGTATGAACTAGGGCAATAAAGAATTGACACCTTTGGGGGGCGCCTGGGTGGCGCAGTCGGTTAAGCGTCCGACTTCAGCCAGGTCACGATCTCGCGGTCCGTGAGTTCGAGCCCCGCGTCAGGCTCTGGGCTGATGGCTCGGAGCCTGGAGCCTGTTTCTGATTCTGTGTCTCCCTCTCTCTCTGCCCCTCCCCTGTTCATGCTCTGTCTCTCTCTGTCCCAAAAAATAAATAAAAAACGTTGAAAAAAAAAAATTTAAAAAAAAAAAAAAAAAAAAAAAAAAGAATTGACACCTTTGGGGCGCCTGGGTGGCTCAGTCGGTTAAGCTTCCAACTTTGGCTCAGGTCCTAATCTCATGGCTCATGGGTTCCAGTCCCCGGGTTTCAGTCCCCCTCGTGCTCTGCACTAATATCTCAGAGCCTGCAATCTGCTTCCTATTCTATGTGTGTGTGTCTCTCTCTGCCCCTCCCCTACTCACACTCTGTCTCTCTCAAAAATAAACAAACATTTAAAAAATGAAAATAAAGTTTTTATCCAATTTGTTTTACCTTGGGTAAAGGGAGGGGTTCAGACTTTGAACCCTTCTCTTCATCATTGTTTTAAGTCTATAATAAAATCTTTCAGGGAAGTCCTATCCAAGCTCCAGGACAAGTAATTCCCTAGTAAATATTAAAACAGTTTAAAAGGTCAGTGATTTGGGGGTGGGGAGAGCAGTGGTCATTCAGCACAGTAGCTGCCACAGCAAAGACAAAGGAAATCAAATCAGAAAGGTCTAGAAGAATAAAGCATTTGCAATCTTGCAGTTCTTGCCTTTTAAAAAATCCACAGAGGAGAAATATCAGAAAGGACTGACATCACTACAAGGCATGGCTTACTGTAAGTGGAAGGGATCAGGTGCCCATCATTTCTTGTAATTATTTTAGATTTTTTTTTTTTCCAAATCCACAGAAAACGTGTCCCTATAATCTGAAACTAAGGGGGCATATCCTTCTTGAAGATTTGAGTAAACATGCCTGAGAACTTTTAAGAAAAGTGAAATAAAAATAAGCAACATTCTAAGCATACAAATTTTATTTTAGAATTATAATGTGCTTTTTAAAAGTATACTAGAGGGGTGGCTCAGTCAGTTAAGCATCCCACTTCAGCTCAGGTCATGATCAACTCTTGATTTCAGCTGATGTCATTATCTCACCGTTTGTGAGTTCAAGCCCTGTGTTAGGTTCTGCACTGACAGCTCGGAGCCTGGAGCCTGGATCATGTTCTGCGTCTCCCTCTCTCTCTGCCTCTCCCCTGCTTGTGTTCTCTCTCTCTCAAAAATAAATAAATAAACAATTAAAAAATAAATAAATAAAAGTATACTAGATTGTTTATTTCTTCCAACAATCCTGTAACAGAGTTCTTATTTTTTTTATTTTTCCTACTATATATATATATATATATATATATATATATATATACACACACACACACACACACATATATATACACTGTGAGATAATTCCGGAGCATTTTGGGTTTTACCAACTTCTGACATAAACTCTGAATCTACTACCTACATAAGGTAAAAGTAGCTACAATGAGAGAAACAGGACTAAAGAATAACAAAACTCATGAAACTAATCAAGAGAATATGGCAAAGGTATAGGATAGGCAAGTAGGTCAAAAGAATGGAATACAGTCCAGAAATAGAATCACACTGAATCAGTCAATTGATTTCCAACAAGATGCCAAAGCAATTCAATGGAAAAAGGGATGTTTTCAACAAGTGGAGCTGTAACAACTAGACAGCCATATTTAAAAAAATAATGTACTTTAACTCTAGTTCACACCATACACAAAGATTAATTCAAGATGGATCATAGACTTAAAAACTAACACCATAAAACTTCTAGAAGAAAACAGGGAAATACCTTGGGGGTGAGCAAGGATTTCTTAGACCACACACAAAAAGCACTATCTATAAGAGAGGAAAAATTGATAAGGTGAACTTCATCAAAATTAAAATCTTCTAATCAAAAAATATCATTAAGAAAAATGAATAGGCAAGCTATAGGCTGGAAAAAAATATTCTCAAAACATTTATCTGATGAAGAACTTGTATGCAAAATATACAAAGAATACCTATAACAATAATTAAGAGACAGAAGTATACAATTAAAACTAGAAAAATGTGCAAGAGATTTAAATAGACAATTCACAAAAGAAGTTATATAAATGCCCAGGGTCATATACAAAGGTACCTGATGTCATTAGTATTCAGAGATATGCAAATCAAAACCACGATGAGATACTTCTTCCCAAACATTAGAACAGCAAGAATTAAAAAGACAGAGAAAATAAAATATTGATCACGGTGTGAAGCAAGTGAGATTTTTAAAATTTTTTTTAATGTTTATTTATTTTTGAGAGAGAGAGGCAGACAGAGAGGAGCAGTAGAGAGAGGGAGACACAGAATCTGAAGCAGGCTCCAGGCACTGTGCTGTTAGCACAGAGCTCGACGCGGGGCTTGAACTCATGAACCATGAGATCATGACCTGAGCCGAAGTTGGATGCTTAACCGACTGAGCCACCCAGGTGCCCCAGCAAGTGAGATTTTTATAAATTGACTGTGAGAGTATAAAATGTAACACCCACACTAGGAAAACTCTTGTAGTTTCTTATAATCATAGATCCAGGCTATAATCCAATAATTCCATGCTGAGGTATCATTCAACAGAAATGAGGACATATAGACACAAAAAGAATTGTTTAAGAATTTTTTTGCAGCTTTATTTATAATTGCTGAAACTTGGGGAAAATTAAATGTCCATCAGCAGAAGAATGGAAAACAAATTGTGGTAACATTCACATAAAAATACTAACTAGGTCAATATAAACAAAATAAAAAGAAACAACCAACACAGAAAAAAACACATCGGGGTGCCTGAGTGGCTCAGTCGATTAAGTATCCCACTTCAGCTCAGGTCATGATCTCATGGTTCACAGGTTCAGGTTCCAGCCCCATGTCAGTCTCTATGCTGTCTGCACGCAGCCCACCTCAGATCCTCTGTCCCCCTCTCTGCCCCTCCCCTGCTTGGGCATACTCTCTCTCTCTCTCTCTCTCTCTCTCTCTCTCTCTCTCTCTCTCTCTCAAAAATAAATAAACATTTAAATAAATATTAAATAAATAAACATTTAAAAAAAGAAAGCAAAATACAAAAGACTGTATCCTGTAAAATTTTATTTATGTGAAGTTCAAAGAAAAAGAAAGCTAATCTGTGACAATAGAAATGAGAAAAGTGGTTATTTACAATCGGATGGGGTACCAATTGACTGAAAAAGAACCTAAGAAAACTTTCTGGAGTGATGGAAATGTTCAGGATATCTACATGAGAGTACTCGTTTATCAAAACTCAATGAACTATACATGTAAAATCTATATACAAATTATATATAATTCTCTGTGTACAAATTATACTTCAATAACAAATTAATTTTTTAGGTTTTTAGTGTTTATTTTTTTGAGAGAGAGACAGGGACAGAGCACAAGCAGGGGAGGGGCAGAGAGAGAGACACACACAGAACTCGAAGCAGGCTCCAGACTCCGAGCTGTCAGCGCAGAGACTGATGTGGGACTCAAACTCACAGACCATGAGATCATGACCTGAGCCGAAGTCAGATGCTAAACCTACCGAGCCACCCAGGCACCCCTCAATAACAAATTAATTTTAAAAAACTATGAATTCTTGGGGCACCTGCGTGGCTCAGTCAGTTAAGTATCCAACTCTTGGTTTCAGCTCAAGCCATGATTTCATGGTTTGTGGGATTGAGCCCTACGTTGGGCTCTGTGCTGGCAGTGTGCAGCCAGCTTGGAATTCTCTCTCTCCCTGTCTCTCTGTCCCTCTCCCCTACTCGCACATGCATTCTCCCTCCCTCTCTCTCTTTCTCAAAAAAAATAATAAACATTTTTTAAATTTATGAATTCTACGAAAGGAGGCAATGGGCTAAACCTAAAATAATTGCATATTCACCTCTATCAGTTCCTTCTTAATATTGGTTTGAAACTATTGAAGGAAAATGTAGGTAAATATGTTACAGAGGAAACTGTGAACTCCTTGTTTATTTCTGTGCTTCTCCCTCCTCCATAGAAACAGTAGGTATTGCTTGTTTTTCCCAGAAAAGGGATATTCTTAAGTGCAGTTGTCTGCCAAGGATTAAGCAGGACATCATCCCTTTCACTGAAGCAGTCACATAGCAACACCTAATCCAGCCAAGATTCTCTGGCAAATGTGGCCGGCAACATGGAGACATAATTCTTCATTTGTAGGATTAATGCTAACTTCTCCGGCACATACCACTACACTCATTCATGGATGCTACTATAAGTCCAGGGAAGGCATCCTGACACTCCAGTTTAGTTACATAATTTAGGTTAATTTAACCAAGCCCTTCAGTGTAGGTGATATATTGGAGACTTTAAAACACTGAATTCCCAGAAGCAAACGTGAAAATATTTCAAGTTTAGAAAATAAGCACTATGCACCATTTGCTAATATCTCCGTAATTGCTCTTGCTTCTTTCACATCATATAAGCTTACTGACAGCAATAACCAGAATGTACTAATCCCATCATTTCTACCATGGAGCCTCTGTTACAAATATTAGAGCCTTCCATGTGCTGAGAGAAATCACTTGGCAAATCTCGTAGAGCCTACATTTTTTTCCTGCCAAACCTGTTTAAAAGTCTTCTTTTTCTCAGTTTTGATTTAGTAACTTTAGATCTCTGCATTATGTTGTGTTTTGCACGGAGCTATTGACTTCAGCTAAGGAACCGTGAACAATAATTATTTTGCATGACTAAGCTCTGGTACACCATTGTCAGACAGGCACTTTACGGTACCAGTAGTTTCAAAATTTAGAACAGAACTGTCAAACAAGCAAATGCCTACACCAAAGACTTCTATTTTCAAGCTACAGGCATGAGTTCTATGATGTGCAGTAATAGAGTGAATCTTTGTGCTCTTGTGAACGCTCCTGACTTGACAGTCCTAGAAACGAAAGCTGGTTTCTTTCTAGAACAGATATATCAGTGGTAGCAACAATACAAATTTTCAAGCAAGTCTCAGGTATGGCATGAGTGCTGGAAACGGGAGACTTGGGCACTGAGATTATTAAATGCTAAGAAGTACTGTATTTATGATGAGCACAGAACAACATACCTCAAACTGAGAACATCTGATTTGGCTCATCTTAGTTGGACATCTTTCCAACCATTTCAGAAAACATTCAGAGGGTTACCAGTTTATACGAACTAAAATTTTTATCCTAGAAATCATATAAATCTAATAGAAATGTTTCTCAACATTTTAAAAAGCCCAAGAATGGAGCACATTACAGCAAATATTCATAGACAGGGACATAGATTTTCTATAAATTAAATGTATTTTACTCTTTCAGCACAGCCAGGTATGACCCATCAGGAACACAGGCCAAACAATTTCTGTTTAAAAGTTGACATTCTACCCTTTACACTTTTACAACACTTCAATTTTTTTCCAAAGGTCTTTTCTTCCACTGATAATTTGATTCTTAAAACAGCACTTTAGAACAAGTATTACCTTCTTGGCATAGATTTAAAAACTTAAGAACAGAGGTTAAATGACCTTGAAATGTGCTATGATCATTGAAAAAATAAAGGGAAGGATGGGGAACATGGATAAGATGCCTCTCAGATGCCTCTGTCTTTAAATATTTCCTTTTTATTGACCCAGGCCAGTGTTCAGGCTCTCCGAAATAAATTCATACTAATCTATTTTTGTTGATTTATAAATCAGAATTCTTATATTAAATAAAAAGAGGAAGTTCTGCCTTCCCTTTGGCCAGACTAGTCCTACCTACATTACAATGTACTCCTTTTCTAAGTGGGAAACCAATGGAGAAATAATAAATTGTCCAGAACAAAGGAAATACTTCACCAGGTTGTAGTAGAACTTGGAAAATGATCTCAGGTGCCCTTCAGGGGATACCTTCCATGTGACCACAGAAATATTACCACAATTTTTAACTGGATTCTCCAATTTATCTTATGTCCCCACCAGTGTAGCCTACCCAGCTCTGCCTATTTGGACTTTCTGGAACACAGCTCTGATAAAGTCACTCTCCTATACAAGAAATTCAAGATAGGATTCAAGAAACAATGATTTCAACCGGCCTACCTTTCCAATCTCATCTGTAGGATGCATTATATTACAGTAAAAGTAAAATATTGGGAAATGGACTGGACTTTCTTACTTCATTTGGTCAACTTCTGGGACATCTAAATCTTGATGTAATACGGAAATAAGTTGGACCTGCACCCAGCTATAATAGTAGCCAAAGGAACTTCTCTTTGAAAAGAGAATAAAGGACTCATTGGAAATTGCTAACGAGACATTTTGAAAATAGACAATAAATCCTAGTTATACATATGTGAAACTATAAAATTTGTATTATGGAAAATTTTTAGTTTACTAAAACTCATGCCTTTCCTGAAACCCTCAAAAGGAGGTGGCAACTAAAAAAGAGAGATTTTAAATAACTCTATAGAAGATAGAAGAGAGATAAAAAGAAGAAAGGGTTGCTAGAGCAGAAACCTTACAAACCAGAGCCAGTAGGTCAGCAGGAGCTATTGGAGAAAAGATTGAGAAGGGGATAGGTGGCTGGGGAAGAGAGGAGCTTCAGAAGAAGAACAGATGTAACCAATGAGGATTCTCATCAGGATTTCAGGCACAATGTGTAATGTAACCTTCCTTCTCTTTCATTCCCCATATAGTCCTTAGTAAAGTATCCAACTCTCTCCAAAGTCTTAGGGAGTTGATTTTCTTTGTGGAACTCCTAAGAGGTGCTGAGTTGGCCTCCAACAAACAGATTGAGAATGTAGAGGGCCCTTGAACACAGCCATGTCTTGCTTAAACCACTAACGTACAATGAATATAGAGCAACTCTGATGACAGTTCCAAGTCCTCCTTGGGAAGAAAATGGCAATAATTGGATTCAATCACTCAATAACTGGCAATAAGTTGATCCAGAATGATTTTTCCCCCTATATATTCTACTCTATTTTTGTCCAGCAAAACCCATGCTGCATCTTGCTTTAGAAATTTTACTGTGATATCTTGGTCTTTACTTGGGCACTTGCCCTTAGTGCAGTCCATATATACGGAAGTCTATTTATAGCTTCTATGGAAAAGTTTTTCTTTTCAATATGATCTTTAAGTGCTGACTGGCTGCAAACAATGATATTCTCTACGTCTGCTATCTCTTTGTAATATCAGTGACCATCTAAGCTCTTACTCACAATGAACAAGCAAGTGAGAGATGGAGTTTAAACCCTCTAGTAGGATAAAGTTGCTTCCTGCTTCACATGAGATCTGAAAATAGATTGGTCTACATTGACAGTGACAAGACCCTTTCTGTCAATACTGTGAAGCTTCTATCCTTCCTAATCTCTGTCAGCGATGGCTTAGGAATGCCAAAATGCTTTAATAGCTTATGGGGCCAGTGTACAAATGATTGATATCTTAACTGTATATGAAATTCCAGGACAGGCAGAGAAATCAGAAGACTGGAGGAAAAGAGTCTAAATGCATTGCTTACTTTGGGGTTGGTTAATCGACATATGTTCTACCAGTTTCCATTGCTGTACCTCTCCTCTGTTGTCTTATCTGAGAATATCTTCTTTTTTCACTTCAGTCTATCTAAAATTCACATAGCTTAACCTAACTTCTATTTTCCCTTAATTTTGAGGCTTTTGCCAAATTAAAAGTGATTTCACTCTCTACTGAACTTTTGTTTTACCTTTTTTATGGTATGTTTACATTATCTTATGATTTGATTGCTTTCATAACATTATAACACTCCCACTAGACTACCCATACTCACCTTTAAATACACAGTGAATATATAGGGCTCTAAGCTCGTTGAGAAACAATGTGCATGTGTGTACATGCATGTGGACACACACATGCACACATACACAGACACACAAACTAGAAGGAAATAAACAAAATGGTGATAATTGTACTTTCTGGCCTATAGGCATCTGTATGATCTCCATTTTCTTCCTTTTATTTATCTCTATTTTTGAAAAATGTCCATGATAATATCTATTAGTTTTTTTAATGTAAAATACAATAATAAACATTTTTTATCAGAAATTCAAATATTTGAGTACTCCCTTTTCCAAACTTTTTTTCCCCACAAAATACTCTCAAATGATATCAATAAAATACAAGCCACTGACCATGTAGGGTTATTTGCAGGAAGGATAAATAATCTTAGTTCTCATGTTCAATAATGAAAACAAACTCAAGTAGCACCAGTTCAAGTGGTTTTCAAACTACTTTTTAAAATGTTTATTTATTTATTTTTGAGACAGAGAGAGACAGAGAGAGACAGAGAGAGAGGGAGAATGCACAAGGAGTAGGGGAAGACAGAGGAAGAGAGAGAGAGAATTCCAAGCAGGATCCACACTGTCAGTGTGGAGACTGACACAGGGCTCAAACTCATGAATGGTCAGATCATGACCTGAGCCAAAATCAAGAGCTGGATGCTTAACCAGCTAAGCCACCCAAGCACCCCTCAAACTATTTTTTAAGTATAATTCTGTTTTTACACAAAATCTTACACAGACTCTTAATATTTAAATAATTTACACCAAGGTACAGGTTTCTCAGGTGGTCCTAAATCTCTAGTGGTTGGAGCAAATATGCATTTCCTTGGCTAGGAAATCCCTAAATCACTTTCGTGGAATCTTGGGGTTCCTCTAGTCCAATCCCCTTATTTTTACCATAGAGGAAAATGAGATCCAGAGAGGTTGTAATATCTGTCAAGATAACTCAGCTGGTTACTAGAGCTTACAGTTTCTAAGTCTAAGGTTCTGGCTATTATGCCATAATGTCCTAATTCCTAATTGTAATTATTTTAGAGCATTACATTTCTCTGACTCAATTCTAGATTGTGACATACACGTGATTTGAATTCTTGGCTCCTTACCCTTTGCTAGTCTTCAATGTCTAGAGTCCTGCTTTCATTTGAGACCTCAGAGATGGTTTCCCTGCCAAAAATCTGATACTCAATAGCTTTTATTGGATTTCCCAGGGCTTGTCTTAATGCCTGGCCTGTTATCTGACCATATGCTCATTGCTACATTGTTCCTCTTTTGACAGACAGGATTTGTTTGAACCTGAAGGTTCATCTTTTCTGTCTATTACACATTTGGGCTGACCTTGCATTTTGAAAGCACTTCAGCTTCCATGTGCCTTTCTCTAAACTTACCACCGCCAAGCTGAGCAACACATTCAGATTTTTCCGCTATTATGCTTTCTCTTTTTTGCCAAGCCCATAGAGAAAATCCTTGAGTACATTCTGTCTTGGTCTTCTAAGAATGATTGAAGTGATATATAACTTCTTTTTTTTTTTTCATGCACACAAGTCTACAAAGTAATGGTATAAGACAACAAATGACTAAGCTTTTCTCTAAAATCAGGAACAACACAAGGGTGCCCACTCACACCCCTCTCAACATAGTTCTAGAAGTCCTAAAGCAATCGGGCAAGAAAGAGTAACAAAAGTTAACAGAATTGGAAAGGAAAAAGTAAAATTGTTTCTATTTGCAGATGATATGATTTTTATAGAGAAAATCCTGAAGACTCAACCAAAAAACTGAGGTCTAATTCATGAATTCAATAAAGTTTCAGTGTACAAAATTCATATATTAACATATAAAAATCAGTAGTATTTCTCTACACTAACAACAAATTTTCTGAGAAAAAAATTAAAAAGTCAATACCATTTATACCAGCATCAAAAAGAATAAAATACTTAGGAATAAATTTAACTAAGAAGGTGAAAAATCTCTATGCTGAAAACTAAGACATGGATGAAAGTAATTGAAGAAGACACAAATAAATGAAAAGGTAGCCTGTGTTCATGGATTGGAAAATTAATGTTAAAATGTCAATACTACCAAAAGGCATCTATAGATTCAATGCAATCCCTATCAAGATTCCAATGACATTTTTTTACAGAAGTAGAAAAATTACTCCTAAAGTTTATAAAGAACCACAGAAGACTCCAAATAGCCGAAGAAATCCTGAGAAAGAAGAACAAAACAGGAGAATTCACACTTCCTGATTTCAAGCTATACTATAAAGCTACAGTCATCAAAACAGTGTGGTACCGGCATAAAAACAGACAAATAGACCAATGAAAAAGAACCAAGGGCCTAGAAATAAACCTAAGCATATAGAGTCACTAATATTTGACAAGGAAGCCAAAAATAGTCTAAATATATGATGTTGGGATATTTGCATACTCCCACATACAAGAATGAAACTGGACCCGTATCTTACACTACTCACAAAAATCAACTCGAAATGGATTAAAGACTTAAATGCAAGACTTGAAACTGTGAAATTCCTAGAGGAAGGTATAGTAATAAGCTCTTCACCATGGGTCCTGGTAATGATGATTTGGATATCACACTGAAAGCATAAGTCACAGAATAAAAATAAACAAATGGGATTATGTCAAACTAAAAAGATTTGTGCAGCAAAAGAAACCATCAATAAAGTGAAAAGACAACATACAGAATGGGAAAAAATATTTTCAAACCATGTATCTGATAAGAAATTAAATAAAAATATATATAAACAACTCCTTAGACTCCATAAGGAAGTAAGAATAATAATCTAATTTAAAAATAGGCAAAGGGACTGAATAGACATTTCACAAAAGAAGATATATGAAAGGCCAGCAGGTGCATGAAAAGATGCTCCACATCATTTGTCATGAAGGAAATGCAAACTAAAATCACTATGAGGTATATCACCTCACACCTGTTAGAAGGGCTGTCGTCAAAAAGACAACAGATAACAAATGTTGGTGAGGATACAGAGCAAAGGGAACCCCTGTGCACTTTTGATGGAAATGTAAATTGGTGCAGCCACTATGGAAAACAGGATTGAGGATCCTCAAAAAAGTATGGGGTGCCTGGGTGGCTCAGTCCTTTGAATGTCTGACTTTGGCTCAGGTCATGATCTTGTGGTTTGTGGGTTTGAGCCCCACATCAGGCTCTGTACTGAAAGCTCAGAACCTGGAGCCTGCTTCAGATTCTGTGTCTCCCTCTCTCTCTGCCCCTCCCCTACATGTGTTCTGTCTCGTTCTCAAAAATAAAAATATTTAAAATTTTATTATTATTTTTTTAATGTTTATTGTATTTTTGAGAGAGAGAGAGAGAGAGAGAGAGAGAGAGACACAGCAAGCAGGGGAGGTGCAAAGAGAAAGGGTGACACAAATCCGAAGCAGGCTCCAGGCTCTGAGCTGTCAGCACAGAGCCTGACACGGGGCTTGAACTCACAGACGGCAAGATCATGACCTGAGCGGAAGTCGGACGCTTAACTGACTGAACCACCCAGGTGCCCAAAGGCTGTATGCTTTAAACTGGTACAGTGATGTATGTCAGTTATTTCTCAATAAATTTTTTTAAATTGTTTACAAATACATAGAGATTGACCTGATTGAAAAAAAAAAAAAAAGTAAAATGTTTGCAGAAGGATTCATGCAAGATTATTTTTCACTGGAGTTTAAGATAAATAATTTTGTAGAGTATATTAAGATAATTATAGTCATAAATCCTTTCATGTATCTGCCTTTGATTTAATTCATGTATGGCCACATCCTTCTCTTTGTTTATTAGTCATTAAGTGAGCCTTAGGTAAAACCATAATGTAGGCAAGAGTTCATCTGGCAGAAAATGTCATGCAGTCTTTTCTCTGCACCTAGAAATATATGAAAATGTCTGCAGTGCTGTTCCGGATCTAAGAGTCAGCTGTCCTGATTCTTTTATGGGATAGCATGGCAGCTGCCTATACTCTAAGGTTAGTGTCAAAAAGTTTGGACTCATCCCCCTGCCCAAGTTCTCTCTCTCTATTTGTTAGAGGTTTTTTTATTATTATTTATTTGTTTGTTTGTTCGTTTTTTACCTTCCAAGTATCAGAATACCCAACCGAAATTCAATTAAAAGAGATTTATTAACTCATGCAATTGGTTAGTCCACAAGTATATTCAGTTTCTTTAAGGACTTAGATGAAGTTTTATAAAATGAATTTGGAATCTCTCTCCATTACTCAGCTTTGCTTGCTTGATGTTGGCTGCATTGCAGGCACCCTCTCCCCTCATGTTTGCAAGGTAGTCCTGTCCCCAGAAATAGATCAAGTCGTAGAGGTAAGCTTTCCTGACCTTATTTGGTGTTAATTAGGTCACTTATGCATCTCTGAAAAGGGGTAGATAAAATAATTTACATTGAAATACTTACACTGTTGTGGTGGTTAGTTGGTCATGCGTGTGGTGGTTGAGTGGTCCATGTGTCAACATGGAAGGTGTTTTGAGATGAGATTAATATTTAAATTTGTGAACGTTGAATAAGCAGATTGTCCTATATAATGTGAATGGGCCTCATCCAATCAGTTGGTGACCTAAATGGAACAAAAAGACCAGCCTCTGAGAACAAGAGGGAATCTTCCAGCAGACTGCCAGTGGTGTTCGTCTACACTATCAGCTCTCCTTAGTGTCCAAGCTGCCAGTCCATACTGAAGATTTTGGACTTCCTAGCTTCTATCATCACACAAGCCAATTCCTTATAATAAATCTATTTACCTCTTTGCCTATCTAATTTAACTATTTATCCATCTATTCATCTATTTATCCTACTAGTTCTGTTTCTCTGGGGAACCCCAGGGACCCCTGACTAATACAACTGGTGAGTGACTCTACCTCCAGAGGTAGGGATAAGAGAGAGCTTCATCCAAATGTTGATTGAGAGACTGGGAATGGTTTTAGGAAGGAAGTAGGGAGGCTTGGCTTCTAATAAGACAATGAACAAATACCCACAAAGGCTTAACAATTGTTTATGACTTTTTGTCCTCTCTGCTTCCTTTTGTAGCTCATTCTTTAGGACAGGTGATTAGGTTTGAATCTCAGTTCAGCCACTTATTAGATAAATGACCTTTGGTAAGTTACTTGGCCTCTGTCTCCGTTCCTCATTTTTGTCTCTGTTTCTCATAGAGATAATAATAGTTCCTACCTCATAGGGTTTTGTGATGATTAAATAAATAAATACATGTAGGGGTGCCTGGGTGGCTCAGTTGGTTGAGCGTCCAACTTGGCTCAAGTCATGATCTCATGGTCTGTGAATTCGAGCCCCACGTCGGGCTCTGTGCTGACAGCTCAGAGCCTGAAATCTGCTTCAGATTCTGTGTCTCCTTCTCTCTGTGCCCCTCCCCCGCTCATGCTTTGTCTCTCTCTGTCAAAAATAAACATTAAAAAAAATAGTAATAAATAAATACATGTAAAATTATTAAAACAGGGCCTGGAACAGAGAAAGTATGCTATTGTAATTATTATTATTATTATTATTATTATTCATTATAATCTCCTTTGATCCCTACTTCTCCCCTATGTATTGAATTCCTAGTTTTTCCACATTACATTTCTCGCTGCTCTCAGCTGAACTTGCCTGGCCTAGTTTTTCCAGGTTCTTTCTGGCTCCTCTATCATAATTTACCCATGGCTGTAAGATTTTTTATCAGTGCATTCTTTTTATAGTTTACAGAACTGAACAGGCAACCTAAAATCATAGATTTTTAGAACTTGCGGAGATCATCTAGTCCAGTAGTTTCCAAAGTAGGGTGCACAGGAGTCTTGATTCATTCAGTTGAGGGAGAAATATATTGGGATTTATATTTTTATGCATTTTAAATGTGTAATTTAAGAAAGAAATGAGCTTGCTAGTTAAAGAATGGGTTCATAATGGTATATGTATATGTATATATGTATATCTTATAATACATATATGCTAGAGAGTAAATGCCCATTTTTTTACTGATAAGATAGTGTCATCAAAAAAGTTGAGATAGCAGTGATCTCACAGAAGAGATCACAGAGGAGGCAAGTGACCCCAAAGAAGGAAACAGCTTACCAAGATCTCAACTATTATTAGAAGAATCTGGTTTTCAATGGGAGACAGGGTGAGATGACCATAGCTAAGTTATTTAAGCCCATGGGGTCTGAGTTTCCTCATCTTTAAAGGGGAAATTATGGGCCCTACAAAGTAAACTTGTTGTGAGTATTAAATTAAGTGAAAGCGTATTAAAGAGGGTAGCACAGGGGAGCCTGGGTGGTTCGGTCAGTTAAGTGTCCGACTTTGGCTCAGGTCATGATCTCATAGCTTGTGGGTTCGAGCCCCGCGTCAGGCTCTGTGCTGACAGAGCCTGGAGCCTGCTTTGGATTCTGCGTCTCCCTCTCTCTCTGCACCTAACCCACTCGCATTCTGTCTCTGTCTCTCTCAAAAATAAATAAACATTTAAAAAAAAAATTAAAGAGGGCAGTCCAGAGGATGACCCAATGTCAGGACTCAATGTGAGTTCTCTTTGTTTCATGTCTCAGGATAGAGATCTTTCCATTGAATGGCAGTGCCTTTCAAAACCTGGAATAAGTAGTACTGGATTATTTGGTGCTAATAAAGATATATGTTGGGGCGTCTGGGTTGCTCAGTTGGTCAAGTGTCCAACTCTTGACTTCAGTTCAGGTCATGATCTCAGCGTCGTGGGATCAAGCCCACATCTGGGTCTGCACTGAGCATGGAGACTGCTTAGGAGTCTCTCTCTTCCTCTCTCTCTGCCTCTCCCCTGCACCCATGTGCTCTCTCTCTCTCTCTCTCTCTCTCTCTCTCTCAAAAAAGATATATTTTACTATGGAAAATTTTTGCAATTCAAAATATTTTTTAAAGGATTCCAACATTATAATAACAACAACAACAACAACAACACCAATAACAACAACCTCAGTACCACAGTAGACTGGTAACTGAGGGATATAGAGGTAAAGGTTTCCTTTGCTACCTTCCTCATGAATCAAACTATATGGGTCAACTCTGTTGTTGGTACCAGAATTCTCTATTGGAGGAGTTTAGAAGCAGTGATCTGTTTGGTATAGGAAAGCAAAGACTTGTCCTAAAGCTGGTTGCATGGAAAGTACACTGTTTATTTCATGTATATTTATTTGCTGTAGCATTTTTAAAGGGATTGTGCTATTGTCCCACTCTCACCCCAGTCATCACTGCTTGTTGTCGCATATGCCCTTATCCTTAGCCTAGCAGTCCTTCCATTCCTTCTCAAAATCCCATGCAAACAATAGTAAATCTCTTTCCTATTCATATGTGTTCTAAATAGCCGCCATCCTATGCAAACTCTTCACTTTCAACTTAATACGTTTTCCCATCCCTAAATCAAAACTAATTAGCTTTGTTTTTCAAATTGCTGACACTGGGGGTCTTCGCTATAACAAACCTGTGTGTGATTAGTGATATAACGGCTGGTGCTGAGCTTGGGCAAATATTTATAGAGGAATCATATTGGATAGGGTTGAATAACCTCTTGGATTAAGCGTGAGCGTCTGCCAGGCAATGCTGCAAAATTGTGCTAATTTAATGGTACAGTCCATTCTTCCGTCTGCTGATACAACCTCTACAGACACTGCTACAAATATAATCAAGGATATTAGGGCACAGCATGGTTCCTTTATTGGCACCCGTGACAGTAATATACCAGAAGAATCCAAATATCACTTTGCAAATATAAATTATGTGGTAGGTAAATGGAAGTTCATATAGGGAGAAGATTAAATATACACACACCTAACACATTGACGAAGCAAAGGTAAGTAGTCGCTGGATAAACAGTTGCCACATTATTTGTCTATTAGATACCAAAGGGACAATTTTGCTTTTATTTACTATCAGGGACAGTAAACAGATCTGAATTAGGTAAGCCAGTTTTAGTGCTAAAGGAGAATTTCTTCTATATCAAACTGTACTGATATTAATGTCAACTTCTCATGGGGACACAGCAAGTAAAGCTGAAGATATACAGTTAATTCTTAATAGTAGTCCTCAAAACCTGTAGTGTGAAACGAGATTCAGACCTTGGGGAGGAAGAAATGAAGGCAGTGGCTTTTAAAAGCCATGAAGTTAAGCAGTGGCCAAATGGAGACTAAAAATCCCATCCCAGTGTGTGAACACACTGCCCAGTGCTTTCCCAACCAGGGCATAGGGACCTATTAAAACAAAACACCATAATATTGACATACAAATGACCATAGCAAACTGGGTCATTTCCTTACAAATATTCCTCACTCATAGTGTTGTACAAATTTTAATTTAATAAAGATTCTATATTCGATACATATAGGGACAAAGACCTTGAGTTTCTTCTTTGCATTGATTAATTGTAATTATACCATTTTTTTAAATACAGCTTAGCTATCTTTCTCAGATACTCCAACTGGTTAGCTATATTTAGATGTGAGGAGGAAGCAGAGTAATTCTTAAAGAGCTCTATGTTTCTTACAACTGACTTGACTGACAGTCCTTAAGTGCTATTTCTTTCAAAGCAAATATGACTCACAGCCCTTAGGTAGAGTGTGTGCACAGACTAGAAATATTGATCTGTCCACATCCTAGAAACATTAAGACACAATAAAAAGAATTTTTAACTTAATTCTGAATAATGCAATAGCAAAAACATATGAACGGTACACAATCGACAATGGTAATGTATCTGTAATGTTTTATAATGTCAAGGATTTAATTTAAACTCAAAAAACAGAAAGTGTCTTCCCAGCCCAAACTCACCCCCCTTCAGCTTCACTGTGACAGTTCTTAGAACAGTAAGTGCCTAAAAAAACTTATTCAAAGATATAAATAAATATGCATTATTTAAGTCATTGGGTACCAGGTACCCACCTTGTAGTAACTCTAGTCACCAGCTCAAAATTTAGAAATGAGAGCGCCAGGAGGCAGTCTGGTTAAGTGGAGTGAAGAAATGTTCCCAATTACTCCACATCAATACTGGCCAGAGGTAAATGGAGGAAGAGGCAGGTTGCAAAAGGCAGCCTGGGACCAGGAGATCCCAGTCGATAGATACTCCTCTCCCTGGTGCTTCTTCAACTACTTGGAAACCTCTTTTTCTACTTGCCCCTGGCCAGCCTTCTTGCTGCAATTATTTCTGGTTCCCACAGAAGGCAGCAGAGAATAATCAATACTGCTGTGGGTTACAAAACGTGAAGTTTTCTCAGTTTTGGCTCCAATGGTTCTCCCAGCCCCGCGGAGGTGCCAGCTGCTAGATTCTTCCTTCCAACAGTAATTCAATGACAGGGTTGCAGGCTATACTGCTGTCACTACCTTAAAAGTAGTATTTTCAATTAAAAAAAAACCAGGTTTACTTACTACATATAGTTCTGTTTTCATTTAATAAATGTATATCATATTTCCCCAGGGCAATGGAGATATGCTTCCACACACAATTACATTATTTGGGGAACAAATGTCCATAGATGAAAGAAAAATTGGTGAGAGGCAGACAGAGCTGGTGACTATAGGAAGAAAAAGACTGATGTGTCACCAAAAGACAGTTTCCATGCCTGCTGACTACTCCTGTTTCCCAGGCCTGTCTTTCTTCAAATCATTGCCATAGTCTCTCACGCATTCCTTCCTCGGTACCTCCCTGGAGTTTGCAATGATGTCTTTGGCTCTCACCATGTAGATCAGAGTATTGCTTGGGAACATGTACACTCAGCCTTCATCTATAGGCTAAGACTTAACCCATACAATACAATCAGCCCAGTCCTTAGGCAGAGGAGTTTAAGTGTTCGTATTTGAGAAGTTTTATCTCCATGTTAAATCAAGTTGTTTGTTTTCATGGCACTGTGATTAATGCAGCCAAGTTTCTGCAAGTCTGGGTTCCTGTCCCTGAGCCATGTTTATTACCTGGTCTTTCACCTAATTTATGCCCCATCTCTGCATCTAGGCTCTTGACATCTACTCCTGAATGTCTGAATAGCTATTTCCTTGGATCTGTGCCAGATCTCTCTGGGGGCAGACAGTTCCCATAATATGTCCCTGCTCTGTCTCTGCTTAGGGTGACACATGAGATTCATTCTAACCCCGCTTCATATGCCAGCTGTTCTTTGTTCCTGGAGTCATCTCCCAACTTCAAATTCCCTTTTTATATTCACATCCTTGTCCCCTCAAGTCTAGATCAATAATACAGTTGCTATCCTGTTCTAGAAGCCCTGGCGTGTCTATGGACTCTTGGGTCTAACCTTCTTTGGTCAGGTTCAACTTCGTACTCCAAGTAGAACAGGTGCCATATAAATAATAAAAAAAGCATGACTGATAATAATAACTTCTATTTGTTGAATACCTACAAAGTACCGGACACTGTGTTTTCAAGCATTATTTTACTAGTCACAATGTACATACATTTTCATGTCAATAGGGCTGATAGCCTGCTGAAAGGCATATGAACATAACCTTCCCAATTGTGAAAGTCCTGTAATACTTTTTCATGGATTAGTAAGTAGCTACTTCTTCAGTCTTCCAAGTGCCCCCACCTGAGTCCCTGGCTATCCCGGTTCTCTTGCCACCACTTGCCCTGGTCCATGATCCATGATCCAGCAGTTAACGAGTTAGTGCCCTGCCCAGTGCTCGGGACACTGTTGATGCTGATTGGTTGCTGCCATCCCATTCTAGCTATCAAATATTTTTAACATCAGCTCTTGACTCTTAGTATTACCCTTAATCTACAGATTAGATAACTGAGATTCATAGAAGTTCACTCATTCAAGGCCATGTAATTAGTAAATGATAAAGCAGAGGCTTAAACCTATGTCTGCTGTTCATAGATCATTCTCTTTCCTCTGGACCAGTAGCTCATAGACACAGAAGCATTTCCCAAACTTGTTTGATAGTAAGAATAAACTCTTGTCAAAATCACAGCTTCCTGAGACTTTCTTCCTAGAGATTCCGATCTAAGCCAGTCTAATTTTAGGCAGGAATCTGTATTTTCAAGAAGTTGATTCTTATGGTTATTCAAGCTTTGGAACACCGCTCTAGGGCAATTTTTCCAGAACAGAGCTGGAGACTGACTGGAATTACTGTGATGTCTCCATGTCTCCAATGAACAAGTGAAGACTTTAACACAATTTCTGGACTGTAAGAAATGTTTTTGAACAGAACAGGATCTGTGTTTCAAGTGGTGGGCTACTTTGCTGATTGTTTTTGGTGGAGTGGCGCAATTCAAAACTAGAATCATGCTTTGGCGTCTCTGGAAACATCATTAGAGGCAGCCAATAATTAGAATGAAGGAAGAGTACAGTTTAAAAATAGGTCAAACGAAAAGGACATAGAATGAGAGCCAAAACAAAAATAATTCCAGGAAACCTGGAAAGGGGGCGCTGAGTTCACGAAGATGAAAGTTGTGGCTCCAAAAACTATCAATTTGCCCAAAGAGCATTCCAGAATATGTTCTGCAAAACCATAACCTGTAAATAAAGAGCTTAAAGGAAATTAAATGTACTCTGTTGTCTGCGGTGGCCATTGGTGCATTTCCTCCCTGCACGTTGCCACTGTTCCGCCGTGTGTTTCCTGGTAATGTTTGACAATATGGTTTGTTACAAAAGCCTTTTCAGTCCCTTCTCTCTCTTGACATTCTGTCTCCTATTTCTGCTGTTCACAAAAGCTAATCATGAAACATACAAAGGGGTCCAGAAAAAAGCAAGCGTCGCATATTAATTGCACACAGCAGGTTTATGCTGCAATTCCCTTTCTCGGGAAAGCGTTTGGAAAGAAACAGGAAGAAAAAGAGTGAAGTGAACGAGCAATTGTCTCTAGCCTGGTCTTATAATGAGAATTGATTCATTAAATATTTCTGAGGATGGCAGAGTCATCTAACTCAGTAGAACCTCCTTGATGCTCTTCCTGACATGTAAATCATCGACGAGCAAGAGAAACCTAGAGGGAGCTGAAATTTACTACCACAGGACGTGGCCCAAGCTGGCTTGGTTCTCTTCCAAACGCTTAAACACCTGCTGCAGTTATCAGTACACATATTCCCGTAGACAACTGAGAAACAACTCATCGAATAAACCAATAAGTAAAATAAAGTGCCAAATATGCCCTCAGCAGAGGCTGATAAAATGAAACATTTAAATAAATTTAACTGAATACTTCCAAATGGCACACCTGACAATGAAGAGAATGCACAGCGGTGGAAGCCCTTTAGAGAAAAACGATATTGAGCAATTTTTCTATAATTCTAAAAAGCTAAACCCATATCTAATCTCACCCTCATCCTCCACAGATAATGTGGCTTCTTGCCCTGGGGTGAAGAAAAGTGAGCAAGAACAAAACAATAACAACAACAATAATAAAGTTTAGAATTACATGGTACAAGGGACTTGGGACAAAGAGTGCTGTCGTCCCTTATTTATTTAGGTGAAGAATGATGCTTTTCTTCCTTTCCTTGTTATTTTTCCCCCCAGTACTTAACACCTGCACAAAAGTCCCTGACTTAAGAGGTAGGGCTTAGCTAATGAGGTGTGTCAACACAATTGGAAGCCCATTTCTAAATGAAAATTGCACTGTGCTGTGAGCACAATCCCTTCAGGTTGGAGAGAGCATTTATAAAGCAGCAGGGGTGCTAGCTGGTGCTTTCTCTGTAAGAAGGGGCCTGTAGGGTTACCACAGCTGGGGGAGAGAGAGCCTGACCTAGAGCTATGGGCGAACGTGATAATTCTTCCCCAAATTAGTCATATTTCTCCAGGTTACCTTCAGAGATAGTGAGTAAAAGCAGATATAATCCCTCTCCTAATTGTAAACCAGCACCAGCCTAATTATATTCCCATTTACCCCAGATACTCTAAAATCATAGGCTTTCTGTTTGCTAATTCCTCTTATTCATGGTTTTATGACTCCAGAGGAGGCTTTGGGGAGTACGAATTGAAAAACAGTGCAGTGAGTTAGTTCCACATAGACATTAAGTATGAAAAAGTAATGGAACAGAGGAGAAAAGGGGGTGGGAAGAAAAAAGCCTCATATGTAGTATAGATGATTTCAGTCAAGACCGGAGGTGGAGGTGAGGCCTAGTTATGTAAGCATGGGTTGAAGGTCACAGATGCAAGAGTACAAAGCAGTGTTCTTAGCCATCCAGCCCATATTCCTTATCTATCAAACACCCATTCTGTAGTAAACTCCACTCCCTTTGTCTTAGAGTGTGTTCATATTTAAGATCTACATAATTGTGAGTATTTTTATATCTACTTATTAACATTAGCCTTGGGAGGGACCCATGCACCAAAGCTTGTGCAGTGATGCTGAAAATCAGAAGATGTTAGGAGCTTAGAAGTAGGACAAAAGGTGAAGGTCACAGTGGTTAACAAGTTCACTTAAGTCTTTCAAGCTAATGTTATTTCCATGCCTCTTTCCAAAATCTTCACCCCACACGGTATGTGTGGTTCTTGTCTGTGTTGGGGGGATGAAAAAATTGAAAGACTGTGTAATGATATTCAGTGTGTGTGTGTGTGTGTGTGTGTGAGAGAGAGAGAGAGAGAGAGAAAGACAGAGAGAGAGATTATGCTACATAATTCTTCATTGAAAATGATTTTTATTTATTTTTTAAATTATTTTTAAGTTTGTTTATTTATTTATTTGTTTGTTTGTTTGTTTGTTTTGACAGAGGGAGAGTGCAGGGGAGGGGCAGAGACAGTGCTGTCAGCACAGAGCCCAACGCAGGGCTCGAACTCATGAGCTGTGAGATCATGACCTGAGCTGAAACCAAGAGTCAGACACGCTCAGCTGACTGAGCCACTCAGGTGCCCTGAAAGTGATTACTTTTAAAACAGGCTTAAATGCTTCATTCTTCTGTGGCTTTTTGATGCAAGTGAATAATAAAAAAAAATCTTCCAAGTTATTGCCAAGATCACACAACCTCTATCTCTTAGGTTTTCCCAAGGCCACAACTAAAAAGGGGATCACAGCACCAATATTACAGGATGCCACTATCATGGAACGCCAGTTATTATTTTAGTCTGCAGTTGGGGAAATGTCCATTGCTGGTTCACCAGATCAGTGCTAGTTCACAGGATAGAGAAGGAGGAGGGATCAAGGTCGAACAGAGCCAAATAAGCAAACTGTCTCAAAGGGACGTTCCTTCCTAGAAAAATGAGCATTTAAGGTGGAGATATACTACTACAAGACAATGTGGATCCAGTATATGATCCTCACAGCTACAGATCAAGGAGTTTAATGGTCACCTCCTCCAGATGATAATAAGGCCCACATTTATACCAAAAACAAGCATCCTCACAACCACCGTAGGTAAGCCGAGAGCAGGATGTTCCAATCATCTCCACACGACACCACAGCTCAAAGAGGTCTTTCCAAAGTGCTCAAACAGCATGGCTGGAATTGATAATCCAGAGAAAGTCTAATAATTTCCCATGAAAATTTTTACTTTAAAGCAGACAGGTCGCTTGCGTGTTTGGTTTTTTGTTTCTCATCCATGCTAGGAAACATTGAGAAACTGAATTTAAATTCAAAGGTTGCTTGGTAAATATGGAATCAGAGAAATGGAAATCGTGTGGCCTCAAGAGATGATATTTTCATCAAACTGCAGTCTGGTGAGTCATTCCTCTCCACTGAAGGGTTATGTTTGCCAATTTAATCATATATTTGTATTCTCTAGTAAAGTTACCCTTTTTCTTTTGAATGCCATTCTTTCCCCAGAAACACATTCATTCTCACCCTACTTTTTTTTTCGGGATTCCATGAACAGTCTATTATTTGAATTTATTATCACCATGCTTCCCAATTTTATCTAATCATACTTTTTTTGCCAATCTCTAGAACATTTTTCCAACTAACTTGTTGATCTTTAAGGTCTATCTTAGGGCCTTTACTTCTTCACCAGCCCTGCTGACATTTTCAGGGACTTTAATATCAGATTCCATTTGATACACAATCATCACAGGTAAGGCAATGGATTAAGTGCTGGGGTAGATATAAACATTTATGAGATATGCTTCTTGTTTTCTTCACGTCACATCAGTGTCACACTGATGAGTCTGTTAGACTACTTTAGAGAGTCAGAGAGTAGTGTGCGCATGAGTGTGGGTTCTGGAACGGACTGCTTGGGTTCACACCCTGCCCTGACACTTGTTAAGTGCGTGATCTTGAGCCTCAATTTACTCAACTCCCTGTGACTCTTCCTCATCTATAAAGTAAGGATGCTAATAACAGTTTCTACTCTGTGAGGTTGTAGTGAGAGCTAAATGAGTTAATATGGTTAAATTCCTTGGAATAATCCCTGGTAAACAAACAAAAACCACGTGTCTGCTATTATTATGCTCTGCTTTCTTAGCTGTTAAAACCTTCACGTTTACTTCTTTTTAACTACCCATAGGCATAAAGCCACTTTGTATTTGCTGTCATGTGGGTGGTCTTTGTCACTTCATTTTCTGACACCATTATTTATGGAGACGTGGATGGGCGGTATTTGTCCCTGTGTTCATTCATTCATTCATTCATTTACTAAACAAATCTTTATTGAGGAACTTCTCCATGCCAGGCTCTTTTGACAGTAGAGATTCAAAGATAAACAAGGTAGGAATAAAGCATCTAGCCTCAGAGAGAGAGGTTTATACAAATGGAATAATAAATAAACAAGATAATTACAAAAAACTGTGATATAAGAGCTGTGAAGAAAATGAAGGATATGTTGTGGTAACAATCACAGTAGGAACATCACTTGCGAAGACACGTTTGTGACACATTATGAGGTGGGAGGTGTGGCAGGAATCTACTGATGGAAGAGCTTGGAGGCCATGTTTAAAAGTTTGGCTTTCACTCTAATCAAAATAGAAATCAACTGAATGACTCCCAACATGGTTTCTGTTTTGAGAGGAAAGCAGATGGTGGGGGCAAAAAACAAAAATTAGGGTGCCATCAGGAGGTCACTTACATTGTCAAGGCTGTGTAGATGATGAGAGGAGAAAATTTACGGTGTATTTTGGAGGTAAAGCAGATAGTACACCTTCCAAGTAAATGAGTGAACATTGTAATCCTTGAGGCTGCATTCTCAGCGAACCAAGAAGTGAGGCAGGTGGATGAGACTTCTACTGGGGTGGAGTAAGGGGTGCCTGGAATAAATTTATTTATTTAAATTATACAGTAAATGAATTGAGAGAAAGGAAATTGGATCCTGAATCTAAAGTCACTAATAAATGAAGATACATGACCAAAAAGGCCTTTTCCACATAGAATTATAAAGTAGGTAATGTTTGTCCTTGGCTCCACAATCTATACTTCAAAAATACTATTAATAATTTTTGAGAGCTTTCTATAACCTAAGTACCTTTCATCCATATTCTCATGTAATTCACACAACTGTCCTACGGGCATTTACAGTGATTATGCTTAATTTTATAGGTGTGGCAAAATTAAATCTCAGTAAAATAACTTTTCCAAGAGGATAGAACCAAGGTCACCATAGCTAGAATTGAACCCAGGCAGCCTGAGCTCCTAACCACTAAATAGAACCACTATTTTACATCGTTCATGACACCCCTAACTCTCTCTCTCTCTCTTTCTCGCTCCCCACCTCCTGCTCCCCCAATCCTAACACACACATGCACACACATACATCTCTCTTTACAATAAAAATCTTCCCCCCAGGAAAAATCTAGGAAAAATCTCAGTCTCTCCAACCCACTAATGACCTACAGAGTTTTGATGAATTACATCTTTCATTTCAGTAGTAGAGCCACTAATTGTGAATATCAAGCTTGAGCAAGGCAGTAGAGAGATGCTTCCTGAGAGAGCAGCCTTACTGGTTCCTGTGATAGCATATCGTAGCCAGCCCTGTGGAAAAATGTAACCTTAGCCAGGAAAGGATAAATGATAGATGATTTGGAAGAAATAAATGACAGGAGTGTTAAAATGTTTTAGGGCATGGGACATTCAAATAAATGCTATTGGATGATTTATTTTCCAAAAGGTGTTATATTCACTGCTGAAACACACCTACGTGTCTGCCAGAAATGTGGCCATAAAAAATCTATGTGTATAAAAAATTTACACTGTAGTGAGCTGACCTCAACCTTTCATTTACCAAAGCCACTGCCTTTGCTCCAAGAACACATTTCCAACTTCCTCCTAGACTTCAACACTTGGCTGTCCCACAGCTATCTCAAGCAGAATGGATTCAAAATTCAGCTCATTACCTTCTCCCCAAACGTTTAATATTTGAAATCTCAGTTAATGTATCATTTCAGCAGTTGCCAATGCTATAAACTTCAAAGTTTTCATAATTGCCTCCCTTACCCTCACTCAGCTCTCCAAGTCCAATCCAATGCAACAGCAAATGCAGGAATTTATTCTCCCTAATTATCTCACACATCTACTCCTCTTTGCCATCTGCATTGTGACTCATGTAGTCCAAGTCTTCAACATGTCTCAAAAGTGCAATATCTTAGCCCAGGTTTTCTAAAAATCAGAGTTTAAGGCAAAGCACAAATGCTAACCAACATTTTATTGAGGGGAAGGATAAAGAACAAGGAGAGGTTGAGGCTGGGAAAAAGGAAAAGCAAATACAAGATGATCTGTTATGGAACTGGCCCAGCCTCTCAAAGAAATCCAAGGAGTTTTTCAGTTACACAAGGCAGAATAAAAGCATTGCTAAGAAAGCTCTATGGGAAAGGAAGGGCAAGCAGATTATCTTCCATCTTTCACTGGTCAAAGTCTACCTCTTGCGACTTTAACTTCCCCACGCTTCCATCATGGTTACTGGATCTGTCTGGACAGCCACTGGAGGAGTCAGAGCCCCCATATATTCAAGCAAGTAGGACCTAACAGTACAACTACTATGGCTCCCCCATTGCAGTGGGTGGCATGATGTTTGCACAGAAGCCCAGTCCTCATCTCCTGGGGAAGGTGTGAGCAATCGGTGGTATTAGGAAATAAGGTGACTAAGACTGCAGCACGACATGGTGTGAGCCATTGCTGGGACGAATCTGGATGGAAAGTAAGGCAACTTACTGAGGTTGAGTAAAGAGGCAAGCCAATGTCGGGACACAACTGACCGAGTCCGATAAAGCTCACTCAGAGCAATTCAGTTCTGTTTTCACCCTCTACTAATATATGATCTTATATGTAAAAAAGATGCCCTCACTTCCTGGACATACAAATCCAGGTATCTAAGATTGTGTCAGTTGACATCTCCTAAAACAACTTGAAGAGGTTAGCAACCCAAGCTACATTCCCAGCTGCTTTAGCCAATCCTATAGTCATATCGACATGTATCCTATCTCTCTTCTCTCATCCATTTCAATTTTCTTCATCCTTGGCCAGAACTCTAGCTGGTCTGTATTTCTTACCTGGTGGGTGACCTACATCTTCCTTCTGGAAGAGTCTGAGCTCTGGTGTCCTTGTCCTTGTCAGGTTGTGATTGCTACAGTCACCTGTTCACAGTTATTATAGGGCACAGAAGCATCAAGGAAAGACCCAACGAATCACCTCAGTTCCATGCACGTTCCTTCTTGCTTCCACGTGTAGTAGAATCCTTAGATCCTGAGAGTAGTCAGGGTCAATTACCCTGGCCTATAGAGTAACTCCTTTTTGCCTGGTGGTCTATTGCACAAAGCCCCATAGGGGCAAAGCAGTAATTATAGCTTCCAGTTCTAACCTCACAGAGCCTGAATTTTCTAGGATAAGAGGTAAGTGGGAGCATGAAAGTGTCATAAAAATGGACAGGGTACCTGGGTGGCTCAGTTGGTTAAGTGTCCAACTCTTGGTTTTGGCTCCCATTATGATCTCGTGGTTTCATGGGTTTGAGCCCTCCATTGGGCTCTGCACTGGAAGCATGGAGCCTGCTTGGGGTTCTCTCTATCTCTCTCTCTCTTTCTCTCTGCCCCTCCTCCACTCTTGATGTCTCTGTCTCAAAATAAACAAACTTTATTATGTGTAATAAAGTTTGTTTTGTGATATATATATATCACACACACACACACACACACACACACACACACATATACACACACACACACACATATATGTAATAGACAAATCCTATTCCTATCTTTTCATTCTTTATTCTAAATATTTTTACTACCAGGGAGGGACATGGCTCCACCTACTTGTTGCAGGTATAATCAATATACTGGCCACCCCCCTCAAAAATTGCCCCGAAGCTGTTGCCCTGAGCCCTCAAATAGGCTCTTCCACATTTTGTCAAGCTTCCTTGTGGGTTATGAGAAACACACATTAATATCTTGGGCATGAGCCAAATGTTGTACCTTCCTTGCCAAACAATGGCTCTCTTACACCAAGGCAATGTTGTGTCAGACACCATGTGAATGGATAACCCTTTCTGTAAAGGACTGAAATGTAATGCTGGCATGGGCATTTCGCGGGGTGAATAAACCCACTATATTAGCTTCCTATTGCAGCGATAATGAATCACCACAATTAGTGGCTTACAACAACACAAATTAATTATCTTACAGTTCTATAGATCAGAAAATCAACATGGATTTCACTGGTCTAAAATCAAGGTCTTGGCAAGATGAATTCTTTTCTGAGGGCTTTAGGGAGGAATCTGTTTCCTTGCTTTTTCAGTTTCTAGAAGTTACCCACATTCCTTAGCTCACAGTCTTCTTCCTTTATCTTCCAAGCCATCAATGTTGAGCTGAGTCCTTCTCACACTGCCATCTTTCTGGTTCTTTTTCCACTTCTAAGAACTCTTATAATGTTGGGCCTATTTATAAAATCCAGGATAATCTCTCTATCTTAAGGGCAGCTAATGAGGAATTTTAATTCCATCTGCAACTCTGATTCCCATTTGTCATGTAAACTGACATACTCATAGGTTTCAGGAATAAGGACATAGATGTGTTTGGGGAGAGGGTAGCATTGTTCTGCCTGCCACACCCACATCCAGAATAATGCATTTTGTTGAACCACATAAAATTGTCATTTACGTAGCACAAAAATTGTCCTATATTAACAAATTTGTATGCTTCAATCTATTATCAGTTCTGGTAAGGATGAGCTACTGTCTTCACCAAGATGGAAGGTGTTCAATGTAATTGGTCTCTGATCATATGGCTGGCTCCAAAAAATTGGTGGCTTACAAAGGGTGTTAATCATAGCTGCTGGCGAATTTTGCATTCCACAAGGCTAGTTGTGAGATTGCCTTAGTAAGTGAAAGACCCTATTGTTGAACTTATCTTAAGACTCCATTGCTGCCACCATGGTCACTCTGTTTATAAACCCATTAGGGAAGTACTGGAGTATCGAGGACAATGCTGGGTGAAAGTCACAGAAACAGCACAACTAATCCCACCTTGTATTTACATCCTCTCCTATTATAGTGGGAACCAACCTTACCTGGTGACTTTGGCTTTGCCCTCAGCTTCCCAGAGGGGCCAGGTAACACAACCCAGAGGTAAATGGGAATCAACACCCACAGGTTTTGGCCAATTAAAGACAGAAGACAGGGAAGAATTGGCAAATGAACTGCTTTCTATTTTTGACAAGTTCTGAATGGAGTTGCCATTCAGGCTTGCCAGTCAGCTGTGGGTTTTTGGTTTTTTTGTTAGATACCATAACCAGTTCACTTTACATTTGCTTTGTTTCATTTCCTACTTCACTTTCTTTTTCCTTCACTTCTTCTTTCTCAGACTATCATGACTCATTTCCCTCTCCCACCCCCAAAATAAAACACCAGCATGCCTATTTTGCCTCAGTTTCTGAGATAGGTTAGCACATCTATATAAGGGGGAATATTAGGCAGCAGACTCAGAATGGAATTTTGACATTGAATTACCCACTGGTCTGATGGTATAAGAATGGATAAGGGTCTCAGTTCTTAAAGTTTACTCCTATGGTTAATTGGTGAAAGAATACATACACAAAGCAAGGTATTGCCAGGAAAGGAAGTATCTGTTATACTTTGGGGTATTGACAGTTATGAAGACTGTTGTGTAAGATAGGGATTTGTGAGGGCATAGAAGGCCTTAATAAAAGAAAATGATAGGCTTGGGCACCTCCTTACCAAGTTAAAACACACTATTAAAGTCACAGACAGCTTTATTCTTTTTTACATTTTTAAAATATTTATTTATTTTTGAGAGAGAGAGAGAGCAGGGGAGGGGCAGAGAGAAGGGGGGGACACAGAATCCGAAGCAGTCTCCAGGCTTTGAGCTGTCAGCACAGAGGCTGGGTTTGACCTCATGAACTGTGAGATATGACCTGAGCCAAAGTCAGACACTTAACCGACTGAGCCACCCAGGAGCCCCTCAAGTCACAGACAGCTTTAAAGGAGATTTGTATCTCACGCAGTTATGAAGGTTGTGCCAGAGGATGTCCTTGCTCTAGACGAGGTTGAGCCAATTGGTGGTATTAGGAGATGAAATGATTGTGGTTGTTCTAGAGGCTCATGAGACTGCTCAGGGACATAGCTGAGACTTCTAGGCCAGGGAGAAAGGCAGTTAGTAGTGGCAGGGTTTGGGGACTGGTAGAGCTAGGTGGATGTGGGCTGATGCATAACCTTCTGTCTACTGCAGTAACTGGGAGAGCAGCCTCCCCTGACCTCCTTTTAAGTCCATCCTCATGGTCAGAACTGTTTTTACTGAAACACATCGATCCCCTACAAATTTTCTTAAAATATTAAAACTCTACATGCCTAGAAGTCTTTAGGACATTTTCCTAATTGATCTACCCTCCCTAATCTTTTTCTAATCTACTCTCCTTCCCTTTTCCTATCTTTGAATGTGAAATCTGTTGTTTCTGCTACCCGAACCTCACCCCAATCTGCCTGTATATGATAGACTGAAACGCTGTGATCAAAGCCGGCATCAAATGATAGCTTTTCAGTAAAACATTGTAGAACACCCAGACAAAAGAAGTCACTTCCTCATCTGTGTTTCCCTGTAATTTAACCTAATCTTAAGGCCCATGTCAGAGACATCTCTTCAGAAAATAGAATTGTGATGTAGTAGAAAGGTCACAGGGCCTGAGTGGTCTGGGTTGGAGTCTGTACTCATTTGCAGGGCTCTCATAACAAAGTACCACCAACTGGGCATCTTCAACAGCAGAAACGTACTGTCTCATAGCTCCAGAAGCTTCAAGTCCAAACTCTTGGTGTTGGCATGGTTGGTTGCTTCTGAGAACTATGGGGAAGAATCTGTGCCTCCCCTCACTTTTGGAGGTTTGCTGTCAGTCTTTGGAATTCCTTGGCTAATACAAGTATCACCCCAATCTCTCTTCATCTTCACATAGTGATTTCCCTGTACGTGTGTCTGCGTCCTCCTTTATAAGGATACCAGTCATAATCCCATCCTACTCCAGTATGACCGCATCTCAATTTAACCAACTACATCTGCAACAACCTTATTTCCAAATAAAGTCACGTTCTGAAGTATTAGTAGTTAGTTAGGACTGCAGCATATGGATGGAAGCAAGGGTGTAGGGGCAGGAGGTGGGAGATACAATTCAACCTATAATCCCAGAATCCCGGTGACTTTGGGGAAGACTCATAAATTTTCTGGCCTCATTCTACTTATCAGAAAAACAGGAATAATAATACAGATATAAAGCCTAGATTAAATGAAGATAAAAACTGTATTTTAGAGCTGCTAGGTGGAATGGCAGAGAAAGAGAAGGGATTAAAACCAAAGAAATTTTGCCTAACTTCAGTAACAGTGTCCTCATCTGAACAATTTGCTATTTTTTTTAAGTAGGCTTCACAGCCAGCAGAGCCCAATGTGGGGTTTGAACTCATGACCCCGAGACAAGATCTGAGATCAAGAGTCGCATGCTTAACAAACTGAGCCACCCGGTCACTCATGAAGAATTTGCTATTTTAGAATAGAATCTGGGGTTAAAATGTTGGCCAGCAAATAGAATAGAGCAAGAGTATAGAGTATGAGCATAGAGTCATGAGTTCTTCAGTCATGATGAGTTTTTCTTTAAATGGTGAGGAAATCAAGAGCAAAAGCTAGAGCAAGAAAGAAAGGAAATTAGAACACATTACATGATAAGCAAGATGTGCTATATATATACAATGGAGTATTACTCAGCAATCAGAAAGAATGAAATCTTGTCATTTGCAACAATGTGGATGGAACTAGGGGGTATTATGCTAAGCAAAATTAGTCAGTCAGAGAAAGACAAATATCATGACTTCACTCATACGTGTAATTTAAGATACAAAACAGAGAAACATAAGCGAAGTGAAGCAAAAACAATATAAAAACAAGGAGGGGGACAAAACATAAGAGACTCTTAAATATAGAGAACAAACAGGGTTGTTGAATGGGTTGTGGGTTGAGGGATGGGCTAAATGGGCAAGGGACATTAAGGAGGACGCTCGCTGGGATGAGCACTGGCTGTTATATGTAGGGGATGAATCACTGGATTCTACTCCTTAAATCATTATTGCACTATTATATATATTATAGTGCATATTGCGCTATATTGCACTATATGCACTATATATATTATTGCACTATATGCACTTACTTGGATGTAAGTTTAGAAAAAAATTTTAATAAAAAAACATATTACTTGATCTCTCTAGGACTATTTCCAAATCTGAAAAAATGCTTATCTCCTTCAGGTATGAAAAGAGCACCATAAGTTGTAAGCTAGCTATATCTGGAAATAATGTTAGCAGATATAGATTAGCACTATTTATTTGAATACGCTGTTCTATTTCTCCCTTATGTTTCCTTTTACTTTTTTCATACATATATTTCATCATACAAGTACTGAATACAGATTTTCTGTCTGTATCCACAAATATTCTGCTGTACTTCTAAATAATTTTCTTAATATATGTATATATATAATATATATATACATATATATATACATATATACATATTATATATACATATATATATTATATATATACATATATGTATATATATGTATATATATAATATGTCTTTATAAATATGTCTTTATAAAATTATTATGCAAGTAAGGGACAAAAATCTTTAGGGTCAAATCATTCTCAGAAATTGCTGGCATTGAAAATAATTTGTATTCATTAATTGAAACTGTTGGAAAATTGTACATTAGAATCCTCAACAAAGGCATTTTGCATTATTCACAACGTTTAAATGAGGCTGTCAATCTCATTACACAATAAATAAGGAGGTTATAATGGTTTTGCATAGTTGCAGCTATTAATGCTTTTAGTAGAGATTTCCTAATCTTGATTTAAATATTTAGAAGACCCTCAAACACACACACACACTTACACACACACACACACACACACACACACACACACACACACACGTGTGACAGAGAGAATGAGAGAGCAAGAACAAGAAAGATTCTTCCACCAGTCCTCTGGCAGAGCACAACACAACATCTCTCCTATCTCTCCTATCTTCTGCCAGGGATTTTGAAGTCTCTCACTATCAACTCTGCCTGGCACTCAATTTTTTCTTTTGTAACTGTTATGCATGGACTTACATTATGCACATTGCTGTGAGTGTAACTGAATCAAACGAAAGTTCCTCTACCCCTTGCACAGCAAGCTAATAGAAACTGATGCCAATCTTTTGCAATGAAGAAAGATAGGCTATTTACTGGCGTGGCGCCACCCAGGAGAACAGGGAGCTAATGCCCAAAAGTCCCGAACTCTCTAATGACTTGGAAATGAGGGTTTTTAAGGGCAAAATTTGGGGCAGGAGTCTTCTGAGAAGGTGGACACCACTGATTGGAGGCCCATAAGGTCATGTCAGCAGATGCTCTGGTGCTACTTCATCTGGTCCCCAGAAGTCTTTTGCATCTCAGGAGATTTGGAATCTGAAAAAGACCTTTATTCACTAAATTAGAGATTTCATTAGGTATATCTGGTGACTACATCTTTAGGGACTGATTAGCAACTTGTAAGCTGGTGGAACTGTGTTCCTATAGGTTTCTTGGTTGGTCCAGCTGTGCCTGGGGTGATATGATCTCTAGTGTTCATTCTTTCATCTGAAATGACGAGGTGAACATTGGCTTCATAAGCAGAGTGAGAAGAAAGACCAGAAGTTGAGTACAATAAGATTCTCTTATAATCAAACAGATTGAAAACATGCATGTACATAAATAATTGTAATACAAAACAGAAGATACCACAGAGAGAAATCAATCACAGTATGTATTCAAGTGAAGAAGAATCTCCCTGCGGATGGCCGTGAAGGAGGACCAGGAAGAGCACCATTGAAGAGCAGTATTAGCAAAGGGCTGTTAGCAATGAGCAAAATTTTTTAAAAGGCACAAAGACAATAAAGGAGTCAAGGTTGACTAAAGTTAAGCATGTTTATGGAGAAGGTAGAGACAAAGGTATGTGGTTAAAATGTATATACATACTATTTTTGTAGGTCAAAATTGCATGTTGCAGTCAAACTGCAGATAACCTCAAAAGCCAAAATAAGCAGATTGGGCTTATTTTGTTAAAAAATTGGGAGACTTTTGGGGCACTTGGGTCGGCTCAGTCGATTAAGTGTCCAACTGGAACTCAGGTCATGATCTCGAGGTCTGTGAGTTCAAGCCCCACATTGAGCTCTGTGCTGACAGCTCAGAGCCTGGAGTCTGCTTTGGATTCTATGTCTCCCTCTCTTTCTGCCCCTCCCCCACTCATTCTCTCTCTCTCTCTCTCTCTCTCTCTCTCTCTCAAAAATAAATAAACATTAATTTTTTTTAAAAAAAAATAGGGAGACCTTTGAAGGGGGGCATAAATGTGCTATATACTGAGAAAAATGCACTTGATAATTATGAGCTCGGGCTGAAAACAGGAAGAGCAGTCAGGAAGCACTTGCAATGCTGGGTGCCAACTAAGTCCCCAAAGCTCTAGCCTACTCCATGCCATTCAACAAGTATCTCCTCCTTCCTCATCAACTTCCTATTTCCTATACAGTCCTAGTAATCTAACACCCTTGAGCAATTCCTTTGGCTTCACCTGCTATCCCTATCCAGTCAGGATTCTTGCCTCTCGATCTGGATAAGCAAAGACCAGCTCAGCACGGAGGTAGCATCCGTCAGTCCAAAACTGCCATCACAACTATCGCCATGCTCACTCCATTTAACTATAATATTTGTTTGCATGTCTCCCTCTTTTCCATTTGACCGTTCTCTCCTGAAAGGCAGATATAACGCTTCATCTATGTACCTAGAACCTAGCAGGGCACCAGGCACATGCCAGGTACTCAATAAATATTAGTTCAGTGAGTGAAACTCCCAATGTATTAACTCAGAAAAAAAAAATGGACTTGTTGCATTAAAATCTTCCCTGACCTCCTACTCAACATTCTAACATGTGGTTATTAAGCCTATGGCCCAGTTTTTTGGGGGGATACTCCTAATCTAAGATCATTATAATTATCTAAAAGAATAAAATATAATATAATCCCTATGATATTGTTTCACAGAGCCAAATTTATTTATTTTTTTTTTAAATTTTTTTTTCAACGTTTTTTTTTTTAATTTATTTTTGGGACAGAGAGAGACAGAGCATGAACGGGGGAGGGGCAGAGAGAGAGGGAGACACAGAATTGGAAACAGGCTCCAGGCTCCGAGCCATCAGCCTAGAGCCTGACGCGGGGCTCGAACTCACGGACCGCGAGATCGTGACCTGGCTGAAGTCGGACGCTTAACCGACTGCGCCACCCAGGCGCCCCATTGTCTGGCACAATTCTTGCCACATATAGGTGCTCAATTAATATTTGTATATTGCTTGATTAAATAAGAATGTCAGAAATATTAATTAATAGTACTTAGAAGCATTTTACAACATTAACCTAACATGTAGTCATTGGACACTGCACTAGGCGCCAACAGGGCCTTGGATGGTCTGAGGAGTGTGCCAGAATAAGGAGTTCTTATTACATCAGCCTGTTTGTACCACTAACCAAATAAAACTTGAAAATTGACCTGATGAGGTGATCTAAAAGTCTCTTTAGGCTCATAATTTTCCAAGGCTCATTATACAATTTCACATTAGAGTTTTCAGCTCTTTAGATCAAAACGTAATAGACCAAAAACAAACTAAGAATATAAGCAATATTTAGACCACTGTAGGAAGACTCATCCCCCTCTCAGCTAATTGACTGAACCAGAAAGCCTAATTAGTACTACAATCACTTCATACTAGAAAGCATTCACTGTACATTAGAACAATCTAATGTTACCCAACATTGTACATTAAACCTAGATCATGTTCACTAGCAAGGAAATCATTTTTAATGGAAAGAATTCAGTTTTAATGTTCCGTAATGGGCCATTTATTAGTATACAAGAGGGTCAGAAGAACTAATTAGAGACTATTTGAGCAAGTGTAAGTAATATGGTTTTCCCAGGTTGCCAATTGGGATTCCAAATCCCAGAGCAGAATAGTTAGATGCAGATATAGTATCAGATTTTACATGGCTGTGGGATTATTTGAGGGCCCCAAAGCTCAATTGAAATGCCAGGTTGTGAAAATTTGCTTCAGTAAAGCAAGTTTAAGTCACATTCGTCCTTTTGATTTTTATGGGATCTGAACAGCTAAAAGCCTACTCAGTTTTTTTAAAAAATTAGGTTCGTGGCATTCTTTTTTCATTTTATGTACTTCAGTATATAAACACGGAAAAGCAAAGTCTTTTTTTTTTCACACAGTCCAGCATTCATGACAATAATTATCTGAATTGTTTAATTCCCACTATGTTCCTGTTTGCATGCAACACACTTTACCAACATCTCCTCAATGTGAAGCCCTCCTAACAGTTTCTTTTTTCAGCAGTTGCGAGGAAAGCTGTCTGAGGAGAGGGAGTAATTTTGGAATTTGATAGCACGACCCCTGAGGATATGAAAACTTGTTCAAAATGCATTGTACAACTGCCTTAGGCAAGTAAGGTATACCCAAGCTATGAACATCTGGCTTGCAACTATTATTTACATAATGAACTCATTCTTTCCCACCCTCACTATTTACCTCAGGATCCTCTGCTCTCTCCCTCAGGGAGTGCTCCAAAATGCAGCTGAGCCATCCTGCACCAATCTGGGCCAGCTGGTAGTCAGCATGGCCCCTACTTCCTTATCTCATGCTTCAAGATCAAGCACATGCTTTGCGCCTCACGTTTATCCTTTACCACCCGCACTTCCATTGTTTCCATCTAAGGTGTTTTTTCCCCTGAATGTATAAATTTTTCCTTTAAGCAACAACCAAAACTCTTTTCCTTTCTTCTTTTTTAAACAATTCTTTCCCAACTACCTCTTTACTTTCTCTAATTTTGAATCAACCTACATAAAACCTATATAAAACAAAAAAGTATAAAAGTCAGGCTTATGATAAAGTTATGCAAAAGAAGTATGTTTAAGTAAACTTAAAAACAAATTAAAAACAGAAGCCAAAATTATCCCCCAGATTAATCTATAGGAACAATGGAATCTACAGATACAGGGGAAGAAGCCGACAATCTGACTCTGAGGTAAGATAGAATAGCAGAGAAACAAGACTTTTCAAGATAATCTTCCATTAGAAGAGGAGAGGGAGATTTGGCCTATCTGCCACCAACACTTACTTCTATTAAAGTTATAATAAGAACATGTAACATTTGCATGGTGTTAGATAAGTGGAATAATGGAGAAGATAGAGTCCTAAAATAATCCCACACAAATAACATGGAGCAGGAAGAGATCAGTGGGGGAAATAATAGTTATTAAATCAGTGGGTCTAGGACAATTGGTTATCTATATGGAAATTAATTAAATTTAATTCTTAACCCATACCCAAAAAATTACTAGTTGTAGATTTAAGGCAAATATGAAAGGTAAAACTATAGAAATTATAGAATAAAATATAGAATATCTTTGCAACCTCAGACTGTGAGGATTTCTTAAACAATTATAAAACTGATGGGGTACCTGGGTGACTCAGTGGGTTAAGCGTTGGACTTCGGCTCAAGTCACAATCTTGCATTTGTGGGTTTGAGCCCCTCATCGGGCTCTGTGCTGACAGCTCAGAGCCTGGAGCCTTGTTTGGATTCTGTGTCTCCCTCTCTCCCTGCCCCTCCCCAACTCACACTCTGTCTCTCAATAATAAATCAATGCTAAAAAGTTAAAAAAAAACAATATAAAAGATAGTTATATTGTTAAATTGAACCTAAAAACTTGCATTGATCAAAAGACATAAGGAGATAAAGAGACAAATCACAGAGCAGGAGACTTTTGCTACACATATTTGTAACAAAGCATTTATATGCAGAACTAATAAGAAAAAGACAATGCAATAGCAAAATGGGCAAAAATGTGAATGGGCATTTCACAGCAAAGGCAAAGAGCCCAAAGCATATGCAAGATGCCTATCATTATTAGTAAATTAAAAACACAGGGAAAAAAATGAATAATTTTGTGAAAATTATAATGATGATAAATTAAAAATTTTAAATTCAACCAAAAACAAGGTGAGAGTCTCTAACACATTGCTGGTGATGATTTAAATTATTATAGCCACTTCGGGGTGCCTGGGTGGCTAAGTCAGTTAAGTGTGTGACTCTCGGTTTCAGCTCAGGTCATGATCTCACTGTTTTGTGGGTTTGGGCCCTGTGTTGGGCTCTGTGCTGGTGGTGCAGAGCCTGCTTGGGATTCTCTCTCTCCAACTCTCTCTCTACCACTCCCCTACTCATGCTATCTCTGTCTCTCTCAAAATAAATAAACTTAAATTTTTTCTTTAAATAGATAGATGATAGATAGATAAATAGATGATAGATTTACAGCCACTTGGAAAAAAGTTTATTCTGATGGTACTAAGGAAAATTGACCATAGACCTATCCTAGGATTCATCAATTCCATTCCTAAATATATATGCTATGGTCTGAATGTTTGTGCCTCCCCCAAATTCATATGTTGAAATCTAATTCCCAAGGTGATAATATTAGGAGGCAGGGCCTTTGAGAGGTGATTTAGGTCTTGAAGCTGGAGCTATCAGTGATTAATGCCCTTTTGAAAGCTACTAGAAAAAGCTCCCTTGCCCCTTCTGCCATGTGAGGACAGAGAGAAAAGGTGGTCATCTAGAAGCTGGGTCCTCATCAGATACTGACTCTGCTGATACCTTGATCTTGGACTTCCCAGCCTCCAGAACTGTGAGAAATAAATATATGTCTCAAAGCCACCCAGATTATTCTATTTTTGTTATAGTAGCTCAAGCAGACAAAGACAGAAAATATCACAGAGAAACTCTAATCTATCAGGAAGGAGACTTATAGAAGGATATTCTTTTTTTTATTTTTTTTAATGTTTATTTATTTTTGATACAGAGAGAACATGAACAGGGGAGGGTCAGAGAGAGAGGGAGACACAGAATCTGAAGCAGGCTCCAGGCTCTGAGCTGTCGGCATAGATCCCGACGCGGGGCTCGAACTCACAGACAGTGAGAACATTACCTGAGCTGAAGTCGGACCCTCAACCGACTGAGCCAACCAGGCACCCCTAGAAAGATATTCTTAAAAGCCCCAAACAGGAAATGATCTAAATGTCAATCAACAGGATAAACCATGGTGTATTCACACACTAAAATAAGACAGGAGTGAAGGCTAATGAATTACTATGATAGGAATCAAATAAGGCCTTTGGCCCAAGGACACCTGCCACAGAGTACTGTCCACACATCCTCAGGGGTAAGACTAGATTGCCAGCATGACGCCCATATTCCCGTACTTGGGAAAGGAGAAGAAACAAGCAATTTCCTCTAAGGAAGTGACTGCGAAATCACACACATCACTTCTAATCACACTACCAAAAATTTCGTCATATGAGCATACAACAGCATACAACTGGAAAACGTAATCTCTAGCCAGGCAGCCATGTGGCCTTTTAAACTCGGCGGGAGGTTGTATTCCTATAGAAAGGAAAGGGTGTAATATGATATTGCAGATAGAGATGTTGCCCCTGTATCAACATCTGCCCAATCCCATTCACTTTACCTTCTCTCTGAACATAACCTCTACTGAATTTGCTGTTTATCATTCCCGTTCATATGTGTGTATCCATGACAATTATTGGGTTTTTTTTTTAGTTTTTAACCTTTATATACATGATGTCACACTGGATATATCATTTCGCATATTTTTCCCATTCATCCTCGTGTTTTTGAGATTTTTCCTTGTTAATGCATGTGGCTCTAGTTCACTCGGTTTTCTTGCTGCATAATGTTCATATGTGAATGTAATACAAAAATTGGTAAAAATTAGACTGCTTTCAATTTTTCTCCAAAGTCCAGAGAAAAGGTGTTAGTGATAGTCCAGGATGGAGGTAACCACACTATGAGCTATGTGCTATGTCTGTACTATGAAAATTAAGAAGATGGAGCTTATTTGGGAAAAAGAAAACTTGCTTTTAATCTCTCCCATGGGTTTTTTTTTCTTCCTCTTTTTCATACATTACCATGTCTCCCAAAAGTTTTACCTTCTTCTTCTTCCATAATCTCCCCCTGTGTAATATTCTCTACTCCAGTGAATCAAAGTACATAGTCAGCCATTGCAGCAACTTCAGTCTCTCTTATTGTTTAGACCTGCTGGTTACTCTCTCCTTCCCTCCATGCCCTTCTCTTCCCTCTACCTCCCTCTCAAACCACTCCCCCACACCCACAATATGCTAACAGAGAGAAGCTCAGCTCCCTACCCCGACCTCATTTAATTTTGCACCGATTTTTTTGAGAGCAGGTCATATCTTTTTAGATATGCTGAAATAATAAGAGAATTTGAAAACCTGTATATGGAGGCTTTATCAAGTTCTTGACTAAGGCTCTTTGTCCCTCCAGCTTGTGGGTGTTTATTGTTATTTGTGACATGTCCTTTTGGGGTAGGGGAGGCAGAGAGGAGTTGAAAGGGAGTGGCCATGGTTCCAATTACACATATGAGAGTATCTATTCGTGACATCCTCCTTTTGTGTGTGTGTGTGTGTGTGTGTGTGTGTGTGTACAAACTTTCTTTGTGTGTCTCCTCTAAGCACGAGTAAGCTCTAATTGGTTTGTTTATATACCTGTTGTGTGTTTCAGCCACTTTCATGCTTTGAATATTGGGCTTGAGTATAGTTGACAGAAGTAACGTTAATTAATTAATGCTACTTTATTTTGCACACCTGGAGTAGGGTCTTGGATATTAATGCAGGTTTATGTAAAAATAACAAAATTAATACGGCTGTGGCACTTCTCTTAATGGGATCAGAGCTGGTTTCTAGATAAAAACAAGTAAAGTAAACATCTGTCTTTAAGAATTATTTTTATTCAAAATCAACCAGGGTTGGGGCGCCTGGGTGGCGCAGTCGGTTAAGCGTCCGACTTCAGCCAGGTCACGATCTCGCGGTCCGTGAGTTCGAGCCCCGCGTCGGGCTCTGGGCTGATGGCTCGGAGCCTGGAGCCTGTTTCCGATTCTGTGTCTCCCTCTCTCTCTGCCCCTCCCCCGTTCATGCTCTGTCTCTCTGTCCCAAAAATAAATAAATAAAAAAAAGTTGAAAAAAAAAATTAAAAAAAAAAAAAATCAACCAGGGTTGATTTTGGGAAAACAAATCAGAGAGCAAAATAAAAGATGGATTCTCTTTAATGAATCATAACTTAGCTTGAAACACAATCTAGAAATCCTCGACACCACTAGCTTTTTCACAGCTAATGCACTCAAGACCACAATCCACACAGGTTCTATAGGACCTCCACCAAATTGGCTTTCTGCAGTCTTGGCCCAGACTAACAAGAAATCCATCCGGTAGTTTGAGGCTGGGACACTCATGCTGGATCCCCATACCGCACTGACATCCTAAATCCAAAGAATCCACTGCCTTTTATTTAAGCAACAAAGTAAGATATACAGTAATACAAAACAAATAATAAAGTTTCAAGGGCCCCAAAAATCAGCCTGGAGGATGATGGAAGCTTTGGAAACAGGATCCAGTTAAATGGCATATTTCTTTCACTTTTTGCTCAACCCTCCTCAAAACAATACACACACACACACACACACACACACACACGCTTTGCTTGCTCCAAGAACTGAATTAATATTATTGACCAATGGATCATAAACAAGAGGGGAAAAAAGGCCTCCAGAACACGAGATGACTTTTTAGTACAACACATTTACATACTATTGACAACAGGCAAGTCTGAGGTGCCCCAAATAATATTTGAGGATACAGAAAGATACATTGGAAAAAAAGTTTAAAGGTCTCTGTTGGTGAAGAGGAAGCTAGTAAGGGATGTGACAAATCACTAAGTGGATAATATTAGTAGTAGCAGTAGTATCTTGAACCTACCTGGAACTTTCTATTTAATGTCATTTGTGGTAGTTTATTAATAATTAAACATAAACTGTACTTTGATTTCCTAGTTTTATAAAATACATATTAAATTTATCCCAGATGTTTATCTACATTTTCCAACACATCCTCATTGATTTGTGTAGTAGAATAGTCTTCTTAACAAAATGGAAGAGGAGGAAGAAATAAAAATTTTATTGAATGTCTACCGTGTGCCAAGATATACTACATATATTATTTCATTTAATCCCCACAACAATCATAGGAGTATTATATTGCCATTCCCAACTTTTAAATGAGAAATCAGAGATTTAGAAAGGCAAATAACATTTTTAATGTTTCACTAGGACGTGGAAGAATTGGTATTTGAATGGAAGTCCATCTGGCTTCAAATTCTAGCAAGCTTCCTTTCCCCTGTGTTAAAATCCTCCCTAATGAATGTAGTATATAACTCTGAAGAGATAGAATGGGAAAATTCTCCCATGTTACCGTAACCTAATTTCAAGCATTATTTTAATGGATAAAATTGACATCAAATCTCATAGCAATGCTTGCTAGTAGTGAAAACCTTTAGGGAAACTTCTGGAATACTAATCCCTATAGCTAGATAGGCAACATGGCTTTGCATCCTACTACTAAGTCATTCCCAGCCTAAGCCTTTCAATAAAATGCTGCTGATTGCAAGTGACTTCCAAATCCAAACAAGCATTTTAGGTCTATTTAATAGATCAATACAGTAATTCACTCCTGGGCCCCTGAAATCATTTGTTTGGACCTGATGTCTATGTAGTGAGATGGAGGTATACACATTAGCATGTGCAGAGAATTACACAAATAACTTGCATTGAAAGATGTTAAACCAATTTAGATTGTGTGAAGGAGGCAGTATTTAACTCATTTCCAAGTGACTGGGATTAAATGGGTCATTATAAAGGCAATGCCTTCAATGAGCGTCACAAAGGAAAATAAACCTTTTGGCCAAAAGATATACTCTATCCTGTACAGATGCTTCACAATTCAACTGAGCAGTGGCTAGAAAGAAAAAAGTTAAGAAAATCTAATATAAGTTAAAGGGTTTTTTCCTGCTTTTTCTTCTTCTTCTTTTTAATCACTTCTATTTGACAGTGAAAGAGTCTCCCAAGGGAAATAGTAGAGGACCTGTTGCTTGCTTCGCTTAAATTCAGTGGACAAAACACCAGAGGGGAATAATTTTGCCTTAATTCCCCAGAGGAATGGGTCTATGTGGAACTAATAATAATTTTCCATCTCTAATTCTGATGACACAAAAACCAGAGTTATGTGCTTATTTGATCCAGTGTTGGATTGGATTTTAGCAGCAACATTTCATACCGACTGAAGTCTGTTAATTATGTGTGCTGGGACACCAGCCAAAAAACTATTACAACAGTCTGAAGGGAATAAAGTAAAAAGTTTTAACATGGACCCTTCCATGAGGAACAGAGAATTGGCAGTAGAAGGAAAATTTCATTACAGCTGAGGTGTGACACATTTGTCAGGTGTCGAAGTAAAAGAGGATTCTCCATAAGAGAAACAAAAGAGATTCTTTTGAAAAGAGAGTTAAAAGGAAGTCCTTTGCTGATCGATGAATGACTCAGGTGTGCCCATAGATGTCATGCTGGTAACAATGAAGTCATATAAACATTCATTCATTCATTTATTCAATAGGTCAATAAACAGTTGTCTTATCACCAAGTACTTTGCTAAGACTCCAATTTGAAGAGGAATAGGACTCCATCCATGCCTTCAATACAGAAGGACAAAGTGGGGAGGGGGGAAGAGATATAAATAGATAATAATAAATATAATATCTTGAAGTACAGTGATACAGAAGCATAGAGAAAGAACATGTCACCTGCCATGGGCTGAAGCATAGGGACATCTTCCTAGAGGACAGGAAGGCTGAAATAAATCTTGAAATATGAAGAAAACTTAGCCAGTTCAAGAGGATAGTATTCACAAAATAGGAAATGGCTTAAGCCAAAGGAAAGAAAGTAAGGCCATAGTTGTGCTGGGAACTATGAGTAGTTCAAGGTTGAAGCAGAGAGTCTTGAAGGATGAAAAACAGAGAGAGGCCAGATTATGGTGAGCAATGTGAGTCTTCTTAAGGAGCAAGGTCTTTATCTTAGTGACATGGCAAAGAGAGGACCATGGCAACTGAATAGAGAAAGGATTGCAACGTCATCAAAGTAGAGACAAGGTAATCAATAGGAAATCTCTTACAATAATTATGGCAAGGGATAATAAAGACCTGATCAAGGAACAATTAAGGATAAAAAAGAGCAATTTGAGAAATATCTGAAGGTAATATGGATACAGCCTGATGATTGATTTGATATGAAAGTGAAAGAGGAGAAATACCCCAAACCACAGAAGTGTAAATAAGGGGAAGGGGAATAATGAAAAGTAACAATGCTTAGCCACAGAGCCAGGAACATAAGCTAAAAAGAAAACAAGATAAAGACATGTAGAGTGAGACTCTCTGATTAATCCTGGTAAATCATGCCATTTTCCTGGGCTGATGCCTTCGTTTTTACTTTTAGTATTTGCATTGATGCCATTGAAGGGATTCTGAGCAAAAATATCCAAAAATGTGGATTATTTTGACCTGAAGTCTCAAATATGGAGACTTTGCAGTCTCAAGAGAAATTTTTGCCCCTCCCTTCACTACCTAAAATAATATAAATTGGACATCTTTTTCAGAATTAGAGTTATTACCGGAAATAAATTTTATCTGAGCAAGCCATCTGTAAGGCAGAGTGAACATCTAATTACCGAACATCTGGTCTTCTTATTGCCCTGTGAATTGCCCTTCTCCCCTTTGAAGCCCCAGTCCCCTGGCCCATTCCTTAGGTCAGGATAGCATATATACCTCATTTTGCCTTTCTGTTTTTGAACCCTTAATGTATGTGGGATTCCCACACATGAAATTAAATTTGATTTTTTTTTTCTGTTAGTCTGGCTCAACTTAATTCTTAGACAAGTGGGAAGAGTCTTTGAAGGGTAAATGAAAATTTTTCTCCCCAACACCATCTAATAACACATCCGGGTTTATTATATTTGTTTTCTGGTTTTTTGTTTTGTTTTTTTACAAGATAACATATATCTGTATGCTACATATAAAAATGCCCAAGCACATTTTGGTTGATTGAATTTGAATCTAAATATGCTCATACTTACTGTTCCGTGCCTTCTTTAAAGTCAGATGCCAAGCTAGTTCTATAATGTTCTTTTAGGCCCATTATTTCCTTCTCTTTTCTTTATTTTTCTATCAGTGTCTCCAACAGACTGAGACACACTGAAAGTTTCTATCCAATCTGATTATCCTGTAGCACAATTCTGATATGAATCAGCATTTTCATTATATAAATCTCAATTTTCAGTTCAAACAACCAGTATTTAAGGCATTACATTTCCTGCCATTTGGAAATTCTGACTCATTCAGAGTTTACCTGTAAGTGTGAGCTAGGAAAATGATAAAAATCAAAACATAATTCTGGTAGCTATTTGGACAGATGGAATATCAACATGGTCTTTCTATTCTAATTTTTACTAATCTGCCCCGACATATAAATTTTTTCATTCATTGAACAAGTATTTTGAGCACTACTTTGAGGCCACTGGATGTTTCTGTAGTGGAGGAAAACAGCAAAACATCCTGCTGTTATGGAACTTAATCCTACAATAGGGAAATATTCAATTAAATATGTGTGTGAGTGTGTGTGTGTCCTATCTGTGTGTATAGATAGATGGATCGATGGATGGATGGATGATAGGTTAAAAACTTAGTCAGAGTAAGGCATATTGGGCTGAAGGGGTTTCCTAGGATGTGGGACTTGCAGTGTTAAAACCAGAAAAATCCCAGGCATACCAGGACAAGTTGATCACCCTAATGTGGGAGTGGAGAAACAGAAAGCAATTTTAAGAGCAAGCTTAGTATATGCCTAATTGAAAAGATGGTATCTGAGCAAAGTCTTGATGGAAGCGAGGAAGTTAGACATGTAGACATCTAAGGGAAAAGCATTCTAGACAGAGGAAAAAACTGAAAAGGTCCTACAATGGTGACATGTTTAGCGTTTATGGACATAGTGAAAATATATATTATGGGCAGACAATGTCGACAAGGCAGCAAAATTATAAGACTGAGGATTGAGCCCAAAGACCAATATTCAAATCCGGCATCTACTACTTCTTTTATTTATTTATTTATTTATTTATTTATTTATTTATTCATTTATTTATTTTTAAGTTTATTTATTTTTGAGAAGGAGAGAGACAGAGCACCAGCAGGGGAGGGACAGAAACACACACACACACACACACACACACACACACACTCCAAAACAGGCTCCAGGCTCTGAGTTGTCAGCACAGAGCTGATACAGGGCTCAAACCCACAACTTGTGAGATCATGACCTGAGCCAAAGTCAGACGCTTAAACAACTGAGTCACCCAGGCAACTCCAGAATCTACTACTTCTTAGTACTCTGATATTGGACCTCTCCAGACTCTCTAGAGGAACAATTATAAATTATTGGAAGTATAAAAACAATAGGTTTAAATAGTTAGTGATCATATAAAATTACATTTGTGCCGAATCAACAAACCAAAAGAACTTGGACCTCAAATTCATTGTAGCTGTTTTTTTAATATCTTTTGAGTCACTTAACCCCTGTCAGTATAAATAAACCCAACATAAACTGAACATTAACCCAATCAATATAATTTTCCTCCTACATATGTCTGCCTTTACCTTAATACTAAAATATAGGTGTGGAAGTCCCAAAATGTTCAACAAATATTTGGTATGATCATTATAACCCCAGCTTACCCCATACCAAGCCTAAGTCAGTATTTCACACACACATACACACACAAAAATCCTAAAAATTTGCGTTTTATCATCATTTTACTTCTGGTTGACAGCCTATCTGGATAATTCACACTGAAGAAAATCTTTCACTGAGAAGGACTTTATATGAATTAGTTAGAGCTATTGTTTTCAGTAAACCATGCAATTGTATTAAATTTCATATTCCTTTTGCATGTTGTGGACAGCATTTACCTGTTCAGCTAGAGTGAATACTTCAAGTAAAACTAGATTTACAGAGCCCAAATCTTTCCTTCTTGGTCATTTTCTACTCAAGGATACATTTTGGCCTAACATGAACCAAATCACAACAGAAGTCTCTTTCTTTTCATCTTTTACCACATCCTAAGCAATTCCTCCAAGGACTTCCTCAGAGTTATCTGCAGATGGGAAAGGCAATTCACAATGCAATAAAATTTATAGCTCATAAAATTATGAATAAGCCAAACGTTAAAAAAGAAAAGTTAAACTAGGTTTAAAATGATTTTTATAATATCAGCCACATGAATTGACACAGAAAATGAATTGCAAATGTAAGGGAATGCAACAACTAAATGTTCTGTGCTCTCTGGGTGTTAAATGGAGACTGTCAGCACAGCACAAAGAGATTCAGGAAATAGTCATTGATTTCTCTCAGTAGAGGTGGCCAGAGTAAGGCCCAAACTAGATTTTTTTTTTAAAGCTGATTAACTGGGTATGACTCTAAACACACAAGCCAAAAAAAAGGAGGTATTTGGAAATTGGAGGATGAAATCAAGTGAGTCAACCCAAATCATCTATGTGGTTATTAATGTTAAAAATGACAAAAACACAAACAAATAAAGAATTCAACAGCCCAAATTTTCTTTCTCTCAAGACTAGAAGTTCTTTTTTAAAAGAAATATTAGAATATTAGAATACTTAGCAATATTATAATAACCTCAGCTTTACACTTCACTAACCCACTTACAGTGGCTACCCTTGGCAACAAAGACATCAGTATCTAAAAGGATGATGGATGGAAACAGATATTACAAATATCTAATCCAGAATTGTCAAGCCCCACAAGGAAGTGTCCTTGGTGATCTTTTTTCTTCCTAAACACACCTTTCCTGGATGACCTTGTCTATTCTGTGGCTCTAAAGATAATCTATACATTGATGATTCCCAAATCAACATCATTATGGCTCATATTTTTGTGCCCCAGGCCTGTATTTCTTCTATCAGTATCTGAATCTTTCCCAGTAACTTCAACAATATGCCTATATTCAAACTAAATATCTGGCCCCAATCTGCTATTTCTTCTGTATTTCCATCCCAGTTAAACATCATTCACCCAAATGCATGTGGGGACCCAGGACAGGGGGGATGAAGTCACTTTTTATGCATCCCTCTGGGACCAATATCCCTGGCCCAACCCAACCAGTCAGCATATTTAGGCATCAATACCTAAGACATACCTTTTGAGTTTCTCTTTCTGTCCATCTCTATTATTCCTCGCTCATTCCTAACTTTTCATCTACTTTGCTCTGCATCACTGGGGACTGCCCTCTGAAACGTCTGTTTCTGAAGCTTCCTTACCAATTGTCTTCTGCTTCAATCTGATCAAGGTAAGTGTCACATGTAGAAAATTGGAGAAGAGGGAGGATCAGGTTATTCCCAGAAACACGGGGACCCAAATACTCCATGTTTATCAGACTTCAGGGTTTTGCTCATACTCTGAATAGAAGTCTTTTCCATTTTTTTTCCCACAAAGCAAGTTCCCACTTTCTTCAGGCCCAGCTCAAATACCATCAAATCGTCTCCTCACCTCACCCCTTATGGAAGCACCTAATATAGGCATCAACAACATACTTTGAGCATTTTGAAAACAACTGCAGTATAGCACTTATGGTAACCATGAAATTGTCCCTTATCAAAGATATTATTAAGTCACATAGGTACATTTTATTTCTTATCTAACTTGACATTTGTCATTCAAAGAGACGTTCAAAACACATATGTCTTTCGAAATCTGCTGGACAATTCCACCCCTGCTGCTATTCCCATTTTCTTTCTACATTTCCACGTAAACAACTCCTTTTCTGTCTTAAATATTAGAATTCTCCAAGGTGCTTTGTATTACCTTTGTTTTTCTCTCCCCACCCATCTTGAATGGCTTCAACTACTTTTATGTTTCCATCTAGCATCAGTAAGTAGATGACTCAATCTGTATCTTTGGTCCTTGTTTACCTTCTTAACTTCAGATAAGAATATTCTGGATATCTCTTTCTGCCTGATCCATGGGCTTCCCAAAGGCATCATAACAAATTTAGTTCACTATCTTTCTCAATCCCATCAAGTTTCCCACCACAAATTGCCTCCACCAACCTGTGTCTCAGGGAGTATCAGTGTGAAATTTCTCCAGCCAGAAGCCTGGAAGTCAAATTCTCCTCCCCTAGTACGAATATTTAAATCAGCCAAAAATATTTGTAACTTTTCCCTCTTTAATGACTCACTAATCTATAACCCATTTTCTATTCTCATTAAAACACTCTTAAATAGGGGTGCCTGGATGGCTCAGTTGGTTAAGCGTCCGGCTTCGGCTTGGGTCATGATCTCACGGTTTGTGAGTTCGAGCCCTGTGTCAGGCTCTGTGCTGACAGCTCAGAGCCTGGAGCCTGCTTCAGATTCTGTATCTCCCTCTCTCTCTGCCCCTCCCTGGATCATTCTCTGCCTCTCTCTCTCTCAAAAATAAACATTAAAAATTTTTTTTAAAAACCACTCTTAAATAGACACATGATAAGATGCTCAACATCGCCAATCATCAGGGAAATGCAAATAAAAACTACAATGAGATATCACCTTACACTTGTCAGAATGGCTAAAATAAAAAAAAGACAAATAACAAGTATTGTCAAAGATATGGAGAAAACGGAACTCTGGTGCACCATTGGTAGAAATGCAAATTGGTGCAGCCACTCTGGAAAACAGATAAAGATTTCTTAAAAAGTTAAAAATAGAATTACCATATGATCTGTAATTCTACTACTATTTACCCAAAGAAAACAAAAATACGAATTTAAAAAGATACGTGCAACCCTATAGTTAGTGCAACATTATTTGCAACAGCCAAGATATGGAAGCAACCCAACTGTCCATCCATAGTTGAATGAATAAAGAAGATGTATCATGGACTATTACTATACGATACAGACACCACACATATATGAAATGGACTATTACTTAGCCATAAAAAAAATGAGACCTTGCCATTTGTAACAATATGGATGATCCTGAAGAGTATAATGTTAAGTGAAAGAAGTCAGACAGAGAAAGACAAATGCCATGTGATTTCACTCATGTGTTTAAAAAATAAAGAAAGAAAGAAAAAAGAAACAAAAAAACCCCAGACTTTTAAATGCAGAGAACAAACTGGTAATTATCAAAGGGGAGGTGAGTGGGGGAGATGGGTGAAACAGATAAAGGAGATTAAGAGTACACTGGTGATGAGCCCCAAGTAATGTACAGAAATGTGGGATCATTATACTGTACACCTGAAACCAATATAAACCTGTACATCAATTATACTTCAATACAACAAAAAAGTCCTAGAAACCTCAAAACAACGAGGAGGAAGCATTCCCATTGGTTAGGATGGGGACAGGGAGAATTTCCCACACTGGATGCTTCTTCACCTTGTCCAGTAGCCACTGCAGCATCCCCCCGGTAGGTCCTGAGGAAATGAAGCTCTTTCTGTACTGAGCACACCCTGGAGTCCCCTGCATGAATGCACATGTGCTCTATATAGCTCGGTAATGGTGAGTTTGCCAGTCACCTGTTGGCTTTTGGGCTCTCAGCACCAGGGAGTTCAGGATTCAGTGTTTGATTGGACATGCACCCCCTGCCATCTGTCAAGGGCAGCGCAGGATGCACCAACCCTACCCAGCCACTTCTATTACTATACATATTAATATCAGATGAATAAAACCGCTTTGCTGAAATAAAAGGCATCTTGGTATAAAAAGATTTTTTTTTAAAACCCTTAAACAGACTCCCATTACTTATCACCCGGATTGTTTCTATGCTAGCCAGTTTCTACGGCCTCCTGTCCATTCTCCCCATTGCTGCTAGAAAAGTGATCCTCATTGTTTCCTAGAATGTAGTTCTGACTACATTCAATCCACAGGTGGACACTTTTGATGGCATTTTACGCAGTTCCGAATAAAATCTATACTCTTTATCATGACAAAAGACTTTCCACAATTTCACCTCATCTAACTCATCTCTCACCACCCCTTCTCTTTACATTGTGCTCTGGTACTATCAAAATGCCTGCAGTTCTCAAACTCTCTGTTTGTTTTCACATACTATTCATTGCCTGTGGCTCACTCCTCCCTCTTCCCAGAATACACTTCCCTTCCTTCTTAGCCTGGATAACCCATTGCCCCTCACTGAGATTTCATTCAAGCCTACCTCTTCCACAGTTTTTTCTATATAGTCTCGTTAAGGTGTATTTTATCTGTTACCCCATAGTGTGCTGTGCACACTTCTTTGAGAACAATTGCCACTGTTTTCTAATTTTATTTTTATTTCAGTCTGTACCATCAGACTATGAATTCCTTGAAGGCCAGATCTATGTTTTTCCCCCCTGGGTCCTTTCTACTTATTATAGTTTTCTAGCACACAACAAATATTAAGTAAATATATCTTGGTTGAATGAAGTAATTTTGTCATAGTTATATGTATATATGTCATATCTAAAATATATACTCATTGGAAGAAATTGAAAGTTAACCATCAGATCATATTCACCTTTGAATGCCTAACATCAAGAAAAATGCCTGACATACAAAAAGTATTCAACAAATGTTAATTTTTTGTTGGTCCTAAATGCTCTAGATTGAGTTGATTTGGTGCCTGAATTCATTAGAAAACCATGCCAGCCCTCTGCTCTTTTGTTCTATGCCAAACTATCAGTAAGTTCGTCTGTCAGTCTGTCATTTGAGGACCAAAATTGGGCAAAATACCGTGAAAAACTTAAAAGGTTTGGCCTTTGTTCTTTTAGAACTTTATAATCTAAATATACACATAGCTGCAAATATATGTTTAGTATCAGAGTCCATCACATGAACAAGACAGGTGAGATCTCATGAGTCCTATAAAATAGTTCAACACTCCCTCTGCCCTCCATGCATTCAAAGATGACATTGTTCCCATTTGTGGATGCTGCTTTACAATACAAAAACTTTTCTGAAATCCGTATCAAGAGCTAGGAAATGAGTCAGAGAAAGACATTTCACTCTATGAGATAACTCGCTCTAATTTCCTCATTAGTGAAAACGACATCATCATAAAGAATATCTGCCAACAATCTGATATAAAAACGTACATGCATCATGAAAAATAATTGCTGTTCAATTACTACTGAATTATAAAGCCGTCGTACAGGTGCAATAATGCAAGAGCTTTCAAAGTATGAAAAACTGCTTAGCTTAGGTAATTACATGTGTTCAAATAAAGTTCCCAGAATAAAATTTGCAGAGTTTGAAAAAACAATAAAATCAGGACCCAAGTGCTATTTATAGCTATATATTTTTAAATTTTCTGGGTTTTTTTCTCCTGTATAAATTTTGAAAGGGCAGGGATAATAATTTTTAACTCTGGGGTCCAGAGAAAGAGAGCGATGGAGTAGCTCTTCCTTTGCTTTCTATCTTCCCCACCTGTCAAATTGGATCCACAGGGACTGTACTACAAAGATAGAAATCTAGCCATAACCAAGGTAATTGCATCTTTTAAAATAGTTAAATCTTACTTATGCCCTCTGCATAGTTTACATATACAAAAAGAAAAATTTATAGGAAGACAATTCTATTACCATTCTGAAAGCGATATATTTCTTGTAAATTTTCAAGGTCTTTAACAAGGGAAATGAGAATCAGAGAACCAGAAAGGATCTTAAATATCTAATCCAAGGCCCTTAGTCACTGTTTAAGAAAACTGGGGCCCTAAAAATTTTATTGTACAAATTTGTGTAGATAGTGGAAGAACTGAGTCTAAAAGCATTTCTACAATATTATAGATTTGATTAAGCATAAGCTCTATTGATTGTTCCAGGTCAATTTCTAATTTTCAAAGTACTCAAACTTCAAAGCTCTAAGGGAAAATTTTACCCAAATACAATGTTATAAAAATACGATCAGACTGGCAGCAAAAGGACATGAATTTATGGCAGGACAGGCTATTAATTAGTTAAAATAGCTTAGACCAGTCATTTCACCTCTCAGACCTTCAGTTGTAAAACACTGTAAAACAAGGAGCTTGGCCAAAATACCCTCTTCCAAATCTAAAATTATACAATTTTGAAATTAGGAGATAGTTAGTCTAAAATTATGGGGTTTCTTTTCTTTTTATATTTTAGTTTATTTATTTAATTTTCAGAGAGAGAAGGGGCACACACAAGCAGGGGAGGGGCAGGGAGAGAGGGAGACAGAGAATCCCAAGCAGACTTCCTGGTGTCAGGACAGAGACCAACAAAGGACTTGATCTCACGGTTCATGAGATCATACCCTGAGCTGAAATCAAGAGTCAGATGCTTAACTGACTGAGCCACACAGGTACCCCTAAAATTGTGGGTTTCTAAAATGATATGCCACCAGTCCTATCTGCGTATCCACGATCTCTAATCCTCCCCCCTCCCTATAGGAAGTTATCTTCCTTAAAGGAGCCATCATTCCTTTACATGTCTGTTAACTTATGGCCAAGCTCATATTCTAAGCAAATGATTGGTTTTTTAAAGCACTTTTTTTAATGTTTATTTATTTTTGAGAGAGACAGAGAGACAAAAGCCGAGTGGGGAAGGGGCAGAGAGCGAGGGAGACACAGAATCTGAAGCAGGCTCCAGGCTCCAAGCTGTCAGCACAGAGCCCAATGTGGGGCTGGAACTCAGGAACCGCAAGATCATGACCTGAGCCGAAGTTGTATGTTTAACTGACTAAGCCAGCCAGGAGTCCCTAAGCAAATGATTGGCTTAAAAGGGCATAGATGGCTTTAACATTCATCATTATTTTAAGTTTTCAAGACCAGTGCTATAGAGGTTAATTATTTCTTCCTGTATATTTTCTCCCAAATTGGTGCAGGCAAAACCCAAATCTGAGATCAAGGACGGGGAATTAGTTTTACCTCCTTATTGATTAACATAGTACGTGATCCAACTGCTTGCATTTTTCTTTTAATGAAATATAATCTAGTGTTAAAATAACATCCACATTGTTTAGATTACCTCAAGAAATAAAAGGAAGTCACTCAAAGTATTAAAAGTAAATTAGATTTGTATTTTGTAATTAATTTTAAAACAAGCATACCCATTTTCCTGTTTTAATAAAAACTTTTTCTCAAAAAAGATGATTGTTCTACAGTTTATATTTAGCATTGGTTGCAGTCTCCTACACCTTCTCTGGGCACTTTCCATAGGAATGGCATAGTGCCCCATAAATTCTCATGAAATTTGAATGGTATTCAGTAGAGGTGGTTTAAATAGTAAGCAATGTTCTAAGCTTTCTTTGCTTCTGGAATGTTTAATATTGTTACACTAAGTTTCATTGGAAGATATGTTTCACCTCAGTTCAGAGTAAGAAGTGACTCTTTCCACACCCCCCAAAAGAGGGAATTTGACTCCCCTGTTTCCTCGCCTATTGAATATGCCATTGGTGTCTCGAACTCAGTCTGTCACATTGTAAAGTTATCTTCCTTTACCCCAGAGCTGTTCCTTTGTGCCGAATAACACCATTATCCACTGAGATGTCTACACTAGAAACCTACACATCATCCTTGATGGCGGTGGTGATGGAGAAAAAAAGTAGCTAGAAATTACTGAGTCTTGCCAGCACCTCTTAACTGATGCCCATACCTCTGATCTTGAGTAGGAACAAAAAATGATTTGGTATGAAAATACTTAGTCCTTTATACGTTGGTTTATGGTAGAAATTCATTCTACTTAGATAAGTCTGGCATATAGAAGAAAAATGACTTTGAGAAACGGTCAAAATTCTGTCTCATAAAGTCATTTATGATCTGGTTTTTTCTTGTCTTTTTACCGTCAGTGTTCATTTCTCCCCAGATCCTTGTCACTCCCTGATCCAGACCTGCTGAATCTGCTCCTGCATAGAACCATTAAAAACAACGTCTTCTGTCCTTCAATAGTAAATGTTCTATATGACAGAGAACATGCTCTCTGTTAGGAACACCGCTCACCTTACATATTCTCCCCAAGCTGAATTCTATCCCTGTAAAGGACACCCAAGCATAGCTATTGCTTCAATGGAAACCTTTTTGTGAACTTGCTGAGGTTGTGATACAAGCACTGCTGTATGCTCTGTGGCACTTTCTTCTTCTTCCATCATGGCGCATAGCTCACTGGACCTTAGCTCTTGCTTGATTGTTGATATTCCTTACCACATTGTAAGCCCCAGAAAGCCAAGGCTGGTATTTTGTCATTACGGGATCCTCAGAGCCTGGCTCCTACTAGGTGCTTAATAAATATTTGGTCATAGTCAGATAAGGTCCACTGGTGCATATGAATGCTTTTGTTTCCTTCATAATGTCCTGCGAACATCTAATCTTAAACCATATATTTTTCACTTATTCATTCAGGAAGTCAACTACCCATTTATCCATTTAAAATGTTTTAATATTTAGATATCAAGTAGATTTTACCCAGATATTAGAGTCAAGATCCTGGTAACATATTGGGGAAAACTACACAAATAGCACTTCTTGCAGAACTTTGCATAAATGTTATTTATGACTGAGTATAGCACGTGGCACAGACACCCTTAGTCACTAGACACAGACCAAAACAACTAATACACTCCAGGCAGGGTGCTAGGCAGTGGGGGGATAAAGATAAGTAGGAAACTGCTCCTGTTCTCCAAGATCTCATAGTTCGTGAGGAAAACAGTCAGGCAAACTATTTAATATAACATAGCATATGTATTAACAGAAAGAGAGAGAAACATAGTGTTTTAAGAGCATAGAAAAGACTATGTGAGAATCAGAGGAGCCTTCACTGAGGATGTGATACTTGTGCGGAGTTTTAAGGAATGAGAAAAGACTCCCTGAGTGCAAAAGGGTTCCAGGCAGAAGCAATAGCATGTGAAAAGCATGAAAAGATAAAAGAGCATAGCATAGTCATGAAACTGTGAGTGTGTTAACCAGCTCCATGGCAGACTGGCAAGGGAAGATTCTTGTCACAAGGCAGCAACTTGATCATCAGAGGCCTTACGTGCCAGCAAGGAATTTTTAATTTAATCTCTTAGTCTAAAGGAGTTTTTCACAGACTTTAAACATGGGAGTAAATTAATCAAATTCAAATTAAAAAAAAAGTCTCTGGAAGGTTTAAGGAGACTTAAATAGAAGAGTGTTTCCCAATATCTTGGAATTGGAAATTATTTCAAGTGATATGTAGTTTGGGCATTGAATAATGTAGAATTTTGGGGGGGGGAGATGTTTTTGCTTTGTTTGTTTGTTTGTTTTTTACATATTCTCTTTCCATGTTTTTATTAATAAAAGAAAAAGCATCTGTTAAGTGTAGGTTCTGGAGTCAGAGCACCTAGGTTTAAGTCTTTGCTCTATTATTAATTATCTTGAGTAAGTTAGTTGTAGTCTGTGCCTCAGTTTCCATAACTGTAAGATGGGGTTCATAAAAATAGTATCTACCTCATCAGATGGTTACAAAGATAAATGAATTAAATTTTAGAACAGAACCTGACCAGAAAAGCATTTAATAAATGTTAGCTATTATTTTTAACTAGTATTATTATACTGATTTTTTTAAAGTTGATTTGCTTATTTTGAGAGAAAGAAAGAGTGTGCATGAGCAGAGGAGAAGCAGAGAGAGAGGAAGAGAGGGAAACTCAAGCAGGCTCTGTACTGTCAGTGCAGAGCCCAATGAGGGGCTTTATCTCACGAACGGTGAGATCATGACCTGAGCATAAATCAAAAGTCAGACACTTTAATGACTAAGCCACCCAGGTGCCCTCCCTTTTTTTTTTACCTTCTATTATGGCAAATGAAACCACGTATAGTAATAATTTAAAACTTCCTGTTAAGGGGCATCTGGGTGGCTCAGTCAGTTAAGCCTCCGACTTCGGCTCAGGTCATGATCTCACAGTTACTGAGTTCGAGCTCCGTGTCGGGCCCTCTGCTGACAGCTCAGAGCCTGAGCCTGCTTCCAATTCTGTGTCTCCCCCTCTCTCTGCCCCTCCCCTGCTCTTGCTCTGTCTCTCAATAATAAATAAACATTAAAAAAAAAAAATAAAACTTCCTGTTAAATAGACTTACTTGATTTTAAAGAGCAAATTATTCTAAACAATACTCCTAAGGAAATAATATAACATGAAAACTTCAAAAAAGTCAAAGAATACACAGGTATGGCAAATCGGTGAAAATAATATATATATGAAGGATTGAGATAAAAAGAAGCGATACTAGATGCAGGCATTGAGAAAGGGAGAAAGGTTAAGAGTTCAAATTAAGATCAGAGTAGAAAAGGTGAAGAAGGAAAAAGATTTATGAAATATTTAGAAGGTTGAATTGACAATACTTCCTTGATCCCCAAATCTAGGATGGCACCTGGCATGTGGTAAGAGCTCAACAAATATTTTCTGTGAAAAGGTGAATAAAATAGGTAAGGAAACAATAAAGAAAAAGCCTAAGATATCTCATAGTTTTCTAGTTTGAATATTTGGGTAGATGGTGACGTTAAAGAAAGTAGAGCAAGAGAAGTAGGACCCAGAAAGATGATAATGAGTTAGCATAGGATGTGAGGAGTTTGAATTCTTCAGTAAAAATCTAGACAGACATGTCTGTTAATTTACCAGCAACTCAGGACAAATGTCTTGGGTACACAGAGAGATTTGGAAGCTATCAATCTTTAATTCCATGTTCCTTTTTTTAAATTTTTAAAAAAATTTCTTAATGTTTTTATTATTTTTTAAAATTTTTAAAAGTTTTATTTATTTTTTTGAGAGAGACAGAACATGAGTGGGGAAGGGGCAGAGAGAGAGGGAAACACAAAATCTGAAACAGGCTCCAGGCTCTGAGCTGTCAGCACAGAGCCCAACATGAGGCTCAAACTCAGGGACTCCAAGATCATGACATGAGCTGAAGTCATGCGCTTAACCAACTGAGGCATCCAGGCACGTCTCAATTCCATGTTCTTAAGCATGTCTGTTTTTCCTTCATGAACGAAACAGGAAGAAAAGAAAGAAAAATAGGGATGGTTTAGATAGTGTCTCTATCAGTCAGAATTCTCCAAAGAAACAGAATCAACAAGGTATGGATTTATACAGTAAGAGATTTATTTTAAGGAATTGGCTCACCTTACTGTGGAGGCTTTGTGAGTCCAAAATCTCATCAAGGAGGCTGGGAGGCTCAAGATTCAGGAAAGAGTTACAGTTCTGGATCAAAGGCAGTCTGCTGGAAAACCAGGAAGAGCCGATGATGTAGGGAAGTCCAAAGGCAATCTGTTAGAGGATCCCCTTTGCTCAGGGGAGTGAGCTTTTTGTTCTATTCTAACTTTCAATTGATTGGATGAAGCAATCTGCTTTGCTCAAAGTCAGTGATTGAAATGTAAATCTCATCCAAAAATGCCTTCACAGAAACATTCCAGAATATTGTTTTGCCAAATATCTGGGCACTGTGGCCCAGCCAAGTTGACACACAAAATTATTACAGTTGTATGTGTGTGCATACTCTTGTCTTACTTTATACAAATATACCTTGCATGTAGAGCTCAATGTAGTAGCAAAATTCATAATAGTCATTAGTGGTATGGAAGAAAATCCCCTTAGGAGTGCAATGGCCTTCATTCTTAGTTGTCCTCAGAAAAAGAAGAATGGAACATTTTCTGTGTTCTTGGGACTACTTGAGCTATTACCTGCTGGAGTTGGAAGTAATTCTCCTTCACACTAGATAGAAGGATCAGGATAGAAATACATACAATTGCCAAAGCCTCTGTATAATGGAGTAGTAAGGATTAATACAGAGAATGTCTTTCCCAAAACAAAACTACAGCCCAATACGTCCCTTTCCATTTCCACTTTACAGCTTGAACAATGGAGCAGAAATTTCACTCTAACAAGTCTTTGGTGCACAATTTTTAGTAATTAAATTATAGTTAAGACCAATCTTCTATGTTCTTGATAACGGTCAAACCAGGTTTTATACCAAACTTCATAGTCAATGAAATAAAGCAGAATTGATAGACCTAAAAGAATAAATATCTTCAAATGGCCTTTGTCCTTACCACATACAGACAATTATTGAGCTAGAAAAGCTTTTCCATTAAAAAATGCTTATTAAGAGTGTAGAAGACCTATGAAAACTCATTCTGCAAATGCACATAAAATTTGAAAGTGTTACAGTAACACATTGTAAAATCACTTTAGAAAATACTACAGTTTTCTCAAAATTTATAATCAACTTGGAGATTATAAAAATACTTTATAATCTTGCATTGCTAAAAATAGTCTCCCTAAAGCAGGGCTTCTGTTTCTGGTACATTCCCAATGCAGCCCTCATGAGATCTGATGCATTAAGGCTCTAGATGCTTAGTAAAAACCATGAAGGGAAAATAAATAAAAAAAGGAAAAAAAAAAACCATGAAGGATCATTGGTTCCTCAAATGAGCTTCTGACTAATTCCATCTTACGTAAGATACATTTTCCAATACCTGTAAGTATGGTCAACACTGTTACCCCACACAATGACTTATGACTTCTGTTTTTCCAGTGAAGAATTCTAGTGTTAAGTATAGTCTTTGCATTCCAAAAACAACATGGGCTTTTCAATTAAAAAAAAAATGCCTGAAGTTTGTACTGCAATTTGACATATGTCAACATGTCTGAAAATTTTCCCACATTTTAACTCAGTAATACTGTTAAATACTGGTCTAAGAATATATCATGGGTTTCTTAAATTGCACATATGAGTGAAATCATATGGTATTTGTCTTTCTTTGATGGGCTTATTTCATTTAGCATAATACTCTGTAGCTCCATCCACATAGTTGCAAATGGCAAGATTTCATTCTTTTTTATGACTAATATTCCATTGTGTGTGTGTGCGTGCATGTGTGTGTGCATGTGTGTGTGTGTGTGTGTGTGTGTGTAATATATACAGCATATCTTTTTTATACATTCATCTGTCGATGGACATTTGGGCTCTTTCTATAACTTGGCTTTTGTTCACAAAACAATCATGGGGGGGGGAGAATGAAAACCAAGAAAAGGCTCTTAACTATAGAGAACAAACTAAGGGTTACCAGAGGGGAGGTGGGCATGGGTAGGGGTTATATAGGGGATGGGGATAAAGGAGGGCACTTGTGATGAGCACCGGGTGTTGTATGTAAGTGTTGAAACACTAAATTGTACACCTGAAATGAATATTAACTGTATGCTAACTGGAATTTAAATAAAAACTTTCTTTTTAAGTTTACTTATTTATTTTGAGAAAGAGAGTGTGTGCATGCGTGCACAAGCGGGAGAGGGGCAAAGAGAGAGGAGAGAAAATCTCAAGCAGTCTCCACCTTGTCAGTGCTGAGCCCAACCGAAGGCTCCATGTCATGACGCCGAGATCATGACCTGAGCTGAAATCAAGAGTTGGACGCTTGACCAACTGAGCCACCCAGTTGTCCCTTAAATAAAAACTTAAAAAATAATATAATGTGGGACTGAGGGAATTTTTATATATAATCATTCCAGCATTATTTATAAAGGTGTTTTTCTCTTTTAGATGTGGATTTGTAATCAAATTTAAAGAAAATTTGGCTTATAACTGATCTGAGACAAATGTAACTAACGAAAAATGGAGGAATAGTTAAAGGAATGATGTATCTATGAATACAACCATAAAAATTTATGTTCACAAAGACTTCATAATGGAATGTTAAATTACCTAAAAAAGGAATGGAAAATGCATTATACAGTAGTTGTATATAATTATATAATTTAAATATTTAAAGCCTATTAATAAAAAATAGTCATGAGGGAAAACAGCAAAATAAATTCTGCATCAATTTTCACTTTTTTCTATTTCTAGATCTTTTCCACATTGCATCCACTGTACACACATTGCTCTTAAAATGGAGGGAAAATATCATTTTATTAAGGGAGGTGGGGGAAGAAAGAGAACAAGCCCAAGGTTTGGGTGGGGGGAAATTTGAATGAAGCTCAAGTATGCATCGGCCCCCACTCAAGGGCTCAAGTCTGTTGACAAAGAGGATGGCATTCAATATTCCCTGCCAAGTGTTATTCTCAAGTGGAATTTGTACTTGTCCTTTAAGCTCCCTCTGAGCTTGGTATCGAGAAATAATAACGAAAAAGAGGTGTTTTCCTATTGCTCTAACTCTCGTCAGCAAATGCTGTTGCTCTCCCTGAGTCAACCATCTCCAACACAGGTTTCCAATACCTGTAGCCTGTTTTGGGGCAAGGATACACATTTTAGCCAAAGAATTCAAACATGATTATCATTAGTGCTACCCTTCTTATAATATAATCCCGCAGGAGTCCTTTGTCAGGTGCTGGTTAAATATACACCCAGTGGCTGGGGAAAGACTCTTCCCTTGCATCTGGGGTAAACAAAAAGATAAAGATCATTCAGGGTTCTTTGTAAACCACAGGGACCAAACAACCAAAATTGATTGGAAAGTGAGTCCTTTACAGAAGAAAAGCTAATCATGCCTCCTGAAGGATAACAACCAGGATGGCCCTGAATTTTCCACCAGAACCTCTTGAACAATCCCTTTTTTTGAGAACTGCCATCTGAATGACTCAGCTTCCATGTCCAAATTTCAGTCATTTCACTCGTGATTAAAATTCTTGGGGGGAAAATATGAAAGGGCTGCCTGAGACCATGTGCTGATTCCTTTAGCCAGAAGAAAACTCCACCAGGAGCTCACATAATAGATGGGAGCTATTTCCCAAAGGTAAGATGTATGTTGGGCCTTGCACTAGATGGTCTAGTTTATATCTGTTTTGGGGAATAACTATAAATAGCTTCATTTTCACTCACCGAAGAGGCCAAGTTTGGATAATAAATTGCATGATCACCCTACACAAAGGAAAAGTAGGGCATTGTTACCAAAGAAGACGAAGCGATGCTGAACAGATGAAAATAGTTACCATTAGAATGAAACTATTAGAAAGAGCTGAAGCAGTGTTTGCTCCCAATCTCTCAGGTCGGAAGATAAGAATCAGAGTCAAAAGCCCTTATCAGTCTTTTGCTTCTGACTCCACCATAAAATTAACATTCTTATACTCATTGCCTATGTGTTGAATTATTATGACTTTAACCCAATAGTTCCATCTCCTTGTCTTCCTATGTCCTTGCAGCTAAATCCCTACATGTTCAAGTGTTCTATTTTACTGCTGCTTTTTTTTTTGCTTAATTGGTGCCCTCCTGCTTTCCAACATAGAATGCTAACATCCATTCACCCAGCTGGAGGAGGGTCAGGGTGATACCAGATCCAATATTCCCCAAAGCATGTGTAGGATGGTTGCTGTATCCCTGCTGCTGACTAATAATAAGGAGTCAAAAAGCACCTTTTGATTCTGATTTCCTCCGAGAGGCTGTTCTACAAGCATGGGGTCAACTTAAAGGAAAAGGGTTTTTGTTTAATATTTTCTCCTTTCATTAGAGCACTTAAATTACTTTCTTGCAAACTCTGCTTGTTACCTAAATGTACCAGCACTTTTGTTACATAATTAGCTTTCTTATCAGAATTTCAACCAAAAATAACAAGAAATGTAATAATGATAAGGTATTCTGCCCCCTCAAAAATAGATTTCCTTTCGCGCTTTATCTCTTGGTGCTGTTCTGGCTTGTTTAATTAAAGTATCAGAAATTATTAGACTCAAATTATTTCTTGATCTAGTACTCAAATTCTCCTGAAAAACTGCTTCTTTTGCCTCAGTGTTTAAACCTTTATCAGCGTGAGGCAGATGAGTTTCTACATGTATGCAACAGGATTCATGTCATACAATATAAGTTTGGAGGAAAAGCCTAATTAGCCTCTAAATAATTAGACAAACAAATCAGATTTGGCTCTGCTGGTCTACCATGAACATTTAAACACTTGTGTCTCCTCCCTCATGCTCCCGGATCATCAAAATGAACAACATTAATGTGCAAAAAGAGTATGAAACTTCAGCGTGGAGTTGTGAAATTCAAAGCAAAGATCTTATTTATTTTTTCATTAGAGGGTTGGGAGTAAAAAAAATCACCAAGTTCAAAACACTAACAAAAGTTGTATTCAAGGAGGGTAGTCATGTCTGTTACAGACTTTGAAATAACGGATGAAGAAATATCCTTAAATCACCGCACTGAGAAGGAGAAAACTCTAAGACATATTGGTTATTTCTCTTCATCATACTCTGTGAAAAAAATTCGGGTTAGAATCTGTTTGTTTCTGGTGGAGCTGTGTGAGAGGTTCATTTTCTTTGAAGTCGTCTGCAATATGATCCCCTTTTGCACTGTCAAGCTTGGCTACCTCAATTACCAGGCAGCCATTTTGAACTTGTGTTTTATTGGAACTTCAATACTTACCCCTGTGTTTGTGGGATGGCTTGCTGATGTCCGTCTAAGAAGAAACAAACTGGTATATGTTTGCTTATGTCTACATTTTCTAGGTGAGTGTCCTCTTCTGACTGGATTGTTTTGCAACTTAATTGAATAGCTTTTTGGTAGAGTTTTCACTTTCTATTATCCTTATCTTGCTGTTAGCCTAAAATGTGATAAATGAAGAGTATTGTTTCAATTTATACTATTCTTTGTATTATTTGAGGGATGCTAGTAAACATCTGTGCGTATGTGTGAGTGTGAATGTGTGGATGCTTTGATACCTATATCGTTGCACTGATTATCTTTTATAATAATTACCTCTTTACGTGTCTGTCTTCTGTGCTTCAAATGCGCTCCTTTCCCCCTTCCTGCCCCAAGCCGAAATTCGTGACAAATTCTATGTGAAACCTGAAGTTCACTTGCTTCGCAACTACAATGAAATGTGCTAAGAAGGGTTTTGAAGTTCACGTAGAATAATTGAGGATGTTTTCATCAAAAGGTGGTTCTTAATTAGCCATATAGTAATTAAGATTGCATATGCAGGCATGATTTCTATATTATGAACTATGGCTATATGCTAAACGAATGAATTCAAGCACTACACTGTGCTTCTTTATATAGAGAAAAATAAATAATCTACACAAGTTTGGGAGGCAAGAGATTGTGAGAAACGTTGGGGAGATATCAAGATTGATACGGTATAGAGAATAAGTTGATGAACAGTCTGGAACTTGGGGCTGAAAAGTTATGTTGTTCTTCTGGACAACAGAGTCACTGAGGATATAATTAAAACAGTTGGGAAATGTTTTTCTTCAATAAAAAAGATAGACAACCACAGTGACAGGTTTTATACAGGGAGACCAGAACACCTCAGAGGACAGTCTAGGAGAAATGTCAATCCAGGAGAGAACATGGAAAAAAAAAAAAAAAACATTAAAACTTGGCTACTAAATAAGAGAACAAATATGATGGAAAAACAAACATTAACTCCAAGTTTCTGAGCTGAGGAACTTAGGAAGGTAGTATGCAATTCACCATTACTGAGAAGTGTAGCAGAAATGCAGGTTTGGGGGAACAGGGGAGGAGATAAATGAGGAAGGGGTGGATATCAGGTATCCAACATATCACCCAATTTCCAGCAGGTGATCAATTACCTTCACCATTCATCCAATAGAGTGTGATTTAAACTTATAACTTCTTCACTGCTCCAGTTTTGTTAAATAAAAACAAAGCCACTGCATGGCAAATATTCAGTCAACATTCAACAAACATTCCTCAGTGACCACTTTGTGCCAGGCATTGTCCCAGGATCTGGGAATGCAACAGAGGAGGAATTCAGTCTCTTCTCTGTTGGAGTTGACTTTCCAAAGAAAGAGAAATGTAAACAAGCAAATGACACTATGCCAGGTGCTCAGTACTGTTATGATGAAAAATATGGCTCAGTAAGGGGACAGGGGAGACTAAACAGTGACATGGTTACTATTCTGTATCTGGGAATGTTTTCTGATAAGGAGACATTTAGGCAAGCATCTGAATGGTTTCTCTTCTGAATTTGGTAAGAGACCACACCCATAGATTTTGGTAACTTCTTATTTAACATGGTGATTCCTATCAGTCTAAATTCTTGTGTAAGCCATCAGACTAGGACTGAAGTCCCAATTTTAGAATTTGACCAACAAAAGACCTACGTCAACTCCATAACCATTCATTTTCTTACTAAAAGCTATTTCCTTGGCCCCCCACTCAACAGCTGCCATCAAATTCCAACCAGTCACTGAGTATCAGAGGTTCTATCAAAAATGTGTCTTTTATTTCCAATGTTAAACCTTAGCTCAAAACTGCAGATTGCTTTTTCTTGATCATTACAATGGCCTACTTACTGGTCTATCAGTATGACTCCAATCCATATACCTTTCTACTAACAACATTGACTTCCTCAGCCAATAAATCTATATATTGGCTGTATTGTCTAAAAAAACAAAATCCAACTTAGTACAAAAGAACCTCTACAATCTGTCCCAAATTTACCTCTCCAGACTTTTGTGTCAATATGTGACCTCAACCATGCTGAACTTCTTGTCTACTACCCTTCTTTAAAAATTTTACATATGCTTTTTCGTATGTCTGAAATTTTCAACCTTCCTTTATGTTTCTGCCCCATATCCAAGACTTGAAAAATCCGGTCCTTCCTTCAAGACCCATGTTGTTCACTTCTCTGTGCTCACCCATACTCTAATCAAACCTCTATAATTTCATTTAGCACATTATAATATAATTTCCACCTGTATGTCTGTCTTCTCTGATGGACTCATTAGCTTCTGGAGAGGAAATCCAGTGGGGCCCCACGACCTAGCAGAGGAGATAGCACATCTTGGTGTTTTACAAAGACCTGTGAAGTATGTGTGCTGATTATGTAGTGCACAATAGCACACATCAAAGAGGAGACTTTCTATCATACGTGTAATAGACTTGTATTTTTATTACATCAATTTTACAACAGATAAAAATAAAGTTTTGATCCAATGAAATCAACATATTACATTTTCTCAAAAGATGGAAGCAAAGCATCTTTCTAATGTACACAAAGGTAAAAGTGTTTTGTCTTTAGGGACGCCTGGGTGGCTCAGTTGGCTAAGCATCCAACTCTTGATTTCAGTTCAAGCGATGATTTCATGCTTTGTGAGCTTGAGCCCCAGGTCAGTCTCTGCACTGACAGCATAGGATTCTCTCTCTCCTTTCTCTCTGCCCCTCCCCTGCTTGTGAGTGCTCTCTCTCTCTCTCTCAAAATAAGTAAACAAATGTATATTTTTAAAAGTGTTTGTCTTTAAATATATGGTTGCTGCAAGAAGTAACTTCTCTGCCCATCCCCTTTGGGTACCCTTAGCCTAGCCAGGCCTCACATCACCCTTCCAGAGACAAGTGGACTGAGTGGCAGAGAAAAAGCAGTTGGTATCACATCTGGCCAAACTTGACAGGAAACATCTCAACCTCAGTAATCTAAAGGGCCCACTCTCATGATAAATCCATTTGTTCCCAAGCAGCTATTGAGTGCATATATTCTTCACATTATAAAAGCCATTGTAAGAGGGAGATAAAATATTAGACCTAAGTTTTGCCTTTAGGAGCTTACAGTCTAATTGAGAAAACTAACCACACAAAACCACCATGTAAAAATTTATACCAAAAATATGAAAGCCAAATTAATCTAAAAAATGGAAGACGAAAGTAACAGGGAGAAGCATTTTTCACTAATCAAATTGATAAGTAAATAAATAAATAAATAAGATGATTTGACCACTTGATGGGAATTACAAAAAGAGGCAGATAACATCACAGTTACTCTGTAACATTGGGCAAGTCACTTAACCTCACTAAATCTGATCTATTTTTTTTTGAAAAATTGGAATAAGAGAAAATCTACCTCTGACATCACAAAGCTTTTCCAGGATGAAACAATATAATACATATAATTGCTTTGCAGAATTTAAAGAGCTTAGCAAAAGTATGAAATTTCTATCAAACAAGGAAAGTGCTCAAGTGTGGTCCCTGCGAGATGGAAGTGAGAAGGCTTGACCGGCCCCAGCCCTGTCATTTCCTGTCTTTCCCTCCTCTAGGCTTGTACTGCTTCACCCACCTCACCTTCTTACCTCTGTGTGTGCCAAGATGGCTCTGCCCAGCTGCCTAAGTGAGAGAAATCAAAGGGCATTAAAAGGAGAAAGAGAGTAGAAAAGGAAAAGAGACTCTGTTCTTCTTACAATTCTGATAATGTTCTCCTTAAAACATTTTCTTTAGCAGGCTTTTGACATGTCTGAGATCTTCGAGTTTTCTATCACTCTAGTGACCGAGAACAAATAACCCTTACTAACAGTGGTTGGCTCTGGGGCGTGAGATTACAGGCATCTCTAGCTTCTCATATGACATATTTCCAAATTCTGTTAAAATGGACATGATTTGCTTATACATCTGAGAGAAAAGATACGTCAAATTTGAGAGGGGAAAGAACTAGGCTTCTGGATTCATTAAAAGACATATTGAAGGGGGTTTTCACATTTAGAAAAATCATGCTATCTCCAGAATCGCAGTGACTAACAAATATTTTGATAAGACAATCACACAATGAGGCTACTTTCAGAGTTAAAACCTTATTTATAACATGGTCTGGTGATTCAGTTGGTCTGTGCCATATTTATTCTCCTTTTTTCTCTCTCTACAGGCACTGTTTTATTATCCGTGGTTGCTTTTCCCTTGGAAGATTTCTATATAGGCACACACCATATGATTAACAATATACCAACAAAGGAGCAGAACAGGCTGTTTTACATGGCACTATTGTTCATCTGCCTTGGCACCGGAGGAATGCGAGCCATCATTTGTCCACCGGATGCTTATAGCCTTCAGGAGTATGGATCCCAGAAACAAATGTCTTTTTTTAACTGGTAAGTAGCACTGGCTAGAAGAGAAACAAGGTTTATGATGTTCCTCTCCCTCCTGGGATTTCTCATTGTTTGCTCTCTGGTACCCTGTTGATGGTAGTAATTCAGTTTTTGTCATTGACTGGGTTGGGTAAGTGAGGACGTGACAATGCCTGTGACAATGATTCAGCCAGGAACTGTGGGAGCCTGTGAGTCAGGTACAGACCACCACAGCTTACCAGCACCTTCCTGAAATGCAATGATAAATTAATCTTCCAAATAAACAAGTGGCTTATCATATTAAATACAAGGTGGCTTTGGAGCCAAACAGGCCTGGGTAGAAGTCTCAACTCTACTTAACACAAGCTATCTGACCTTGGTCAGGTCATTTATTCTCTATAAGTTTCAGTTTAATCATTTGTGGAGGGTTATAATGATACCTCTTCCTGGGTTTTATTAGAGGTAATAATGTGTGCATTGTGGGCAGAGAACCTGGCACATCGTAGGTGGTCAATAAATGGTAGCTATTGTTAGTTATGTCTACACTGTAGCAGACTAATGTGGCAGAGGTTATAAATGCACAGGTTAGTGCAGAGAAGATAAAAAGTATTTTACAATTTGTTGAATTGCAGTTTACAATTTTTGTATTTTACAAATTGTAAATTTTTTAAATGTGTTGAACACAATTTGAATACAATTTGTTGAATTATATTTTGCAACTTGTTGGAACATCAACCAGTACCTCTGTCTTGCATCCACTTCACCCCTAACACTTAAAAGAGTTTGGATTCCATGAAAATCTAACTACTTTCTGTAAATCTTTTTCTCTTTCAGTAAGTTCTTACACAGCTTTATGTGGTTTTAGAATCAATTTTTGTTATCGAATACAGATTCAAAAAAATAAAATTTGGATCTTAAAGTAGAGCATTTCAGCGTTTACTAGCAAATTTTGTTGTTATTATTACTCATCAGTGGAATATCAAGTAGATCTGAGATACATTCTTTTGTTCCCCTGTTTCTGTGAAATGATTTGCCAACATTTTTTCTAAATATTCTGTCTTTCCATCAATGTTAGCAATGGGAAAAAGCAATGTACAGACAGAATCAGACAAAACATTTAAAGAAAATTCATATTAAAATCATTAAATGAAAAAATTTAGAATCAATAATCTAGGTATATATAACCATGTAACTATCCAAGGCAGTTTCTTCCTTCCTTCCTCCCTCTCTTTTTCTTTCTCTCTTTCTCCTCCCTCCCTTCCTCCTTCCCTCCCTCTTTCTTCCTTCCTTCCTTTCTTTCTTTCTTTCTTCCCAGTTATATTAATATTACAAAGCACTCAGGCCTGTTTTGGATTCAGTCCAAACGTCAGAAAAAAATGCAGTTTTACCAAGGGTGGAAGGGACTCTTTACTTCCTTATAGCAAATTCTGCCTCCTTGACCTGCCCAAAGGAGAAAGAAAAATCCTTCTTTTTTATTCTATTCGGAGGTTTTAATCCTTAATTAGCAACATCATTTTGATTAAATAAGACTCTGGAGGATTAAGACTGGAGAGCAATCAGTTGTTCTGAAAGATAGCTCTGGAGAATTTATTGTACTGTGGTCTTAGTCATTCAGAGTTGTGTTTAATCAAAGTGACATTTCTCAGTGTTGATTACAAAGGAGACATTATATGAATGAAATATTTCCTTTGGGAAAGGGGGGGACTCCCAATGGGTTTGTACTTTAGGCCTTTAAAAGGGGGATGGGGAGCAGGGTGAAAATGAGTTTCTGCAGCTGGGAGGAGCAAGGCCAAATTTAGGATGAACACATTTCAATTTGGCTTCTTATTATTTCCTAATTTTACTAAAATCTCTAATAGAAAGAATCATGCAGAATCTTTAAAACCTAAAGTTAAAGCACCTAGAAATGTGCATGAGGAATCAAGGTGTTACTCTTTCATGTTATAAAGGACCCCCCTGGAAGGCAAGCTTCTTGAAGGCTGAATCTGGTTGTTTCAGTTTTTTGATTTTTGTTTTTTTGATTTTAAGTTCCTAAAATCAAGCTACGGGAAAACTATGAGCAACTGCTTTTTGTAATTTATAGAAAAGAATGTTAACTCTGTTGCTATATATACTGCGGGGGCTGGTGGCAAGATGGACAGGGATCCAGCTGGGCAGCCAGCAAACTGATGGGATCCTGGCTCTGTCAGAGGAGTTTTATGCTTTTCAGCGGGTCCCTTAACCTCTCAAAGCACCAGTCCCTCATCCACAAAATGGGGTTACCTTGGAGGGCTGTTTTATAGCTTATTTTATATAAAGTACCCTAGCACATCACAGGTATTCAAATTAGGGTAGCTGTTACTATAATTAAATGACTAGTAAGTCCTCAGCTAAAATCGTTGTCTAAATTCTGGGTAAGAGGGAACCTGTTTAGGAGGAGGCCATCTTTAAATGGGCAGCACATTAATTTAAAATCTATTTCTCCAAGTCAAAAGTGTGTAGAGAAATTACAAGCTTGGTTAATATAATGAATTTCAGTAGTATCTTTAAAAATCAGCATACCACTTGAATGTGTAACCACTTGAAGGTTGCATCCAGTTCTATTTTCAGCACAGATGTCAGATGTTCCTAATTACAGGACCTTTAATGAGACGTGTCATTGCATCTATACCACCTAAAGCTTCCCAATGATCATGTTAAATAGTATAGACTGGAAGTCTCGAGCACTGAAAGCCCCACTTCCGAGTGGAGCTGCCAAGTGTAGGTGAGAAAACCACTCCCAGCCAACATCACCATCTGGTACTGGATCTTCCTCAACTATGTACCTTATTGAAAGAATATAGCTAAACTCCCTGAAATCAAGAGGCATACTAATCTGCCAACATTCTTGTGCTGTTATCTAGATTAGAACCTGGCTCTTCCAGCATTTTCCAAAATCTGAGGTGTGCAATTAAGAGTCACCACACTGGAGATCATCTAGGTAAATACACCTGTGCAGAATCTTTTCTGGAAGCAAAAAGAAAGGTGGATAATTAAGTCTGTCTATAACCATAATTTTAAATTCTATTGCAATTAACTTCAAATCTTGCTTCCACATTTCTCTAGTTACTTCACCTGATAATTTGCATCCTATCTGCATATCATAGTCTGTTGCTAACCAGTTACCAGAGTGAATTATACATGATTTGAAAGTCCAAATAGAATATTGGTGGAGTTCTTCAAAAAGTCTAGAGACTGACTTATTCCATCCCAGAAATTTTGAATATCTAATACTCAAATTGATTCTATATAATATTTGTTTCCCACTAAAATATTCTGATGTTAAAGTTACTTGAATTTAGTAACTTTTATCTTAGGGAAACACCAGAGGTAAAAATTTGTTATCCCACGGAATGTTTTTTCGGAAGCTGTTTAATATTTACTTGAGTGTTGTTTGAAAGCAGCGATTCTCAATCCTAGATGTACATAAAAGTCACCTGAGGAATCTTAAAAATACTGATTCCTGAGGTGCCTGGGTGGCTCAATTGGTTAAGTCTCTGACTTTAGCCTAGGTCATGATCTCACCATTACCAGTTTGAGCCCCACATTGGGTTCTGTGCTGTCAGCTCAGAGCCTGGAGTCTCTGTCTCCCTCTCTCTCTGCCCCTCTCGCACTCATACTCTGTCTCTCTCTCTCTCTCTCTCTCTCTCTCTCTCAAAAATAAACTTAAAAAAAAAGAAATACTGATTCCTGGGCCTTGACATCAAAGGTTCCAAATATATTGGTTTGAGGTGAGACTGAGAGACCAGAATTTTTTTTTTTTTTAAGCTGCCTAAGTAGTCAGGTTTAAGAACAACTGCTCTCAAGCAATTGCCTACTTTTAAGAATCACTTAAGGGCTTTATTTAAAAATGTTTTCCAGACCCCACCCACAACCACTTAGATCAGAATTTCCTGAAAGCATCGCTAGGGAATGTACACATTTATCAAGTGCTTCAGAATTGTGAAAACAATTCCAGAAGTTTGAGGGAAGGGAATTCCAATGTATCTAGGGATACCTTGAAAAGATATGAAACTAAACATTGAGTGCACACACTGGATGCCACGCGGCTTTGGAAAGTTTTGATGATTCATAGCAACTTTTCACCACACCTAAAAATCTATCTGAGTGAGAAAATCTACATGATCCTTGAGAAGAGAAACAAAATATGAATCTACTGAATTCTGCAGTAGTAAAATCATAATTTATGAAGTACATTTCAGCCATCAAAATCAAAGCAGTTTGTGGAATAACTGTATTAATATTCAAAATATCATGTGAGTTACATACTGAGAAATAGCCTGTAAATAGCTTTAAGAGAATCACTGGGTGCCTGGATGGCTCAGTTGGTTAGGCATCCAGCTTTGGATCAAGTCATGATCTCACAGTTCTCCTGTGTTTGAGCCTTGCATCAGGCTTCACGCTGACGGAGGGGAGCCTGCTTGGGATTCTCTCTCTCTCTCTCTCTCTCTCTCTCTCTCTGACCCTTCCCTGCACACTTGCATGCTCTATCTCTCAAAATAAATAAATAAAGGTTTTCAAAAATATACAAAAGAAATCTTCCAAACTTCTATTTGCACGGGTCCTACTCAAGTTTAACAAATGCTACCTACCTACTCTTATAACAATAGGCACCGCCTTTAACTTTGCCAAAGTTGTAAGCTTTCAGGAAATACACTCAGAATTCCTCTCCAACATACAACCGTGGAAACCAAAGAATATTGAGGAAAAGAAAGACAGATTTCTTACATGACTTACTGCTCCTGCTTTTTCTTAAAGCCTGAGTGGTTGCATTTAAAATTAGTAGGTACATGACTAGGGACTTATTTCCATCAGTAAATATGCGATAGTCTAAAGTTCTTAAGGAAATAAGAAAATGATACACAGGAGCAACTGTGAATGAGGGTAAGTTAAAAGAAGGAGAGGCAGGGAGAGAAAGAGTGAAATATTCTCCTAAATTTCTTATTTAAAAATATACCTTTTACTTTAATCATACTATCTCTTCACCAAAATCAATATCTTCCTTTATTAAATTTCCTCTTCTTTAACTGCAGCGTTGAAAAAAAAGTATGGATAAACAGTAAGACCTGTAAAAATTCCATTTGATCCTTCTTTCCCAAAATTCATGGCTACCAGAGTGTTCTCTGAAGTACTTCAATGGGCCAATGTTTCTACTAAAAGAAGCAACCTTTGACAACAGCCATCCACCAGGGTTTCAGCGCCCAAGTGTTTCCTTGACGCTTCCAAACAGTTCAATTCTATCCCACTGAAGAGCCACCAATCCCCTGGTGAATTATCTCAATATTGTTCAGTACAGAATAAAATGTTCTCCCTGAACTCCGTAAATTGTCCACTACCACCATGAACACCTGAAAGCTTTCCTCCTCAGGTTAAGAAAAACCATTTCAAACCATTTCCCCTAAAATCACTTACAATAACACTGAAGTATGTGAAACTTGGTCCGTCTAAGACATGACAAAATATTCGAGCGACTCTAATAATGATTACTAAATAAGGTAAGGCAAATATTTAAAAGAAATGATCTCAAAAGGATTGCTGAGATTTTAGCAACAAGTTTTCCCCCCCTTATTTGTATTCAATACCATAGGATCATGAAGACAAAAAAAATCAGATTTCTATGTACTCCCCGTTATTTGCAGTTCCCAGTCTGTATTTAAAAGTAGACTAAAGAAACATATTTTTACTGCTGCTTTCAATTTTCCTTAATCACTGGTATTTATTTTGCTTTAGTGCTTTGCTCTCTGACTTTCTGTGTGAGAGGTGCTTTATATACTCAATTTGCTAGTGAGCTATGAGATGAAAGGAGTCTTAATGGTGAGTTTGAACATGGTAGATTTTTATTTCTCTTATTTTTTTTACAGTTGATACATATACATTTCCCCCTTAATTATCTATGGCTTATCCTGTCCATGGATCAATAAAGACATATATAAAACATGCCTGTACTAGGTAATTCTTTCAGAAAATTACACAATCAAATAGGTCGGATGGCATCTGTTAAAATACATGGAGTACTTTATGTGAAATCTCTTCCTATACCTAGATATTCAGCACTATAATTCTTTTGTTTCTAACTACCTTTCACAAGATTTAAGTCTTGGAATAATTGTAATTTTCTTTGACCTTCTCTAGAGTAATTTCGTTTACATCACCATGTGGTGTTTAGAAGAGCCACACAATGTCTTCTTGGATTTTCTCAGCAACATTTAACATTTAAAAAAAGGGGGGTTTCCTAAAGATTGAAAGAAATATAACACTGCTTGCGGGCTCCAGCTTCTCTCGGTTGCTGACAGCCACAGCTCAAGTGTGCAGCATGAAAGGATGACCGGAGGCTGAGCCTAGGGACTCTCCCCAGTTGTCCTACAAAACTCTGTGTGTCCCACCTGCATCGTGACAAGTTTCCATTAGTGGACAATAGCGAACCAGTTTCCTCAGCATGGCCATGTTTCATGTTTGATTACTTTCCTAGGTCAATTATTCAGTTTATTGTTCTATGTTGTTGTTTGATCAGTTGATTTTTTTATGAGATGCTGTGTTATTCATCAAATACTTATTTACTAGTCTTTTATTGTGGGCCTAGAGCTGTGTGGCCCCCTTGGCATTACCTATAGCAAGTATCCAGTATCCAGTCTTCTCTCTCTCCTCCTCCTTTAGATTAGTTCTAACATTTTCCTTTCTCCTCAGACCTTTAATATCCCTTTCCCGTAGCCAGTCCTGCCTGGTGACTCTCTTTTCACTTAGAGGGGATAAAAAGGAAGTAGAGGAGAGGCGAGGGAAGAGCGGGGGGAGGGGAGGGAGACAGCGAGGGAGGGAAAAGGAAGGAAGAGTGGATCAATTAGAACAAGTAGAGGAAATGCCAGAGGATGACCCATAGTGGTCATACTCTTGACAGACCCATCCCCCAGAGTTTGGGCACAACCTGTGACCTGACTCCACCCAACAGAATATGGCAGAGATGACAGGGTATAAATCCTTGATTATGTTGCTATATGGCAAAAGTGAAGGGATGGTGTGGTGTAATTAAAGTTTCTAATCATTTGATTTTAAGTAATCAAGGAAGAGATTATCCCGGAATCCTGCATAGGCCTGATCTAATCAGGGAGGCCCTTTAAATCTTAATGATAATGTTAAGTGTTCTAAAACTTAGATCTATTAGTGTTTGCCCAATTGAAACACTTACCCAAACTCATAAAACTATATATTTAAACAGGTATTTTACTGTATTTAATTCTACCTCAGTAAATGTTTTAATTTAATGTTAAGAACCCCCTCTACAATGTGACTCTAACAATGCATTCTAATAATTCATTAGACCCAATGCAAGGTTGACAGGCAGAGATTATTTCCCCAGAACTAGCAAACCAGACTGCTAGTTTAGGTACTTATTTGTAATACTATTCATTGGGAAGAAATACCGAAAGTTTTATTCAAATGACAGTCGTGTCTTTGGTTTAATGCATTGTCTAGATATAACCTGAGTTTGCCCATACTTTGAAAAGTGGAATAAATAGGAAGATTCAACTCTTAAACCATGCAACCTTTTCCAGATTCATTAGGCATATTCAGTGAAGTATTGTGTATGGCTTCTCTAACACCACAACACATAGATGAGTCGTTGCTGTAGAGACTATATGGCCTGCAAAGCCTAAAATACTTACTATGAGGCCCTTTGTAGAAAAAGTTTGCCAACTTCTACTTTAGATAAGAGAACACATTCTTTCCACATGTAATCTCAAAAGGAATGAAACACAGATGACAAAATTGGTTAAGACTCCATAGCTGATATGTATACACTTACTAAGAAATCTAATAAACAATATTTGAAAATTCTAGTTCAGGGGCACCTGGGTGGCTCAGTCGGTTAAGCGTCCGACTTCGGCTCAGGTCATGATCTCACGGCTCATGAGTTCGAGCCCTGCGTCGGGCTCTGTGCTGACAGCTCAGAGCCTGGAGCCTGTTTCAGATTCTGTGTCTCCCTCTCTCTCTCTGACCCTCCCCCGTTCATCCTCTGTCTCTCTCTGTCTCAAAAGTAAATAAACATTAAAAAAAAATTCAAAAAAAAAAAAGAAAATTCTAGTTTAGCCAACATGCCACAATTTTATAGCTTAAATGTATATACAAGCGGGAGGAGCCAAGATGGCAGAACAGCATGGAAGTTTTTTGTGTGTTTCGCATCCATGAAATACAGCCAGACTAACACTAAACCATCCTACACACCTAGAAAACTGACTGGAGGATTAACACAACGATCTGCACAACCTGAACCACAGAATTCAGTAGGCACACGGCGCGGAGAAGTGAACATGGGGAGCGAGAGGCGCAGGAAGGGAGGTGCTTTTGCCAGCGGAGAGAGGACGGAGACTGGGGGGGGGGCGAGAATATGGGAAAAGCACCCCTCCCCAAAGCAGCTGGAGAGAAAGTAGAAAATTGGAAACAGCTGCAGGGACTAAACTAAAAAAAGGAGAAAGGAGAAGGTTTAAATTCCATTAAGACTGTAAACAAGGGGAGTGCAGAGTCTGCAACTCCGCAGCTCCATACGTGGCAGTGCTCTGGTGGGAAGGGAGAATCACCAGGAACAGAGTGGGACCCGGGAGGATCTCGGGCCACATGGGGAAAAACGGTTCACTGCTGGAAGGACATTTGGTAGAGACTGTTGAAGCCACCTGGACCCAGCAGACCCCAGAGGGTGGCCACATTCTCTGGTGCCGGAACAAAGTCATTAAGGGTGAATCCTGGTGCCAGATGTGTGTTGTGATCTTCCATAATCCCTGAAAAGCTGCTGCTACACCATCTCATGAACATTTTCGGGGGCAGGCTGGCACCTGGCTACAGTCTCAGGGCACTGGCAGCAGCAGGGTCCAGCAAGCGTTCCAGGGTGCAGTCGACACTCAGCCATTGTTCATTCAGCCATTGCTCGGTAAGACCCTCCACAGAGGGGCAGAACGGGTCAAAGCTGCAGTCCTTCAGAAGTAAGGGGCTTGGGAAAGCAGCCATATATGAGACAAAACTCAGGAGAGAGGTACTGCCTGGGGCCTGGTCACAGAGAGTGAAAAAGCAGGGAGTGGACGAAAGCTGAAGACAGATGACAGGTGCATGATTGCTGATCTGGGAGAACAGACTGGGTAGCTGGGTGGCACCATTTTCACCCCTCCGGCACATGCGCATACGCACCTACAGGCACTTCAATAATCCACCTCAGTAGGCTAGCAGCGCCATCTAGTGGAAAGCAGAGCCCTTACACTGAGCCCCGCCCAACTGGGCCAACCTTGCTCTTCAAGAACACAAGTCTCACCATCTACTTAGTATATGGACTATAAAGCGATACCTAGACTGACTTTTAGGGGAAAAAGAAGTAATTTCAGTCCTACTTCAATCTGTTAGCAGATTGAATTCAATTTTCTTTCTTTTTTTTTTCTCTTTTACACTTCTTTTTCTTGAAAACAGAAAGAGAAAAATTCATTTTTATTTTCAATTTTTATTAAAGATATTTTTCTTTAATTTTCATTACTATATTTTTTACTTTTGTATAAATTTGTTTAATTCTATTTTAAATCCATCATTTTATTTTAGTCTACTTCACTTATTCACCTTTTCAAATTTTCAAACAATCGCCTTTTTTTTCTCTTTTCCTTTTCTTTTCTTTTTCTTGAATGCAGAAAGAGAAAAACTTCATTTTTACCTTCAATTTCTATTAAAAATATTTTTTAATTTTTTACTATATTTTTTGCTTTTATGTAAATTTTTTTAAAATTCTATTTTACTTCCATCATTTTATTTTGGTCTACTACAGTGTATTCACTTTTTCAAATTTTCAAACGATTTCTTTTTTTCCTTTTTATTCTTTTTCTTTTTTCTCTCATTTATTTCCTTTTTCTTGAATATAGAAAAAGAAAAATTTATTTTTATGTTTAATTTTTAATAAAAATATTTTTCTTTAATTTTTTTCTATGTATTCTCTACTTCTGTGTATATTTTTTCAAATGTTATTTTACTTCCATTCTCTCATTTTAGTCTACTTCAGTGTATTCATTTTTCAAATTCTCAAATGGTTTCCTTTTTTTTTCTTTCTTCCCCCCTGCCCCACTTTTTTTCTCTAATCTGTCAAACCACTTTCAACACCCAGACAAAAAAAACACCTAAGATCTAGCATCATTTATTCGATTTGTGTGTGTGTGTGTGTGTGTGTGTGTTTAATTACTTAATTTTAATATTTTTTAATTTTAATTTTTTAATTTTAATTTTTCTACCTCATTAATTCCTTTTCTCCCTTTAAGATGACAAAATGAAGGAATTCACCCCAAAAGAAAGAGCACAAAGAAACGACAGCCAGGGATTTAACGAACACAGATACAAGCAAGATGTCTGAACCAGAATTTAGAATCACGATAATAAGAATACTAGCTGGAGTTGAAAATAGATAAGAAACCATTTCTGCAGAGACAAAAAAAGTAAAAAATAGTAAGAATGAAATTAAAAATGCTATAACTAAGCTGCAATTACGGATGGATGCAGCGGCAGCAAGGATGGATGAGCAGAACAGAGAATCAGTGATATAGAGGACAAACTTATAGAGAATAATGAAGCAGAAAAAAAGAGGGACATTAAGGCAAAAGAGCAAGATTTAAGAATTAGAGAAATCAGTGACTCACTAAAAGGGAACAACATCAGAATCATAGGGGTCCCAGAAGAGGAAGAGACAGAAATAGGGGTAGAAGGGTTATGTGAGCAAATCATAGCGGAAAAGTTTCCTAACCTGGGGAAAGACACAGATATCAAAATCCAGGAAGCACAGAGGACCCGCATTAGATTAAAAAAACAGACCATCAACAAGGCATATCATAGTCAAATTCACAAAATACTAAGGCAAGGAGAGAATCATGAAAGCAGCAAGGGAAAAAAAGTCCCTAACCTACAAGGGAAGACAGATCAGGTTTGCAGCAGACCTCTGCACAGAAAATTGGCAGGCCAGAAAGGAGTGACAGGATATATTCAATGTGCTGAATCAGAAAAATATGCAGCCAAGAATTCTTTATCCAGCAAGGCTGTCATTCAAAATATGAACGAGAGATAAAAGTTTCCCAGACAAACAAAAATGAAAGGAGTTTGTGACCACTAAACCAGCCCTGCAAGAAATTTTAAGGGGGACTCAATGAGGGGAGAAAAGATGAAAAAAAATGTATATATATTATATTTATATATATATTTATATATATATTATATTATATATATATAATATAATATATATATATATATATCTCAAAAGCAACAAAGATCGGAAAGGACCAGAGAACACCATCAGAAACTCCAACTCTAAAAGTATCATAATGGCAATAAATTCATATCTTTCAGTATTCACTCTAAATGTCAACAGACTCAATGCTCCAATCAAAACACATAGGGTGATAGAATGGATAAGAAAACAAGATCCATCTATATGCTGTTTACAAGAGACCCACATTAGACCTAAAGACACCTACAGATTGAAAATAAGGGGATGGAGAACCATTTATCATGCTAATGGCCAGAAAAGAAAGCTGGAGTAGCCATACTTATATCAGACAATCTAGACTTTAAAATAAAAACCATATTAAGAGATGCAGAAGGGCATTATATCATAATCGAGGAGTCTATCCACCAAGAAGACCTAACAATTGTAAACATTTATGTGCCAAATGTGAAAGCACCTAAATATATAAATCAATTAATCACAAACATAAAGAAACTCATTGATAGTAATACCATAATAGTAGGAGACTTCAACACCCCACTCACAGCAATGGACAGATCATAATCAAAAAATCAACAAGGAAACAATGGCTTTGAATGACACCCTGGACCAGATGGACTTAACAGATATATTCAGAACATTTCATTCTAAAGCAGCAGAATATACATTCTTCTCCAGTGCACATGGAACATTCTCCAGAATAGACCATATACTGGGACACAAATGAGCCCTGAGTAAGTACAAAAAGATCGAGATCATACCGTGCATATTTTCAGACCACAATGCTATGCAACTCGAAATCAACCACAAGAAAAAATTTAGAAAGGTAACAAATACTTGCAGACTGAAGAACATCCTACTAAAGAATGAATGGACTAAACAAGCAGTTAAAGAGGAAGTTAAAAAGTATATGGAAGCCAATGAAAATGATAACACCACAACCCAAAACCTCTGGGACGCAGCAAAGGCGGTCATAAAAGGAAAGTATATAGCAATCCAGGCCTTCCTAAAGAAGGAAGAAAGATCTCAGATACACAACCTAACCTTACACCTTAAGGAGCTGGCATAAAAAAAACAGCAAATTAAACCCCAAACCAGCAGAAGACAGGAAATAATAAAATTAGAGCAGAAATTAATGCTATCAAAACCAAAAAAATAAACAAAAAAACAGTAGAACAGATCAATGAAACCGGAAGCTTGTTCTTTGAAAGAATTAACAAAATTGATAAAGCACTAGACAGTCTGATCAAAAAGAAAAAGGAAAGGATCCAAATAAATAAATTCAAGAATGAAAGAGGAGAGATCACAAACAACACAGCAGAAATAAAAACAATAACAACAGAATATTATGAGCAATTATATACCAATGAAATGGACAATCTGGAAGAAATGGACAAGTTCCTAGAGACATATACACTACCAACACTGAAACAGGAAGAAATAGAAAATTTGAACAGACCTGTAACCAGTAAGGAAATCGAATTAGTAATCAAAAATCTGCCAAAAAACAAGAGTCCAGGGCCAGATGACTTTCTGATGAACATGGAGGCAAAAATCCTTAACAAGATATTAGCCAACCGGCTCCAACAATAAATGTATTGTTGGAGAAAGAAAATTATTCACCACGCTCACGTGGGATTTATACCTGGGATGCAGGGCTGGTTCAATATCCACAAAACAATTAACGTGATTAATCACATCGATAAAAGAAAGGACAAGAACCATATGATCCTCTCAATAGATGCAGAGAAAACATTTGACAAAATACCGCATCCTTTCTTGAAAAAACCCTCAAGAAGTAGGGATAGAAGGAGCATACCTTGAGATCATAAAAGCCATATATGAACGACTCAACGCTAATATCATCCTCAATGGGAAAAAACTGAGACCTTTCCCCCTATGAACAGGAACAAGACAGGGATGTCCACTCTCACCACTGTTATTCAACATAGTATTGGAAGTCTTAGCCTCTGCAATCAGACAACACAAAGAAATAAAAGGCATCCAAATCGGCCAGGAGGAGGTCAAGCTTTCACTCTTCACAGGTGACATGATAGTTTATATGGAAAACCCAAAAGATTCCACCAAAAAACTGCTAGAATTGATTCATGAATTCAGCAAAGTTGTAGGATATAAAGTCAACACACAGAAATCCGTTGCATTCCTATACACCAACAATGAAGCGACAGAAAGAGAAATCAAGCAATTGATCCCATTTATAGTTGCACAAAAAAACATAAAATACCTAGGAATAAATTGAACCAAAGAGGTGAAAAATCTATACACTGAAAACTATAGAAAGCTTATGAAAGAAATTGAAGAAGACACACACAAAAAAAAATGAAAAAAGATTCCATGCTCCTGGTTAGGAAGAACAAATATTAAAATGTCGATATTATCCAAAGCAATCTACATATTCACTGTAATCCCTATCAAACTAACACCAGCATTCTTCACAGAGCTAGAACAAATAATCCTAAAATCTGTATGAAACCAGAAAAGACCCCAAATAGCCAAAGCAATCTTGAAAAAGAAAACCAAAGCAGGAGGCATCACAATCCCAGACTTCAAGCTATACTACAAAGCTGTAATCATCAAGACAGTATGGTACTGCCACAAGAACAGACACTCAGATTAATGGAACAGAATAGAGAACACACAAATGGACCCACAAACATATGGCCAACTAATCTTTGACATAGCAGGAAAGAATATTCAATGGAATAAAGACAGTCTCTCCAGTAAGTGGTGCTGGGAAAACTGGACAGCAACATGCAGAAGAATGAACCTGGACCACTTTCTTACACCATACACAAAAATAAACTCAAAATGAATGAAAGACCTCAATGTAAGACAGGAAGCCATCAAAATCCTCGAGGAGAAAGCAGGCAAAAACCTCTTTGATCTTGGCCTCAGCAACTTCTTACTCAACATGTTTCCAGAGGCAAGGAAAACAAAAGCAAAAATGAACTACTGGGACCTCATCAAAATAAAAAGCTTCTGCGCAGCAAAAGAAACAATCAGCAAAACTAAAAGGCAACCAAAGGAATGGGACAAGATATTTGCAAATGACATATCAGATAAAGGGTTAGTATCCAAAATCTATCAAGAACTTCTCAAATTCAGAACCCAAAAAACAAATAATCCAGTGAAGAAATGGGTGAAAGACATGAATAGACACTTCTCCAAAGAAGACATCCAGATGGCCAACTGACACATGAAAAAATGCTCAACATCCCTCATCATCAGGGAAATACAAATCAAAACCACAATGAGATACCACCTTACACCCGTCAGAATGGCTAACATTAGCAACTTAAGCAACAACAGATGTTGGCGAGGATGCGGAGAAAGAGCATCTCTTTTGCACTGTTGGTGGCAATGCAAGCTGGTGCAGCCACTCTGGAAAACAATATGGAGTTTCCTCAAAAAACTAAAAATAGAACTACCTTACGACCCAGCAATTGCACTACTAGGCATTTATCCACAGGATACAGGTGTGCTGTTTCAAAGGGACACATGCACCCCCATGTATATAGCAGCACTATCAACAATAGTCAAAGTATGGGAAGAGCCCAAATGTCCATCGATGGATGAATGGACAAAGAAGATGTGGTATATATATACAATGGAGTGTTACTCGGCAATCAAAAAGAATGAAGTCTTGCCATTAGCAACTACGTTGATGGATCTGGAGGGTTTTTTGCTAAGTGAAATTAGTCAGTCAAAGAAAGACAAAAATCATATGACTTCACTCATACGAGGACTTTAAGAGACAAAACAGATGAACATAAGGGAAGGGAAATAAAAATAATATAAAAACAGGGAGGGGGACAAAACAGAAGAGACTCATAAATATGGAGAACAAACTGAGGGTTACGGAAGGGGTTGTGGGAGGGTGGATGGGCTAAATGGGTAAGGGGCAGTAAGGAATCTACTCCTGAAATCATTGTCACACTGTATGCTAGCTAATTTAGAAGTAAATTTTAAAAAAATAAAAAATTAAATTAAAAAGAAATGCATATAAAAGCATTAAAATTTGTGATTGTTGTCTGAGGTAACTGAATGGTATTTTTAATTCAATCTGTGCACCCCAGGTTTTGTTGGATCATGAACCTGAAAGCAACCATTGTCTTTCTGGGAATATCTTACATTCAGCACTCAGGGGCCTGGGCCCTGGTTTTACTCATTCCTTCTATGTCTACACTTATGGCTATGATAACTCTTCATATGATGCACTGTAACCTGATTCATCAGCCAGAAAAATGTAAGTAAACCACATTCTACATTAATTTTTTGGTTTTCATGGTTTTCTCAACACATTTCTTCCTCTTTGATCCCCGGTAACTTCTCTTTCAACTCACAGAATTTGTAGATTCTACCCATTACTACACTTGAGAGCAACAAAGTCTCCAAGAATATCAACAATCTCTAATTTCTTTTACTTTTCCCTTGTTAAAAAAGGTTTACTAATGGGTTATTTTTAAACATAAACAAAAGTAGAAAAAAATCATGTAACCACTCTATCGAGCTCTCAGCTTCAATTATTATCAACTCCACTCACTCTTTTCCCCATCCCTCTTGGTAATTTTGAAGCAATAATGAAACATTATAGCATTTCATTTGTGCATATGTGTGTAAATTACATACTTTAAAAAATATTCACGATGTCATTATTACATACACACACACAATGAAAGACACACAGTGAGAATTTAACACCATTGAATATCTGGTCACTGTTAAAAATCTCTGTCGTCATTTTTTAATTTTTATTTACTTTTCATTTTTTAAAATGTTTTTATTTTTGATAGAGAATCAGAACACAGCAGGGGAAGAGCAGGGAGAGAGAGAGAGAGAGAGACAGAGACAGAGACAGAGACAGAGACAGAATCAGACTCCAGGCTCTGAGCTGTCAGCACAGAGCCTATGCGGGACTTGAACTTGATAACTTTGAGATCATGAGCTGAGCCGAAGTTGGACGATTAACCAACTGAGCCCCCAGGAACCCCTCTGCTTCCATTTTAAAAATTTGTTTATTTTTTGCTTTGTTCAAATCAAATCCAAATAAGGTTTGTACATTCCAAATGGCAAATATGTTCCTTAAATCTACTATATTCCCCTTTCATTTGTCTCTTCCTCTTTCATTTCTGTCTCTTTTCAATTTATTAAAGAAATCTAAACATTCCATGGAGCATTTCTCATATTCTCGATTTCTCTCATTACATCCACATGTGTCAGACATTTCTCCTTCTTATGTCCTGTAAATTCTCTGAAAGACCTAGATGCTTGATCACATTAAGATTTGGGAGTGGGGGCAAAATTCCTTCATAGATGGTGTTATATACTTTGGCCAAGAGGCGTGATGTCTGATTATCTCTGCTTTTGCAGTAACAGTCCCCACTGAAAATTTCTGCTCAAGTCCATACTCCACTGTAGGTTGCAAGGCGGTGATATTCTGTTTCCTCCTTTATTAGCTGAAATAATTCTATAAAGAGAAATGTCTCCTCATTAACTAATTATACATAAGTACAGTTTATATAAGAAAAAGAAAGCAAATGTTCAATTTTTTCCTCTATTTTTAGACTTTCAAATTAATGAGTTGAGCTTCAATATCTTCCATAGGTGATCTGTTAGTTGTTTTTATTTTTAAGTTTATTTATTTATTCTGAGAGAGAGACAGAGAGAGAGAGAGAGAGAGAGAGAGAGAGAGAAGGGGAAGGACAGAGAGAGGGAAAGGGAGAATCCAAAGCAGGCTCCAGGCTCCAAGCTGTCAGAGCCTGACACAGGGTTCAGACTGACAAATGGTGAGATCATGACCTGAGCTGAAGTCAGATGCTCAACCAATTGAGCCACCCAGGTGCCCCCTTAGTAGTCTTAGACTGACACTACCACCACCAGTATGGTTGTTGAGAACAGTTTCAATACTCTTGCAGGTGTTTTTCTTTATGCTATAAACCCTAGGAATGTACACCAAAATTATTATTTTTAAAGTTACTTATTATAGTTTCTCTCCATCTGGTTATGTCACTAACTTTATACACAATTAACTGTATTTGTTCCATTTTTCTTCATACTTAGACATATTTTTAAAATTTAATTTTGTTTTAAGTCATGGAAATAGTTTCATGTATCTTAAATTCATGTACAAAACAAGGTCTATTTATATTCCTATATACCTTCCTATTCCCTTAGGTGTTTGTTTACATTAAAAATTTTTTTTTAATGTTTTTGTATTTAATTTTGAGAGACAGAGACAGAGACAGAGACAGAGCAGGAGCAGGGGAGGGGCAGAGAGAGAGGAAGACACAGAATCCGAAGCAGGCTCCAGGCTCTGAGCTGTCAGCATGGAGCCCAACACGGGGCTCAAACCCATGAGCCATGAGATAATGACCTAAGCCAAAGTCTCACGCTTAACCAACCGAGCCACCCAGGTGCCCCTGTTTACACATTTGTAAAGAATTATCCTCCCATTTTTACAATAAGGGAAAATATTAAAATTTTATATGTGTGTGTATGTCTCCATGTATGTATTTCCCCTCTTTATATAAGCAGTAGTGTATTACTACTCACTTTTCTCACCTGATTTCTTAGTTAATATGACCTAGGGATCGTGTCATAATTGTATTTGAAAATATGCCCCATTCCTTTTTATAGCTGCCTGGCACTCCATGGTGTAGTAAGCCATTGTTTATTTTACCGATCTCATGTTGACGGACATTGGGTTGCTTTTGGTTTCTTTTTTTTGCTTTTGCTGTTAAGTAGAATCTACTGAATAGCTTGATGTAATCCTCTCTTTGCATTTTTTCCCTAGCTTAACTTAAAAGTAGGACTGTTAAGCCAAAAAAGTAAATTTACATACAATTTTGCTATATTTTGGCAAATTCCCTTCCATAGTGGTTGTACCATATGTGTTTCCACCAAAATGCATGAGAATGCCCACTTCCCCACAGTCTCTACAACAGAGTAATGTCAAACTCTTGAATTTTTACCAATTTGAGTGTGGAAAATGGTATCTCACTAAAGTCTTAATTGACATTTCCTTTATTATGAGAAAAGTTGAACCAATGTCTTTCAATGCTTAGAATAATTTGTATGTTTTTCAGTGAACTATCTATTCATACATCTAGTCCATTTTTTTCCCTATAGGATTGTGCACTTTTGATTTTTTAGAAGATTTTTCTATAGTGGAGATGTTAACTCTTTGTATATGATAAAAGTTATAAATATTATTCCCCATTTATCAAATATCTTTTAACTTCCATTCTTGTGTTATTTTCCATGCACAAGATTTTTTTAAGAGGCTTTTATTTTATTTTATTTTATTTTATTTTTAATATATGAAATTTACTGTCAAATTGGTTTCCATACAACACCCAGTGCTCATCCCAAAAGGTGCTCTCCTCAATACCCATCACCCACCCTGCCCTCCCTCCCACCCCCCATCAACCCTCAGTTTGTTCTCAGTTTTTAACAGTCTCTTATGCTTTGGCTCTCTCCCACTCTAACCTCTTTTCTTTTTTTTTTTTCCTTCCCCTCTCCCATGGGTTTCTGTTACGTTTCTCAGGATCCACATAAGAGTGAAACCATATGGTATCTGTCTTTCTCTGTATGGCTTATTTCACTTAGCATCACACTCTCCAGTTCCATCCACGTTGCTACAAAAGGCCATATTTCATTTTTTCTCATTGCCACGTAGTATTCCATTGTGTATATAAACCACAATTTCTTTATCTATTCATCAGTTGATGGACATTCAGGCTCTTTCCATAATTTGGCTATTGTTGAGAGTGCTGCTATAAACATTGGGGTACAAGTGCCCCTATGCATCAGTACTCCTGTATCCCTTGGATAAATTCCTAGCAGTGCTATTGCTGGGTCATAGGGTAGGTCTATTTTTAATTTTCTGAGGAACCTCCACACTGCTTTCCAGAGCGGCTGCACCAATTTGCATTCCCACCAACAGTGCAAGAGGGTTCCCGTCTCTCCACATCCTCTCCAGCATCTAGAGTCTCCTGATTTGTTCATTTTGGCCACTCTGACTGGCGTGAGGTGGTATCTGAGTGTGGTTTTGATTTGTATTTCCCTGATGAGGAGCGACGTTGAACATCTTTTCATGTGCCTGTTGGCCATCCGGATGTCTTCTTTAGAGAAGTGTCTATTCATGTTTTCTGCCCATTTCTTCACTGGGTTATTTGTTTTTCGGGTGTGGAGTTTGATGAGCTCTTTATAAATTTTGGATACTAGCCCTTTGTCCGATGTGTCATTTGCAAATATCTTTTCCCATTCCGTTGGTTGCCTTTTAGTTTTGTTGGTTGTTTCCTTTGCTGTGCAGAAGCTTTTTATCTTCATAAGGTCCCAGTAATTCACTTTTGCTTTTAATTCCCTTGCCTTTGGGGATGTGCCGAGTAAGAGATTGCTACGGCTGAGGTCAGAGAGGTCTTTTCCTGCTTTCTCCTCTAAGGTTTTGATGGTTTCCTGTCTCACATTCAGGTCCTTTATCCATTTTGAGTTTATTTTTGTGAATGGTGTGAGAAAGTGGTCTAGTTTCAACCTTCCATGCACAAGATTTTTAAGTCTGTTTTGTCTTTTCTTTGGGGGGAGTGGTTATGTTTATAATAAAATTTATCATTCTTCTCCCTAATTGCTTCTATATTTTGAATCATGTTGGAAAAGTTTTCCTCACTTTCAGATTATAAAGAAATGCTCTCATGTTTTATGTCAGTTTTCATATTCTTTTTTTTTTTACCTTTGTATCTCTGACCCATTTTGAAGTATATTAAAATAGGTTTTAAGAGTGAACTCAACTTTATCACTTTTCTTTGTAACTCTCAATTTATCCAGCCTCACTTATTTAAAAGTCTACATTTTCCCCACTAATGTGAGATGCCACCTTCATTGTATACAGTCACTTGCACTGCTGGAGTTTCTATTCTGTTCCTTTGGTCAGTCTGACAATTTATTTATCTATCTTGTCTGACTGTGGCCTTAATTTCTAACATTTTTTTTTTTTTACTGTGTAGTTGTCTATACAGCTGCTATCACTAAGAATGATGCAGTGAGTTGTATTTTAAAAAATTAAATACATTCACCAATGTTACTTCATCCTCCCCTTCCCCATACCTGTGACGTGGGCAGAGTGGGTACCATGTATCCTTTCATAGCTCAGACTCCATATGCTTTGCTCTGCAATATATGAAGCAGCACCTCTTCATATCTTTACCATTTTATCTACCATATTATTTTGTTTTTAAATTTTTTCTAATGTTTATTTATTTTTGACACCGAGAGAGAGACAGAGCATGAGTGGGCGGAGGGTCAGAGAGAGAGACACACACACAGAATCCGAAGCAGGCTCCAGGCTCTGAGCTGTCAACACAGAGCCCGATGTGGGGCTCAAACTCACAGACCGTGAGATCACGACCTGAGCCGAAGTTGGATAACGACTGAGCCACCCAGGCGCCCCTATCTACCATATTATTTTGAAACTATCTACTTATAATTATAATTGGGTATTCCCATGTCTGATAAATGCTTGGAATATGGTAAATGTTCAGTGTCTGTTATCCTTAAACTGAGTGCAGAAACTGAGGCATAATTAAATAAAAGACTTACCAAGGACCTCGTGGAAAATAGCTGAAGTGGAACCAGAACCCAAGCCTTATTTTTCTCAGACCGGAGCCCACTTTATTATACTACATATGGGAGCATGGAAAATATCATACACAGAAGCCCCTGCCCCTGTGTGTCAGAGTCCTATGGTCTGTGGATCACAGCTAAGCAGTGCACATCCTCCTGATGGTCTGTGGAATGGGTTCAATGTGCAAAAAAGGTGTCTGAGAGACAGTCTTTGTCAGCCCCAGATAGCAAAAAAGAGAAAAATGGAAAGTATAGAGTTTTATTGAAAGACAATGTTAGCCGTTTTTGGAGTGTGTAATTATCAAATACTTCTGGATTTTTGTGAATATATATCTTTACAATTTTTAAAATTTTATATATACATAACATTTTTAGATCCAAATTTTTCTAAATAATGATACACCATCCATCCATTTGCTTCCTGATTTCTTATTTGAGAATATACTTATTTGAATTAAGAAATGCAATTCTTCAAGTAAGAACAGATACATATAATCAACTGTTCACCGCCAATCTATTTGTAGTCCATATGTTACATATTTTAACATATGATAAAGTAACCCTTCTTTGGAAATTTACAAGGAAAAATTTTATTACCAGCAACCAAAAGTATAATAGAAAATGTTCGTGGGTAGTTTACTTTACACAATACTCTATAAAGTGAATACCTCGTTGTTTTTAGTTTTGTTTTGTTTTCTATTTTCGAGTTATAAGATCACCCAACTATGATGTGGTAAAACTCTGTCTTCCCTCTTAGAAAAGTATATAATCCTTATTTTGGCTTCTTCTTCTCTGATGACTAAATTGGAAATTCCTCAAAGCTGTAATTCAAAGCCATAGGTGACCTTAAAGAAATGATTTTTTATATGCTACCTTTTATTTTAAGGTAACTTTTCAAATGTGGACCATGCATTCCATTATGTTTAGCTGTCAAGCACGGCCTTCATTTGCATTTCTTCCCACTGCTATAATTTTGAGAACTGGCAGGTGACCAAAGAAGAAAAAATGTGCATCTACCATCAGAGTGCAATGTAGGCTTTTTTTATTATAATTAAGTAGCATAGATATTCATGATTAGATCAAGGTCAGAGGAGCAGAACATCAGAGCCAAGGACTTAAAGGTACAAAGAATAGAAAAATTGCTTTCTAAAGTTTTTTTTAAATAGTAATAGCTACAATCTTTAAGTTTTGCAATAAAACATTTAAAATAGCTCATCTGTTTTATTTTAAAATGTGCACGCCTGGTGTGTTTGCCATGCACATTTGAACCAGAGCTTGAAGTCTCCATTGTATTTTCATTCCAGTTATTTTTTTTCAACTTCCCATTTCTGCTCCTGGTGCAGAAAAGCAATTTGAAAATTATAATGACAATGGATTTTTTTTAAAAAGCTGAGTCTACACGACACCCAAAATTATTTGTACAGAAGGCTTGGATTTTCTATTAAGTCTAATGGATGAATCCAAGAAGATGGTGTGATATCTAGACGTAGATGTTTTCAACAGGATATCCCTAACGTTCGGGGATAACTCCACGGTTTGATGGGACAACCGCTGCTCTCCTTGGGCAGACAGATTACTGTACAGTTCCTTCCCTTGCCTTCTCTAGCTACCTTGTGACTCCCTCCCAGTCCAGCTGATCAATTTAGGCTTGCTACATCCCTGCCTTCTTTCCCTCTGACTTAAAACCTGTATAGTACCTTATCTACTCCTTCTCGATTGCCTTGGCTAACTTTTCTCCCATGATAGTCTTCTAACTGATGTGGAGCCCTAGGATGCATTCCAGGGACCCCATGTCTTCCCACACTCTTTTCTTAAGTGATCGCTAATCCCACAGTTTGTAATGCCAACTATACCCCAAAACACTCAAGTTCATATTGACCTCACCTTGAAACTCACATATCCAACTTCTATTGGACCTTTTTTTATGGTGGAAAACTTTTACTTTTCAATTTAATACATTCTTACACAGTTTCTCTCCCTTTTCCATTCATATATATGTATTGTGAAATTCAGAAATAAGACTTCTAATCAAATTGTTGATTGACCATGCATTCATTGCTCTCTCTCAAAACCTCATCAAAATAAAAATACAAAGGGGGCTCCTGGGTGGCTCAGTCGGTTAAGCATCCGACTGTTGATCTCAGCTCAGGTTTTGATCTCAGGGTTGTGAGTTCAAGCCCTGTGTTGGGCTCCACTCTGGGCATGAAGCTGACTTAAAAAAAATAAAAATAGATAATAAAATCAAATACAGAAACAAAAAGATATGAGCTCTCAAAAATGAATAGAAAAAAAGTCATTAGAAGATAAGAGATTTTCGTACATTTCTTGAAGACAAGGCTCAACATTTTAACTTGATTTTTTTTTTATGTTTATTTATTTCTGAGACAGGGAGAGACAGAGCATGAGTGAAGGAGGGGCAGAGAGAGAGGGAGACACAGAATCAGAAGCAGGCTCCAGGCTCTGAGCTGTCAGCACAGAGCCCGACGCGGGGCTCGAACTCACAAACCATGAGATCGTGACCTGAGCCGAAGTCGGTCTCTCAACCGACTGAGCCACCCAGGCGCCCCTTAACTTGGTTTTTTAATGGTCCTCTCAAACTTAACCTGACCAAAATTCAACTCCTGATTCATTCAACTGCAACCGAGCCCCTTTCTTGTGTTCCCTGTCTCAGTGTAAGTCACCCACACACAGTTTTTTAGGAGAAAAATAAGTAGTCATCCTCAACTTTTCTCTTTTGCTCAAACTCCCCCCACATCAGAAAATACTGCCAGTTGTTCAAACATACATCCTATTCTGTCTGCTTCTCTTCTTTGCTACCACTTCATCCAAGTCACCACTACCTCTCGCCCTCTCTCAGCTTCCCTTCTTGTTTTCCAAAATGTATTATCCAAGTACACATCCTATAATATCTCTCCTCTGCATAAAATTTTTTTTTTTAAATTTTTTTTTTTTAACGTTTATTTATTTTTGAGACAGAGAGAGACAGAGCATGAACGGGGGAGGGTCAGAGAGAGAGGGAGACACAGAATCTGAAACAGGCTCCAGGCTCTGAGCTGACAGCACAGAGCCCGACGCGGGGCTCGAACTCACGGACCGCGAGATCGTGACCTGAGCCGAAGTCGGACGCTCAACCGACTGAGCCACCCAGGCGCCCCTGCATAAAATTTTTTAATGGTTTCCCATAACACTGAGGTGGGGAAACTCCAAGCTCCATACTTTAGCCTGTAAAGTCTGATCTCTGAACAACTCTTGGGCCTCACTTCCTTCCAATCTTCTTACTGAGCTATTGCCTCATTGACCTGTACCATTCCTGAATCTCTCTCAGCTCATTTCTACCCTATGACATGCCTGGCATATGCTTCCTCCATGTCTTTTCCCTACTTCCAGTCATTCAATCCTCAGTTCAAATTTCCACTCTTTTGGTTGTGTCTGTATCTCATAATGAGTGTCTGTCTTATCAGTCCATTTTGGCTTCATCATTGAACTCACCTGATATTTTTCTGCTTGGTTAGTGTCTCCCCCACCAGAAAGATAACTGAGGGATTTGTGAGTCTTGTTCACCACTATATTCTCAAGAATGAAAGCCCTGGGCACATAGTAGGTACTTAATATGTTGAATGAATGAATTATTGCATTCACATTTGTTTGGAATCAATTATGTGCCCTTGCTGGCCTAGCTAAAATTCTAGACCTCATTCATTATCGATCATTTCTTGTTCTTTTTTTTTTTTAATTTTTTAATGTTTTATTTATTTTTGAGACAGAGACAGAGCATGAGCAGGGGAGAGGCAGAGACAGAGGGAGACACAGAATCCGAAGGGGGCTCCAGGCTCTGAGCTGTCAGCACAGAGACCGACACGGGGCTCGAACCCACAAACTGTGAGATCATGACCGGAGACAAAGTTGGATGCTTAACCAACTGAGCCACCCGGGCGCCCCAGTCATTTCTTGTTCTTAAACATTTTGTTTTTGTTGTTTCATATCACCCTATCAGATATAATTTTACTTGTTTAAATAAATTCATTTTTCAAAGTGTGTATTCAGTTGAAGCCAGTGCTACTCAAAGCCTTGCCTGCGGAGAAGTGCTGATCAATGAACTGTTTGTTACTGGAGTGCAACAAAATAAATATAGACACTGAGAGAAAACATGTAGGAATATTTACAGAAAGTTAGATTTTATGTCTGTTGAATGTAATAATAAAAATATCAGGATTTATATTTTATATGTCTTTGTTTTATTCTTTAGGTATTCCATTTTATTATATTTTAAAAATGTATTGACCATAACAGTTGAGACTTTTTTTAAAAACCTTTTTTAACACAACTAGTTTAAGAAGCAATAATCTAAACTACTTCTCCTTAGAAATAATATGCGGGGTACCTGGGTGGCTCAATCGGTTGACCATTCGACTTCAGCTCAGGTCATGACCTTGTAGTTCATGAGTTCAAGCCCCACATCGGGAGGGCTGCTGTCAGCACAGACAGGGCTGCTCTCTTTCTGCCTCTCCCTCACTTGCACTCTCTAACTCTTAAAAATGAAAAAAAAATAGAAATGATAAAGATATTTAACTGTTTAATAATACTGCAGGTATCAACTTACCATGCATTAAAAGCAGATGCAAGTTTATTTTGCAACAAATAGTGACTTACTTAAACAAAAAAGGAATAATGAGTTCAAAACGTATTTAATGTAATTTCCTGAATTTAAAAAATAGAAAATTAGGGAGAATATTTTTGGAAATACTCTTTCTTCTTGTGAATAGTTATCATTTCATCATAAAGCCTATTTGAAAGCATAGAACATGTTGGATTAATGCCAGTAATAACCCTACTATCTGCACAGCACTCTTTTGTAAAAGGTGAGCAGAGAACAGGTTGATGAGCAACAGAGGTGAGATCACAAGGGAATGTCAGGGAGTTAAGCCTCCTCACCCAGAACTGTTCAAATTCAGTCTCCAGGCTGTTCATCAAGACATTCTCAGCTCTCGTCTTACTAAAATCTTAACTCAACTAATTGAAATAGCTAGGAAAGTCTCATAATAGAGCAGTTCTTCCTGCAATAATAAAAAGATGTCCCTGTTCTTTCCTAAGAGACACAACCACTCACAGGTGCTTCTGTTCCCTTGGCCCTCTCAGTCCCTGGGCTTTCATCTGTGTCTGGCAATAGTGACTACAGATATGAGCTCATAGGAGATGCAATTATTCCGACATACTTCCACTTGACCTCAACACACTTCACAGAGGCCACCAAAGAGCCACTGCTGTAATCATTCTTGGTCACTACCAATTTGGGCTGGATTTGATTCAGTGACTTAGAGGTTAAAGGTTCCATATTCAATTACCAGGCCCCCAGCTTCCTCAATTAATCAAAGCTTGACATAATAGGCCTATTACAACTCTTAAAAGAGATCAAATCAATATAATCACTCTATAACCATAAAAAGAAATATTAATAAATATTCTTTATTTAAATATAAAAACCAATACTCTGTGGCATTTAAATGAATTTGGTTAGAATGTATTTCATCTAGCATTTTATTGTGGGAAACTTGAACATAAACAAAATGACAATCAAACTATACTCTGTGTTTTTATAGCGGCCTTCTTGGGAGAAACTCAAACATTTTTACATTTATTATATCATTTATCCCTCAACTATGGTTTGGTGTCTATGTAATTTGTGGAAGGGTTTATTTGGTCAAGAGAGTACTATGAAAAATTGTAACAATTATGATGGCGCACTGAATTGCTAACTAAACAGAGGGAGGGGGTAGTCTCGTATCTGTTTTGTATCAGGAAGTCCTAATGGAGTCAAAGAAAAGGTGGAATCTGAAAGATCATAAAAAAAAAAAAAAAGCAACAATGAGGTTGCAAATCACGAGCAGTAAGTGACTGCTAACATCTGAAGCAATAAAATGCTTCTGATGCCAAAGTGACAGCCATATAAACCCAGAGGAAACTACTGGAAAAGTCAAAAGCCAGCTAATCCAATCTGAACTTTTAGTGACACTATCAACATGTATAAAGTCATTTGAAGGGTTCAAAGTTTAACCTTACATCTGAAATTCAAGGATAAAGTCAAAGCAGAGAATACATTTTGCTTCATTTCCATGTCAAAATAAGAAACCACCCTCTACCTGACAAGTGAGGATTATTTATATAAGAGTTTATATTAAAAAAATAGTAATAGTTCTTTGTGTTAAGGCTGTAAAAGAAAGTTCTGGTTGTCTTGTTCATTAATGAGTTAGACTTCTAAGAGATTGTGGAATTTCTTACTTTGGTGTTTTATTTTGTCACCTTTCTTCCCTTTTTAGTATGTTCCCATTGATCTTACTTTTTTCATTTTTTACATCAGCTGTCAAGCACCACCTTGGGCTGGTCACCAGGATGCCAGAACCCTTGTCAGAAGCTTGTTCCTTTGAATTCAGCCCCTTGAGTGCTAAAACCTTCTCGCTCACTTTACTGCCCTTCATCCTTGCAATTGTCATCTTTCTGATTGACATCTTGGAAAATTGAAGAACAATTCCTTTACTAATACATAACATTTCAAATTCATTGCAGGCTACTCCCTCCTGACAACCTTTGGGGTGTTTGTTAATGCACTGAAAACATGCTGTCTGCAATATTGCCGTCTTGCCAGAGATGTGACCAGCTGGTTAGACCACGCCAAGAAAAAAAATGGTGGTTGCTACAGTGAGCTTCACGTGGAAGATACAAAATTTTTCTTCACCTGTCTCCCTCTCCTCATTTTTCAGCTCCTTTACAGAATATGCATCATGCAGGTAAGGAGGGGTAATTAATATTACCCCCAAAACAATAAAATGATTGCATGTGAACCTTACCAGTAACTATTTTCATCCCAACAAGCTCTTCTCATATACTTTGTCAAGCAGTTATCCCATAAATGCTTCTCATCATTACAGGCTCTAATTTGAAGAGACAAGTGGGGTCAGGCAGAGGTATACCTGAGAACCTAGTATGTAAAACGAGAAATGTCTTCCAGAAATTGTGGACGATATTTCGGAGTGCATAGTCGCAAGGCATAAGAGCAATGCATGAAAAAATGAAATCTATGGGCAATTCCCCCACCTTTTTTTAACCAAAGGTTTTGCCTTCCTCCTTCATTAAACCTTTAAAAGCCAGTACTCACATGTAGCTAACTTGACTGATTGAAGTACCACCTCCACTGTACTCTTAAGTACATGTGCTAATGAACAAGTGATTCTTTCCCCACCCACCCTTAGTTCCTTGGTGATTCAGTCCCTATGCGGTGGAGAAATGAAAGGGAAAAACAGCAAGGCCAAAGTAACTTTTATAAATACATGTGATAAAAAATAATTCCAATGTAGTAATGGTCAAGGACTAACTTTCTTAGGAAGAAATATAAATGATTATAAAGTCTTTGAAGAAATTCAGGACTATATTTGCTGTCAGCCCACAACTTGAAATTTAAATGGCTAATGATCTGAGTTATATTCATAAATCCTAGAGCAATAGAGCTGAAAAGAAACTTAGAGACTAATTTACTCAACTACTTCGTTTGTTGAAGAAGAAACCAACGCTCAGTAAAATTAAGCGATTTTTGGAAGGGATGGCTAAGTCACACAATTATGAAAGGAAAAACAAATCTACCTGCTGGCTCGTAGTATAATGCTTGCTCTAATAGACTAGGGGTCAGCAAATTACTGCCTGCAGGCCAAATCCAGCCCACCGCTTTTTTTTTTTTTGCAAGATAAAATTTTTTTATATGCAAGATAAAATGGATTTTATATTTTCATATGCTTGAAAAAAATCAAAATAAAAAACTATTTTATGGCTCATGAAAATTCTATCAAATTCAAGATTCAGGGTCAATAGATAAAGTTTTATTTGAACACAGCCATTCTATGTCTCCTTATGTATGAAGCAGCAGGGTCCAGTGGTTGCAATAGAATCAGTATGTGGAAATTTTTTCTGTGTGGCCCTTTGCAAAAAGTTTCCCAAGAACCCTTGCTGTAAACAATACATGAAAGCTAAGTTGATTTAGTAGATTCAGTCTCCCTCCTGACTCCACAGTAGGAACTAGCACAAAAAGACAAAAATATTACCAATATAAATGATCATTAATATCATATACATCTTAAAATGATAAAATTAATAATAAGTACAGAATTACTAAGTGGTCCATAGCTAGCCTCAAACCTTCCATGCAATCAGCACAAATTTATCTTCATAACGCAGCGACACTTGATTTTTTTTATTAAATTCAAGCCTTTTTTGCAAACTGACATAATTTTTTAATCTGACATAAATTACCATATATTTCAATAAACCAACTTTTAACTATCTCACTAAATCTAGAGGCCCAGTTATTGATCACTTATATGTGTCACAGCTCCTAAAAGATGACATCATAGTATCTCACTTAATTCCCACAGCAAGTTTACAATGGCTGATATTATGATGTTAAATCTGAGGCTCAGAGACATTAAGTAACTTGCACCTTGCTTACAGTCACCCTACTAAAAATGGCATTTCAACTCAGGGCTGGGATCAACAACCACGCTTTGCTGTTCCACACAATGCCTCCCTTGCAGCCGGGTTAAAAACCCCTGACACAGACGTACAGGTGCCAAAATTATACACAGTAATATCATGCCAGAAAGATTTTTCAAAAAAGTTTAGAATGTATTTCTCAAGGGAGGCGGAGGAAACTTCCAACGGGACAGGCTGAAATTAGATTTTTACCTTCAGATGAAATAATCACCAGCATAAAGGCGATCCAAGCACCAAGAATAAAACATCCTCGAATTCCATATTTTAAATTTAGTAGCCATTATTGACCTTCAGTTCCAAGGCATACATTTAAAATATGTTGATATTAAGGCTCATGATGTTGCCATTTGACATTACTGGCCACTCAAAGGTGAAAATGAATCTCTATTGACAGCAATTATTTCTGAATACTCAGAGGCTTGTATGAAATAAAAGTATTTAAAATTTTAAAAGGGGATGATTTCAGAACTTGAGGCAGAAGCAGAAATGATTTCAAGCTTTCAAGACACTGGAGCCTTTTCTTAAATTAGGCAATATATTAATATTGCTTCACTAAAGATTAATAGTACATTCACCACATTATTAAGTTAACAGGTTTCTGTGTCTGTGATTCATGCCGATAATAACTTTATTCCTATTAACAATAATTCTCATTTGAAATCAGTAACAGAAACTTCCAAGTTATGCTGGGAGCCTTTCAGTCTTAGAGCCGATCTGCTGCCAGCATTTTTTTTAAAAAACATCTTTCATTTTCCTCTGATTGGGGGATACGTGCTTAATAATTTTATTAAACTAGGGCAGAACTAGCTAATTTTTCCCTGCAGTCTTGCCATCTGAATTCAACCAAAGCAATCTTTGTTTATAATCCTAAAGGTCAAATTAAAGATTGGAAGATAAATTATCACCAGGACAAATTTTATAGAGATAGAAAGAATGTCCCTGAAAATACGGTCCATTCCTGGGTTTAGGCAGTTAACGTTGCAGTAGGCTCATTTTACAAGCGGTGGGCTCGTTAACAGCTGCACTTATGACTCTGACTCTTCTGCCCTCTGAAATAGTGCAATTGATAACAGAGAAGGAGTCAGTGAAAGTTTCAAACAGGAAGTTATCATTCGGGTATTTGAGTAGTGCTGTTCTCCCAATACAGCGATCAGGCAGAACTCTTACTGCGGTGAATGCACGGCCAGAAAAATGGTTTGGAGAATCCATTTCTTAAGGACAAGGTTTGGGGTGACTTCCTCTCCAAGCCACTTAGCAGCTTTGTGTTCCAGTGGGAATTAAAGAAATACTATGCACTATGAATAATAGTGAGTGATTGCAACAAAGTTCACAAACTAGAAAAGTGAAGAGATGCCCTCTTTCCTGTGACACTGTGCTTATTAACAAGAGGTTTGGAACATGTGAACAGGCTCCAAGTTAGGGTTAGGCTTTCAGTGAAAATTATTAGGGTTATTTAAATTTTTTTTTTAGTGTTTATTTATTTTTCAGAGAGAGACAGAGACAGAGCATGAGCAGGGGAGAGGCAGAGAGAGAGGGAGACACAGAATTCGAAGCAGGCTCCAGGCTCTGAGCTGCCAGCACAGAGTCCAACGCGGGGCTCGAACTCATGAACCGTGAGATCATGACCCAAGCTGAAATCGGACACTTAACCAACTGAGCCACCCAGGTGTCCCAGGGTTATTTTAAAAATGAAGAAATTCGGACACTACACTGAGAGTTTGGGATGGGGTAGAAGTTTTCTTTGTTTTTGCTTTTTGGTTTTTGGGGGGTTTTGTTTGTGTTTTCATTTCTTATCTGCTAGTTTATTATGCAGATCTTTTTCATGCAGCTCCCTTTGTGGTCCTCCAGTGTCACATACTTAGTTTAAAACGAGAGTGTAAACACAAGTATATATTTTTTCTCTTTTTTTGTGTTCTCTTCTCATTGTAGAAGTGAAACCAATCCAAGGAGCCCACAAAGACAACCTGCTACGAGTGCTATGTTTCTACCCTGGGCCCCTCTTCTTAGTAAAAATCATTCCTATCTATTTTGTCACCAAACTACATGCTATTTGAAGGATTTTTTTTCTAGCCCCCAATTTTTTTCATCAGGTTAAAAAGAAACATCCTTAATACTTTCTGCTGGTTTTTAGTTTGTTGTTTGGGGAAAAAAGTCTATTTGTTTATATGGAAAATTATGTATTTTTTATACATCATTTGATTTCTTATGTGTCATCCTAAGCACTATCCATAGGAGAAGTAAGAAGTTAGACTGAAGGACAAAAGCTTCCTCCATGAAGAATCAGTAGTTTTGCCAAAGACTAAATAGAACTCATACTGCCTTTTCTCAGCTCATAGTTGGGACGTTGAAGATCTGGGGGACATCCAGCTCATCTGCCCCAGAGTATATGTAAGGGGCAAGGACATCATCTGCAGGATGCTGTCTGCAAAGTTAAATCACTATCTTGATGCCAGTTCCTTTACCCCTCAAATACAGATTCCTTCAGGATATTATGTGCAGACCATGCATTCTAACCTGAATTTGGATGGATTTCTCCTGCCAATTGCAGCAATGAATGTCGTCAGCATTCTCCCACTACTAATTCTGGCTCCTTTTATGGAGTATTTCAGTACCTGTCTCTTTCCTTCTAAGAGAGATGGATCATTTCTGTTGGCATGCATTAGTAAGTACAACTGACCATCTCAGGTGAATTGTTTGCAACTTTGTAAAATACACAACACTCTGCTAAGGTCTAAGCTAGCTATATGTTGCGGAGTAGAGACTGATTTTGACAAATTGGGAGGAAAGTGAATGCGAGAGTCATAACATGCAGCTTCTCAAGTCTCTCTGCGGACATCAGTGCCCCATTTTCTTCCCATCCTTTTATACCTCCTCAGAGGACACAGCTGATATAAAGACACGGTGAAACTTCCAAGACCACCGAATGGCCTATCTTTCCTCAACTGAGGCGGTCTTTATTCCTAAATCAGTGCTGACTATGTTTTTAAAACTTAACACAGGAAGGGGTGCCTGGGTGGCTCAGTCAGTTAAGTGTGCAACTCTTGACTTTGGGTCAGGTCATGATCTCACAGTTTGTGAGTTCAAGCCCTGCACTGGGCTCTCTGCTGTCAGCACAGAGCTTGCTTTGGGTCTTCTGTCTCCCTCTCTCGTTCCCCTCCTCCCCCCCCCCATGCTCGTTCACACTCTCTCTCTCTCAATCTCTCTCTCAAAACTAAATAGTTAAAATTAGTTAATTAACAAACAAGCTTTAAAAAATTAACACAGGTGATGAAACCCAAAAATAATGTCTGGCTGTTCTTGGGAGGCATTAGCCTGTGAACCAGTAGCAAAATTTCCTAAAGATTAATACTGTGACTCACAGCTTCTCATTGCACTTATTCAAATAGTAAGGTATATAGCAATAATTTTCAAACATTTTTTTCCAGTTTTATTGATCTTCCAGCTCACTTGACATATAAGATTGTGTAAATTTGAGGTGCGCAATGTAATGATTTGATACATCGATATATTGCAAAGCGTTTACCACAATAAGGTTAGTTAACTCATCCTTTACCTCACATTACTGCTGCTTTCTTGTTGTTATGGTGAGAACACTAAAGTTCTACTCTCATTTTTTAAAGTGAAAAAAAATTAGGTCATCTTACCCAGAACACAATCAGTAGAACGATAAAACAAAATTTCTTCGACTGCAGTGGGAGAGAAGGAACTGAAGACCGTTCGGATCACACTCTCCTCTGCCTTGCTCCTGTCCCTCAAGCACTGCCATGAAACAGGAAGAGAGGCACTGGTACAGCAAAACCAGGCTGAACCCCAGAACAGGAGATCTGGGTCTCAGCCTGTGCTCTGTGGCTAAGCTAGACGTGGGCGACCTTGAAAATCCACTTAACCTTTCTTGTCCTCTAGTTCACTTCTTTCGTTCACTGAGGGGCATATCCTCCATAAATTTGGGGTCCCTTTGTTCTGGAAGACTTTCAGAATCACTCTGAATGACATCAGTGCCTGAAGCGTATCCTGACACATAGTGAAAGTTCTATAAATGTTAAGTAGTATTGAATCATCATGTGTAGGGGACAGGCCTAATTGGTGGGCATAAACAGAAAGCAAAGGCACTTTAAACTCTTAAGAAATATCATATGATGGTAACCTAATGTTTTAGTGTCTACTTAAGAAATAACTCCATTGAACTATTCAGGGTCAGGCATCTAGAAGATTCTCTTCTCTTTGTTAACCTATTTTTATTAATAATTCTTCCTCTTTAGAGATCAGTGGAGACCATGCAGCCTTTTAGTCATCCGTTACTATATTTTTCGGCTGTTTCTCTGTTTGTAGAAGTTACTTTTAGGGAGCACGCTTCCTGTTATTTACCAAAGCCATCGACAAGATCACTTCAGATCACATGTCAAGGTAGATTTGTAATTTACCTTGGTTTATTTTGTTATCTCCAGTTATAGAGGCCTTTAGCAAATAACCTTTTTTTGATTTAGTTCTTAAGAGGCTAACCCCAACATTATTTATTGTAATAGGTTTGGGCAAACTATACATCTTAATAGGTTTTGACAATCCTTAAATCTTAAAAAGTGCTTTTTGGTTTGCCAATGTAGAAATTCCAAAACCAATATTTAGTGAATGCCCAACACTATTTCAAGATAAAACAAGAAACAAGAGATTGTACATACCTTCAGCAAGTACACTATTAAAACAGAATGAATACAGGACAAAATGGGGATAAATTTATATTGCAAAATGCCAAAAACTTTGGCAGTCTTGTCTAGTATAATGTAAAACCAGTCTGGGCTCCCAAATTATGCTTAATTACTAATTAAAAAAAATTTGGGCCATTTTAGGAAAATATGCTATGCAACATGGCTGAAAGAACTATGTTAGAAGTCCTTCCTGAAAATAAGATATCTTAAATTCATTTTAAATATGAGCAAATTTCTCTTGGACAATTCTCCACTCTTGCATATTTAATCATGTCTATTCTTTAAAAGGGGTATGTTTTTTATGGATGGAGGAAAGTTAGGCAGAGTTATCTAACATATCTCATGTATATGAACTAAATATTCCCCTTCAACATTGGTAGCAGACTTGTTGGATGGGAAAAAAGGAAAAACTAGACTCATTAAAAAAAAAAAAAAACAACTAAGATATGTTCCTTTGAGTACAGCATACTGAATTCAGTTGTTTCTAAGCCAGGCTCCATTCATTTGTTCATTTACATACTTGTTCATTTATTTGCATAATATTTTGCTATGGGAGTATAAAAAAAGTGTGATGATATGCATTTTTTAAAACTAGATGTTTGCTGAAGTTCTCCATATTTCTGCTTATGATTATGGAAGATTAACAAGTTTTATCAGGACATACAAGCACAAGTCTTGGGTACATTTTTTTGTGGTAATGTACATAACTGAGTTAGTCTAATATTAAAATTTCCTTTCACTTTAAACCCAAGTTCCTTGAAAATGTGAGTGAAATATATAAGTACATCCATTGTGAACAAATATGTATGAGTTCCTAATTTGAACCTAGGTACTTCCTATACGTATCCCATTTAGCCTCACGATACACCGTCATTTAATAAATCAAGAGTCTCAAAGAGAGTAAGTTCCATTTGAATTCAAGTCTTCTAATTCTAAGGCCATTGCATTATTATTATTATTATTATTCTACTTACGAGCTATCAATGCTAGATTATAGTAGTTACATTACCATTGTTAATTTGGAATCCTTACTGCTATTTCTAATTAAGGCTGTGATATGAATGAAAAAAATCCTTTCATCACTACAACGGGCAGTTACTGCTTAGACACCCCACTCTCTTCCACATCCAGTCATTGCCCTTGAAGGGACTGTCCTACTGAAGGAGGCAGATGGTACAGACAGTGCAGATGCCTCATGTTTGACGTGGATCATCACAGCCCGGGACAAGGGTGAGGGATGGGGAAATCTCAGTTGGTCAAGCTAGAAATTTAATAAAGGGAAAAAATAAACTTACTTTCTCTATCTAGCTCATAAACAATGCAACGAAAGAAGGGTTTCTGATTCAAGATATGACAGTCTTGAGTTTATCACCTACAGCCATCAAAAAGTATATCACAGTACTAACAATAAAAAAATCTCCAACCCTTCCGGAACAGTGAAAGGCAAAGGCTTGATATGCTCTGAGTTTTATCTTCCCAATATCTTCCCCTGTATCTTCCTAACACGACATGTGAGCAGATGTATCTGTTTAAAAGTCAACCTTAATTTACCTAAAATCTAAAATCAGGGATATTGTGATTTATCCTCGTCATAATTGGACGTACTTCATTTTAGCCTTTTTCAGTTCAAAAATGTTTACACTGTGAGCATTTCCTTTCCTTAGCATTAATTAAAATCCTGCAGTATGTGGTATTTAGTAGTTAGTGCTGACATACACAAGTATTAATCTGACTAAAATTAGCCTAATTAAGATTGTTATTAAGTCTTACATAAAGCAGAAGTGTGCAACACAGTAGGTAGCAATTATCTTGGCTTTTAAATAACATTTAATTTGAAATGTGGATGAAGTATATTCAAATATCTCCCAGACCTTGCTCCTTAAAATAAAAACTTGAAAATTCAAATTAACTCCAAGTCCTTTATGATGTAGGGACAGCCAAGGTTTTGGTCACTTTTTACATAACCAGTGACTCTCCTTGTTCTAATAATTAGCAGTGATGAAAGACTCCTTTTCTGACTGGAGCCAAAGCGCTTGATAAATTAAAAATTGAGTCAGGGGTCCAATCACCTTCATTGAAAGTAGGATTATTTTAGCAAAACCACGTTTTTGTTGTTGTAGTTTTAGAACTGATGCATGTTTTTCAAAACAATCACAGTACATACTCATTGAAAATACCTGATGAGAGGAACTGTAAATACTAAAAGAAGTAATGTATAAATATCTAGCCTGAATAATTCATTCATTCGACTGTTCATTTGTTTCATACATGGGTGGCTCAGTCAGTTGAGCATCCGACTTTGGCCAGGTCATGATCTCACGGTTCATGAGTTCGAGCTCCACATCGGGCTCTCTGCTGACAGCTCAGAGCCTGGAGCCTGCTTCAGATTCTGTGTCTCCCTCTCTCTCTGCCCCTCCCTCACTCATGCTCTGTCTCTCTCTCTCTCTCTCAAAAAATGAATAAACATTAAAAAAATTTTTTTTTTAAAATAACCCAGGGTCGTGGGATCAAGCTCCACATCAGGCGTGGAGCCTGCTTAAGATTCTCTGCCCCTCTCCCCCACTCATGCTCTCTTTCTCTCTCTAAAAAAAAATAACACACATTAATGTTCTCGCGTTCTTACTTTTAGAGTGGACATCAACAATGGATTATATTTGAGGAAACATAGACCATCTAATACACCATCTGAAGTGATAATTGATATCTTAATAGATACATGTGTATATCTGATCTCTATATAATGAGTTACCTGCTCCATAGTTAGAAATTAAAACACAAACTGAAGCTGAATCTCCTGAATTGAGTTCCAGTGGTCTACAGAGCAACAAAAGACACAATATGAGTAGCTCAGTTCAAATATAGGAACATACCAGGAATAGGAACAATAAATGTAAAAAACATGCCATTTGCCATTCTTATAGTGGGTAAGTAATATCTTCTGCAAAGGCAGAAGATACATATGACAATAAAATTATAGTTGTCTCTGTGAGAGTGGTTTATGGACACCAGTATGTCCTCACATGAGCAAATTTCTTATTCTGGAAATTTGCCAAAATCATGGATCAAGGCTCAATAGAATTTCATACACACAGTTGTGTTACATATCAGAGACTCATATATCAGACTACCCATAAAAAAACACCCATAGTTTCCTCAGTCAGTAAATTTAACCAATAACTGAAGAAACTTAACATATCTGTTTTTTAGTATTAGATTTTGCTTCAGTGTGAAATGGCAATGTTTGAATAAATTCTGACTTTCCTTTATTTCATTGTTGTCTAATTTGGAAAATTATTACATGGCAGGATAATAGAATAAACTATAAGAGCTTCAAGACTCTTATGGACTTGTCTACAACCACACAGCCAATATTAAAATATACATTATTTATCTGAATGTAATATCTCCTTTGGAACTATGTGCTTTATCTTGTAAATACAGATCTGCTAGAAGTTTTAAATGTGTACATTCTGATAAACTGCACTGTGCTTCAGACGAGTTATGATCTCATACAAGTTAAGAATAAAATGGAATGGATTAAATTTAGGTTAGAATCAAACTTTGTTTTGAATTTTAAGAAAGTCATTTTTCACTAGCATCAGAGAGCAGTGGCAAATAAAAAGCAAATGTAGTTATCTAGATCCTTCAGGTAAAAATATGCTTTGCCCTAAAATATCTGGGTAAATGAGTTAAATATTTGTCTTTTGCTCAAAATTGTCTGGAGAACCGTCTTTCATTGGATTTTGCTACATTAGGTCTCATAGTGTTTTATGCTAGAGTCATACTTCTCAAAATTTAATGTGTACTGGCATCTCTGAGGTTCTTGTTTAAACACAGATCTGATTCAGTCCTTCTAGGGTGGAGCTGGAGATTCTGTGTGTCTAGCAAGTTCCCAAGTAATACCAAGTGCTGCTGGCCAGAGACTACTCTTTGAGTATCAAGGACAGAGAAAGAGACCAAAAGACCACTCTGTTGTGCTTCATGACTGTGTACAGGGAGCAGGAGCCCAGGGAAAACTGCCCCAATTTCTCATCAGGCCAGAGTAGACAATAAAAGCTGATGACTAATCCAGGGCCAAATCTGGCCCACCATTTGTTTTTACACTGCCTGCAAACTAAGAATTATTTTCACAGATGAACATTTGCTATTCATCTCATGATAAGAAACAATAACATTTAAAAAAAATTTTAATGTTTATTTATTTATTTTGTGTGAGAGAAAGACAGAGAGCAGGGGAGGGGCAGAAAGAGAGAGAGAGAGAGAGTGAGAGAGGATCCCAAGCAGGCTTCACGCTGTCAACACAGAGCCCAAAGCAGGGCTCAAACTCACAAACCATGAGATTGTGACCTGAGCTGAAATCAAGAGTCAGACGCTTAACTGACTAAGCCACCAGGTGCCCTAAGAAACGATAACTAAACACCAATTAAGTGAAATTCCATCACCTCTCCAAAAGAATTATTATTTTGAATTTCATCAATAGAAAATTTGTAGAAACATATTCTATCTCTTGTTGCAGACGTATCTCCAAAATTTTGCCCTTTGCCTTACAAAATCTAAAATGTTTATTACTGAGCCTTTACAGAAAAAAAATTGCTAATATCTTGTCTAAGCTATTGTCTCTAATGTTATAAACTTTTCTGAATAAAATATAACCTTTTTTACACAGTACAAGGAGATAACCAAAAAAAGAGTAGTGAGGGGGCAGACATGATGTTTTTTTCTCTGGATGATCCTAAATTAGTGAGGATGAAGGGTATCATTGAAGATTCTCATAGAATTCAAATTCTAAAACAAGAAAGTTTGAAAACTTATTCTTACCTACCTCAACACTTTCTTTACAGTTGACATGATTATCATGGACAATATAATTCATGCAATTTGAACAACTGAATTTTTATGTAATGCCTGAACATACATGCATTAGTTCGCTATAGCTGCCATAACAAAATACCACAGAATGGGTGGCTTAAATAACAGAAATTTTTTTCTCACAGTTCTGGATGGTAAAAGTCCAAGATCAAGGTGTAGGAAGATTTGGTTTTTCCTGAGGCCTCTATTCTTGGCTTGCAGATGGCCTTGTTCTCGATATGTCTTCATATGGCCTTTCCTCTACTCATGCACAGACATCATGTCTTTTCCGCTTCTTCTAAGGACACTAGTTTTATTGGATTAGGGCCCCACCCTTCTGACTTCTTTTAACCTTAATTAGCTCTCTAAAAACCTGTATTCAAATAGTCACATTGGAGGTTAGGACTTCAATAAATGAATTTTGAAGGAACATAATTCAGTCCACGGCAATACCATATATATGTATAAAGTCATCTCTGAAATTGTGTTACATAAGCATTTCTTCCTATCTCGGTGATACATAAAAAAGTGTTTCTTCGGGGCGCCTGGGTGGCGCAGTCGGTTAAGCGTCCGACTTCAGCCAGGTCACGATCTCGCGGTCCGTGAGTTCGAGCCCCGCGTCGGGCTCTGGGCTGATGGCTCGGAGCCTGGAGCCTGTTTCCGATTCTGTCTCCCTCTCTCTCTGACCCTCCCCTGTTCATGCTCTGTCTCTCTCTGTCCCAAAAATTAAAAAAAAAAAAGTGTTTCTTCTTATAGTTGAATTTACCTTTGATTCAGGGAAACGTGTAGGTTAGTAAACAAATAATACTGAAAGCCTTATAATAGTAAGTACCGGTCTCTAGCTCTGGCTTTCTCCACCATCCAGTCAAGGTTCCCAGAGGCAGATCTTTAGGTGTTGTTTGTCTAAGTTAATATTGCTAAATAATATGGTTATAGAATATTTTTATTTAAATCAGCAATCAGTTTTACACACACACACACACACACACACTCATGGCAAAATCAAAGAATTAAATTGTCTCATATAAACATTTATTTTCTATATTTAAAAAGTATATGAGGGGCACCTGGGTGGCTCAGTTGGTTAAGCGTCCAACTTCAGCTCAGGTCATGATCTCACAGTTTGTGAGTTGAGCCCTGCATGGGGCTCTGTGCTGACAGTTCAGAGTCAAGCACCTGCTTCAGATCCTGTGTCTCCCTCTCTCTCTGCCCTTTCCCCGCTCGTGCTCTCTCTCCCTCTCTCTCTCTCTCTTAAAAATAAAATAAAACACATCAAAAACTTTTTTTTAATTATTTGTTTTTTTAAACAGCCTGGACAGGCTCCGGGCTCCTAGCTGTCAGCACAGAACCCAACATGGGGCTCCAACTCACAAACCGCGAGATCATGACCTGAGCTGAAGTCAGACACGTAACCGAGTAAGCCACCCAGGTGCCCCCAAAATTGTTTTGTTAATTCTCAGACTGCTCTACCAATTTCATCATCCCATCACCAGCTTTGTCCCTGTGCTAAAACATATAAGATAATATACTAAAGGCTCTTTTTCCTCTGGTGATCTTCTCACAGACTTCTATGTCCTCATTCTGTCTTGACTGTGGCCCTTAGGAACAGCAGCATGGTGCTCTTTCTTGTTAGATTTCTAATTACCTCTTCCTCTTTCTTGATTTACTTCCTTTTTCATTACCATTTATCTTTTAGCAACTTCCTATGAAAGGTATATAGGAAGCAAGTTTTCCAAGAATTTATATGGCTTGAAAAGCCTTCTTTTTACCCTTACCCTTGATTAATTCACTGTACATAGAATTGTAGGTTGAAAAGAATTTTTCTTCAAAATTTTATTTATTTATTTTTAATTTTTTTAAGTTTACTTATTGATTTTGAGACAGAGAGAGAAAGAGAGGCAGGGAGAGGAGAGAGAGAGCAACAGAGAGAGAATCCAAGCAGGCTCCACACTCTCAGCACAGAGCCAGATGTGGGGTTGGAACCTGCAAACTATGAGACCATGACCTGAGCTGAAATCAAGAGTCGACTGCTCAACCTACTGAGCCACCCAGGCACCCTTCTTCAGAATTTTAAAGCTATTGCTCTATTGTGATCCACACACTTGAAGGACTGTTGAAAGGCCTCGTGCCCTTCCGATGCTCTTTCCTGTGTTTATGACCTCTTTTCCTAAGTGGAGTGTTCTATCAGTGATATTCTAAGTTGCCATGTTATTGTGCCCTGGTAAAGGTCTTTTCAACCATCACACTATTCACCAGGTATTCTCATTGTTCTCTTAATCAGAGAAATTTTCTTTTATTTTTAAAATAGAATTTCCTGGGGCGCCTGGGTGGCGCAGTCGGTTAAGCGTCCGACTTCAGCCAGGTCACGATCTCACGGTCCGTGAGTTCGAGCCCCGCGTCAGGCTCTGGGCCGATGGCTCGGAGCCTGGAGCCTGTTTCCAATTCTGTGTCTCCCTCTCTCTCTGCCCCTCCCCCGTTCATGCTCTGTCTCTCTCTGTCCCAAAAATAAATAAAAAACGTTGAAAAAAAAAAAAAAAAATTAAAAAAAAAAAAAAATAAATAAAATAGAATTTCCTCTCCTTCATTTTCTCTGTATTTTTGTTTTCAACTCCTATTAATTACAATAGGTGTTGGATCCTCCTAAAATAATCCAATAAGTCCCTTTAAAAAAAAAACTTTATTGAGGTACGATTGACCCACAGAAGCTGTACATATATAATGGTCACATTTTGATGAGTTTGGAGATAAGTATACGTCTATGAATCCATCACATAATCTATGCTATGCACATGTAGATCATCTCTAAAAGTTTCCTTCTGCCTTCTTTATTTATTAATTTGTAATAATAATATAAAGCATATATTAGACTTCTAAAATATATTACTTATTATGTATAATATTTATTATAGGTGATAAAATATAATTATATTTATAAAATAAAATATATAGATACTAATTATAATTTTGTGTGTGTGATAAGAACACAAGCTCTGTCTTCTTAGTAAATTTTAAGTATGCAAAAGAGTATTATAAACTATAGGCACTATGCTGTATGATAGATCTCCAGGACTTCCTCACCTAGAATAACTGAAACTCTGTACCCTTTGACAAATACTTTCCCATATCTTCCTCATTCCAGACCATGGCAACTTCATTCTACTCTCTGCCTCTTTAAGCTCATAGCATGATTATTTTATATTGCACATATATGTGATATTATGTAATATTTGTCATTCTGTGTCTGGTTTATTTCACATAGTGTAATGATCTCCAGGTTCATTCACATTACACAAATGGTGGGATTTCTCTCTTTTTTAAGATTGAATAATATTCTGTTGCATGTCTATGACACATTTTCTTTATCCATTTGCCCATTCATGGACATTTAGTTTGCATCCGTGTCTTGACTATTGTGAATAATGCTGCAGTGAACATGAAAATGGAGATATCTCAAGATTCTGATTTCAATTCCTTTGGATATATACCCAGAGTTGGGATTGCTAGTTTTTTAATTTTTGTGAATCTCCATATTGTTTTCCATAGTGGCTATACCAGTTTATTCTCCACACCCTTACCAACACTTGTTATCTTCTGTTTTTCATAATAGCTGTCTTGACTGGTGGAAGCTGATATCTCATTGTAGTTTTGATTTGCATTTGTCTGATGATTAGTGATGTTGAGTACCTTTTCATATACCTGTTGACTTTCTCTGTCTTTGGATAAGTGTCTGATCAGTTCCTTTGCCCATTTTTAAATCAGATTATTTGAGTTTTTTGACATTGAGTTGTAGAAGTTCTCTATATATTTTGGGTTTTAACTCTTTATCAGATATACGGTTTGCAAATACTTTCACCTTTTTCATAGATTTCCTTTTCATTTTGTTTCCTTTGTTATGAAAAAGCTTTTTACTTTGATGTAGTCCCATTTGTCAATTTTGCTTTTTTTTTTTTTTCTTTTCTTTTTTTTGTGCCTTGTGCTTTTGGTATCATGCAAAGAAATCACCAAGACCATTGCTTTTCCTCTATATTTTCTTCTAGGAGTTTTACAGTTGCAGGTCTTATGTTTAAGTCTAATCCATTTTCATTTAATTTTTTGTGTGATATAAGATAAAGGTCAAATTTCATTTTTTCTGCGGGTGGATATTCTGTTTTCCCAATACCACATGAGACTATCTCATCCCCATTGTATATTTCTGGCACCTTTGTCAAAGATCAGATAACCACATACGCATGGGTTTATTTCTGGGTTCTCTATTCTGTTCCATTGGTCTATATGTCTGTTTTTATGCCACTACCATATTGCTTTGGTTATTGTACATTTGTAATATATTTCAAAATCAGGAAGTGTAAGGGCACCAGGGTAGTTCTTGCTTAAAATTACTTTGGCTATTTGGGGTCTTTTGTGGTTACATATGAATTTTAGAATTGTTGACTTTGGTGTCTATAAAAAAATGTCATTGGGATTTTAATGAAGATTGAATTGAATTTGTAGATCACTTTAGGTAATATGGATATTTTAACAATATTAATTCTTCCAATCCATGAACATATGATGTCTTTCTATTTATTTATAGCAACTCTAAATTTTTTGATCCATGTTTTAGAGCTTTCAGTGTATAAGTCTTTTGTCACTTTGGTTAAATTTATTCCAAAGTATTTTATTCTTTTTGTTGTTATTGTAAATGGGATCATTCTCTTAATTTCTTTTCTTTCTTTCTTTTTTTTTATTTTAGAGAAGAGAATGTGTGAGTGGGGGAGAAGGGCAGAGGGAGGGGGGGGAGAGAGAGAGAGAGAGAGAGAGAGAGTCCCAAGTAGGTTCCATGCTCAGCACAGAGCCTGACATGAGGCTCAATTCCACGACCCTGGGTTCATGATCTGAACCCAAATCAAGAGTTAGATGTTCAACCTACTGAGCCACCCAGCACCCCACTTAATTTCTTTTTCAAATAGTTCATTGTTAGTGTGTAGAAACACAAGTGATTTTTTATGTTGATTTTGTATCATGAAACTTTACTGAACTTGTTGATTAATTCTAACAATTTGTGTGTATGTATTCTTTAGTATTTTCTACATATGAAATCAAACAAATTGTTTACTTTTTTCCTGCTTTGAATGACTCTTATTTCTTCTTTTTGCCTAATTGTTTTGGCTAGGATTTTCAGTAATATACTGAATATCAATGGTGAGACTGGGCAAGTAAGCAGTAGGAAAAAATGTTTCAGATAGAGTGAAGAGCAAAGCAAAATCTCTAAGATGGGAAAGAGTTTAAGATAGTCAAGAACAAAAAAATTGGCTGAAAAATGGTCCGAGAGGAGAAAGTAGCAAGCAATGAGAGTGAAGCGATAAGTACAAGAAAGATCATAAAGACCATGTGAAAGATTTGGGATTTCATCTTAACTGTATGGAAACCTAGAGAAGGAATTGAAGCAGAAGAGTAACATTGAATTTGCATTTATATAACCCTGAATGTTAGGTGCTTAATAGATTACAGGTGGGCAAGAGTGAAAATAGGAAGACCATTAATCATGCTATTGCACATAGTCTGGTTTCAAAATAATAATGACTTGGACTACAATGATGACAGTAGCTATGAAGAGAAGCAGGTTCATTCACAGGATATTTTCAAATAGAATCTGGATAACTTAATAATATATTTGGGAAAGACAGAGGATCCCAAATTTCTGCCTTGAGTGCATGAAGGTACTGGAAGAGATGGGGAAGAATGAAGAAGTAGGGAAAGATCAAAAGTTCTGTTTTGTGTAACCTCTTCTTTGAAAACTTCCTTTAGAGATTACCCATCTTTCTGACCTTTCTTTCAGTGGTTTTAGCTCTTTTTCTTGCCCCCAAATGCAAATATGTCTGAAGGCATTGCTTAGATGTTCTCTTCTCTCCCCAGTCATTTTTTAATTTCACCTGACCTTAAATTTCAATTCTATGTAGATGATTCATTAGTCTTTATCTTTTGACTCAACCAGGCTTCTGACCTATGATTCACATTTTCAATTGTTTTCTGAGCACTCCTCTTTAAATTATTTCTTTGTATCTCCAACTCAACTCAAAATCAAATTCATGTTATGCCCCATCTATCATGGATCTTATTTATATTATTGGCACTATCATCTTTCTAGTCAACTGGACTCATATTCAACGTTGACATCTGCTTCTTTCTTGCTCTTGCTATGGTTTTATCCGTGGAATCTATTGAAACTTACGTTTCTATTTGCAATGTTTCCTGGAAGTGGGAGCCCTGATTATAACTCAATCCCCTACTATACTTTATCAAGATTATTTTTTAAACTTCCTAACTATCTTCTGCCTCCACTCTCTCTCCCATCCTATGAACTAGCATGTAGCCTTTAGAGTAATCATCCCAAATGACAGTTATAATCATTTCACTTGTGTCTCATATCTTCAATGATTCCATTATCTTCAGAGTAATTTAGAAATTCCTTTAAAATATATTTAATGTCTCTTACGATCTGACCTCAATCTATCTTGTCCCTTGATTCCCAAATAACTTGTTTCTCACTATTCTGAAAATCTGACTCTTCACAACTCTGTGCTTTTGCTCATGCCAATGATGCTGCCATCACCTCTTCATATGGATGCCTTTCTTTCTTCAAAGCATAAAATTATTTCTCTCACCTCCCCAACTAGAAATAAGTTTTTCCTACATTCCCCAATTGAATATGAATCTGAAATGGCTAAGAACAGATATTTTCTCATCCTGTATCCTCAGCTGTGCCTAATATACTGCCTTGCATATAGCAAGAAGAGAGTAAATATTAAATTGAATTGACATATTAGCTCTTTTTCTGATGAGTCTGTAATGTGCCAAGTAACCTAAATAAATGCAATTGTGTGGTGAATGTGATCTGAAAAGTAGATAATCTGAAAAGTATAAAAGTAGATCTGAAATTCAAACTTTTTATATGAGCTGTTTAAAGAACCAAAATCTCTACTTCACTATGAATGGGCCTTTATGGAACTAATTTAAAATAAAAATGAATTAAAAATTCCTCAAATATTTTGTTATTCAGAATCCCCCCCCCCCTTTTACACCTTCTATTTCTCAGGGTCTCAGTAAAGAGCAGACTTTACGGATACATTTAAATGCTGAGATACAATCAAAAAATTTACCTACCAGTTTCTCTATCAACCAAAACAAACACTAAGCTGTTTAAACATTAGATTGATTTTTTTTGAATTGAAAGCTTTGCCTTATCTGAAATTTTATGCAAGTTAGCAAAATGTGACTATCTCTAAATTTCAAGTAAACTCCATCAAGCTAAAGTCTGCCTCTGCTCTAACGATGGGATTAAGTCCAGTAATATGAATGATAAATTGAGAAATGGAATGGTTGCAGTGGATATAACCTGTAACAAAATTGTAACCGAATCCTTACTCATTTTCAGCCAAACTTCTTGTAGCTAATTCCTCAAAAGTAAAAGGAAAAGAAGAGGTAGGCTCCTTTTTGAATAATTGCTTCCATTTACACTCTTTACTAGCTAATTCACCTTTACTATCTCTTTTTCTAAACAAAAGTTTCTAGCTTTTAATTCTCTAATGGCTGCTTTACTTTGTCTGAAAAGATTACAGAAATGTCAGAAAACTGAGGACTGAAAATACTTAGATTATTTCAAAACCATTTTTTAAATGATTCAACCCTTATGAAGAGATAATTTTATTTTAAATTTTCTCCAAACTATTTTTGATTCATATAAATTTTAAAAATCATCAAAACCAATCTATCTTATCTGAGGACAAAAATTCAAAACTATCGCTTTATCTTTAATAATTGGTTCCTATTGCTACCAGGAACTGTTATAATAATACCAATATAGTCTCTGCTTTAAATCTCATTGTCACCCTACAAAGTCAGCATCACTAACCCCATATTAGAGCTGAGGAAAGTGATAATGAGGTTAAATAACTTTCCAGAGGCCATCTAAGCAGTGAGTCAGGAAATAGCAAGTCAGAGCAGCTATTTTTGAAAGACTGGGGTATAGTCACAGTATAGTCAACACAGTTAGTGGGCATCTGGATATTCCCAGGGCAAAAAAATGTTGAGGAAACATCTCCTAGTGTCAATGTGTAAGAAATGCTATGGCCTATACACTGATTTGGGGGCTCACTCATTCTTTTTTTTTTTTTTTTTTTTTTTTGCCTGCCTGATTTTCCTTCAGTCACTGGAAATCTTTCTGCTGCATTGTCTGTGATGGTAGCTGGTTTCTTTGAAATACACAGAAAACACTTCCCTCCCATGGAGCAGCCTCTTTCAGGCAAAGTTCTCACCGTTTCTTCCATGCCCTGTTTCCACCTGGTTCTTCAGTACATTTTACTTGGAGTGGCTGAAACACTGGTCAACCCAGCCTGTGAGTAAAGCCTGCATCACCTCATGTAAGAATACCCTGAGTATTTACACAAAACACATCACCTCAAGGGGTTGGCAACTTATTCACTCCATGGAGATTTCCCATAATGCTTGAGGACAAGTCTATTAATTACACTCATTTTTTTAACAAACGTGTTTTTTTAAATGTTAATTTATTTATTTTGAGAGAGAGAGAGCACAAGCTGGGGAAGGACAGAGAGAGAGAGAGAGAGAGAGAGAGAGAGAGAGAGGAGAGAATCCCAAGCAGGCTCCAGGCTGTCAGTGCACAGCCCAACAAGGGGCTCAAACTCATGACCTGGGAGATCGTAACCTGAGCCAAAATCAAGAGTCTACATTTAACCGACTGAGCCACCACATACCCTTTATTATTATCATGTTTTAAAAAAGTGTTTAATTTCATTTCATTCCTCTGCCAGATACAGAACAAGTATTAGTTCTTCCTGAATGTATATGGAATAAAAGATTTATGAATTTGTTAAAGGCAGTAACTATTTGGTCAGATACACAACAAGAGTAAAAAAAAACTGCTAAAACCTAGAAGTCCAATACATTCAGATGAAAACTCTCCTCTTCTTCTTCCCACCTCCTCCCTTCTCACTCATAGAAAACTCACATATATACACTCCTTCCAAAAATGACACTTATAATGTATTTTGAGAGTGTATAAACATGCAAATGAAATGAAAATTTGAGCCAATTTTCCAGATAACTCAATGTCTTTAAATTAAGTTTCACTAAATTAAGTGTGATCACTAGTGTTTCATAAGATGAGTTCAGAGTAACTTTATTAAATATCAAGGGTTTTCTGGATTATCTAGATTGCTGATATTAATTAAACTAGCCACTTTAAAATTCATGAAGGTATTTCAGTAACTTCTTGCAATACAGCAGTGTGTGTGTGTGTGTGTGTGTGTGTGTGTATTTATCAGTGTAATCTATTGCAATTATTTTTTACCTTCTTTTTATTTCCCTGCAGTGGGAGCCATGATTATAACTCAAACACCCATTATACTTTACAAAGATTATTTTTTTTAACTTCCTACTTTCCTACCTCCACTATCTCTCCTATTCAATCAACCAACACATGACCTTTAGGGTAATCATCTTAATGATATCTCTGATAATTTCACTTGTCTAAAGTCTTTAATTATTCTATTATCTTCAGTTATTCAAAATTCATTAAATATACATATTTAATAAAGATATACATATGTATGCACACATACACATATATATGTGATACCAAAGCAATTCACTGAAAAAGGTAATAAAAATAAAGTCAATTAATAAAATTTGTGTAGGATGTGAAAATAATCTGGCTGTGACATGTGTCACCCCCATTGATCATCAGGGTTCATTCAGCTGATCTGGCTGGCTAGGCATATGTCCCCTTCCTCCCTCACTGCTCCATGTACTTCTCTCTCAGAGCTGCACACTCGGTCAAGGAAGATGACTTTCCCCATAGAGGAGGAACATTCTTTGGTCAAGGGTATATGAGTAGCTGCATTCCCCTGCTAGAACCTCCAAACAAGGTCTCAGGGTCCATTTGTAGGAGAATTTAGGGTAGTCAAGCTTCCAAGACCCCAGACACATCCAAATGAGGCACTGCATGTGGTAATCTGCCTGAAAGAAAGAAAGAAAGAAAGAAAGAAGAAAGAAAGAAAGTAAGTTAGTGAATTATAATCATATATGTGTATTACACTTCTTCTTATAATTTTAAATCATTCCATTCAATACATTTTATATAAACAAATTACTTTATGAGAGTCTAAGATGTGGATATCACTGTTTGACACTATACAAAACACAAAAGAACCATGAAGAAAAATGCCACTACACAAACGTTTGTGACTTCCCTGATGTTGTTGGCAGAAAATTGTTGGAGGTAGCCAAAATGTTGTAGGTTAGAAGTGAAAAAAGGTAATGAATGTGGATGATGAGTGAATGCAGTCAGGAAATTCCCAGCCAACTTAACAATAGCGGTTCATTATGTAAAAGCCAGAAAGTTACTTAAAACAACAGACTATTAAAAAGGTGGATCATGTAATATAAACCACTCAATCTACCCTTCCCTGATTTACTGATAGGGAAACTGACAACCAACTAAGTCAATGGTCTGATCTGTTACATAGACCATAAGGTAGGGACAAGAAGATTTTGTTTTGATTTCCAGCTTTGTCATTTATATTTGTGACCTTGATAATTCAAGTAAACTTGAAGCACCTTCCTGAACTTTAAAATGGAAATAATTATAAGTCTTCTTTATATCACAACATCAGTGTAAGAATCAATGGGAATGGGGACTACTCCTTGAGAATTAAATGACAACACGTGAAAGGGTATTTTGAACTGTAAATTCAATAATTACTTAAAAAAAAACAAAACAACTACTCTTTTAGGAGGCAGTACAGCATAGGGATTAATATCTATGGCCTTAAAATCAAACAAATCTGAGTTTAAACCCCAGTTCTTCCATTGACTAAATGTGTGACTCTCAATTATTCTGCATTTCTGAGCCTTTCTCATCATCTATAAGCTGGGGAAAGGTTGTTGTAAGGACTAAGTGAAATATTTTATGTAGAGGAAAAAGCAAGGTATCTGGTATAAGACAGCACTCAAAAATTAGCAGCTATAATGTGTGCTGCTATTATTATTATTCTAATATTTCACATGAATTAATAGGGCAAGACAGGACTCACACACCAATGTCCTGCTCATATCTCTTTCTACCAAACCTACCACAACTTGAACACCAAGGGATCTGGTAGTGTGAATGAAATTGTGTCTTTCTCACGTGAATCATCCTAGATCCCTTTTTTGCCCTTACTTCTCACTTTTAATCCAACAGCAAGATTTAGTCTTTACTCTGAAATAGAATATAAATCTGGCCATGTCTCATTATCTTCTTTGCTACCCACTTGGTCTACATTGTCACCATTGTCTCTACTGCCATTTCTTTCAGAGCTTCCTAACTTGTCTTGCTGTTTCTTCTCCTGCCCGTGAGTCCATTCTCTTCAAAACAGCTATCATACTCTTTCCAGAAGAAGTCCTACCATTCCTCTACCATTTCACAGTAGGATTTTGAAGACAAATTCCTTAAGTGGTGAATGAGACTGCACATGATTGGGCCTCTTGTACTGCTCCATCTACATATTATAACATTCTTCTCTTTGACCACTTCACTAGAAATGTGATGACCTTCATTCTGTGTTTCTAAAGTGTCAAACTTATTTTTGTCCCAAGGCCTTTGTATTTGCTCTTCTCTCTGCCTAGAATCCCCTTTCCTCTGTTTTTAAGTGTCTGGCTTCAGTTCATCATCAAGTTTTCTCAAAGATTATCTCTTCAGAGAGGCTTCTCTGGTGATGCTATCACTTTTATACCATTACCGTGTTCCATTTTTTCTAATAGCACTTGTCAGGATCTAAAGTATCTTATTTATATGTGTATCTTTTATTGCCTGCCTCTTACCATAAGAATGTGCAGTCTTTAAGTTAAGATTCTTATCCTCATTATCCATCCTTATGTTCTAATGTTCTTCCTTCCTTAAAAGTGCACGTACAGAGCAGATGATTAGTAATTACATTTTGAATAAACAAATGAATTAATAAAATCTATAGCTATTTCTATGTGAGCACAATAAAACATATTATTCAAATTACTGTCAGTGTCTTACATTGATGACATTGAGCAAGGAAACACAGTGGATTACATTCCAAATTTCAGTGGACATTGTTTCTCATACTAAGTCATGTTATATCTTAGAGATGATCTACAAGAAAGAAAAAACACATAGAAAACTTTTCAAATTATGTTTTGATTACAGCTATCTCATAATCTGTGTTTGTTTTATTTATTCAAAAAATACTGCATGGATGCCTACTATATGCCTGACACTACTCTAGAACCTTAAGATGCATCAATTTAAAAAAAAAAGATGAAAATTTCTGTCCGTGTAGTTTCTTTTTTTTTTTAAGTAGGCTCCACACCCAGCATGGAGCCTAACGTGGGGCTTGAACTCATGACCCTGAGATCAAGACCTGAGCTGAGATCAAGAGTTGGACACTTCGCCACCCCTGCATAAATAATCCAGTGAAGAAATGGGCAAAAGACATGAATAGACACTTCCCCAAAGAAGACATCCAGATGGCCAACTGACACATGAAAAGATGCTCGACGTCACTTATCATCAAAGAAATACAAATCAAATCACAATGAGATACCACCTCACACCTGTCAGAATGGCTAACATTAAGGACTCAGGCAACAACAGATGTTGGCGAGGATGCGGAGAAAGAGCATCTCTTTTGCATTGATGGTGGGAATGCAAACTGGTGCAGCCATTCTGGAGAACAGTATGGAGGTTCCTCAAAAAACTAAAAATAGAACTACCCTATGACCCATTAATTGCACTACTAGGCATTCATCTACGGGATATAGGTGTGCTGTTTTGAAGGGACACGTGCACCCCCATGTGTATAGCAGCACTATCAACAATAGCCAAAGTATGGAAAGCACCCAAATGTCCATCGATGGATGAATGGATAAAGAAGATGGGGTATATACATATACAATGGAGTATTACTCAGCAGTCAAAAAGATTGAAATCTTGCCATTCGCAACTATGTGGATGGAACTAGGGGGTATTATGCTAAGCGAAATTAGTCAGAGAAAGACAAATACCATATGACTTCACTCATATGAGGACTTCGAGAGAGAAAACAGATGAACAGAAGGGAAAGGAAACAAAAATAATATAAAAACAGGGAGGCGGACAAAACATAAGAGACTCTTAAATATGGAGAACAGAGGGTTACTGGAGGGGATGGGCTAAATGGGTAAGGGGTATTAAGGAATCTACTGAAATCATTGTTGCACTATATGCCAACTAATTTGAAGATAAATTTTAAACAAATGAAATTTAAAAAAAAAAGAAGAGGAGTGGTATATACATGCAATGGAATGCTACTAGGTGATCAAAAAGAATGAAATCTTGCTATTTGCAACAACGTGGATGGAAGTAGAGTGTATTATGCTAAGCCAAATAAGTCAGTCAAAGAAAGACAAATACCATATGATTTCATTCATATATGGAATTTAGGAGACACAACAAAGGAACATAGGGGAAGGAAAGCAAAAGTAAGATAAAAACAGAGAGGGAGGCAAACCATAAGAGACTCTTAAATACAGAGAACAAACTGAGGGTTGCTGGAGGAAAGTTCAGGGGGGATGGGCTAAATGGGTGATGGGCATTAAGAAGGGCACTTGTTGGGATGAGCACAGGGTGCTATATCTAAGTGAAAATCACTGGGCTCTACTAAAATCAATACTACGCTGTATGTTAACTAACTTGAATTTAAATAAAGAAACTAAAAAAAATGAATAAAGGATAATGGGAAGAGAACTGTAGATAATTCACTTGAAGAATTTTGCTGCAAAAGAGATAAAACAAATGGAACGACGGTAGCTGACAAAAGACTGGGGCTAAGAAAGAGTTGTTTATATATATTTAAGGAGGGAAAGATAATGGCATCATATAGCATGTTGGTGGGAATGACTTGAAAGAGGGAAAATTGATGGTATTTGGGAGTGGGAAATACTGGAGGGAGTGAGGTTGAGATCTAATTTACAAGTTGAGAATGTGGCAAGAATAATTCATCCATGGTAGTTCAGAGATCTGAGTATGTGGGTACAGAAATTCATAGGTGCATATATATGATGTGGAGATTTCTGTGGAAATTCTCTTCTGGTAATTGATTTTTTTCAGTAAAGTAGGATTCCAGGCCATGACTCTGAGTGAAGGTGAAGCAGGATATTTGGGGGTTTGAGGAGAGGGGAGAGGTATGAAATCGTTGTCTAAATGATGAGAGAGTGAATGAACTAAGGAGATACAGAATATTGGCAGGGAGTATTAGGAGACCATTTGAGGTTTGTGGTCAGGAACTTCAAAGAAGTTGGTCAACATGGTTGTGGTTTTCTTCCAGAAACACTAGGCTGCATGGATCTAAGAGCAGAGATGGCAGAGAGTGAATTATTTGGCCAATGAACTTCCAGAAAAGCAAGAGAAAGACAAGGGGATGAGGGTATAGAAAAGAATATGGTCATACCAATTGACTATGGAACTTGGCTAAAAGAGAAGTAAGAACATAAAGGGCATCAAAGAGGTGAGAATAATAAAAAAAGCAATGGAGTGGAGGTCCTGAAGGAGTATAAGCATTTTGTGGTTGAGTAGCACACAGTAAACTGGGAAGACAGAAGGTGGTAGTCAGAGGATGCACAAAGTTGAGATTATGGAGTGGTTACCATTACTGGTCTAAGGTATGGGTTAACTTTTTCCAAAAAGTGGTAGACAGTAAATAGTTAGGATTTTCATACCTCATACGTCTCTCTTACGATTACTCTGCCATTGTGGTGTATGAGCAGTCATAGGTATATATAATGAATGGATGTGGCTGTGTTCCAATAAAACTTTATTTATAAATGGGTGGAAGCTGAACCTTACCTAATGGTAGTTCACCAACTCCTGGTCTGGGGGACAAGGTTCAGGGTGTGACCATGGGTATGAGTGGCTAATGTAGAGTTAGGAGACATTAGATATTAGAAAGGAACTGAAAAACCAAGATTTGGGAAGAAGCGAGGTTGGAAGGATGATCTATGTATATGGTAAAATTGCCAGGAACTAAGGCAGGAATAGAAGTGGACAGAGGACCAGGAGAGAGGAGTTGATGACTTTGAATAACAGAGGAAAATGTCCTAGAGATTGATAGATGACATCACAAAAGAGAAGTATTAGATGATACAATCAGATAACTTTGATATAATCAGAAACAATAAGCTGAAGCTTTTCAGTATGTGGAAGGAATGATGATCTGAAAGCAGTAATAGAATAAAGTTCCATTTTCTAGGACTACGGTACTTCTCTTACACATGTTCAAAATAACTTCTCCCCTGTGCTAGCTTCCGCTGCACATATACAAAATAACTTCTCCCCAGACATAACAAGCACCTTTAACAGTTTAAGAACAATTGGAGTAAAAGAAATTTCCAGCAATGAGTCCCCAATACCAGGTGCCTCGGGAAGGGGATTACAACGCTATGGTTTGTAGATCCCGCAGATGCTGTGATGGGGCATCTTTGCAAACACTAACCAGCCTCCACCTGGAGGCACATTTCAGCTCTCCTTGGCAAGACCAGCTTTCACATACACTGAATATTTTTTACTGTGTCTTCATAGTAAAATGAGAATTTTGGAATAGAGGCAGACTTGTTGCTACTATCTGTACTATTATGTGCTAAAACAAGTACCACAGAGTCTAAAAAATCAGGTTGATTATCACTAAAGTCGAAAGAGATCGGAACATGCAAGTAAGATGCCTGAAAATGGAGATCCGAGGGCTTGAAAAGCTAAGTCCTCTAAAAGGGAACCGGAGGCTTTCAAAACGACTAAAATGACACCAAAGAGAGATTAACCAGCAGGCAGAGAGCTGGCAAAGTGTGCTCATGAATTATATACCGCACCAGAAGTTCTAGCAAGAGAAAAGCATAGGATTAATAATTAACTAGCAGAGTAATAATGGGCTTGTACGTTCTGCTTTTTCTCAGTGAAAGAAATCGGCCTACTTAGTCTTTCTGCCCATTGTTTGTCTCCTCATATTTATAGAAAGGAAAGTTCATAAGCCAAATCCTTTTTATAACTGTGAATCATTTCTTCCCAAAGCCTCTTCAGCATTTCGCTCCCACTCTCCTCTGGATCGTCCTGAAAGAAACTTGTGAGATTGGCCTCAGGCTCCTGCTGGTGATTTGCACTACACAAGAGAGCTAGGGTACCTATATGGCCCCTTGCAGCCAACATTTGAAGCCCTTCTCCACAGTATTTTATTTATCACCATCATTATCTTCACCTCCAATAAGTATTTTGGTATTAAGTGCCTGTTTAGCACTCTCCTTCCTGTTGTGCACATCTCTGCTCTCTGCCTGCCTGGAGTTGGAAATCTAGGAAAGATGCACCGGCGCCTTTTCCACTCATGCCTTCGACACTCAGCACATTTCCTGGACCACAGACAGGGATTCGTTCAAATGTTTATTGGATGATAAATAAAAACATGCAGAAAACAAAAGAGAAATGTTAAATGAATGGCAGGAAGGAGCATGAATACATTTACATTATGTATTAGTAAGTTTATTTCAAAGTGCTGAACAGGAAGGACTGCCTGGGTGGCTCAGTTGGTTAGGTGTTGAACTTTGGATCTGGTCATGATCTTGTGGTTCCTGTGTTCGAGCCCCGCATCTGGCTGTCTGCTGTCTGCACAAAGTCTGCTTGGGGTCCTCTGTCCCTGTCTCTCTGCCCCTCCCCTTCTTTCTCTCTCTCTCAAAAATAAGTATTTTTTTAAAAGTGCTGAACAAATGCACAGTTTTTCTGGGCTAAAGTACAAGTAAATCAGGGGTGAAATTTTCCTGAGAGAGAAGGGAAGAGATGATAAGATCTCTTTTTATAGAAAAGGAAACTAAAGGTTTAGCCTTTACAGTATATAGGTTTTCTATAACCACTTTCCTTTTAATGTTTATTTATGATCTCTCACTGCAGAAATATTTGCAAAGTACAGAAAAAGTAAGAAGAAGGAAAATTAAAAATCTGATAATTCAACCACTCAGAGCTAACATTGCTCACGTTATTTAATGTATTCCCTTCCAATTTTTTGCCACACATATGCAAAAGAGAGAGATTAGTGTAATGAACTCCTGCTGTATTCACATTCCAGCTTTAATAATTTTCAACTCCTAGCCAAACCTGTCTCATCTCTACTCTCACTTGCACACTCTCTTCCTCCTCATTGTATAATTTTGACGCAAATCCCAGATACCCTATTATGATAAATGTTGTAAATATTTTAGCATGTATCCCTAAGGTTGCGATGCATATTTTAAGATAGTTAATATCGTATGTACAAAATCAGATATACTCATTTTCATCTATTTCTGATATCAGAAAAAAATTGGGGGGCTTTTTAAGTTTTTACTTTAATTCTAGTTAGTTAACATACAGTGTTATATTAGTTTCAGGTGTACAATATAGTGATTCAGCACTTCCATACATCACCCTTTGCTCATGATGGCAAGTGCCCTTCTTAATCCCCATCACCTATTTCACCCACCTCCCACCTCCTCCCCTCTGTAACCATCAGTGTGTTCTCTATAGAGTCTGTTAAAATATATTATTTGTAATTGAAATTAAAAAAAAAAATTCTCCATGATTGTTTCCAAACCTCTCGCCACCATTACCCCAACAATGACTTGGGGAAAAAAGATAACCATTTTGAAGACCCAAAGTTTAAGCTATTGTCTCTCTTTAGGTAACCTCTCCTTGAATAGGATAATTCAAATGCATGTAAGGGGCTTTGTGGAAGTAGGGGACATTTGACTTGGTAAGATTAATACTGTTAAAAAATAGCCAATCTGATTCCATTCCTACTAATATAGTATTATACATACAGTACAGCAAGTAAGAGCCACAGGACCTCTGCAAGTGGGTGATAATATTATTCCCATTTTATAGAGAAGAACACTGAGGCTTGGAAAGTTTGAGTAACATACTTAAAATCACAGAAGTAGTAAATAGTTGACCTAGGATTTTAGCATAATCTTGCTTAACTCCAGAACCCATCCTCTTAATCTCCATGCTAATTTTATATGATAAATTCAAGTTTTCTACACAGAAACTAATGATGTATATACACTCACAGAGTGGTAGACCTCATTATTACATTGTCATATTACCTAGTATAATCCTCACCTCAATCTAAAATTAGTAAGAAATATTCAAAAAGGAGTAAAATTTGGGTGAATATATTGGGACACTCAAACCACCAAGTAATCAAATTTTCCATGTACCTGTACAAGAGTATATTTTGCCATATTTTATTCCTTTTAGACATACATAAATTCTAACATCACAATGTCTTACTATAGTAACTTTAACAAAGTCTAACTCAAATTTTGTCTTTATCGGTAAACTTTTTCTGAGGTATGATCAACACGAATTTGAATAGTATCTATGAAAGTATTTTATAGTGAATGTTCTAAATTTTGACCTCTTTTCCTCTCAGTCTCTGTAATACACAGATTTGTTCCAAGTACCATCAGAGGAACCTGTATGAATCTTTTGACACTGTTCAATGGATTTGGTTGTTTCATGGGGGCACTGCTGGTGGAGTTGGTATATCTCATCTCAGAAGGTAAAAATAGATTCACGGTATGCTTATATATATATACATATATATATATATATATATATTATATATATATATATATATATATATATATATATATTGATTTGATGACTAGAGAATTGGGAGACAAAACCTTAAGAGAAGGGCTTTGCCAGGGTAGTCTTTTTTTAATTGATCCACTTTTGCAATTAAGATAGAATTAAGATAGGAAATAGACTCTTGCTGTATTCATTAATTTCTGGGAATTGTTTTTCTTTTGATAGGAGGAGGTAATTACAGAATGTCACTTCTCATGAGACCCTTTCTGCTGTCGTTCTTTAGCGTATTTTAAAACAAATCGGTCATTATATTCTTATTAGATCTTTCAATGAGGGCATATTCAATAATGTCTCACAGATGGCATACATAATCCTCAGAAAAGGTGAGTCCTGTGTAAATGTAGGAGGAGGGGGGTACCTGGATGATCTTTTTTCCTTGTGATTGCCCAGAAATCATGTCTACGCAACCAAAGAGAAATTGTAAATTGAATAGCAAATGGTCTTGGAAAATTTTTCCCATACAAATTGATTAGGAAAAACAACCCATCTGAAAAATTCACGTGCAACAAAAAAGTACAACTCATATGTGCTGGTAGAAAAATCAACAGGATGACAACAGTAATTAGATATCATGGTGAAATACCTTTGGCTGTATTTTAAATCCACAGACTTTTTCCTTTATTTGTTCTAAGATGTTAATACGGCTTCACATTTTTTTTTGAAATTAATTTTGCTTATTTTATGAAAATCTTACAAGCTTATTCTTCTCTACTTTGAAAAATACAGTTGTGCACTTAAAAGAAAGCATTGGCTTGTGTTCTCTTGCAACACACAAATTTAATTTACTTGCTTTCAAACTAGGGAAAAATTAATTTCTATGAGTGAAAAACTCCTTTTAACACTATTTTCATTCAAAAATATTTATAGGTGACCCACTCTGTTCTAGACATCATATTGAACACTGGGGACACCATGGCAAAGAAATACACACTTCCACATTCTCAGTGTTTCCACGGGTATAGCGAAGCAATAAAATGAAGAGTGATAAATTTGATGATAGGTATAGTAGAGTTCTAGGGAGCAAATGTACAACCCTTGATTGGTTCTTAATAAGATCAAACCCTGCCTTTTTCTTAGTTAACTGAGAAAGTTCAACAAGTGTGTATTGAATGCTTACTGTGTGTTAGGCTCTGTGCTATATGGAATTATTTAAGATTTGGTTCCATTTCTCAAAGGACAAAAATCCAGCCAGTCATAATAACACGTGTACACGGCAGCAAGCTGTTAACCTCTCTGATGGTTAGGTTCTTTATACATATAAACACAGAACAAAGCACTGGTATTAGAGTTTTAGAGGATAACCTGAGAAAGTCTTACCTATATCTTTACATACACATGTGTTCAGCATATATTTATTTTCTTCAGCATTACTCACTGAAGATGTCTCTGAAAATTTGCTTAGAAAATGTCTATAATCACGGGCACCTGGGTGGCGCAGTCAGTGGAGCATCCAGCTCTTGATTTTGGCTCTCAGGTCATGACCTCAGTTTGTGAGTTCAAGCCCCACCATGGGTTCTGTGCTGACAACACGGAGCCTGCTTGGGATTCTTTCTCTCTCTTCCTCTCCCTCTGCCCCTCCCCTCCTTGAGCTCTTTCTCTCTCTCTCTCAAAATAAATAAAGGTCTAAAAAAAGGTCTATAATCCAACCACATTTGACATATTCTAGAAGAATTACAAAGTCAAATATTATTATCAGTTTATCTTTTACATAAATCCACATTTTTCATATGCATGTTTGAGGAACTTACCCAGTTAGGCCACACTTCACAAGACTGTGCTAACCTCAGTCATCAGCCACAAGTTCAGAGGTCCCCAGGACTGCCATTGCTTCTGATAAGCTGGCTATAATAAATGTCGAGGTCCCCAAGATCCCCTCCAGTTTGACAATTTGCTAGAGAGACTCACAGAACTCAGGAAAGCACAACACTTATGATTACAGCTTTATTATAGAAAAAAAAAAAATACAAATCAGGACAGGGTCTAAGAGGGTTCCAAAAGTGAAAGCACCTTCATCCTCACTGATGCAGTGGCCAACGGGCTCACCAGTGTGACAATATACAGAATATAGCCAACCAGGGAAGCTTACTTAAACTTTAGTATGCAGAATTTTCATTGAAGTTTTATTATTTATGTAGGCAAGATTGATTGAACCATTGGCCATATGATTAAACACAGTCTCCCGCCTCTCTTCCCTCCAGAGGTTGGGCTTTCACTTGGCTCAAAGCTCCAACCGTCTAATCAGTGCTGGGTCTTCCTGGCTGGCCAGGCCCCTTAGGTGTCAGCTCATTAGCATAAGCTCTCAGGTGGGGCTCCTGGGGAACCACCATGAATAACAAAGGCATTCCAGTTACTCAGAAAACTCAAAGGGTTTGGTGTTTACCAACCAGGAATCGAGGACAAAGGCCAGGCAAACTCTTTATTACACACCATTATTCTTGCAATCTATTTCACTGAAAACCTAAATTTCTGTTGAGAATATGAATAGAATGGTATATTATTGTACTTAATGCAAGAATTTTATAAAGGCAATATTATTACCCTTATTTTTGAAATGTAATAATTGAAACAGAAAAACGAAAGCAAAATGGTTCAGTGGTCATAACTAGTATAACAGAGATCTGACCCTCTCAGCATTCTAACACCAACATCAACATTGCTTTTGATACACCAAACAACTATTAGGGGTCACCCAGTGTAAAAGCCTTTTAAAGACATTTGTTATTTTGCAATACAACCTCCTTGGATAAGGTCTACATGTAGAATATCATTGATAATATTCTAGATATAGCAAAAGATGAATAAATAGAAGTTGATATAAATTTATCAGAGTTTGGTGCCCATGAAAGGAGGTTTACCAAGGACAAATGGTGAGGATGTCTTCACCACATAAATGTGAGTGAGGTGCTCTCTAAACTTATAGTCAAGAGAACACCATTTAAATTACCACTAATTCAATTTACTTTTTCTTTAAAGGTTTTTGTTGTTGTTGTTCATAATAATATTGTTTTGCATCAAGTCTTATCCCAATAAATTAGAATTTTACAATTGGATATTATGTCAGAGCCCATCTAGTCTAACATTGTACCCCAGACTAGATGGACCAGCGTCATCTAACACCCAGAAAAATTCTCTGCTTTGAGATGTAACCTGAGTCTGCCCATCTGCTGACAACTATGTTCCACAGAATAAAGGTGATTTTCTATCCACATATCAACTCTTCCAACATCTAATAAAGATTTGGAGAAATAATGCTGTACAATGTTTAAATCCAGGCAGTCTAGGTATGTGTCCTCAGTTTCCATATCAATAACAACAATACATAGCTCATTGTGTTGTTATCAGGGTTAAGTTCGTAATACACACAATATGTGCTCAGTAAAGATGGTTATGGTCTAGTATTACGGTTTCTAGGATTAAACACAATACTCAAGTTGTTACTTTTATCAACCTGGTGACTCTCTCACCCTCTCTCTTTTTGAATGCCAACAGAGATTGCATTGAATTTTTTAGTAGCTGCATTGTGCTTATGGTCAATTAAAACCTGAGGTGTTTTGTTTTGTTTTGTTTTGTTTTGTTTTGTTTTGTTTTGTTTTGTTTAAGCAGTTGCTCTCAGTTCAGTTTCACTCATCGTATCACAATTTTTTTTCTAATTAAATTCAGGACGTTATCCTTTATAAATGTTAATTCACCATCTTAAATAACAGACATTTTTAAAACTTGATTCTGTCACCCAGTGAGTTACTAATCTTTACTCTTATACTCGCTTTGTGTCATCTGCAAATTTAGTAAGCAAGTTCCTAGACTTCTTCCAGGTAATTGAAAAAATTGTTGAATTGGACAGGACCAAAAATAGAACCTTATGGAAAGTTCCTAAAGATCTCACTGCAAGTTATCAACTAATCTTCCTCTTTTGGATGTAATCAGCTCCCACTTCATCTAATTACTATCATTCAGCCCATGCATTTCATCATTCCCTGAATGATGTCACAGGAGACTGTCATATGTTTTTCTGGGAGCAGGATATATCTGTGTTTGTGACACTCCCTTTAGCCATCAGAATAGCATTCATCAAGAAAGGAAGTGAAGTTTATTTAGAGGATTAGGTCTTGTGACCCTAAATTGGCTTATGTGAACAATTAAGGCCCCTAAAAAAGAATGATCCTATATGGATGACATTGGGTAGGTCATTATCTTCTCTAAGACTTTCCCTTTATTTAAAAAAGGGAATGCTGCACTCCACTTTTCTCAGAGATGATGATAATTTTAATGTCAGAGCTTACTTTAAATATAAAGGAAGTCGTACGTTGTCATGGCCTGTTTTGTTAAAACAAGATCAGTCTTTTAGTCAAACAGCCAGACCAATTTTCATGACAGAGCCGACCATAAAGACCCCAACACTGTAACTACGTGTTTAAGCATCCCACATGCCTCCACATTCCATTTAGCATATAAGATATTTTAAACCTTTAAGGATTCATGTCAGCTGAGCATGTGTGCATGTGAGTGTGTGTGAGTGTTGGTGTATGATTGGAAGAGACGATCAGCTATCACAGTCTCCCAGTCTCCAAGCTGCATTAGTCATTTTTAGCACCATGATGGAGAATGGTGTGAATGTGGTAAATTCAAAAGATTTCTCAAAACTTGACTGTGCAGACAGATAACTGTTAGAGTGACATTTTCAGTACAAGTGAGAAAACTGATCCTTCTGGGATCTCTAACTCTGAGTGCTTTAAAGGAGAAGATACAAGACTAAACCCATCCTCCTACACTAATCATTTCAGGAATAGTTTATCTAAAAGTAGCAATGCTAATATAAGGGGGTGAAGAAGTCAGTCAAACTGCTTATTTCCACCATATGCCATTAGCAGTCAGATCAATTTTCTCATACTCATGAGTCTAAGCTTACCTTTTGAAAAAAAAAAAATAACAAAATAGAATTCAGTGAAAAGTGACATCTTAGTTATGGACGCGAAGATGATTGAAAGATCCAAAGCAAAATGTCTAAGGGAAAAAGGATAATTGGGCAGAATCAAGAAGTCAAGGAATACATCTTCTTGTCCCTGTTAGTCCTTCCTCTTAGAATTCAGGAAGGGAGTAAGGAATTTAGCCGTTTGATTGTATATTGTAGATGTACCATAACAATACAAACCATTACTTTTGTGCACTTTTATCAGTGTGGTGCTTTATGTCTATTTCCTCTAGTTCTCATAGAAATCTTGGAAGTTATTAGTGACACCATTTTAGAGAAGGAGAAATTGAGACTCAGAAAAGTTAAGTATTGTGCTCAAGGTCTCACAGCTTATTAAGAACTGAGTTGAATTTCAGATTTGTCTGACGCAAAGATCTGCCCTATCTCTTTTGAGCCAATAACAATGGATAGTTCTTTCCATCGTCTAAGAGATATTTTGAACTCTGCCCTGATATTGTTATGAACTCTAAGGCCTCTGAGCAGCTTCAAAGGTCTCTGTGGAGCCAAAGGTTGAGGATGTAGAACAAGTTATATCTGAGATACATACCCCCATTGTACAAGGAGGATTCTGAATCTAATTCTGACTGAACACCATGAGCAGGATTTGCCTGTGAGAATTGTGGGCCCACCAAGTAAGCTGTGGGAGCGCTGGCACTAGACCAGTTGACAGACAAGTAGAGAATGGCCTGGCTAAAGATAAATTATGAGGTAGCAGGCCGTTTTCCCTTCCTAGGTCTAAAAATCTCATTTCAAAACCCAGATGAAGCTGGACCTGAGGCACTGATATGAATTTGAAGAAACATATCTTTAAGAAAATAGGCATGGACTTATGGGATCCAGTTAAATAGTTTTCCAGATGCATAAATATTTTCTTTCAAGTTTACTGCAACTACAAATTCCTGTTTCACGAGCGACTCAGAGTTTCATGGCAACACGGCTGTCAGTGGTCTCAATAATCACAGATATTTAAATGAGAATTTTAAAAGATCACATTTTTAACTTAAAATGATCTTGATAGGAATCAAACAGCTAAATTCTTTACTCCCTTCCTGAGTTCTGTATCTTCAATATTTCTAATATTTTCAAAATATTAAACTACTAAAATTTCCATAACCATAGATAAATAAATATGCATATATATATATGCATATATATATATATATATATATATATATATGAGAGGATTGCTTCAAACAGGAAATGGCAAACTGGGTAAAACCCTACTGTGAGATCAAATAAAAATGAAGAATGGAAAGTATCTGCAGGTTTGGCAACATCATTATCACTGAAAACTTTACAAGAGTAATTTCAGTGGTAAGAAGGAAATGAAGACAAGTTTGGAATAGGGTGAAGAATATCTAGTAAGTGAAACATTAAAGGTATCACATTCTAACAACCTTTTTGAGGAACTTGGCACTAAAGAAGATTTAAGAGATAAAGTGGTAGCTAGATGGGCATGTGGGTAGATTTGCCAGATTTAATAAATAAAAGCACAGAGTCTTTTGAACTTTCAGGTAAACAATGAATACTTCGCTTTTAGTATAAGCACGTCTCATGCAATACTGTGAGCATACTTTGCACCAAAAAATTATTTGTACGATATTTATGACAGAGCTGATCCTAGAAAATTACTCGTTGTTGTTCTGAGATTCAAATTTAATGATGGGTCCTGTATTTTATCTGGGACGTTAGGTGTGAGTTCAAGATACTTTTTTATTTCCAGAGATACTTGGCCATATTTAACCAATAAGAACATCTGGTGTAGATGGAGAAGCTAAAAATGCAAGAGAAAGAAGAGAGATTGACTTCTTACTGGAGGGTGGATGCTTCTTTCCTGCACTAAAACAGAAGAGAGAATGGGGAGGTGTGGTCCTGGTATTGGCAAGATGCTGACTCCTACTGTTCAAGGCTCTCAGTTTTCTTTATGACATACGCAGCAAGCCATTCATGAGAGCAAAGGGGGATTAGGATGAAAATGAGGAATAGGAAGAGCAGGGAGCTAAGAACGTGTTGTCACAGGAGCGAGAGATGATTTAGAAGAAGAAAATTAGGATTGCCATCAGTGTTGAAGGCCCAGTTGATACTGGTCATTACAAAGAGCAATACAAAACTACCTAAAGCATGATTTTGTCCAGTGATAGTCAGGTATCCAATGCAGTTATGAAGCTGTCTGGTAGATTTTAAAATGGTCTGAAAACCACAAGAGAGGAAGAAAGGCACAAACCGTACTCTTGAATTAAAGCAATTTGAAGTAAACCTCACATGTGGTTTCCCTCCAAATATGCAAGAGGGGGTGGATATCTTTTCAAATTCTGAAATAAACAAGTCTACATCATTAGCTAACTGAAGTTACAATAGAGAACAGACTGTACAGAAAAACAGATATTGGGAAAAATCAGTTCCTGCTATATCCATGATATTATTTAAATTCAGTATTTTGCTATTTTAAACAGTTCCACTTCGAGGTTGACTTATAAATTCAGTTCACAAATACGTATTGGGTTCCTACTATGTGCGAGCACTGGCTAGATAGTGAATTAATAATACCACGGCTGATGTTTAATTAACAAGAAGAATCTTATAGAAATATTTGACACTCAAATTAATATCAGATATATTCATTTGACTAATGCTATTACAATTACAGTTCATAGCTAATGGCATTATCGGGCTATTATCACAAAGCATTACCTCTCTTCTAAAACTCATTTCCATGATAATTCATTGAAATCATCATGAGAACACACTATCTTGATGGGTTTTTACCTCCCAGTGCTCTTCAAGAGAATGAACTCACCCTTATAAGAAAGCCTGTTTTCCCAAATATCATCCCATGCTCATTCTTTTTGCAGATCAGGTGAACAATGCACATAGTGCTTTCTCTACAATTTTGAAAGACACGGCATCCCTTCCTGGAAACAGCAACCTAACTTCATTTTTATTCACAATTCCCAGGAAGAACAAATGCCAATTAAAGTCTCCATGCAGACATTGTTAGGAGAGCCAGGAATTGAGTATGTGCAGATTTGGGGCCCAACCTCAGTTCACCCATTCGATCAACAAATAATTATTCTGTCTCCTTTACATGACTTCAGGCAGACACTTTAGCCTCTCCATGCCTCTGTTTCCTCGTCTGTAAATTGAGGCTAATAATAGTTTGAGTACTTATTCGACAAATAGGAAAAGGTGGTAGAAAAGCCAGAGTAGAATATAGTTGTTAGATATTATTTCCTTCAGGTATCATGAAAATTAATGTGTTTTAAAAATTAACTCAGGTAGGAGAGCTATGAATCTCAAATGAAGCATTTAAATCAGGTTACTGAATAGAGGAAGGAAAGAAATTAACATTTATTAAGGGTCAGTTATATGCAGACCTTGCTATATGTATTTCACAAAGATATTATTTCATTAAATCTTCACAATTCTTTGGGGGTGGATATTTGTAGCCCCATCACATGTAAAAGGAAAATGAACTCGGAAAGTTATATAAGTTGTCCAAATCTTACAACAGTGGTGGATTCCTGATTCCCAAGCTCTTTTTGCTGCACAGGGTTTATTTCCCGTGGCACAGAAGTACATCCACCCTGGAGAATGACTGTTACATGTCTTTAATTACATACTTCTTCGCACATAGTGAAGTGATAGATGTGCCTAAGATAAAGTTAGGTATAAAAGCCATTTCAGTTTTGTCTCAACAATTTTGGAGGTTTACCACATCACCAGTGTTACAAAAAATAACTTTAAAAATATATTGCCAAAGTCTCAGGGAAAATAATTGCTTACTGTGCTCAACTCTAATTTGAAGAGATTCCAAAAGGCACCATCTAATATTTTCAAAGGTCCACTACATTCAAAATAAAACAGTAGTTAGTAAAAAGGGGAAATATTGAATCTTTCTCCAAAAAGACATAGCAGAAATCTGCCTCTCATCAAAAGCAACATGCCGTAGCCCTTAAAATAATGCCATGTATATTTGAGATAGTTGGTAAATCTAGGATTTCAGTAGGGAATATAGTGACATATCACTGAAGTGAGTGAATCTTAGGTTTCAGAATAGACTGGTTATTGTTACTTGGGATACTATGATTTCCAAAATGATATCTTAGGACAGTTTTATAAATAGCACATAACTTCCAAGTTACAACATCCAGGCTGCTATTCAATACTTCAATTGCTGAAGAAGAGTAGGTTGTGAGAAAAAAACACCCTTTTCTGTTGTTTGATAATAAACCAGAAATGACTTTTAGAAGTCAAGAGTTTTCCCGAAGTAACCTTGAGGAAATCATTTTAAAATATTATTTTTTGCTGCTAAGGTAATGTATGACCAGATAAATCCAAACTGTAAAGGAGGAGGGGAAAAGGCCAAAAAGATGATGGCAATTATTATTGGGGTAAATCTTTTTCCAATTTTTTTTTATTTGTGTGCATGTGGGGAGGGGGTATTACATTTATATAGAGAGGGACGCCTGGGTGGCTCAATCTGTCAAGCGTCCTACTTCAGCTCAGGTCATGATCTTGCGGTTCATGGGTTTAAGCCCCGCATCAGGCTCACTGTTGTCCACCAAGAGCCTGCTTCAGATCCTCTGTCCCCTTCTCGCTGCCCATCCTCTGCTTGCTCTCTCTCTCTCTTTCTCTCTCAAAAATAAACTTAAAAAAATTATATACAGAGATATTTTAAACAAAATTGTAGTCTGAATAACTCCCGAGGAATGCTCAATAAAAAATTATATCAAGTCCCACTTTTTTTCCTTTGAAAATATCATGAGCATCTTTCCATGTCATTTGAATTTCTAAAACAAACAAACAAAAAGACTCTTTTTTTTCCAGAATCCTGGGAATGGAATTACTCATTCAATAAGGATAAATATTTTAAAGACTATTGTTTTCTAAAAGGCTGCATCAATTATACCACCATTGTGATAGAATAATACTTGTCTCAAGATGTTAATTGCAACCCTGAGCATAATAGTATTTTGATCTTTGTGAATATGATTGGCAAAAATTATATTCCATTATTACTTTAATTTGTATTTTTCAGAATGGAAAATTGAAATTTTTAATGTATGAACACTTTTATCTTTACTCACTCATGACATGCTTGATCATATTCTTTGCCCATTTTTCTTTTGGTCTATTTGTCATTTTTTCCTATTGATTTATATGTTTTTTAAACTTTAAGGATATTATCACTTAGTCAAATATATTGCTGATATTTTCCTATTTTAACTCAACATTTTAGTTTCATAGATGAGTTTGGTTTGCACAAGTTTTGCTGATATAGGTAATCAAACCTATTAACCTTTTTCATTGTGAACATGAATAACATGTTCATGCATTGTGAACATGCAATATCATTGCATTTATCTATGGTTATGGAAATTTTAGTAGTTTAATACTTTGAAAATCATATTTTTATCCATGTGGACTTTTTTTATGTTAGGTAAATACATATTTCCTTCAAATAGCCAAATTTCACAGCATAACTTGATATTTGTTGTGGAAAGTTACTTAAACCATAAATACCCCATAGCCATAGGATAAGTGGAATGAAACTAATCAGTTAGTAATATATACTTTAATATATTCTTAGTTCTTAGGCTATCGTAGGGCTATTTGAGAACTGTCTATTTTGTTCCTGTCAGCTGCCTCTTGATTTTAGCTTAGTATCACCCTCTGTTTAATTATTATGACTTTATGATATGTGTCAACTATTGCTAATCATACTTCTCCTTATAGTTTACTCTTCATTTGTAAAGCTCTTATTTCCTATAGTGTACATTTCCAGGTGAATTTTAGAACCATTTTATCAATTTTCCCCAAATCTCATGTTTATGTTAATGAAATAAGTACTACTTGTTAATTAAAACAATAAAGCTTTTCGGGGTGCCTGAGTGGCTCAGTTGGTTAAGCCTCTGACTTCGGCTCAGGTCATGATCTCATGGTCCCCGTGTCTGGCTCTGTGCTAACAGCTCAGAGCCTGGAGTCTGCTTCAGATTCTGTGTCTCCCTCTCTCTCTGTTCCTCCCCTGCTCACACTCTGTCTCTGTCTCTGTCTCTCTCTCTCTCAAAAAGAAATAAAAGATTTTTAAAAATTAAATAAATAAATAAATAAATAAATAAAAGCTTTTATAATATTTAGTGTTCCCTCTAAGTAGATAACATAACTTTTTTATTTATTCAATGTTAAAAAATTCAGTTCAGTTAGATTTTCTTTTCTTCATCCATGTCTTGAACATTTCTGTTGGACTTATTGTAGGCATTTTATGCTCTTTCTCATTTTGCTGTTATGAACTGACTTCTTTCCCTCCTTCCAAATTCACTGAGATAATAATTATGTGTCATATAGGGGGAGTATTAATATTTATGTCTATATCTTACATCCAACTTCTTAAACTTTCTTAGTAAATTTATGAGAGTATTTATCTTTTTCAGTTTACAGAAAAATTATCTAATCTTAAATATAATTTTTAAAAATCCTTATTTCCAATATTAACTCTGATGCTTTAATACCTTTATCAGGACAAAGAACTTCAGAACAGTGTTAATACCAGAAGACAGTCACATTTTACCCTGTTCATAATCTTAATTTGAATCTCTATTTTTTTAAACATATTTGTAGGTCTATAATGTTAAAGGACATTCTTTATCATAAGAAAATTTCTATTTCTTGTTTTCTAAGATCTAAACAAATCAGAGTAAATTTTATCGAATGCTTCTTAAGTAGTTCTTGAGATCACCTCTTGATTTTCTTACTATTCCTGATATTGTAGTATATTTAATTAATAGATTTTTCAATATTAAATCATCTTCACATACATGAGATAGACAACAGCTGGCAGTAGCAATATTTGATGGTTCTTTGCTTTCTAGAAAGATCCAGGGGAAAGAGTCATCTCTTCCATGAAAATTAAAAGGTACATTCAGGATGCATTATCTCTTTTGAAGATACTTCCTGGTAACTTTTCCCCCATTGTTTCTTGCCAGTAAGATTTTCCTTTTTTCTTGGTTCAATTTAGATAATTAAGGTTTTCCTAGATAATCATCCCATTTCCATAATATACTTTTTTAGTTTTATTTTTTTATTCAATTATATTAACATACAGTGTTATATCAGTTTTAGGTGTACAATATAGTGATTCAACAATTCTATACATTATTCAGTGCTCATTAGGACAAGTGTAGTCTTAATCCCCTTCACCTGTTTCACCAATCCCCCTCCGACCTCCCTTCTGGGAACCATCTATTTGTTCTCTATAGTTCAGAGTCTGTTTTTCAGTTTGTCTCTCTTTTTCCTTATTCCTTTGTTTTGTTTCTTAAATTCCACATATGAGTAAAATCATATTATTTGTCTTTCTTTGGCTGACTTATTTCACTTAGCATTAGACCCTCTAGATGGACCCGTGCTGTGGCAGATGGCAAGATTTCATTTTTTAAAAAGTGTTTATTTACTTTTAAGAGAGAGAGAGAGAGAGAGAGAGAAACCAAGTGTGAGTGGGAGAGGAACAGAGGGAGAGGAAGACACAGAACTCAAAGCAGGCTCCAGGCTCCGCACTGTCAGCACAGAGGCTTAAATTCACAAACTGTGAGATCATGACCTGAGCCGAAGTTGGACACTTAACCCACTGAGACACCCAAGTGCTCCTCATTCTTTTTATATGGCTGAGTAATATTCCATCATATACATAATGAGATACACACACACGTATACACCACACCTTCCTTCTTCCATAAGATTTTTGAAACTAATATAGCACACTTATAAATAAATATTGTTATGGCCCCTGACTCTTTTGTTATCTATTCTCTTTGGATTTGTCAGGGTTTCTGTTGTTGTTACCTTTTCTTGCAATGAACCAGGCCTTAGAATTATTAAATCTAATATTCTTTAATATATTGATTTTCTGCTGTCATCTTTATTTTTTTCTTTGACTTTCCTTATAATTCTTATTTATTTTCTAGGGTTCTTTTGTGCTGAATGTTTAGTTCATTTATTTGCATTCCTTCAAACTGAAAAAATATGTGCCTTTAAATGTACCTCTGAATAGAATTTAAATCTGTATAAATTTAGATTTATAAATGCAATTTCCTCATCACTTCATTTTCAAATACTTTGTGGTTGTGGGTTTCATTTTTCTCTTTGACCAAATGATTATGTAGGGGCAGTATCTTAATTTCTAGGAGATTTGGTTTGCTATTGATGTTATTTAAACTTCTATAAGAGAGTATTTTTTTTACTAAACAATAGTATAATCTTTATTAAACTCTTATCAATCACATTATTCTAATCCTCTACATCATTTTCTTTGTTGCTTTTTCTATCAAAACTTGACCAAAATGTGACAGTCATTCACAAAAATTGATCTATCTGTTTTTATCCAAGTTTCCAACAGACTTGTTATATTTTCATTACTTAAAGTATGTTCATTGACCTATCTTCAATTTGGACTGTGCTTTTTATAAATAGAAAAAAATCCTCAGTGTCTCTTTGACACTATTTTTCCTTTGAATTCAACTTTGCCTGAAATTACTATTTTTTTTTCAATTTTTGTCTCTTCCTTATGATTTCCTATATTATTATTATTATTATTATTATCATTATTGTTATTTTAACTTTTGTCGTTGTGTGTTAGGGGTGTTTTTTCATAAGCAAAATTGTAATATGTATACAGTCCCTTTTCCTTCTTCATTTTGACCTTTTTTGTATTTAGTCATCCTCAGTAGGAGAAATTTACTGATAGGCAGTATTTACCAACTAAGAATGTGTATGGATTCCCTTAGCCTATGTCACTTTCCATATGTTTAATGAAGTTTTCTGTGAAAGTGCCCCCATTAAAACCCAAGTAATCGTGATAAGCAAACTGCTGGGCTGGAGTGAGAATTTGACACCATTTTCTGATTGTCCAACAATCTGATCAAATAATGTGATTGTAAACTGGTCTCAAGCATACATGACTATTGAGTGCTCCCTAGAGCCCACATTCACCTATAATGCTTTTCTTTGGGAGCTACGCTACCTGAAAACAATGTGCCTTGACTGCCATGCACCCACTACTTCCTGTCTTCTTGTTTTAAAGGAGTCATACCGCCTGATGTAGTTTAGAAGCAGAGCTACTTGGTACTGGGTACTGATTAGAATGGAATATGGAACTGCTCCTTCTTCTCCCCAAAACAGTAATCATGCATCAGAGCCACAGAAGCTACTAGAATTCTGTGTAGAACTGACCTTGATTTCTGTGTAGGGGCATGTTCTCATCACCTCCTATTCACCTGGTCAGTGTGGGAAGGGTCCTCAACCTAAATAGGATAAGGTGGCTGAAAATATGACACCTGACACTGGAGAGATGGGCTGACAGCAGCTTATTAGTCAGACACGCTCACAGGTCAGGGGAGGAGAACGTGTCACACGGGGCCATATGGGGGCTAACTTGAGAATAGAGCAACAAAGGTCTGTGGAGGGCAAGCCTGGTAGTAACAAAACAGGGAGTGACTCCTGGATCCCACAGGACGATGTGACTTCCTGTTTGCTTGATGTTGAGGTCTGAGAAGGAGGTGAGAGCTTTAGGGTGAATACCAGTAGCAGGAAGCTGGGCTGACTAATAGGGGAACTAACCAGGTGAGGGAGGCCTTCCCCTGGGGTGAGGAGTGTGTCTGAAAGGGCAAAGAACTATGTGGTTAGGCCTTTGGGGCCCTGTGAGGCTCAAAGACATAAAGACAGCATATGAAATTTGGGGCTTTACAATACAAGGCATAATATGGGACAAGAATAAAGCATTTTCTTCTTTCATATTAGTGACTTTGTGCTGTTTATAGTAACATAATTCTATTAGCATCATTAGGGCTTTAGTAGTGCAGTTTGTAAGATGAGGATTCTACTGAGCAATGCCTCAACATACCTCTCTGCACCTTCACTCTTTAATCTGTAAAATACAAGAACTAGTCTAAATAATTCTATAGTCCTTTTGTCTCTAAAATGGCCATGATAATTTAAAATAAATAGAAACATTTTACTTAGTGTCTATAAGGTCTAATACTCCAGAGTAATTACCTGTTTGCATGTCTCTTCTACAAATCTATGAGCTCGTTTTCTTAAGCAACTTGAAATGCCCATTTTTTGATACATGAAAATTTCTTAACAAATAATTTTCAAATGAACGAATAAATCTAACTGAACAAGAAATATGTGGAGAACTTCTGAGCAATGCTAAATATTTCGTGAATGTTCTATTACCGAGTGGTCTAACATTCATTACTAACTAGCTGGTTATTCTACTAAAGTACTTAACTTGGGTTCACTGTGAGCATTGACATATAGCACTTACCACTGTTTATGTAGCACATTCTTTTCTCATGTTGTTAAACTTCCTTACCTTCCCAAGCTAAGATCTGGAGAAGTTTAGTTTGTTCCATTTTAGACCTAAAGTCTTCTCTTTGTCTCCTTTGGCAAGGATGCCCCAGATTTCAATCAGCTACTAGAAATGTCAGGTGAAAAATGGCACAAATGTGAATTACGACAATAAAAGTTTATAAGCTACTAAAATAAAGTTATAGTACCTAAGAGCTGAGTCAACTGACAATGTTAAATGGAACATTTTACAACCAGTCCTGGGATAATGATAAAAAAAAAAAAAAGTGGCACACAGAACATGAAGAAATATCTGACAGGAAATGGGCCCGAGATCAAGTTCAGGCTACATGATTTTGTATGAGCTACTTCTAAAGTGTGTGTGGGTGGGAGTGATAATCTAAATTTTATGGAGCGCCTCCTCTGTGTCCAACCCTTGACATCCTAACTTCTCATAACAGCTCAGTGAGAAAGGTGTTGCTGTCATTTTAGAGAGGAGAAACCAAGGCTGAAGTGGTTCAATTAAACAAATGCCCAAAAACAAAACTATTAAATAACAGAGACAATATTTGACTTCAAAATCTCTCCACCTCCAAGCCCATTCTCTATCAGTCTATGTAAAGAGATAGCTTTGGGTGAAACTCACACCCAAAGCTATCTCTTTACATAGACTTATAATCTCTATATAAATAAAACAAATTTTAGGTTTCATGAAGTATCCCTCTGTCCAACTTGATGCTAGTGTGTGTCCTATGCTATCAATTCAGGTGATTGTTCCCCTTACCATGGAGCTCACCATATAGATTAGCTACACAGGGAATGTAAAATTATAGCTAAGTAAGGCAAAAATATGGGGCTAGCATGAAGATCAGCATTAGGAAGGAAGTTGAACACTAAAAATGCTGTTCAAGAAGGACTACAGAAATGTTATCAGGAGTTTGAATAGGTGATATGGCAATCATTCATTTTATTTTTTTAAATAACTCCACTCACAAAATATTTTGTGTTACTCATAAATTCCCGCTGCTTTCCCTAACCTTTCTAGCATGGCATCCTCTTGTCGCCCCACATGCCCATAATTCCCAGTCACGGTGCTTCTCATTTGTGCCCACCACAGTATCCCCAGTGACAGATACAATGGCACATGCAGGGGGAGCTGGTGCTATCCTGATAGGCTGCTATTTGCTGTAATTGCATAATTTTTTTAGAAATATTATGTTTTACCTTTAAAGATCTTACAAAATTTATATTCTTCTCCCTCATCTGACTTTGTTATAATATAAAGATAGCCTTTTCAATTACTTATTATGGACCAAAATTCATGCTCCAAGCAGAATTAATGTCATGTTAATTCTGAGGCTTCGCATACTCTGTACAAACTCCTCTCATTCTAGCCAGAGAAACACAGTGATAAAATGGTCTAAACGCATCACATGCAAAGTGCTGATGTGAAATGAAAAGGACAGAAATATGATTGGGATATTAATTCAGGAGAAATAAGGAAATAGGACTGTTCGAATAAGGTTAGCAGGGTGGTTTAGTTCTTCCTGAAAATATGTGTGATGTTATCTCACCTTACCTTGACTTCCACCCCAACTACCCCCGTTCAAGTACAATCAAATGCTTGGTTTCTACACACACACACACACACACACACACACACACACACAAGAGGGCTACACAATACCCAATAGACAGACACAGACGGAAACGTTATGTGAAATTACTCCTATCAGATGAAGGCATTATGTCAATATAGCAATAACACCATGCATTTCTATTGTAATGGAACACAAATTAATAAAATGGGGAAGTAGAACTTGCCAAACAGCTTTAAACTCAATACCAGATTTCAATTATAGGTCCAAGACACGAGCTAATTTTCATGGTTGGTCCGTAATAATAGTCATTGTTAAATAACAGAAGAGAAACGGCTTTAAATGGGAAGTGGCACAATTAATCACAGCTGTCATACTTATGTACTTGCTGACTATCAACCCTGAACAGAACATTTAATTCAAATCTCATTTAAAAGTATGCACTGTCAAGGGAGAGGCCAAGAACCATTTTCTAGCTCAGGAAGCAACTCACAACCCATGTGCCAAAGATGTTACTGAAGATCGAGTGTATCGGCACATGGACTGATTGCTCTCGTCCCACACCTCTCTTTACAACCCACTGTAGGAACTTCTATAAAAAAGCAAGAAAATGTCCAAACCTTGGCATCTGACTGCTCAAATTCCTGTTCTCATAATGTATAACTTTTTGGGGGAAGACTCTGCCCATTCAGAACTCCCACTGAATTTAAGTTTTGTCCATGGTGATAGGTTTTGCCTTTTGAACAATCTTTTTAATATTCTGTAATACTATGTATCTATAACATATTTGTTAATACTAATATCCTATTCTTGTTTTAAAAGTACTGCAAAAGTAAGTGCTGCATATATAATACATTATGTCGTATAATGTATTAAATAATAATGTATCAAAACCCACTGAAGGAAAATTGAGTGTGTGTAGAAATAGAGATAATGCATATAGATATAGATATGGATTTGGGTACAGAAAGAGAGAGAGAATTATAGCAAAGATCCAAAGAAAAGTTAAAACTTAGGAGCAAAGTAAGAGCAATTGCCTTGAATCCTAAATAGTTTCATATATACTGATGTAATAGTTTTGTGTATAGAAGTTTGACATCATAAGAAAGAGGGGGATATCTTATTTAGAAGTATTAATTTGAAGGAATTAGTTATCAGGTCAAAAAGTACTTTCATGTTGACTAGAGATTTCAAGTAGTTTGATAAATAGGTTCTGTGATACTATAATAATGTAATATTAGATTTATCTAAGATGTCAAAATAATGTAACATCTGGCATCTACGTCTATTATGTCACTAACCTTACAGCTAGAACTGGCTGTGGTAAATATTTTACCTTTATTCAATGTATATTTACTGAATAATTCCTATGTGTCAGGCACTCTAGGTACTAGATATATAAGGATGAATAAGATATGTACACGGTTTCAGTTAAGTTAGCATAATCAGGGTTACTTTTATAGCTCAGTTCTTCTGAACCTATATTGCGTTATACAAATTAAGGTTTTTTGACCTTCAAAATATTTGTGGTACTTTGCTTGTTATTTTACCATTAATTACAGAATTAAACGAGTCTCGACAATGAGTTTCAGATGAGCTTTTTTGCTTTGTAGATATTATTGAAGCGAATAAATCTCTATGAATAGTGGAATGATAAAATATTCACAGAAACTTACAACTCTGCAGTTGAATAACAATTACTTTTGTTCCAAACAGGCAATTGGTTTCCAAACACATTAAACAAAGGCAATTTAGAAAGCTTCTTCTTCTTTTTGGCATCATTAACGTTGTTGAACGTCCTGGGATTCTGGAGTGTTTCACAAAGGTAAGTTAGTGGTAAGATGAGCAATTTCTGAGTCCATGAAATATTGATCTGGGAACTATCACTGAGCCAACGGGAATCCTGTATGCCATGACTGGACAAATTAGCATATTAGAGAAATTTAACAGATTATTCAGAGCAAGAAATTCCAATTTAGACTTCACTTTTGCCATTGATCCTTATAATAAAATAGTGCTTTACTTGATTCTAAAACATGTTCTGAAAGAAGATATGTTTTATCCACTATATAGCACCACTTTAGAATTAGAAATAACCATATCGATAATAAGAATGAATGAGTCATTATCGTTAAAAGCAAATATCATTAAACAAATAGCTAGAAATCTAATGATGCTTAAGATTTGGATTCCATTCAGGCCTTTCAATCAGCAGTGACCATTTCAAGGTCAATAACAAACTGCAAAATCATTTAGTCAGTCACCTGAGACCAGTCAGTGGCTTATTATGTATCATCTACCATCCATCCATTGCCAGCCCACCTCTCTCTCTCACTGACGTATTTTTGGATGACTGTGGAGTTTTGAGCAAATTGTCTAACTTCTCTGAGCCTCTGTTCTTATATTTGTAAAATAAAATCAAGAAAACCAACATCTTGTGGGCTTTAGGCATATGAATTTTGGTAAAGGGCTGAGCACAGTACCTGCCATGTTGTGGAAACTACAAAGATCTTTATTTTTCTCACTTCCCTCTATTCACTTATCTATTTAGTCATATTTTATCTCATCACTGTCACTTCTCCCTTGCCTATATCATTCTTTCATTCATTGAATAAATCTCTGTTGGAACACCAGTCATGCGATAGGTACTACATGCGATAGTAAACTAGAAGGACACAAAGTCAGTAAGTCAATAAATGTTTAGTGCCATTATGTTCCTGCTCTCACGGAGCTTATGGTTCAGTATAAAAGAGAGGCACTTAAATTTCATGCAAGGCAGAATTAATGACAAAATCAAAAGTTTTAATGGCTCCCTGAATTTTTATATTTCCTACCTTCCAAAGTATATAAGTTGTTGAATTGATCCTCCACAATATAAATACCTATCTCATTCTTGGATTGAAAGCCAAATTAGAATATCAAAGAGTCTTGCAGAAGGATCCAAGGGGAATATCCTCAGTTTTGGAGCAAAATAGAGTCATCGATGAAAACCGAAGGTGAAGGCAAAGCCTCTTTCCCCTCCATTCGTTGCCTCCAAACACATAAGTGGTGCTCATCTTCTAGTTCTCACAAACACTGCACTTCCTACATCTTCTCCCACTGTAAGATCTGACCTTTGTCTTTTCATAAAGTAGTTTGAAAGGTAATTTTTTTTAGTCAGCCCAGTTGAATCCACTTCCACTACTTGGCTGTAGAAACTTCAGCAAGATATTTAACTTTGTTAAGCCCATTTTTTTCATTTGTAAAGTGAAAACAGTAAGAATAGCAATTGTGCCGTAAAATTGTTGTGAGGATGAGTAAACGCTCAAAAGTGTTAGAAATAGTAATAATAATGACCTCATGCTTTGCCTTATGCCTCCTTCTTCCTCCTTTTTAATTCTTCTTCTAGACTCATGCAGAGGTGTGGCAAAAATGACCAGGATGATGGGCTGAATTCATGGAAGAACTAGCACTGGAACCAGACTCTATTAGCTCGGGGATTTACTCATTCATTCATTCATTCACTCACTCATTCATTCAATATACTAAGCATTGTTCCAGGCACTAGAAAAAAAAAAAAAAAAAAAAAAAAAAAAACAACTGAAGACAGCAAAGTACCAGTCTATATGAGCTACTATTTAGTACTCAAATTCAATTATTTAAGTGTGATTCTTTCTCTGTGATTGTTGAACAAGTGAGTTACTACAAAGAAGTGACAGATGGTGGAGTGGGGTGCAGAGAAGGAGACAAGAATAAAATGGTACAAAGCACCAAATATTGGAGGAACCAAAAGTGGGAAGGGACTAAGTGATAATAGAAGATTTATTGAGAAATAAATCTGATTCTTAGCAAATCTTCTCTATTTCCCTACATTTTCTTTTCCTTTTTTTTCTGTTTACTTTTTGAGGAAAGAGGGAAAAATAGAGACTGGATAAAACAAAGCAAGAAGGGAGGAAATTAATTTTCCAAGTGTTGAGCACTCCTATCTTGGGCAGTATGCAACACACACACACACACACATAACCTCGTGTAATCTCTACCACCTCCCTGTTGCAGAAATCTTATCACTTTTTATAAATACAAAAACTAAAGTGAGAATCTAGGTAAGTAAATTGACTAGGTTCACACACCTAGGATTCAAACCCATGTGTGTTTCTTTATAAAGCTCACACACTTTCTCCTACCAGCATACTGTTTCTAAGTGCCACCGAAGAGCTCTCTACCTACTCTATAACAACCCCTTGACTCTGATGGGTAGGGAAGAAACCCATCCCTTCAGTTAAAGTAACCATACCCACCATCACCTCTCGATCAGCCACTCTACCGGGAAAGAATGGGTGTCACATATCAGAAGAAAAGAGAGTGGAAAATTTGTCAGCAGAGATCAAGCAGCTAAAACCAACTACATTAGTGCAAAGTCACACATTACCCTGGGTATCTATTGCCCATTGGGGCGGGACGGACCAAGCCAGAAGTTAGGCAAGAAACTATATGGAACTTATGGTAGGAGATCAGTGTCTCTAGTAAGGAATGAATGATTTTGATTTAGTTCTATACTGATTGTGTGATTGTCAAACACTAACAAACAGTAAGTATGTGAAGAAACAGGAGAAAACACAGGTGTTCTAGAGACAGTATTATTGAAACATATTATTTAGGAGTCAGTGTTTGATTGCAATAAACATTTCATCACAATTCAATTTTTACCAAACCCAATGGTGTTCAGAGCCAGATAACAGTGACAAATCTATCAAGAACAAGACAGTCCCAAGTTATTCTTGTTCTTAAAGTTTTGAGAACAGCATATTAATCATGAAACAGCATCTTCACCAACACACAGCTGACCTTAGGTCTCTGTTGGCACCTGAGGGTACCCCCACCATGATTTTTATAGTAGTGTGATACAATCCTAGTTTAAGTCCTAGAACAAAAAGAATCTTGCCAGGGTCACTCAGATATCACCTGAGGACCATTAGGAATTATATATGAATATCAGGCAAGATTTATTTTTCATTTGTACAAAAACAAAACAAAACAAAACAAAACAAAAAACAGCCCTCTGCCTCTGTCTGTCTTAGAGTCCTCCTCAATCAAATCTAAAAGTAGCAATGGTAACATGTCATACCTGAGGCTCTTCAGGTTGGGGGTGAAGGATGTAGGTAGATGAAATGTCTTTCCCTAGCTGAAAAGTATTACATAAACATCTCTATAGTGCTGGATAAAAATATATATCCCACATTAGATGCTGAAATAAAAAGATATTACAGATATTTTAGGGAGGGAGGGCAAAAGGGTGTTTGTTTTTATCTCAACACCACTGTCCTTCCAGTGTGGTAAAACACATCTTTTTTTAAAAAACTTTTAATGTTTATTTATTTTTGAGAGAGAGAGAGAGAGAAAGAGAGAGAGAGCAGGGAAGGGGCAGAGAGAGGGAGACACAGAATCCAAGGCAGGGTGCAGGCTCTGAACTATTAGCACAGAGCTTGATTCAGGGCTCGAACTCACAAACTGCAAGATCATGACCTGAGCCAAAGCCAGACACTCAACCAACTGAGCCACCCAGGAACCTCTGTAAAACACATCTTAAAGTTGATACCATTGCCCCAATTTTGTCAATGATACCAGTAGTCTTCTGTGCATAACTTGTCATAATTATTGAAAGCAACATAAATCAGAGACAAAAGACCACTTATACAAGCATTATTCTTCCCTTACAGTTACTTTTAGCAATATATTGAGAGGGAAAAGCAGGTAAAATTCACTTTGGAAATTTCCACAAGTCAGAAGTAGATGTTTGACCTCAGAAGCTTACATGTATCTGATAAAACTGAACTTATAGCCCATATTCACTTGTTCATTCAACAAATATTTTTGAGCATGTGCTATCCACCAGGCACTAGGAACACAGCAGTGAATAAAGCAGTTTGAAATTCCTATCCTCCTAAAACTTTCTCAGAAGTGTTTGTGTCTTTTTTTTTAATGTTTGTTTATTTATTTATTTTTGAGAGAGAGAGAGAGAGAGAGAGAGAGAGAGCACGAGCAGGGGAGGAGCAGAGGGGGGACAGAAGATCCAAAGCAGACTCTGTGCTGACAGCAAAAAGCCTCACGTGGGGCTTGAACTCAAAAACCATGAGAGCGTGACCTGAGCCGAAATCAAGAGTTGTACGCTTAACTGACTTAGCCACCCAGGTGCCCCAAGAGAATAATGTGTCTTTAAAAGTAGTGTGCTACAGGGAGAAAAGGCCAGAATTTTGAATAAGAGAGTTCCCAGCCTAGGGTCTGCCAACTACTATTCGTATGAACCCCAAAGAAGTCATTTAACCTCTTAGAATTTTAGTTTCCCTATCTGTGAAATGGGGATGATTTCATCCTTCTAGGGTTGTAGTGAGAATTCACTAAGCGAGGGTGGGTATAGTGCCCTAGCATGGTGCCTGGCACTTAGAAGACAGACACTCAGGAAAACCACGTGTTCCTTGGGTCAGGAGTATAGGGTATGCATTCTAGAAATGTATTCATGGATTGTTTGACAACGGTGTTTTCTACATGGGTTCAACACTGAATTTACAAATCTCCTGTGCATCTGAAGTATTTCATGAGTCCTGGCCTCCATGAAAACTGTAAAGTTGAGAGGGTTTCAGACTTTCCCCCATCTCGCTCTGTCAGTCATTGCAAGTTGTAAAACAGCGCCATCTAAAGGTCTTTATGAGACAACTTAACATGTCCTGAAACTCTCTTTGTCGTTTTATAAAGACTGTTCTGGTACGCAGTGCTCTTAAATAATCATCACTGTTGTGCCAGTATCTATGGACCCGTAATAAAAGGTAGACAGCACAGGAAGAAAGCAAATGATTTATCAAGTCATCTACATCTGGTCCTAAAAAAAGCTTTCTTTCTTTCTTTTTTAGGTATTGTAATCTAAATCATTTTAATGCCCAGAACATCAGTGGTAGTAATCTTGAAGAAACACTTCTCCTCCATGAAAAGTCTCAGAAATTTTATGGCAGTACACAAGAATTTTCTTCAAGTATTGATCTTTGGGAGACAGCCCTATGAAACTACATTTGACTCTACCCATTCTATGAGCAAAGTATTCACGTTTTCTTCACCTGAACACCTTATGCATTTTAGTTTAAGAACTAATATGCATGGCAGTGACTTCAGGAATATTATCGGTGTACTTTATTTATAAAGACTAATCATGACTCTTCTGGTGAACTATTATGCTTTTGCATTAACACATTATACATTACAATTGATAAAGTAATTTCAAAGTCTGTGTTGCCTCCATGACAACAAAATGATTAGGTCCTAAACATTAGTATATTTTACAACTTTTTACAATGGTGGTTCAGCCATTAAAAGCAATATAAATCCTCTTTTTAGTTTTAATGTGCCAATAGAATCAAAATAATAGTATGTTAACATTCCTCCTTTCTATACATTTATTGAGCACTTATTACAATGCCAGACCTTGTGATCATATGCTGTCTATATCTGACTAAATAATAAATCTATACATGATTTTACTATATTTGATCTTCATATTATCCTATCAAGATATGAAGGAAATTTTCTCGAAATTAAAAAGCAATGTTAACTAAAACTGAGGACCTTAACAAAGAAAGAATATTCAATCCTGAAGACATTATAAAATAAAGGTAAGTGATGGAATTATTCTGATTAAAGGAAAAAAGAAAATTGAGGAAGATTAAATGAGTGTTGAGAGAGTAATTGATGAATCAAATAGAGAAGCTTAAAGAGGATCCCTAACTCAAATGACACCTTTTGGTCTTCAATGCTACCAATTCAGATATATTCAGAAGATCGTCTTCCAAAAGACATAAATAACATTTATCCTTTGAATAAACAAAGAAATGTGGAAACTCATATAAAAAATAATAAACCAATATCAAACAAAACTAATGCCCCCTACCTTTGTAGCAATGCTTGTCAAAGTTTGGTTGAGGATCACCTGCTTTAGGAGAATCTTTCTGGCTCCTACCAAAGACTGCTTTAATCCAAATCTTTTTCCAGGAATCAGTGGGTTTAACAAACACACCCCAATCATTCTCATTCTCCCTGAAGTATAAGTGCCACTGCTTTCTAGGACAGTTCACAGCAGATAGGATAGCTGGGTTTATCAGCTGATTGCAAACGACTCTGCAATTAAGCACCTTCCCTTGTGTATACCTAAAATATTTTAGATCTGTAGAATAAAAGATTTATTCATCTTGATTAGATATGATATGCATTTTTAATTGCAAAAGAGCAGCTGTAAAGCACCAGGTGTTTCTCATACTCAATTTTTTGTTTGCTTGTTTGTTTGGAGGACAAATAAAACGACTAGCTCTTGCAGACATAAATTCTTGCCCTGTAACTTTTCCAAATCTCTCTCTCTCTCTCTCTCTCTCTCTCTCTTTGTGTGTGTGTGTGTGTGTGTGTGTGTGTGATCTGAAAAAATAGTGAGGCCAACCCCTGGATACGTCTTACAGGTTTTCTTTGCTGCAAAGGTTAAATGTCACGTTTGCAATCTGGGTTTAGTGAACATCCAAAATATCAAGAAACCTTAGAAAAACCTATTAGAAAAAAGGGTCTGTTTTATTTTGTTATGTTGTGTTTTCCCTCCCCAAAAAAATTTGCCTTCATTTCCCCAATTTCTACACGATAATAGAAAAAAGTGCTCATTACGCTTTCACTCCTCCTTAGAGATGAAAAGAGATCTACAGACTTATAAAGTTGACCCAAAGCAAACACCAAAAGAGCTTAGAATTCTCACATTGGGGTTGACACTTGCGATTAGCTAAATTGCAGTAACTACACATGCTTCCATTCGGAACAGGATACATTCACACGGCAGTTTCTTCTCTAGAGCCTAGCAACATTATCATTGAGCACCTGGAATAGTTTAGGCATTAAGTGTAATTGGTTTTGCTTTACATAAATCTGTAGCTTTGTAAATAAGCGGAGCATTTCAGCTTCTATATAACACCAATTAACTTAAAGGGATGTGTTGTTTGCAGAAGCCTGCTGGGTCTGTACTGTATTTCTCCCATAATATGCTCAGCGGCGGGCAAAGTTCTGGGTCCCTGCAGTGTTCCATTTACTCCCAGTCACTTGGTGCCAAGGGTCTGTACCCAGACACTCATTTGCTCCATTTTTCAGTTGTGAAAGATTGAGAAAATGAAGTCTTCCCTAAAAAGCACCTTCTGTGCTCTATTTTTGTCCATGAGTGAGACCTGAAAGGCAAGGTATTTGAAAATGTTTTCTGTGGCCCGCAGAGCACAGGTCTGACCCCATCTGATTCTGTCCACAACAGTGACATCTCTTTCCTCTTCCATTTTTTTCTTGTAGCACTTCAGTCCAACACAGCCACTACATTGAACACAACATTAAGAAAACCATATCCTTAGTTCATGAATTTGCTAGTGAAAGTGTTTCCACCAGAATGACTTTTTTTAATATTACCCCAAAATCTGCTCTTGCAAGTTGTTAAATTTTTCCAAGCTCCTTGGATATTTCCCCCTTGTTATCTCTTTACTCCACTTAATCCCTTATCTCTCATATCCCTTCAGGTAATCTTGATTTATAGCATTCATTCCACCCCGGCCAACCTCTGATTCTCTTGGTTTCTGAACTTGCTTAATCGACCATCAGAGTAACAGTACCACCAAAAAGAAAAGCTCATGATTCCAAAAAGTTTCCTATTAATATCATGCGATTCACAAATTGAGGAAAGAAAAGCACCCCTTCTGAACACTGTCAGGATTCATTGTTTTATGGAAACAGAGCTTCAGCCTTAGTTCCCTGAATCAGTCCAGCAGTGGGCATATACCATCTCCACGGCAAGAGAAGCCACATGCAATTACCAGTCACAGACTCACTTCACTCATTTGAGTGAAGGCCTCAAATAAAATCAACAGCCAAGCGATGACAGCACACCTGAAATGCAGGTGTGAAATGTAGGTCTGCTTGTAGAGAACAGCGATATTAAAGGAACCACGACTAATGACAACTCACATCTATGTCACCCTTTACCGTTTATAGGTTGGTGGCATGCATATCATCACATTTGCTTAGCGCCACCCCTTTGGGAGGTGGGCACATTTTGGCATGCCTGTTTTATAAATGAGAAATTGCAGCTCTGAGACATTAAGTGATTTATCCAGACTCACAGAGATAGTAGATGTCACAGTCAGAACTTGAACCTGGGTCTATCTGTCTCTAAAGTGCCAGTTCCTTCTACAAACAGCACTCATAATGTCACCAACACTGGCACATCCCCAACCCCTTAGGCAAAACACTTCTCTACATCATCTAAAAGGAAACGAGAGGGGCGCCTGGGTGGCGCAGTCGGTTAAGTGTCCGACTTCAGCCAGGTCACGATCTCACGGTCTGTGAGTTCGAGCCCCGCGTCAGGCTCTGGGCTGATGGCTCAGAGCCTGGAGCCTGTTTCCGATTCTGTGTCTCCCTCTCTCTCTGTCCCTCCCCCGTTCATGCTCTGTCTCTCTCTGTCCCAAAAAATAAAATAAACGTTGAAAAAAAAAAATTTTTAAAATAAAAGGAAACGAGAATGAGAGGAAAGACCATGGCGGGGTTAGAGACCCTGACAAAATGGTTAACAAAAAACAAGGATCTTTCTAACATCTCTTCCCCCTCACTCAGCTTCTGTGGAGCAATGTGTTGTCTTCATGTGGAGCTTAGGGTGTCAGAAGCACCCCACTGAAAAGACCCAGAGTGACCATGGGGGCAGGGGTTTGGGGCTCAAAAACATCCTTTCCTTCTTTCATCAAAATGCTCTGGATGTGCTACAATCCATTCCAAACTGCCTTAGAAAACAATTTGAGAAAAACAAATTTACCTCCAAAAATATTATTAATAATTGTGACCACGCCGGTAGTACTTGCTAAGGGTAAGGCACTGTTCTAGGTGTTTGGGGTATATTAGTTCATTTAATCATCACAATAACTCTATGAGGTAAGTACAATTATTAACTCCATTTTACAGATAAGAAATAGGAAGCATAGAGAAGGTGATGACTTTGCAAAGGTTATACATATACTGTGGACAGAGTAAAAATTTGGACCTGGAGAGTCTGGCTACAAAATCCAGGGTCTAGCCTTCTCTGTATACTGCCTCTCAGTATAGCTGTTGTCTGTAGTAGATTTTTAAATAATCTCAAGGGGATTCCAGGGAAGGCAATGCCTTAGCCTAATGGATCTCAGTCTTTTCTGTCCTAACACATAAGAATATGACTTCTTCCATAAGTAATTGCCAGATTGATTCTTTTTTTTTTTTAATTTTTTTTCAACGTTTTTTTATTTATTTTTGGGACAGAGAGAGACAGAGCATGAACAGGGGAGGGGCAGAGAGAGAGGGAGACACAGAATCGGAAACAGGCTCCAGGATCCGAGCTGTCAGCACAGAGCCCGACGTGGGGCTCGAACTCACGGACCGCGAGATCATGACCTGGCTGAAGTCGGACGCTTAACCGACTGCGCCACCCAGGCGCCCCGCCAGATTGACTCTTAAGGAGAAATTTTTAACACCCCTAAGTTGTGCTCTCATCCTCCCCCTCTGTGAATAATTACTGCCTTCTGCTTAAACCCAAAGGCATGATTCTATGGGCAGAATTTCAGGGGACTGAGACTGGGTGGCTTAGTCGGTTAAGTGTTCGACTCTCGATTTTGACTCAGGTCATGATCTCATGGTTGGTGAGGTCGAGCCCCAAGTCAGGCTCCCTGCTGTCAGCATGAAGCCTGCTTGGGATTCTCTCTCTCTCTGCCCCTCCCCTGCTTGTGTACGCACACGCATGCTCTCTCTCTCTCTCTCAAAATAAATAAATAAACATTAAAAAGAAAAAAAAAAAAGAACTTCATGCACTGTGGCAGTGGATTGGTACATCTATCTAATAACTATTGTATGGCTACTTTCCCAGTGATCCTTAAATCACCTGTGAGCCATCTGTTCCTCACATAAAACATCCCTTGCTAGGTCAAGATTGGAACCTGAGGTCAACTAGACTCTCCACTTCCTTAGCATCTGTATAGATTTTGAGGATTCCTCCAGGCTTGTTATCCAGTAAGTGTGAAATTGTCAAAGATAATCAAGGACAGTGATGGCAAGACTCAATCTCTCTGTCTTTCTCTACCTATCTCTGTCTCTGTCTTTCTCTGTCTCTTATTCCTTGTCTTTTTCTGTCTCTTTCTAGCTGAGTGTCTCAGTAAGATTGTCTACAGTAGAATAGATGCTATTTGACAGCCCAGATCACTTCCCTAGGTGATACAATGTCACTAGTCCACTCAGAGAGCTTGCTAACTATAAAATAATAATAGCACCCAAACCCTAATCTTTCATCCATCTTAGACAGGTTTGAATCCTTCTACTGGCTGGGAATCCAGTTGTTTCTTAAGCATGCTAAACCACCAGTGACCAAATCTTTTATAAATACAGTAATGAGTCTACGACAAGTGTCTATTACCATGGTAGCAGCAATCCAGGAGCACATTTAACAACATTTATGCAAAGAACAAGGCTATAGTTCTACCAGGGATAAAAGATGGAGAAAAAATGGAATCAATGAGAGGCAGAAATTCAGCACAAATCGGGAGGAAGTCACCATAACATCAAAAAAACTACCAAGAAAGTACACATGTCATCATCATGGACAGTTTTCATTTTCCCAAAGCAATCTCTTGAAGCAAAATGAGAGAATGGAAAGGGTATGCTAAATTTTAAAATAAGAGAAAGAGCTCTCGATTGGAAATGCCAGAGGGAAAGTGTGAGCTTCAACAGTGAGATCAGAGGAAGGCCATCTGGAAACTCATTTCCCATTTTAGCATAATGTATTGCACATAGTAGGTGCCTTGGTTCACAGGAATTGATTATCACCCCCTTGAGAATGCCAGCATGCCTTTCATCATTTTCCCATGCCTCTCTTAAATGAGCTAAGCCTCTCTGACCAGTTTCCACGGTGTCTCCAGAAATGCAGACTTTTGTTTCTTGTGCAGCCTGTGCAGCTCTGCCTTATTTCATTTCAGCCAACCGTGCCTGAAAGACAGGAACAAACAAGATGGACAAGTGTGGCAGTGAATGAACCATTTTACTGCAATTAGAAGTTCACGGAGAATAAATTATCCTCTAGTTCAAGCTGTCCAGCAGTAATCCTCATTAATAATAACACTTCAACAACAGTCTGCTTCCCACAACGGCAGTGAGTGCTACAAACTTCAGCATTACTCTTGAAGCAGGAGTCACATCCCATACGGCTAGCCCAGATCGCCATATGCAGCACACGAGAGAAGGCTTAAATTACAAAGAAGCTTGAATGCATAACTGTCCATGAAGTTCACTGGCTAGATGAGCAGGTGGAAAAAATCCAAGGGCTTCTCTCCTTCCAGCTTTCTCTTCTAATTCATGCTAAACTGTAAATGATTTTTCACATTAATGAGTAAATCTATGTGAAAGGATACTTTCCTCTCTTCTTGCTTCATTGAGGACATCTCTTTTACTATAATATCCTTATTTCCTATACACGGCCACAAGGCTATGGGGAATATATGGTCCATGAAGGCAGAGATTTTTGTGGAGCTATATTATCTCCACATATATACATACAAACAGACAGACATATATATGACATACATATATATGCATATCATATCTCTCTCTATACTTATACATATTTCTCTTTCTCTCTTTCTATATATATGCATTTATCTCTGTATATCTATAATTGATGATATAGATAAATATAGATAGATATAGGTATAGATATAGATAGTCCAATCTGGGCAAACTCGTCTAGTTCTCACCAGTTTATCCTCTATATTTCTGACTGAGTATTCTTTTTGAATCACAAATCTGTCATATTATTCTGCCCTTGCATCTTGCACTCCAGTCAAACAACTGTTCCAGTCAAAAGTCCAAACTACTTGTAGTTTTCAGAATAAGCTGTGCTGTTTCACACTTCAGTAATTTGCTTGTGCCACTTTCTCATGTTACCAGAAATGCTCCTGCCACCGCCCTTTGCCTAAAACATATCTGTTCAACTTTAAACCGAAAATGTCCACAACAACATTTTTGGTTGCAGGTGAATTTCTAGGATCTTGCTACTTCTCATAAAGAGATGGAGCCTATTTCTTCTCTTTTTAAATATAGACAGGACTTTCTGACATCCTCAACAAAGAAAGTCAGTGTAGGTGATGCTGTGTAGTCCCTGAGGCTAGGTCATAAAAGGCAATAGGATTTATGTTTGGCTTTGTTTTTTGGGACGGGAAGATTCTTGCCTTTGGATATCAGCTACCAAGCTCCAAAGAAGCCCAAAGTAGCCCATGTAGATAGACAGCATGAAACAGTCCACATAGAGAGGAACAGAGTCTCCTAGCCAGTATCCAGCATCAACTGCTAGCTAGAACACTCTCTCTTTCTCTCCCATTCTCTCTCTCTCTGTAGAGATAGACAGATGATTAGATAGATGATAGATAAATGATAAATGATAGACATTATATCTAGGTATAATTATAATATATATAGATATAATATCTAGATATATGTAGATATAGATAGATGTAGATATATAGATGATATAGATTGAATATAGATATAGATATAGATGATATAGATATAGATATAGATATAGATATAGATATAGATATAGATATAGATATAGATATATAGATATAAAGCTTCCATGACTTCTGACTCTCAGTCTAGCTCAGTACAGTATGGAATCCCCAAAGAATTAGTCTAGCTCAGTAGAGTATGGAATCCCCAAAGAATTATTATGAAAGAGCGAAAGTGTCCATTGTCAAATGCTAGATTTAGCAAACAATTTACTTTGATTTCTTCAGGACTTCTCAGAAGCGTTATTATGCACATTGGGAATTGCTAAGAAACAAGTTTTCTATCCAGAGTTTTCTAAATTCATGTAACCACACAATCTGTTACTCAGAGAACACTTCTCAGCACTGATCTTTTCTATACATTGGAAATGCTGGTAGGGTAAAAAATACATAGACTTTGAAATTAGGACTGGAATTAACTAAGTATCCATATGCGAGTAGCTGAGCAGCCTTTGACAAGTCATTTAATCTCCCTGAGCCTTAGTTTCTATGTCTGCATAATAGGGTAAGAACATATTCTTCACAGTACTTCACAGTACTTTCTATGACCAATAAAAATTAGTTACCTACTATTTTTTCCTCCTCTTTAACCAGCAATTATTTACTGGACATCTCCTATACTCCCCAAACCATTCACAGATATGTATTAATTAATATGATATTCCTCACTATTATTTCAGGAAAATTAAAAGGATTCCACCTTTCCTATTTATTTTATTGAAAATAAAATTATTAATACCAATCACCTTGATACCAGACCCTGAATTCTTCCAATTTGGGAGCTAGAAGAGATGGAGAAGTAGAAATCTCATTTATCAGAACAAAAAGGCCCTGTTGATTCATCATAACAAGACTGCATGGAATTTGGAATTTCTCCAGATACACAATTAACATGTCTTCACTTCCTCAGTACTCATAATTGAATTATAAATGGAGTTGGAATGTCATACAGATAATCAGTATATAAGATGGAAAGAAACTGTGATGGTTAATTTTATGTGTCAACTTGACTGGGTCACAAAATGCCCAGATTGAACACTATTTCTAGGCGTGTCTATGAGGATGTTTTCAGATGAGATTAACATTTAAACGAGTGGACTTAGTAAAGTAGATTGTCTTCCCTGATGTGAATAGACATCATTCGATCCATCGAGGGCCTACATTAAACACAAAAGGAGAAGGGGAGGATTCCTTCCCTTCCTACTTGCCTACTGAGCTGGAACAGTGGTCCTGTCTTCAGACTGAGATATACACCATTGCACCTCTGGTTCTTGGGCCTTTGGACTTGGACTGGAATCACACCACTGGCTTTCATGGGTCTCCAACTTATAGACAACAGGTTGTGGGATTTCTCAGCCTCCATAATTGTGCGAGCCAGTTCTTCATAACAAACCTCCATATGTATATCTTATTGGCTCTGTTTCTCTACAGAACCCTGACGAATAAAGATTTTAGTACTGAAAGTGATTCTAGAGAAACAGAATGTTAAGAATGAGTTTCTTGAATTGATCCCAGGTTTTCTGGAATTGGCTCTCTAACCTGACTAGATTTAAAGATGCAAATGACTCTGTTTCCAATAGTAAAGAGAACACTGATAGTCCACAGCATGACCTACCCAAAACACCTGCACAGGATACACCTAATCAACCACTTATAAGAATCAAGAAGCGAGGTAACTCTGTAACGATATTTTTTAGTATTTTTGAAAAACTAATGAATATAATGATGTTGGTTGGTTACTCCTAATGTTGCTGGACAAAGTAGTACAAGAAAAAGATGAGCTAAGAGGTTTGAATTCCCAATTAAAGCATCCAATAAATGACCTAAGAGTTTCTTTATGTCCCCCAAAGGAGTCCCCTATATTCTGCAGCTGCAGAGCTGAAATTGCTGAAAATCAAATGCAGAACCATCCTGTGATTTTGATGATTGAGTTACAAAGCAAGTGGAACTCAGAGCCTCACAGGGTGTCTACTATTAATGTGAGGGCATTTATTGGGAAAGAATGAGATCCTGTAGATTGAAATGGGGACATGTGGGAAGACTTTGATGAAACTGGGGACATTGAAACAAAGTCTGAAGTATTTGCCAGTGGAAGAGGGCTTCTCCCCACCCTCAGTGGAATCAACCTCTTCAGCATAAGAGCATTGACGTTTCCCATTCAGTCTGCATTGCCTGAAGAAACTGCAATGGCCTCCCCTGAGGCAGTTTCTTTGCAAGCTAATGCTGAGCATCCTGCCCAACTGCCCCTCTCTACTTCTAGATCTATAAGCATATCAAGTACCAGTAGACCCCTTAAGATGAGGTATAATATGTATCCCATGAAGAGATTCACTACATTCCAGAAGGACTACATGAGTTTTCTAATTTATACAGACAGAAAATCAGGACACATCTGTGGCTATGGACACTAAGGATATGAGACAATGATAGAAGGAATATAAAGTCGGGTTAGGTAGAATTTATTGATGTGGGTTCACTCAGCCAAGATTCTGCATGCATCTCAGAAAGTTGCACCTCAGAAAGTTGCATCTCAGAAAGTTAGAAAAGGCTTTATAACAGTTTCTTCAGTTAGTTGGCTGAAACACAAACCAAATATGGCCCATAGTGAACAAACTGGAGAAGTACAGCCTGCTTTGGTTTAATGTGTAAGAAGGGATTCAAGGGCTTAGGGAGACTGCAATATTAATGTGGATTTGTCATTTAAGACCAACTCACACACAGTGGAAGGATCCAGGATACATACCTTTCACCAATACTATGAGAAATAAGTTTATGAGGGAGCTCCAATATCTTTGAAGGGTTCTGTGATCACTCTTCTCAGTAGGTAAAAATCTACAGTGAGAACTGTCATTGGGAAACCTAAATGTGATAGGAGTGATTGGGTTTCAGCATGTCAGGGGCCAACTGGCAGCACTCAGTGTCTATGCCACCAAAGACAAGAGGGGCATAGTTACCATAACGGACAGCAGAGTCAAAGTGACAATCGTAATAGCCTGAACAATTGGGGCACTGAGTAACTGATCTCATGACGTTCTTATACATTAAATACCAAATACATATTCAACCTCTATAATTCTAGGTCAAGTGAACAAAAATCTAACCTGGATTGTAAAACAGAGAGTCACAGCCATTCAGTCAATTTTCAGGCTTAAGCCAGTTTACGGACTCGGAAGAACTTGGATGAAGGGGAGTCCAGGTCCCCTTGAGAAAGAACCACAGTACACTACAGAAATGCAACACTGTTAATTTTCCTCCCTTCCAGCTCTCCCAAAAAGGGACCTACTGCCTTTTACCAGAGTACTTGTACATGAGGGAAAAGGAAATACTCACACGCTAGGGGGACTACTGGATACTGACTTTGAATTGATTGGTCCAAGAGACCCAAAATATCACTTTGGCCCACAAGACAGAGTAGGGACTAACAGATGCCAGATGATCAATGGAGCTTTTAATTCAGGTCTATCTCACAGTGGGTCCTGTGAGTCCCCAAGCCCATCCTGTGGTATTTCTCCAGTACCAGAATGCATAATTGGAAAAGACATACTTACCAGCTGGCATAATGCCCACATTAGGTCTATGATTTGTAGAGAAAGGGTTATTACGGTGAGAAAGGCCAAGTGGAAACCATTAGAATGGCCTCTATGGAGGAAAATAGTAAACCAAAAGCAATACTACATTCCTAGAGGAACTGAAGAAATTAGAGCCACAATCAAGAACTTGAAAGACACAGTGTGGTGATTACCAACACATCCTCATTCAACTATCTTATTTGTCCTGTGCAAAAGACAGATATCAATATAAAAAAATCAACAAGACACAAAAGCATATGGCAAGAGAAGAACAAGGAGACAAAGAACTAAAAAAGACTGACAGAAAAAAAAATAAAATGACAGTAACAAATCCTTCCTACTCAATAATTACTTTAAATGTAAATAGATTAAATTCTCCAAACAAAAGACATAGAGAAGCTGAATGGATAAAGAACAAGATGCAACTGTATGCTGTCTATTAGAAAAAGATTACATGCAAATGGTAAGCAAAATAAAACAGAGATGGCTATACATATATCAGTCAAATTAGATTTTAAGACAAAAACTGTCACAAGAAACAAAGAATGACATTTCATAGTGAAAAAAGGGTCAATTCAACATAGAGATATAACAACTATAAATATATATGCACCCAACATCAGAGCACTTAAATATATCAAACAAACAATGACAGAACTGAAAAGAAAAACAGACATCAATACAATAATAGTAGGATACTTCAATACCTTACTTCCAATACTGGATAGAATATCCAAACAGAAGATCAATAAGGAAACAAAGTAGTTGAGTAACCCTATTGACTAACTGGACCTATACAGAACATTGAACCCAAAAGCAGCAAAATACACATTTTTCTCAAGTGCACATGTGGATCTTTTTACAGGATAGATCACAGGTTAGGTCACAAAATAAGTCTTAACAAATTTAAAAATGATTACAGTTTTGCCATATGTTTTCTGACTGCATGGAATTAAACTAGATATCAATAGCTGAAGGAAAACTGGAAAACTCACAGACATGTAAAAATTAAACAAGGTCCTTTTTTGTTAAAGTATAGTTGACACACAATGTTACATTAATTTAAGGTGTGCAACATAATGATTTGACAATTTTATACATCATGTTATACAAACAACACAATCTTGAACAACCATTGGGTCAAAGAAAAAAAATTTTTAATTAGAAACTATATCGAGACAAATGAAAGCAAAAACACAACATACCCAAACTTAGGGAATGCAACAAAAGCAGCACAAAGGGGAATAGCAACAAATGCCTACAGTAAGGCAGATGCCTCTGCCAGGGAAAATAATGAAGACACATTACCAATGGGGTCACATAAATAAAGACAAAATAAGAGATTATCATGTATAATTATACACCAACAAACTGGATGACCTAGAGGAAATGGATACATTTCTAGAAACATACAACCCACCAAGACTAAGTCATACAGAAACAGAAAGTCTGAAGAGACCTATAACTGGTATGGAGGTTGAATCAGTAATCAAAAATTTTCCAACAAAGAAAAGCTCAGGACCAGATGGTTTCACTGGTGAAATCCACCAAACATTTAAAGAATTAACACCAATGCTTCTTATACTTTCAAATACTTGCAGAGGAGAGAATACGTCAAACTCATTTCATGGAGCCAAATTACCCTGTCAACAAAGCCAAAGAGCACAGAAAAATTTATAGGCCAATATTCCAAATAAATGTACATGCAAAAATCCTCAGTAAAATACTAGCAAGACAAATCCAAGAGCAACATTACAAAGGTCACCATAACAAAGTGGTATTTATCCCTGGGATACAAGGATACTTTAACATATGAAAATGAATTAATTTGATACATCACATTAGCATAATAAAGGATGAAAATGACATGATTGTCTCAAAAGAAGCAGCAAAAGCATTTGAAAAAAATTCAACATCCTTTCATGATAAAAATTCTCAACAAACTAGGAATAGAAAGGAATTACTTCAACAAAATAAAAGCCATATATGAAAAGTCCACAGATAACATCAATTCATGGTGAAACACAGAAAACTTTTCCTCTAAGATCAAGAACGAGACAAGGATGTTCACTTTCACCATTTCTATTCAATGTAATATTAGAAATTGTAGCCAGACCAAATAGGAAAGAATGAGTAATAAAATTATCTAAATCAAAAAAGAAGATGTAAAACTGTTTTTGTTTGCAGATGGAATGCTCTTATATATGGAAAATCCCAAAGACTCCACAAAAAAACTTTAGAATAAACCAATTCAATAAATTTGCAGGATACAAAATCAACAAATAAAAATTAGTTCTGTTTCCATATGCTAACAACAAACTATCTGAAAAGGAAATTTGAAAAACAGTCCCATTTACAATAACAAAAAAAGAATAAGATACTTTTAGTAATAAACTTAATTAAGGAAGGGAAAGACTTGTATACTAAAAACAAGACATTGATGAAAAAATTAAACAAAAAATAAACAAATGGAAAGAAATACCATATTCATGGATTGGAAAACTTAATATTATTGAATGTAATGCCTATCAAAATCCCAATAGCAATTTTTACAGCAATAGAAAAAAAAAATCTAAAATTTACTGGAACACAAAATACCATCAATAGCCAAATCAAACTAAAAAAAGAACAAACCTGGAGGCATCACACTTCCTTGTTTCAAAATATGTCACAAAACCACAGTATTCCCACCCATGAAATTGAGTACAGTGCCCAGAAATAAATCCACACATCTAGGGTCAGCTGATCCTTGACGAGGGTGCCAATAGCAAACAATGAGAAAAGGATAGTCTCTTCAACAAATGGGTATCCACATGCAAAAGAATGAAGTTGGATTTTTAGCTTACAGTAAACACAAAAATCAACTCAGAATGAATTAAACACTTAAATGTAAGACCTCTATCTGTGAAACATCCTAAGAAAAAACATGGGAACAGTTTAATGACATTTGTTTTGGCAATAATTGTATGGAAATGACATCAAAAACACAGGTAACAAAAACAAAAATAAACAAATGGGACCATATTAAACTAAATTTCTACACACCAAAGGAAACTATACACAAAATGAAAAAGCAACCTACAGAAAGGGATAGAGTATCAAAAATAGTCAAACTCATAGAATACAAAGAATGGAATGGTGATTACCAGGGATGGAGGGAAGTGGAAGTGGGGAGTTATTAATCAGCATAAAATTTCAGTTAAACAGATGAATATTCTCTAGAGATCTGCTGTCAAACACTGCACCAATTATCAACAATAATGTATTGTACACTTAATTTGTTTAGTTAGTGTTCTTACTACAACAAAAGTTTTAAAAAGAAAGTTAAAAATCATATCAATTCCAGTGTTTGCACTTACTTAGATCCCGATTCAATACACAAATATAAAGAAATGAGGTAAACTGAACACTGACAATATTTGATAATATAAGAAATATTGTTAATTTTTAGGTATAATATTGACATGATGTGATTTTTAAAAAATAATTCTTATCTTTTTAAATATCCACATAGAAATACAGATGGATGAAATGCCATATTGTCTAGTATTTGCTTCAAAATAACTTAAGGTGAGGGGAAATGGTGAGAATTTAGATCAATCAAATTTGGTTATCAGTTGATATATATTGGAGCTGGGATTATGTGCATAAGAGTTCATTACACCATCCTCAATATTTTTGTGTATGTTTAAAATATTCCAAACTAAAACTTTTGTTTATTTATTTTTTTAATTTTTTTTAACGTTTTATTTATTTTTGAGACAGAGAGACAGAGCATGAACGGGGGAGGGTCAGAGAGAGAGGGAGACACAGAATCTGAAGCAGGCTCCAGGCTCTGAGCTGTCAGCACAGAGCCCGACGCGAGGCTCGAACTCGCGGACTGCGAGATCATGACCTGAGCCGAAGTCGGACGCTTAACCGACTGAGCCACCCAGGCACCCCCTAAAGCTTTTGTTTAAAGTGTGCTATAAATATTATCAGTATGTCAGCAACACGTACAATTAGTAGCCTAAAAGGTGCTTCTTGATAATCCAGGTTTTTGGGGTTTTTTTCATCTCCTTGGTAGATCCTCTGTCAAAACTAAGGGAAAAGAAATAAGAAAAAAAATTGAATGCATGTCTGCCCCAGTGAAAGAAGCTCCAGATTTCAAAACTATAGTTCAATAATCTTTCCCAAATCTAAGATAAAGGACTGACATCTAATTCCCATCCTTCATGTTGACTGTGCTGTGTCATTGTGATTGACCCAAATTAATCAAGATGGAATATTGCATGCCAATAATAAATTTTTGTCTTTACTCTGAGGATACATAATAACTCTCTGACTTTGGTAACTGATAAAGGGAAGAAAATCCCAGACAACAGGTATCTTCCCTGAAATATAATCTTTATCCTTAAAAAAATTTAGCTCCCATGTATAGCTGAGTTGAATATGGATGTGGTTTAAACAAGTGGAAATAAGCACTATTCTCTCCCCATCATATGCCAATCATGTAGAATTACTTCTGTGCAAATCTTGTTAACTAGGCTAAAGACACAGTGGCTAAAAGTATGATAGGGAAAATAAAAATAAAGAAGAAAGGAACAAATGAAAGAAAAACTAGAGGGAGGAAAGGAGGGAGGGAGAAAGAAAAGAAGAAACCGAGGAAGGAAGAAAGACAAAAGTTGACCCTTCTTAGCAAAATGCAGAACATTTCAATTTAGTAAGCGTGGTGCAGCTGTTCTTCATAAACCCATGAAGAGTGCAGCCAATTGCCCATTAAAGATTTACCAGCCATTCCTAATCTTCACTGTGCAAAGTGTCCATTGGAGATTTCCCTGTACTAGTTGGTGAGGATTACTCTTCCTTTCAAAGTCATTTATTGTCACTGAGGAATCTGGACTGTAAGAAATGGATTGTTGGTTATATAACCAAAAATTTACATATGATTACTGACTTTATCAGATCTCAAGTTGTCCCAGAGCACTCTAATAAGACCTTAAATGTATGCAAAAATAAATTTGTTAACTAACTACCTGAAAAGTTAAATAAATGGCATCTTAAAACCGGATCATGTCCCTGAGTTTTGAGCTCAATAAGGGGTATTAACTTGGGAATAGTAACACTTCCCTCTTAATCCACTATCTCCAGATTTGCAAAGATGTAGCCAGGACTAAGACAATAATTCCAGTCTTCTTATATAACTGAACTACCAAATCTAGAAAATACCACCAACCTCTGAAATGTCCAAATATACTGGTTCAAATAGTTCAGTTATTCATATTTACATTAATTATTTCAAAGATGTGCATTGGCTGCTCATATGCCAAGTACAGTACCTGGTAATACAAAGGTGATAAGAACAGAAAAGTCTCATGGAACATACAGTCTAGAGGGGAACTAAGGGATAGGCCTCATCTAGACCTTAAAAGGTAAGTATCATTTAAGCAAACAAGATGGGACTCTTGGCAGCCTCCTCAAATGACTACATTGATCCAGAGAGTCCTTGGAGATCTAGAATTATTCTTTCCAGGTTTCTTAGAAGGGCCCTCATCCTCTTCCCTCTATTCCCATTTCAGAAATAGTTACAAAGAGAATGCAGAAAAGAATAGAACCTGTGTTTAGTTTGGGGAATCCAAAAGAAGAGAAAACATATTCCCTACTTCCCTTCTGGAACTCTGGGAAACAACATCTGCATTCATTCAGTCAGTGGTTTCATAGGGATCCTTGTTTTGGGGCAGGCACATCTTTATATGGCTTTTTCCTCCCCACACCACTAAAGCAAGACAGCAGTGGAGCTAAATGGTTTCATGGGATGCCTGGGGTAGAGGGTCCCAGATTTCTCCAAGTCTGCAACACTCCAAAAGGTGTGGGAGGTACACTGACTCTTGCTTCTTCCTTACCTTTTCAGGATACTGATGTTAGCTCTGAAAGAGAGAAGAGAATGTGAGAGAGAGAGAAAGAGAGAGAACAAGGGTCCCCAAATGGATCCTGCAGTCTGATGGTAGGGCACAGAAGTATGAAGCAGCATGGAAGACCGAATAGGACAACTGCATATTTCAGGAGAGACCAGTGCAGGACAGGTAAAGACCAACACGTAAATAGCATCTCTATCGCTATCAGACTGTTGAAACATCACAGCTTAGATTAGTCCCAGGGAAAAACAGAAATTATGACTGGATGGCGCTTAGACTAGAAATGGAGAAAACTCAGAATTGACTTAGCTTGTAATGTTTATAACCAGGGAGTGATGGTGTCCTTGAATGTATATTTAGTCGAATCATATAAACTTATATTTTTTTACACAACTAAGACAATTGAAAATGGTACAACCTGTATGCAAGCTCTGTGTGTATTTGTATATATATGTGTGTGTTTGCAAAAATAACCAAATGTACTTGAATATTAGACCCTTCGTAATAGCCACCTTCAGAAGTTCTATTTTTGCTGTTGTCATCGTTCAACTCTTTCTTAAGCTTTCAGCATCGTTTTGTGATATAAGAATATCAATTCCATTAGTTTACATTGACTTTCCATGTTTAATTAGCAATTGTACAATAAAAAAACAAGAAAAAATATGATTTGCTTAAATCATGACTTTATTCACCAAACTTGGCATTTGTAAGCTTGTGGCAGTTTCCAGAAATCAACAGACACATGTTTATTAGTTCTGAATATATTCAAGGAATAAAGACAATCCCAAAGATGTTTTAAGCAATGGCTACTATGTTATCATGCACACATTGTTAAGGTGACTATTTTGAATTAAAACATTAATTTGGATGTATTAACATATTTGTGGAAAACCAGACCTAAGCCAAAAAAAAAAAAAAAAAAAAAGATTACTTTATAGTCAGACGTATTTAGGACAATGACAAATATCTCAACTTTGACCAAATGGTCATTTCCCTTGAAATCACATTCCATCACTGTCTCACTTTCCACAATGCCATATATTATTCTGTACTTTAGAAAGAGCTCCTTTAAGGAGTCCACAGCATTAGTGCCATCATGCAAGAAGTGAGGGAGCTTGAAAGAGTCAGTCACACAGCCTCCACTCTCTCTCAAGCAGCTATCTTAGCATTTTTACAAACATTACTCTTAATCTCATTTTTCATTCCCATCTTGCAACTTTATGCCTTCCTATTGATCTAAGTGCTGCTGCTTAGAGACACCAATGAGAAATGCTGAGAACATTCAATAAATAAAAAATATCCATCCACCCTGTACGTGATTCCTCTTTAAAAATTGTGCAAGTAAAATAGTGTTTTTCTGCTCCCTGTTCGTTCTTGAGACCAAAGTCTATGCCCTGCATGTGGAATTAACTCCAGGGGATGAGTAGAGGGTGTTCTAAATTTCAAATCTCAATCCTAGTTCTGAAGCCCAATATTGCCTTAGAGAAGTTGCCTTCTATAATTATTGATTACCTTGCACATACTGTAATTGAAGTCACATCTACAAAGATCTCAGTTTAGATTGTAGCACTTGTGATTTTTCCTCGATGAGAAATGCATTCATTTGCATTACTTCTATAAAAGAAGTTGTTTTTTTAAAAATGAGAAAACACTCTTTTATTGCACATATTTAGCTAATTAGAATTTAGCCGGAGATCTTGGTACATTTTGTACACTTGACACATTTTTTCATTCAAATGATTGTTTGTTTTAAAAATTTCCAAAGGTCACCTGGGAGGTGAGGTTTTTATCAAGTAGGTGAGCCAATTCAGGCAGGGATCAGAGTTATATGCTTCACCCCTTTTATAGACGTTGAAGGTGAGTATCACTGAGCAGGATGGAAAGAATCCTGACCTAGGCATCAGGAGATGTGGGTTCTAGTATTCGCTTACCAAGCTATCTGGATTTAATTTGACTTCCACAAACTCTGATTCTACTATCTATGAAAATGAAGGAGCTGATACCTGATCTCCACTACCATTAGTCTTTTCTGGGCTTCATGCACAAAGTGTGAAGGTGTATTTTCATAAATAGCTGGTTGCACTTTATGGCAACATTATCTGTCTCTGCTCCCTCATTTCCAAGTCCCTTAAGAACACTAAAATTATTTTGTCCACGGAGAACAGAATACTGAGGAGAAGGACCCGAGAGTTTGCACTGGGAAGCAGTCTCAATTAGGCTCTCTTAAGTTCTTAGTGACCAAAAAAAAACAAAACAAAACAACAACAACAACAAAACCTAACTTGATGTGATGAGAAAACAGCTACTTTGAGGTGCTGCCTTGGCATTTACTGTATGACCAGCTCATACCCAGAGTCTGGACATTTGGATAAGTATCTGAGGTTAGGATTCCCGCCACAAGTTCCTGCTTTGGTTTTCCCAGGACATCTGTTCAAATAATCACTATAGTTGAGCCCACGAAAAGTTGACCTCTGCCCTGACCACCTTAGAAGTAATGGGTGCTTGCTTCTCTGCTCTCTATCCCCTGCTTGTTCATGACCTGGGATGGAGGCCTGCTCTTCCCCAGGCTCATTGCACTCTGCTCCTCTTCTGGGATTTCTGTATAACAAATCTTGTGACTTTATTTCTTTTGAGTGAGTATATGGAAACTGAACCTTCAATCAAAATGACTCTGGGGTTTTTACTTCCCTTAAGTGGGAGTTCAGATGCTGAGGAAGCTACCTGCGACCCCCATGTGTGAAGCCGATCTCTCCTCATTCAGCAGGCCATAATCTACATACTCTTAATTTAATATACTGGCTCCAAGCACCCTCCAGCACACTTGACATCAAAAAAAACGGGGGGGGGGGTGGAATTTATTGCTCATGTCATTGAAAAGTCTAGCTCTGGACTGAATTGTAACCTTTCAAAATTCATACACTGAAGCCTTGACCCTCAGCATCTCAGAATGTGACTATATTTGGAGAGGTGGTTTACAGGGGTCTTTAAGGTTAAATGAGGTCATTAGGTTAATGGGCCTTAATCCAACTTGACTGGTGTCTTTATAAGAAGAGAAAATTTGGATACACAAAGAGACACCAGGACGACACATGCACAGAGGGCCAATCACATGAAGAGGCAGCAAGAGGGTGGCCATCTGCAAACCAAGGGAAAAGGCCTCAGAGGAAACCAACCATAATAATACCTTGACCTTGGACTTTCAGACTCCAGAACTGTAAGAAAATAATTTCTGTAGTTTAAGCCACCAAATCCAGTGTTTTTTTTTTGTTTTTTTTTAAGAATTTTTTTTCAACGCTTTTTATTTATTTTTGGGACAGAGAGAGACAGAGCATGAACGGGGGAGGGGCAGAGAGAGAGGGAGACACAGAATCAGAAACAGGCTCCAGGCTCCGAGCCATCAGCCCAGAGCCTGACGCGGGGCTCGAACTCACGGGCCGCGAGATCGTGACCTGGCTGAAGTCGGACGCTTAACCGACTGCGCCACCCAGGCGCCCCCAAATCCAGTGTTTTGTTACAGCAGCCCTAGCTAACTAATACCAGTCTCTTGCAGGGCTGGATATATCATTTGCAAATCCTCGTGAGAAAAGAAAATGTGGTGCCCCCGGTTCAAAAAGCAAGAAAAAAAAGTGTCACTAATGATACTAAACATGAGGCTTTTTTTCCCTTCTCTAGTGTCCCTCTGACTTGTCATAGTTGTTTTGTTGTTTAGGTTTGGGGGGTATTTTTGTTCCTACTTTTTGCTATTTCAGTAATTCTAAGCAGAGGAAAATCAAAATGTTAAATTATTAGCATGAATTTTACCATTCATCTCTGTATAGTGCAATGCCAGTTTTAAATGCAAATGTAAGAGCACTTATCTCACATGCAGGATCACCAAAATTGCACAACTCCTATTTCGTAGCCTATACACACATAGACACATCAATCTTAGGAGAATAGTGGAAACATGACAGAAACTAACTCAACTGTTTTTATTTCACTTCTTGAGACACATAAATTCTACCAACACTCTATCCTACATTTATTGATAAGTATGGAAGAACTGAAAGGAAAAGGAACTAAAAGTTGCTCTTTCTTTCCCTTTCCTTCCAGTGATTATTTTCAAAGTGGTTAACTAATATGGGGAAGTAACAACACAAGCAAGAAAAGTTCTGATGGAGTCGTTTGGTCGTTTGTGTTTTTTTTTTCTTTTTCTTTCTTTCTTTCTTTCTTTCTTTCTTTCTTTCTTTCTTTCTTTCTTTCTTTCTTTCTCTTTCTCTTTTTTTCTTTCTTTCTTCCTTTCTTTCTTTCTTTCTTTCTTTCTTTCTTTCTTTCTTTCTTTTCCTTCCTTCTTTCTTTTTTTTTTAGAATGCTCTTGTTTACTTTCTGCATTCCAAGCCAGTTCTGATTCAGAGGGAAGACATGGCCTCCCTGGATGGTCAGCGCCCCTGCTTACTCAGTCAGAGACATGTCAGGCTTACCTTGTACTCACTTTGAGTCTCACTGAGCCTCTACACATTGTGGAGTTCACTGGAACTCTGTGCTTCTGGCTCATCGTGAATGCTGTATGCAAGTGGGGGGCAAGGGAAGCAGACAGGTGTATAAGCACTCCTGTGTTCACACACATGTTCCATTGTTCCACTGGACTTTACTCACAGAATACAAGTTCAAGAACAAAATGAATTTTTTCAAGGCAACAGCAGTGCATTAAATCAAGCTCATCATCCTTCTGAGCATGGGGCCCTGTGCACCTGCACAGGACATACGCCCATAAAACTAGTCCTAGTCCTTTGATATGACGCTATGAAAAGCTCAAGATAGCATCAAAAGTCAATGTCTCTTCTTCCATTATCTGCTTCTACTTGCCCCCATGTTGGCTTTACTCTCAGCCAGGCTCTTATTTCATTCATGGTTACTAGACGGCTGCAGAAAACAAGCCAGATAGAGTTCTTTCTCAAATACTCCAACAATTTTTCTCAGTACATCTCATTGATTCCATTGGATCATATGCCCATTTCTGAGCCAATGACTGCAACTAGAGTAATACAATTGTCTAATTACCTGAGCTCTATCCCATTCCCCATCGCTGAAGCTGGAGATTGAGACCACTCAATTAGAATGAAGGACATGTACAGAAAGTCAGGAATAGAGTAGTCTGTCAGAGGAAAATTGGGGTACGGTCACCAAAAGAAGGATAAATGGATTCAAGAAAGCAAAAATAAAATAAAGGTCAGAGACCATTCCAGTGGTCCTGATCTAGGATGTCAGTGTAGAAAGCTCAGTGCAATTAAGAAACCATACTTGATTTTGAAACTGGAAGTCACAGAACCTAGGTTGATTATTTTTCTGTTGCAAGCTAGGACCACCAGGTAAGGTTGTATAGCACACCACATATTATGGTTCTTTTCCAAGAAGCTATGATGTGTACAAGTTCTATTCTAGGATATTCCATTTGGATGCTTCTTTCAGCATTCTCCCTGCATTCTACCATTATCATCCAAAACTTACAATCAAATTATCTTATACTCCCCAAAAGCATTTCTATTTCTCACTATTATATAAGAAATGCCTTCATACATGCAGTAACCAACAATGCAACTACTTTAACTCGGTTCTCTTCAGACTTCCGACCGAGTGGTTTTCAGCTCAGAGAATCGGAGGTGGTTAGAAGGAGGAGGCTGGTGTGGAGGGGTGCTATTGGAGGGAAAGGAGGGAGAATGAAAACAGGGGGGCACATTTACAGTTATACACCAGGTTGTCCAATCGCCCCCTGGACCTGTGATTGTTGGAGCTTCTGCCCTATTCAAAGTCCCCCCCACCAAGGGGCCTGACAGATTATCCACCTTATGTGGAGTACACATTGTTGTGTAACATCTCTTCCGTACACACATACTCCTTAAAAGGCCACTCAAGGGGAGTTCCGGAAGATGGCGGCGTAGGAGGACGCTGGGCTCACCGCGCGTCCTGCTGATCACTTAGATTCCACCTACACCTGCCTAAAGAACCCAGAAAACCGCCAGAGGATTAGCAGAACGGAGTCTCCGGAGCCAAGCGCAGACGAGAGGCCCACGGAAGAGGGTAGGAAGGGCGGCGAGGCGGTGCGCACTCCACGGACTGGCGGGAGGGAGCCGGGGCGGAGGGGCGGCTCGCCGGCCAAGCAGAGCCCCCGAGTCGGGCTGGCAAAAGCGGAGGGGCCGGACGGACTGTGTTCCGACAGCAAGCGCGACTTAGCGTCTGGGAGGTCAGAAGTTAACAGCTCTGCTCAGAAAGCGGGAAGGCTGGAGGACAAAGGGAGGGAGAGCTGCTGAGCCCCCGGACGGCAGAGCTCAGCTTGGCGGGGAACAAAGGCGCTCACCAGCGCCATCTCCCCCGCCCATCCCCCAGCCAAAATCCCAAAGAGAACCAGTTCCGGCCAGGGAACTTGCTCGCTCCGCGCAAACACCCAACTCTGTGCTTCTGCGGAGCCAAACCTCCGGCAGCGGATCTGACTCCCTCCCGCTGCCACAGGGCCCCTCCTGAAGTGGATCACCTAAGGAGAAGCGAGCTAAGCCTGCCCCTCCTGCCCCCGTGCACCTTGCCTACCCACCCCAGCTAATACGCCAGCTCCCCAGCACCACAAGCCTGGCAGTGTGCAAGTAGACCAGACGGGCCACACCACCCCACAGTGAATCCCGCCCCTAGGAGAGGGGAAGAGAAGGCACACACCAGTCTGACTGTGGCCCCAGCGGTGGGCTGGGGGCAGACATCAGGTCGGACTGCGGCCCCGCCCACCAACTCCAGTTATACACCACAGCACGGGGGAAGTGCCCTGCGGGTCCTCACCACTCCAGGGACTGTCCAAAATGACCAAACGGAAGAATTCCCCTCAGAAGAATCTCCAGGAAATAACAACAGCTAATGAACTGATCAAAAAGGATTTAAATAATATAACAGAAAGTGAATTTAGAATAATAGTCATAAAATTAATCGCTGGGCTTGAAAACAGTATACAAGACAGCAGAGAATCTCTTGCTACAGAGATCAAGGGACTAAGGAACAGTCACGAGGAGCTGAAAAACGCTTTAAACGAAATGCAAAACAAAATGGAAACCACCACGGCTCGGATTGAAGAGGCAGAGGAGAGAATAGGTGAACTAGAAGATAAAGTTATGGAGAAAGAGGAAGCTGAAAGAAAGAGAGATAAAAAAATCCAGGAGTATGAGGGGAAAATTAGAGAACTAAGTGATACACTAAAAAGAAATAATATACGCATAATTGGTATCCCAGAGGAGGAAGAGAGAGGGAAAGGTGCTGAAGGGGTACTTGAAGAAATTATAGCTGAGAACTTCCCTGAACTGGGGAAGGAAAAAGGCATTGAAATCCAAGAGGCACAGAGAACTCCCTTCAGACGTAACTTGAATCGATCTTCTGCACGACATATCATAGTGAAACTGGCAAAATACAAGGATAAAGAGAAAATTCTGAAAGCAGCAAGGGATAAACGTGCCCTCACATATAAAGGGAGACCTATAAGACTCGTGACTGATCTCTCCTTTGAAACTTGGCAGGCCAGAAAGGCTTGGCACGATATCTTCAGTGTGCTAAACAGAAAAAATATGCAGCCGAGAATCCTTTATCCAGCAAGTCTGTCATTTAGAATAGAAGGAGAGATAAAGGTCTTCCCAAACAAACAAAAACTGAAGGAATTTGTCACCACGAAACCAGCCCTACAAGAGATCCTAAGGGGGATCCTGTGAGACAAAGTACCAGAGACATCACTACAAGCATAAAACATACAGACATCACAATGACTCTAAACCCGTATCTTTCTATAATAACACTGAATGTAAATGGATTAAATGCGCCAACCAAAAGACATAGGGTATCAGAATGGATAAAAAAACAAGACCCATCTATTTGCTGTCTACAAGAGACTCATTTTAGATCTGAGGACACCTTTAGATTGAGAGTGAGGGGATGGAGAACTATTTATCATGCTACTGGAAGCCAAAAGAAAGCTGGAGTAGCCATACTTATATCAGACAAACTAGACTTTAAATTAAAGGCTGTAACAAGAGATGAAGAAGGGCATTATATAATAATTACAGGGTCTATCCATCAGGAAGAGCTAACAATTATAAATGTCTATGCGCCAAATACCGGAGCCCCCAGATATATAAAACAGTTACTCATAAACATAAGCAACCTTATTGATAAGAATGTGGTCATTGCAGGGGACTTTAACACACCACTTACAGAAATGGATAGATCATCTAGACACACAGTCAATAAAGAAACAAGGGCCCTGAATGATACATTGGATCAGATGGACTTGACAGATATATTTAGAACTCTGCATCCCAAAGCAACAGAATAGACTTTCTTCTCGAGTGCACATGGAACATTCTCCAAGATAGATCATATACTGGGTCACAAAACAGCCCTTCATAAGTTTACAAGAATTGAAATTATACCATGCATACTTTCAGACCACAATGCTATGAAGCTTGAAATCAACCACAGGAAAAAGTCTGGAAAACCTCCAAAAGCATGGAGGTTAAAGAACACCCTACTAACGAATGAGTGGGTCAACCAGGCAATTAGAGAAGAAATTAAAAAATATATGGAAACAAACGGAAATGAAAATACAACAATCCAAACGCTTTGGGACGCAGCGAAGGCAGTCCTGAGAGGGAAATACATTGCAATCCAGGCCTACCTCAAGAAACAAGAAAAATCCCAAATACAAAATCTAACAGCACACCTAAAGGAAATAGAAGCAGAACAGCAAAGGCAGCCTAAACCCAGCAGAAGAAGAGAAATCATAAAGATCAGAGCAGAAATAAACAATATAGAATCTAAAAAAACTGTAGAGCAGATCAACGAAACCAAGAGTTGGTTTTTTGAAAAAATAAACAAAATTGACAAACCTCTAGCCAGGCTTCTCAAAAAGAAAAGGGAGATGACCCAAATAGATAAAATCATGAATGAAAATGGAATGATTACAACCAATCCCTCAGAGATACAAACAATTATCAGGGAATACTATGAAAAATTATATGCCAACAAATTGGACAACCTTGAAGAAATGGACAAATTCCTAAACACCCACACTCTTCCAAAACTCAATCAGGAGGAAATAGAAAGCTTGAACAGACCCATAACCAGCGAAGAAATTGAATCGGTTATCAAAAATCTCCCAACAAATAAGAGTCCAGGACCAGATGGCTTCCCAGGGGAGTTCTACCAGACGTTTAAAGCAGAGATAATACCTATCCTTCTCAAGCTATTCCAAGAAATAGAAAGGGAAGGAAAACTTCCAGACTCATTCTATGAAGCCAGTATTACTTTGATTCCTAAACCAGACAGAGACCCAGTAAAAAAAGAGAACTACAGGCCAATATCCCTGATGAATATGGATGCAAAAATTCTCAATAAGATACTAGCAAATCGAATTCAACAGCATATAAAAAGAATTATTCACCATGATCAAGTGGGATTCATTCCTGGGATGCAGGGCTGGCTCAACATTCGCAAATCGATCAACGTGATACATCACATTAACAAAAAAAAAGAGAAGAACCATATGATCCTGTCAATCGATGCAGAAAAGGCCTTTGACAAAATCCAGCACCCTTTCTTAATAAAAACCCTTGAGAAAGTCGGGATAGAAGGAACATACTTAAAGATCATAAAAGCCATTTATGAAAAGCCCACAGCTAACATCATCCTCAATGGGGAAAAACTGAGAGCTTTTTCCCTGAGATCAGGAACACGACAGGGATGCCCACTCTCACCGCTGCTGTTTAATATAGTGCTGGAAGTTCTAGCATCAGCAATCAGACAACAAAAGGAAATCAAAGGCATCCAAATTGGCAAAGATGAAGTCAAGCTTTCGCTTTTTGCAGATGACATGATATTATACATGGAAAATCCGATAGACTCCACCAAAAGTCTGCTAGAACTGATACATGAATTCAGCAAAGTTGCAGGATACAAAATCAATGTACAGAAATCAGTTGCATTCTTATACACTAACAATGAAGCAACAGAAAGACAAATAAAGAAACTGATCCCATTCACAATTGCACCAAGAAGCATAAAATACCTAGGAATAAATCTAACCAAAGATGTAAAAGATCTGTATGCTGAAAACTATAGAAAGCTTATGCAGGTAATTGAAGAAGATATAAAGAAATGGAAAGACATTCCCTGCTCATGGATTGGAAGAATAAATATTGTCAAAATGTCAATACTACCCAAAGCTATCTACACATTCAATGCAATCCCAATCAAAATTGCACCAGCATTCTTCTCGAAACTAGAACAAGCAATCCTAAAATTCATATGGAACCACAAAAGGCCCCGAATAGCCAAAGTAATTTTGAAGAAGAAGACCAAAGCAGGAGGCATCACAATCCCAGACTTTAGCCTCTACTACAAAGCTGTCATCATCAAGACAGCATGGTATTGGCATAAAAACAGACACATAGACCAATGGAATCGAATAGAAACCCCAGAACTAGACCCACAAACGTATGGCCAACTCATTTTTGACAAAGCAGGAAAGAACATCCAATGGAAAAAAGACAGTCTCTTTAACAAATGGTGCTGGGAGAACTGGACAGCAACATGCAGAAGGTTGAAACTAGACCACTTTCTCACACCATTCACAAAAATAAACTCAAAATGGATAAAGGACCTGAATGTGAGACAGGAAACCATCAAAACCTTAGAGGAGAAAGCAGGAAAAGACCTCTCTGACCTCAGCCGTAGCAATCTCTTACTCGGCACATCCCCAAAGGCAAGGGAATTAAAAGCAAAAGTGAATTACTGGGACCTTATGAAGATAAAAAGCTTCTGCACAGCAAAGGAAACAACCAACAAAACTAAAAGGCAACCAACGGAATGGGAAAAGATATTTGCAAATGACACATCGGACAAAGGGCTAGTATCCAAAATCTATAAAGAGCTCATCAAACTCCACACCCGAAAAACAAATAACCCAGTGAAGAAATGGGCAGAAAACATGAATAGACACTTCTCTAAAGAAGACATCCGGATGGCCAACAGGCACATGAAAAGATGTTCAACGTCGCTCCTCATCAGGGAAATACAAATCAAAACCACACTCAGATACCACCTCACGCCAGTCAGAGTGGCCAAAATGAAGAAATCAGGAGACTATAGATGCTGGAGAGGATGTGGAGAGACGGGAACCCTCTTGCACTGTTGGTGGGAATGCAAATTGGTGCAGCCGCTCTGGAAAGCAGTGTGGAGGTTCCTCAGAAAATTAAAAATAGACCTACCCTATGACCCAGCAATAGCACTGCTAGGAATTTATCCAAGGGATACAGGAGTACTGATGCATAGGGGCACTTGTACCCCAATGTTTATAGCAGCACTCTCAACAATCGCCAAATTATGGAAAGAGCCTAAATGTCCATCAACTGATGAATGGATAAAGAAATTGTGGTTTATATACACAATGGAATACTACGGGGCAATGAGAAAGAATGAAATATGGCCTTTTGTAGCAACGTGGATGGAACTGGAGAGTGTGATGCTAAGTGAAATAAGCCATACAGAGAAAGACAGATACCATATGGTTTCACTCTTATGTGGATCCTGAGAAACGTAACAGAAACCCATGGGGGAGGGGAAGGGAAAAAAAATAAAATAAAGAGGTTAGAGTGGGAGAGAGCCAAAGCATAAGAGACTGTTAAAAACTGAGAACAAACTGAGGGTTGATGGGGGGTGGGAGGGAAGGCAGGGTGGGTGATGGGTATTGAGGAGGGCACCTTTTGGGATGAGCACTGGGTGTTGTATGGAAACCAATTTGACAGTAAATTTCATATATTAAAAAATAAATAAATAAATAAATAAATAAATAAATAAATAAATAAATAAATTAAAAAAGGCCACTCAAGCAGATCTCACTGGCACAGCTGCAGCATGTACCCACAGTGAGGCCACCAACCACAAAGGTCCTCCTTCCCAGAGTACCGAAGATCACTCCAGGTAACACCACTGCCAGATCCCCTTGTCAGAGTCCCTGGGTGTCTTGACAGCTCCTGAGAGTGTAACTCTGCTAGAGCCTGTATTCTGACTCCCTCGATTCACAGAAGTCCCACATCAGTTCCCTACCAAAGGCCTTGCGCATTTTGTGTTACACTCTGCCACACAAATACCAAAGCAGAGCAGTCAGGCATTCTTAGTTCTCATGGAGTTGTAAGTTCGAACAGAAGAGAAAAAATAATGAACACCATTAGGTACTCAAAACCTTTTCAACTACCAAGGCTAATAAAACAAGCGTGGGTGCCTAGAACTCTCTTCTCCAAGAATTTTCTCCCTAGACAGAGAATACATAGAGTTTACAGGTCTCTATGCAAATAGGCTTCTAATGAGTGGGTGACCTCACTGGCTACGTTTTGCCAAAAGGAGCGGATGTGTCCTACTGTCTTGGAGTGACAGCAGCTTGGACTTAAGCTTGGAACTCACTAGCAGTAGATTAATTCTGATGATGAATTCAGCCGAAAGAAGGTCCAAGCTCAAAATTGGGGGAGTCCCAGAGGTATGGATTACAGAAATGTTACTCTATTTCTCACAGAAATTTCTGTCACAGAAAGTTGTTTGGGATTCTTCTTGGCATATGAAGAACCTTTTTTTTTTCCAGCTAGCAAGTGGCAAAGCTGGAGCTAGAATCCAGATAATTCTTTCTTTAGTCTCCTCATGGAAAAATCACAAAACAACAGGGCAAAGATTACTGACACTCTTATAGCCTTGGCATCTACCACATTTGTCCCAGATTATGGAAAACTTGCCCTCATACAATCCAGATGACTTCTTATTCTGTACTCTCATGAGAAATGTTAGAGAGAAACTGTCAAAATTCTGTGAACTTTGATTGGCATCTATTCCCTAGCTTTATATGACAAAGCCAAAGTCTTACATCTTATTTTCCATAGCAGGTACCCTGGCTCTTTCAAGCTTTTTTCACTGAATTTTTTCTCATCTGTGATCCATCTAAAAGGAATGTTCTCATCATCTAAATTGACTTTCTCTCCCATACTTTATTTCCCCCAGAAAACCAGGATAGAACTCTAGAAAGCTAATGAACTCATGTCTCTTTAAACTTCACAGTTCTCTCTAATGTTAGCCTCCCCTCAAAATGTAGTTCTGCAGAGGTATGGGAGAGTTTTCACAGAACAGAAAACAATAAAGGCTTAGGTCATTTTAATAATGGAGAAACTGAAGAAAAGTTAAGTAAGAGTCACACAAAAACACTCTAGGGACCCAACTGAGACACATGTGATCTTGTCCCCAGGCTACTAAACAGAACCTATATATTATTCAAAGAATAATCCTGCTGACCCTCTGATCTCTGTGTATAATTAGGTAGAGCTCAGATTCTCCTTAAGAGAAGTGTGTGTGTGTGTGTGTGTGTGTGTGTGTGTGTGTGTGTGTGTTTGGCTCATGGCATTTAGCCCAGATAAATAGTTTTCCAACTGCTTACAACAAATGTAATGCTTCCTGAAAACTAATAATAATCTCATTCAATTCTGCCTCCCTCTTCTTCATTCATAAGACTAAACAAGGACCTGTGAGACTAGTCCCCAGGTCACCACCATGAGTGATTGAGTTGTCAGCCTTTCTACTAAAGCTCCTACCTGGATCTCAATCAGTGCTAATTATTATAGGGACTCCATTACCCAAGTGAGAAATGTCTCCCCTGATAAAATCCATGCTATAAAAAAGAAATTTAAACTTTCCTGCTTCTGAATCAAACATCCAAATTTTTAGTGATCCTAACACCTGACCTATGAGCGGAGTAAACAGTAAGACAACATGGCGGGAGTGCACCCGGATAGCACCAAGTCTCCAAAGACCCAAAGACAGTGTTGACAGGAGCATTCTATACATAAACAAATATTAGCTGCCATTGGCATCTAGCATTGTGCTGACAGGAAGCCCATACTATTGTTAAAGGAACAGCCCAAAAGGAAACGAACTTGTCCTCAACTCTGCTGCTTCTCACTAAGTACCCAGCTCCACCAGATCTGCCTCCAGTCCCCAGCTGGGCTTCCGTTGATCTTAACTCTAAGACAATGTTTCTCAACCTTGACATTACTGACACTTCAGATTGGATAATTCTTTGTTGTGAGTGGCTGTCCTATTCAGTTAGGATATTTTGTAGCATCCCTGGTCTCTACCCACTGGATGCTAGTAGCACCCACTACTTGTAAAACCAAAACTATCTCAAGATATTGCCACCAGGCGGAGGGAGCAAAGCTACGCTTGGTTGACAACCACTCATCTAGAGTCACAGAAAGTGGGGTGAGGAAGAAGTCACAGGTAAGCTGACTCTCAGAGGATTATTGTTAACCTTTCTGGCATCCTAGTACTCTCCCTGAATTTGATAGGGGAAAATTTCTTACCTGGAATCCACCAAAGCATATAAGTACATATAGGTAAAATTTTACTCCAGAGACCCCCTCAAGCCCAAGAACTAAAGCTGTAGGGCATTAATTTCTTTACATCAATGTTAAAATTATTTCATACCGGACTTTGCCAAGAAGCAAAATAAAAAGTTTAAAAAACCCAAATACTTCAAATGTAGTTCAAACACAGACAAGTTTACAAGATAGAGATATCTTAAAATAACTGAAATCTAGTCACAAAATGGTTTGGCACAATTTAAGAGTTCACAAACTCTATACTTTTTTCTTCTATTCTGAGTAACCTCATTTCCCCAGCTCCACCTGCATCCCCTTTCCTTCCCAAAGAAGCACTGAGTTGGAAGTAAGAGTAGTAAGAGCTAACTTCTATCTGGCACTGACTAAGGGCCAGGCCTTAATTCTGGGCACTGTTCTGAACGCTTTTACTTACACTCTCCCATGTCTTCCTCATAGCAGCTCTATGGCATAGATATTATTATTCCCACTTTACAGATAAGGAGACATTAAGAGAGTAAGTAACTTTCTCAAAGTCACACAGCTAATACGTGGCAGAACCAAGAGTCAAACTCAGACAGGCTGGTGTCAGAGCTCATGCTCTTCGACCCCTTTACCATCCAAACTATGTGTGGTCCACAGTCCTAACCAGACAATGGGTAGTAGTCATTTCCCATAGAAAGTCATACATTTCCAAGATGTATGATTTTCACAGTCAATACTAGAGACATCTAACCAACTACCTTAACTCCATGTCCCCCTTTCTCCCTCAGTTGCCATGTCCCTTATCACCTCCCTTCTCTTAGGAGGAAGGTAAAGCTTTGTTTCTTTATTACATCCTGACTAGTTTTCCAGTGAATTCAAATGATTCGGGTATCATTTGAATTTTAGGCCCTCGAAGTTTGGCCCAAGAGCCACCTGAGGATGAATCACCAGTAGTACTTACTAAAAATGCAGATTCTTAGGTCCTACCATAGATCCGCTGAATTACAATTTTGAAGGATGATGCCCAAAGCTGTACTTTAAACAGCTCCTTAGATGATTCTGATACATACAAAAGTTCGAGCTTAGTTTAGGCATCTATGATTGGTTAGCTCAGCTAGTTAGAGCTAATTAGACTGCAGTTCAGTTCTCAGAGAGAAGAGCCAACTTTGCTCTGCGGTTCTACTTCTATCCTTTCCTTATTTAGTCAGCATTCCAGCTGAATAAAAAAATTCCCAGCTACAAACAGCTAAACAATATGGGGACACAGGAAACAGTCTGGATAGATTATTACCCAAACTTACTACCTCAAGCTTATAACCCCAACTGGAAAACTAATTTCAAGGGCATCATTTTTATTCACAATGGGCAATATTTTTTTTCCATGGGTATTTCGTGAATGAGTCACAATGCCCAACTAATAATCAAGACATAGTTTCCAAAAAATAAACAAGAAAAAAACCATCAGTAAGACTTATCCCAGTTCTTGGCTAATTCATGTCTGGGGCTTAGGTCCAAAGATCTTGAGCATCTCGTATAGTTACATTGTGGGTGGATTTTTATAAATATGGTCAGTAAAAGCTCTCAAAGGGCTAAACAAAGCCAATTTACAAAGTTACATCTTGGCGGTAAACCCTGGGTAGTAGTATTTCTTCATCCGCCTAACTCCTGAACTAGCGAACCTCTCAGCAGTTCAGAAGCACTTTCAACCAAGCCAAAGTTAATAAAAGCCCTTGAATCTTACTCTCAGTCATTCAAATCAGACAGTATCTCTGAAATAACTTTTACTTAAGCTGCCAATGCCCGAAATACTATCGGATTTTTTTTTTTTTTTTTTTTGCTTCACTACATAGAAACGCTGGTACTATTGTAGAGAATATATAACAAAACAAAACAAAACAAAAAAGAGTCCATTTCCTCCTTTGAGAAATCCTAATTAGTAGCCTGCTAGTCAGTGCTTGGAAGTGAGCACAAGAAAGTGTCTCCCAGTAGATGAGCTCTGATACTGTTTTCCCAGCAGGAACCGTGTGCCAGGACTGCTCTTTAGTTACAAGCAAGTTTTATTGTTTTCCCTAAACGAAAATAAAATAGTCTGGTGGTAGAATGGAATTAGAGAAATGGGACTTCGTTGGGGGAGCCTTTCCAAACCCAGTTCAGAGAGGAAAGTTCCCGATGTTCCATAGTATTCTCTGGACGTTTCAGACCGTGGTTCCAGAACAAACGTTCATAAATTCTACCGCACTTCATTCCCTCAATTTGACTTTGACACAGTCGTGTGATTAATGGTGCAAAAGCATGCCTCAATTTTGCACAGCATTCTGTGCTTCAGCTTCTTACCGTTAAAAAAAAAAACTCATTTCATTTTCACTCCCCTTCTCTCTCTATAGAATCCTAAGAATTAACTAAGTATCTACAGCACTTTTTTAAAAAGAGGGTTCTACTTTCCAAGGACTTTTTCTAGGTGAAACATTAAGTAGTTTGCATGATTCTCCTTCCCTGACACTTTAAAGGGAGAGCTGATGTGGTTAAACAAATTTTCATTAATTCCAAGTAGATAATAAAATGTATTGTAAGTAAAACTAAATCCTTCTGTTTTCCATTTTAACTCAACCTAGATCTTTTGAAGATTTAAAGTCCCTTTTTAACTTTCAATTGCATCTCAAATTTCTAATATATTTGACATTTATTCTGTAACCACCATGTCCTAGGCTCCTTCATATATATAACATATCATTTAAGCTTCTCAACAAATCTGAGGACAGTACTATTATCTCCATTTTACAAACAAAATCCTGGCGTTCAGAAAAATAAAGCATACTTGTCTAATGTCATTGAGCTAGTAAGTAATAGAAATAAGATTCAAATCCTGGTCTCCTAACTCCAAATTTAAAGTTCAGGCAGTTGTCCCATAGCTATTACCTGGTTAAGTACAACTGCTCCGAATAAATGAGTGATCAAAATTTAGAGTTTCTAGCGTGCCAAAGAATCTCATATGCTTTATATCTTGCACTCCCATGAGGCAGTTTTTCATGTATTTTGCAAGGTGGGCATGCCCCCATGTTCTCACCCTTCCCAAGTCATACTTGTTTCACCTGCAGGAATTATAATAGAAGTATCCATAGACTTACTTCCTTTTTAAAGCTTTTTAGAAAAACAAGTCATTGGAGAGGATATGGAAGTAAATATGCATGACACAGAGTGACATGACCCAAAGAATTCCTTCTACTCAACTCAGTCTCTTAAGTCACCATTTCTAGTCCACCTTGCTGTTGCCTGGGGCAAACAATGCTACTAAGCACACCAGAACTCTTGCAGGATCTTTCTAAAGGTTCCCTGCAAAATACATTGTTTTTATAACTGCCAGTTAAGTGATGCCTTGGCTGCATTTGAGGAGGACTGGGGACATCCAGTGGCCACCTACGTTGATAACAACTGAATTATCACTACAACGACATGTTATGATGAATTTGATATAAGCTCTTGTGCTGCAAAGACTGTTAAAAGATTTCTGGTTTTAACAATTTTTAAGCTATTATGAATGGAATCCTTTGGTAGCCAGCTACTTGTATATTTCCCCCAAATAAATTTAGTTTTGTATACCTGGGTCATAGGCCACCGCCCAAATTATCTACCACATTAAGCCAAAGTACATGATTACGTTAACTTCCAAAAAATAAAAAAGATTCCGAACATAAGAAACTGTTTGACTCAGTCCATTTCCATGGATGGCCTTCTGGCCTCGGGGTATGCATGGTATACCTATACTGACGAAGTCTTCTTTTTGGCAGTCAGAAGAAAAATTAAAAAGTTGGAGGGATCAAGAGGTCTCATTGACCAACTAGTGCAATTTGGGAATTGAAATTTTTTCAGAGAGGAAAGAACACATGTGTCTTTTAACCTCGCTAGAATAATATTATTGAAAGTTACTTGGCGTTGTCCTGACATGAGATGAAAGAGTTTGGCCGATAAAAAATACCAAATAATATTGTTCTCCTAGAATGCAGTTTAATTATTATGCTTGTAATTTTTCTTCCCATCACGTGGAAAATTTTAAACCCACTTAAAACTCAACATTCATATTCTTATCTGAATAGAACAGGTAAAGGTGGAGGACAAGGTGTACAGATCAAGGACAAGTACAAGTGAATTCCTAAGATGGAATCTTTGGATCGTGCATTGTTATAACTGTCCCCCAAGCTGCTTAACTCAGCAGAAGTCACCCTCAAAAAAGTTGCATATGGGTGCATCTAGCTTTGAGGCTTCCTCAGTCCTGGTCCATGTCCTGGCTTTCTACAATAGTCACTGCAGGTCTGTAAGCTGTTCTCCAACCTTCCTTAACTTTTCCATCAATCATCAACAAACCATGGTATACCATCGCAGGACCCTGCTCCAGGTGAGATGCTCCTAAGAAGAAAGGAAATCAATGCATCTTTGGTAATTTAAGGGTAAAAGGCAGAGATGCTAGTTCACAGTGTTACTATTCCCAAAGAATTTTTCCCTAACAGAAGACAATGCCTTATCTATAAAAATAACTTGCAAAGTTGAAATTTCAAACATAATGGCAGGTGTTCAAGCTGTCCACCTCAGAGTTTTGTAAATCCTACCACGTAGAATCTCAGCTATAAATAAAACCAATCCTGATTTTTATCCATTAAAAGTAATCAGAAGAAATGAAATCCTGCATTCTGGCATCCTCATAAATCTCTAGATTGTTGTTTGACAACCAAAAAATATACATACATACACTGTGTTTAACCATACGTCACTCACATTTACCTTGAATACAAAGCTCATGTACACAGTTGATCACCTAATGATTCTCCCCGGTATTCCCCTTTTGAACTCTGTCATCTGTTTTGTAGTAACATAGTGTTATATTCTGGGGTTGCTTGGAAGGACGAACATCAAGAGACCAGTGTTCCAGCTCTGATTCTCTCACTTACAAATCATCTGAACCCACATTAGTCAATGCACACTTCAAGTCTGGCTTTCCCATCTGTGAAACGAGTGAAAATTTCCTCATACCATTTCGTTGTTTGTAATTGATCTGTTCATCCAGTGTTATGACCAGGCAAAAGTCATCTGACACCTTGAGGTTTTTGTAGCTGATTCTCTCCTTCCAGAAGAAACAACCACCCAAAGTGTCACTAACACAAAGAAACTCTGTACTTAGTTAATTATATGCCAACATTTAGGCTGGATGACGCGTGGCACAGAAATGCCCCAGATCCTACCTCTAAACTCCCAAAGTACTTTATTTTCCCTCCTATTTCTGTGAGATGTAGAAAAGGGGAGGATGAAATGCGAACCCAGGAATCTTACATCTCATTTTCTGCTCTAAACAGTAATTATAATGCTTTCTGAAGACAGCAGAAAAAATGAGCCAATGAGCGGCGCTGCCGCTCACGCCATGGTTCTCCACAGTGCGCCATCATATGCATTTGAAGATCTTTCCTTATTTTTTTTTTTCCTGCCGACACAGGAATAGGAGGCAGATCAGCAAGGAGGGCTATCACAGGAATTTGCTTTCTCTGTTTTAAGAAGAGCCATTCCATTTCTTGCCTGAAGTTTAACTTGATTATGCATTCATTAAAGGCGAGTGATGGCAATGATTAAACAAAAACATCTTTAAAATGCAGAGTTCATTCCAGCCCATTTGGTTGTGTTACACACAAATTGGATTTGCATTGCATCCTGCACAGCAGGTACTCCACTTGAAATCAAAGACAGATGCTTTTATGGGATTAAAAAGAAAACCGAGGGGGAGGGGGAGAGGGAGAGATATTGAGATATTTTGCATTTCAGTAATAATGGCTCCGAAATGAAATAGTGATCGTCCTGCCGCTTTATCCATGTAAGTGTTTGGGCTATAATTAAAAGGAAACAAGAACCCCCCCATCATAACTTGAATCGTTGTCACAGAAGAACATTTAATTTGCAGGGGAAAAATGATTTTTCCCATAAATGTCTAATAATACCTTAGCATATTTGAAATTTAATCATAAGTGGCTTAGAATTAAACCATTTGAATTATTACTGAAACATTTCAAGTGGTGACATTAAATGCTTTGTTTGAAATTAGCCATTAATTCAAAAGTCTTCTCTAGTGCTACTGTGAGAGTTTAACTCTTTGTCTGTAAACAGAGGTCCCTGGTTCTCACGCTATATAATTAATCGGCACACCTCTAGAACATTCACATTGCTGGCTATTTACTCTGGCACCTCTGGTTAAATTACTCTGGGCACTATAATTCTACAGTTGATATCATCTGCTGTTTTAAAATTTTTATATATTTGTCAGCTTCTTGGACATCTCTCGGAAGCACTGTATGAGTAAAAAAACAATCAGACTGGAAGAGCCCCAGTGTGACTTACCTTTCCATTGCTTCCGAGAAGCTTTGTACAGTGAATATGGCTAATCTCTTACAATGTCTTGCAGTGTCTGACTCTATAACAGGTCATGTTATATGAGCATTTCTTATCTATTTGATGATGGCATCTTCTGGTGGACCGAATGCACTGATGGCCCCAATCATTGGCTTCGCTCGTATCTATGCCCTTTGCGATGTGAATTTGCAGATCTTCCCATGAAGTGGTGGAATCTGTTTCTCCATGTCTTGAATCTGGGCCGGGCTTGTGATTTGATTTGGTCAACAGAGTCTGGTGAAAAGAATGATGTGTCAGTTCTAAGCCTAGGCTCTGGAGGTCCTTCTCATGAACTCTGATTCTGCAGAGCTGAAAGCCCAGGCTGGTCTGATGTAAAATGAGAGATATGTGACTCTGTCACCCATAACTCCTGTCGACAGTCCAACTACATCCAGAAGCAGAGCTTCCTAGCCAAGATAAAGCTAACCCCAACTGACACAAGAAGAACTGCCTGACTGAGTACAAAACAAATCATTAATTTGAGGGTGCTTTGTTATACAACAATGGGTAATGATACATTTCTGGATTGGGTTTTGTTTTGTTTTGTTTTGTTTTTAGTATTTAACTCGGACTTTAAATGAGGAGTAGGTTTCCAATGCTTTGCACAATGTTCATGTCAGCATGCATCCTACAAGTATTTACTAAGTCATAGTTGAGTGGAGATTTCTTTATTTTAGACTGTTAGTCAATATATTCTAATAAACTGTCATTGCATGTAGCTATGCTTTTTTGTACAATGCTTGGGAAACAACAACAACAAAAAGGTATTGTGTCCCACTCTTTTTCTCACTGAGAATAGCACACATGAAAAGTAACCCAGGAACAATGGACAAAGGACTTGTTGGAGAGAAAAGCCAACCTCATCTGTAAGTATTTTAGCCTGAAGAGTCATGTGAAATCAGACCCACGTGAGACTTATGATTTCAAAATCTTCATGGAAGAGAATTCCATTTCAAGGCCGGATGTCACTTTCCAATGATCTGTAAACCTCTAAAAAGAAGGTTGTTTCCCCACTATGGTGAATCTATGAAATACAGGATTGGAAGAAATTGTAGAGATCATCTTGTCCAGCCTCCTACTTCACACAGAAATCTCCACCTCAGTTCCCCAGAAAGGTAATAATTGTAACTAGTAGCTACCATTTAACATACATTTACTAAGTGCTAGATCCTGTTCTAAGTACCATCTGTGAATTAGTTCTTCACAAAAATATTATAAGGTAAGTGCAATTCGAAAGTTGGGGGAAATGAGCTTCAGGTTAAGCAACATGTCCGAAGTCATGTAGCTAGCAGTACATGACAGACAGAATTCAAACTCTACAGTCTAGTCTCTTAACTATGAACCAGTACTCCCTGTTAATAATTAGATCCATTCATTGAAGATTGAGCTACCCTATGGTGAGGTGAGTTCTCCCTCTTCCCCAGAAATACTCCAGCAGAAGCAAAATGTCTGAAAGCCCACATAACATAATGGGTTAAGCCCAAACCTCCCACACTGTAATTTCTACCCATTGGCTTTGTTTCTAGCATGAGGGCTGCAAAGAAAAATTCTGTATTCTTTTCTACATGACAAACTTTCAAATATTTAACCATTTTCTCTTCGCATTCATTCTTCAGTCAGTATACTTTTGATGTTCTTCACTAATCTGATCAGCCTCCTAATGAAATCTCCACAACCTCCCCAGTCCCTACCTCACCATTTTAGTTCAGAGACTATTATCTTTGCAATGTAAGATAGCATCTAGTTTTTATGGTGTGGTTGGTTGGTGTGTGGTTGATTGATTATATGACTTTAACTAGAAAAATTAATACTGAAAATATATCAAACATTGAGTTACAAAAACTACAAATATTTTTCAAGTCATCCAACCCTATAAACATTTTGTAGAGTTTTGTTCTTTACCTAAGTGTAAGACCTCAGTAAGTACTTGGAAAGGCACATGAGTCAAGTCTATTACCAGATTCAGAACAATGTCATTGTTAGCCTATCATAAACATTTAGAACCCAGAAGATGGTAGGAATCCATAATGCTATTTTTCTGGATGGATTGCCTTCTAATTCATTCCAAGTCTGCCTCAGAAAGCTGTCCAGCATCACTTCTTACCACTGGCCCACTCCCAAGTTTCTACCTCCATTTTGGTAATACCTCTGTACCTGAGGTCATAATACTCATACTCATAGTATGGATATGGCACCAGTACATAGTAAAGGATGTCTTCCAGATTCTTCAAAATGAAGCATCTGAAGGAAAAGTAATATAGTCAATTAATCTTTGACAAAGCAGGAAAGAATATTCAATGGAAAAAAGACAGTTTTAAACAAATGGTGTTGGGAAAACTGGTCAGCAACATGCAAAACAATGAAACTGACCCACTTTCTTACACCCTACACAAAAATAAATTCAGAATGGATTAAAGACCTAAATCTGAGACCTGCAACCATGAAAAGCCTAGAAGAGAGCATAGGCAAAAATGTCTCTGGCATTGGCCATACACAACATTTTTCTGGATATGTTTCTTGAGGCAAGGGAAATAAAAGCTATTTTATTTATCTCCAAACTATAATGAGATATCACCTCACACCTGTCAGAATGGCTAAAATAAAAAATACAAGAAACAATAAGTGTTGGCAAGGATGTAGAGAAAAAGGAACCCTCTTACACTATTGGTAGAAATGCAAACTGGTACAGCCACTGGGGGAAATAATATGGACATCTCTCAAAAAGCTAAAAACAATACTACTCTGTGATCTGATAATCATACTCCTGGGTATTTAACGAAAGAAAGAAAGAAAGAAAGAAAGAAAGAAAGAAAGAAAGAAAGAAAGAAAGAAAGAAAGAAAGAAAGAAAGAAAGAAAGAAAGAAAGAAAGAAAAGGATAAAGGAAAAAACCCCACTAATTCAAAGGGATACATGTACCTTATATTTATAGCAGCATTACTTATAATAGCCAAGATATAGAAGCAGCCCAAGAATCTATCAATAGATGAATGGATAAAGAAGATGTGATATGTACACACACACACACACACACACACACACGGAAAAACATGGAATATTATTCAGCCATAAAAAAAGAATGAAATCTTGCCATTTGCAACAACATGGATGGATCTAGAGATTACAATGCTAAGTGAAATAAATCAGTCAGAGAAAGACAAATACCATAAGATTTCCCTTATATGTGGAATTTAAGAAATAAAACAAATGAGCAAATGAAAAAAGAAAGAGAGACAAACTAAGAAACTTGCTCTCAACTATAGAGAATAAAATGATGGTTACCAGAGGGGAGGTAGGCGGGGAGATGGGTTAATTAGGCCATTGGGATTAAGGAGTGCGATTGTGATGAGCACGGGGTGATATATGGAATTGTTGATTCACTATATTGCACATCTGAAACTAATATAACACTGTATGTTAACTACACTGGAATAAAATAAAATTTAAAAAGGACGGATAAACCTCTTTTTTTGCTAATGTTGACCAGCTTTCTGTGAAGAACTTAAATATTGTTATGCTAACAAAATATATGTTTGTTCATTTATGTGGGGGTTTGTTTGTTTTAACCAAAGTCTGTCCATAATTGCTGGCATTTTATAATGATCATTGCTCATATTCTTGTATTTCATTCAAAGTGCCCTAATGATAACTGTAAGAAATGACAAAATACACATTTCATTCATTTATTTGTATTTTGTTACTATATTCAAGACACTTGCTATATATTTATATAATATATACTTATACTGCATGTGTGTATAATTATTATCTCACAGCAGTTATAAGAGGCAGGATTTTTTTGAAGTTAACTATATTGAGAGATAATTTCAAACAATAATATGTATTCATTTTAAGTGTAGAGTTTGATAAGTGTTGATAAATGAATGCATCAGGTGGCCACCATCTAAATCAAAGTATAAAACATATCAAAATATTCCCTTGGACCCCGCTTAACTCAATTTCACATCCAGGCAATCGCTGATCTGATTTCTGTCACATAGATTATGTTTGCTGGTTCTAGAATTTCACTTAAACAGAATTATACAATTCCAAACTCTTTTGTGTCTGTTTTCTTTTTCTCAGTATTATTTTTAAGAGTCATCAATGTTGCTGTATGAGTAGTTTAGTCCTTTCACCTGTTGGGTACTTGCTCATTGTATGGCTATAACACAATTACTTTTTTCATTTATCTGTGGATAGATATTTGAGTTTTTTCCCAGGTGAGGGCTATTACCAAAAAAGGTTCTTATGAGCACTTGTGTATGAACATTTTGTGGACATCTGTTTTTATTTCTCTTGGACATATACCTAAGGTGTGGTATTTTAGGGTATATGGTTAGTGTATATTTAACTTTATACAAAACTGTCAAACTGTTTTCCAAAGTGGTTGTACCATTTTACATTCCCACAAAACCGGTTTGGGTTTTTGAGGTTTTCTTTGTTTTCATTTTCAGTTTTTGTTTTTTCTGTTGCTGCACATCCTTACCAACACTAGGAATTATCAGTCTTTTTCATTTTAACCACTCAGATGGGTGTGAAATCATATTAATTTCGGTTTTAATTTGAATTTCCCTAATAAATAATGATGTCCAGTATATTTGCATGTGTTTATTAACCATTATATATCTTCTTAAAAAAAAAAAACATTTGTTCAAGTCTTTGCTCATTTTGAAGGGTGGTTTGTCTCTTAGTGAGTTATAAGAGTAATCAATCTATTCTCGATTCTAGTTCTTTGTTAGAAATTGCAAATATTTTTCCTTCTTTTGTTGCTTTCCTTTTCATTCACTCAGTGATGTCTTTTGAAGAGCAGAAACTTTTAATTTTGATGCAGTCCAATTTATTATATATTTTCTTGTATGTTTTTTGTGTCCTAAGAAATCTTTGTCTACTCAATGTTTAAAAGATTTTTTTGTATGTTTTCCTCTAGGTGTTTTATAGTTTTATTACTTGTCTTTAGATCTATGCTCCATCTCCAGTTTATTTCAGTGTATGTTGCAAAATAAGGGAGGAGCTTCATTTTTCTCTCCATACAGATAACCACTCTTCCAGCACCATTTGTTAAAAAGACTGATTTTTTTTCTCCCTTGAATTATCTTGGCACCTTTGTCAAAAATCAATTGACAATATATGTCTGGACTCTATGTTGCTCCGTTGATCTATATATCTATCCTTACACCAATATCACAGTGTATGGATTACTACAGTTTTATAGTAAGTCTTAAAATCAGGTGGTGTAAGTTGTCTGTCTTCCTTTCTGTTTTTCAAAATTGTTTTTTTCTAGTCCAGATCTTTTGCATCTCCTTATAAATATTAGAATCAATTTGTCATTTTCTATAAAAATCATAGAGTAAGATTTTTATTAACATTGGATTGACTCTATATATCAATTTAAGGAGAATTGCTCCTAACTACATTAAATCTTCCAATCTATAAATGCGATATATCTTTCCTCTTATTCAGGTTTTCTTTAATTTCTTTTATCAGTGTTCTTTGATTTTTACCAGACAGGCCTAGTACATATTTCATCAAATTTTGTCTAAGTATTGCAGAAATTATTAACTAAACTTTAGCAAATGAGAGAACGAGATGATCAGAGAGGTTATGCAGTTCATCCAAAGTCACAGATCTAGCAACTGGTTGAATCGAGAAGTGACTGAATCTAAAGACAATGTTCTTAACCACTAGGCCAGCAATTTTCAGAACAAAGATAGGAGTTGACCAACCAGGAAGCTTTTTCAAACCTTACATGCCCATTGCCCCGCTAGACATCCTGATAACTCATTAGAGAAAGGAAAAGTGGGCCCGGATAGGTTAAAAATCTCCCAAGATGCTTTCTATTAGAACCTGCTGGTTGAGAACTACTGAGTAAGGCTTTTTTGCATTCTTCAGTCTCAGCATGGTCAATCTCAGCTGGCCACCATTTGAATCCCATCCGATTTGGTTTCTCTCCTGGCCTACTTGATTAGGCCAGGAGAGAACGATTCTGTATGACTGGAGAGCCAGACAGATCTTACACTATGTAGCTTCATAAACAGCAAAATAGGTGTTGCTCCCACATTCTGGTCTCACCTAAGCTTCTATTCTGTGAATAAGTTTATAGTCTAGTCATTAGAGATGAGACATGCAATCTAATTTTAAATACACGCAATGTTTTAAAATCTAACAATTATTTATTTCACTTCACTCATTCCACTTTAACCTACTTTATTTTGCCTCCAGTCTCTCCTTTCTTTAATAAGCTAAATATTTAGTTTTGAAATACAAAGTTTGAAGAATATGAAGAGTGGGGAAGGTAACAAGAAAAAGAAATGGGATAGTGAATTGCAGATTAGAGGCGCCCTGTGCTAATTCGAGAGAAAAGAGGATCATGGTCCTGGGTGACAAGTCAGCAAGGAGCCATGCTCAGGAATTTCCATGCCTGAAGAGTTTTGCCATGATATGCTGGTCATAGGATACAGCAGAGGAATCTAGCAGCATGGAAAAGAAATGAGCTTTGTAATGAAACCTGCATATATCCGTTTGAGAGAGAAGGAATGACAGCCATTCATGAATAAGCTATTTGAATGGAAAGCAAATCTTAGTAGATACTTTTATTATAGTACTAATAATTACTAAAATGTATTTATCTAGCCTACCAGGTACAAATACTGCCCTTGGAGCTGTATCAATGAAAAGGGAGAATAATAAGATCATGTTTATTGCTCTCAAGGAGTGTTCACTTCATAAGGAAGAAAACACACACGTGCAAAACAACAATTCAAAGCATCCTGTAGCAAATGCTGTTGATTATCCAGAAATAATTTCTGCCCCCCAGTCCACTCTGCACAGCACCCTGCTATCCTGGGACGCTGACTAAAGGGTTAATCATCTTGTACAAAGTGACAGAGGATGTGGATTTTACAGGAGCTAAGTCAATTTATTTGTAATCATGGCCTTAGACTAGTGACTAGATTTAACTGAATGTATACTTTTTATCTGTAAAATGGAGTAAGTGCTTTACAACTTTTTAACGAGTATTAACAGAGATAATGGGGAATACTCGGTAAACTGTCAACATATAGTTATTGGTGCTGTTGGTAATGGTAGTTGTAGTAATAGTATCATAATTATCATCTTTGTCACCCAGCCCTTTGTCTATGTGCCCTACCTCAAATCAATTACTTCTGTCTTCACATGTTTTTAGCAACAACCATGATAACCCTTTATCTATAAACTCATCCTGTTCCTTAGCTCCCATTCAGTGAAACTCCAACTATTGTCAGAACACCAGAACCAAGATTCAGATGCCTGCGTGGTGACTGCTAGGACCGTTCATTGACCTTGGAACAAGTTTATTTGCTGCTGGTCAGATTCAGAACCCCGCACCTTGGGGATTCTTACAATCGCTTGGGATCTGCACTGCCTCCAAGCCACAACACTTCCAGTCTTCTTTGGTCTGTCCAACTATACAGAGACTTCTGTCTTGACCTCTGATTCAAATCATTGATGTAATTTCCCTCAGGGTAGCTGGCATTTTGCCATGACTAGCACTCTTGATTTACCCAACTGGAAAGGCTACGTTGCTTTGTTCCTGACAGAGCCACTTACCTTTAAATGTTGCTGTATAATGAGGAATATTGGGATCATATTTGTAATAATGACTAACATCTAAATAGTATTTCAGATTAGAAAGCACTTCCACATCCATCCTAATAGCAACCTTATAAGAAAGATATTCTATGCCCACGGTGAGAAAAATTGAGACTGGAAAAGGTTAAGTGAATTTTCAGTACCATATTATATATCTAAGCTAAAACTTAAAACCAGGGCTTCTGACCCCCGCACCTATGGATTTATCATACCCAAACTTCTATTTGGTAAAAGAATCCTTTATTTGCCAACTTGACCAAAACACACATTTATTTATTCATTCAGAAAACATTTAGTGAGTACCTATATGCTATAAATACCTTTCCCTTCAAAGATGTTCACCGTATAGCAAGAACACAATTCTATAAACATAGGAGCTGTTTCTTATTCATCTTGGAATTATCAACTCCTGATACAGTATCTGGCACAGAGCATATTTTTTGAGTGAATGAATGGTATATGAATGAATGTATTAAATATTGAATTACTTTTTAAGGCAAATGCTAATACAATGAGAAATTACTCTGTAAAGCACAAAGTGCTACCTAAATTTTAAGCATTATAACGGTAGTCAATTTTAAGTGGAATTTTAATTTCAATTAGAATGCCACAGTGAGTTCTTAGATAATCTTAATACTGTCCTTTTTTATCCTATTTACCATTATTTCCTTCATATTCTACATACCATCAGTAGGAAGACTGTTTTAAGTCTCTACTTCAAGAGTTCTTTAATTCTCTGACCTGATTGCAATCACTTCAGTAAATTCACCCACACCCTGATTCTGTCATTGCCAAAATTCCCATATGGAAGGGGAGGAGTCCTCTCAGAGGACTTGGCACAAATCCTTATAATAGCACTTATCACATTTTATTGTAATTATCTGTTGACATGTCTTTTTCACCCTCAAATCAATGCCACTTGATTATTCACCTACTAAAAGTTTTCAAGATCTCAAAACACAACTCAGATTCTTTTTAAGTAAAATTTTCTCCCGAAAGAATTAACCCAAAACAAAGTTCCCTAATATTTAGAAATATTTAATAATGTTTCACCATTTGATTCCATTTCCTTAACATACGTCTTTCACTAAAGTCTTAAATCAATATGTAACATCGTAAAATGAATATTCAATTTTTGAAACACACACAAGCTGATTTGAGAGGCTAGTTTTGAAATAGAAGGCCCTCTGCTTCCAACTGGTGGTAATGATGCCCAGGCTAATATATTTCACTATAAAAGGTCAGTCTACTCAGTAATTACCGAGTTGCTAGTTAAAATTGGTATTGTATGGCTAAGAATTCCACAAGGCACTTTCAAACAGAAGTCATGGACCTTCTGCTGATTTTTTTTTCTACAAGACGTAAATACTTTAAATAAAGTAGCTTCTTTTAATTTAAGAAAAATAGTGAAAGATTGGGTAAAACCCACTGTTTTAATAAGAGATGGCCATTAGTTCAAGTTCATTTTCTTATGTGCTGGATTTGCTTATCGTTTTATGTAATATTTGTGTACATATGCTCAGAGACTCCAAATTTTGTTAGGATCTGATTACTGCCGATTCCTCAGAAAAAGAGAAGCAGCAATATCTCGGAAGCTCGGGATCTGAAATAGTTGGAATATTTCCTAGAGTGATCTGCTACTCAGACCCTTGCAAGGCCAAGATGTTTCTGCTTTACATAAATATACCACAAGCAGATGTTTAGAGTTTATGCTGAGTACTGGCATCTCTAGACATTTGGATTTGCTTGGGGCTTATGAGAGGGACAAGCCCAGAAACAATATTTGACTCTCCGAATTGAGCTAAGTAAACTTGTAGTTAATTTGAAGTAAAACTTGGAACAAAGTATTACATAATTAGGATAGTATGTGGCATTCATTGTTTCGTTGTGCGCTACCTTTGTACAATTTCTGAACAGAAATTTTCAAGTCTATCACTTCCATTCGTTACTCCCCAAAACTATTTTCAAAAGGGAAATGATAATTCCAGGCTATGAGGTTCGGAAAGTGAATGTTAATCGTAAATACAGTCACAGGCATAAAAGGTTCACAAACAAGCTAAAGACAAAATTTAGAGTAGGAATATTCTGTCAAAAGAATTCCAGCCACATTGGCAGTAGCTCAGTGACAGTGGTTACTCCTGATAGCCTACTGTCGAAGGCAGGGTTGCTGGAAAATGACTGACACATTTCATCAAAGCTTCCACTCAGCTGCCTTAGCCAACTGTCGCTGGTAAATGACTTAATCTTTGCTAAACTTTCATGCAGGAAAAGCGGAGTCGTTGAAATGCACCCACATATAGACCTGAAACTCTAATGAGATCATTTGACATTCTGATTGATACGAAATCTACACTGTGTTTTGACTTGCCTGCCACCATTGATATGGTGTATTTCCAGTTTGAAAGGTTCCAAAGTGATAGTAAATCATCCTGACTGTAACTGAGAATGAAGAAATGTGGAAATGAATTAGTTAATTGCCAGTTATTTGTTACAAGGTAAATTTTTAATCACATTTCATACGTACTATTTTTTTTCTAAGGGAAAGTAATTGGTTAGGAGGACAGTGGGACATAAATATTTTATGTAATCTCCTAAAAATAAAAAGTCGTGTGGGTTCTTTCATGAATGTGTGTTTATATGCCTTAGGTTGAGGGAATGTATTCACGAATGTTGAAATGCAAGAGAATACCGGTTCCAACATCTGCCACCCTAAGACATCCATAACTTTCTTACTAGGATTTCAGATTGGTTTGTATTTTATGGTAAACCCACATACTTTCCAAAAGCGTTAGTGTGGCTGTAACTTTCTCTGCTTAATACTGATCTTTTTTACAAACCTATGTAGTAGTCTCCGTGAGCAGGGATGGGAACCAAAATGAATTCTGGGCACCTCCACTATACTGTACTGCTAAGTCAGGTAAATCCTATTATAACATTTACATAGGAGGTGGGCAGAGAGGTCTGGCATCTGCATTCATGTACATTCCTCCGTTTCCACCACTGCTTGAAAAAGATAAATTGCTATTACCAGGAGAATTAAGAGGAAAAATGTTTGGCTTATGTCATCCAAAGCTTCTTTACCAGGGGAAATCGGCCTAAGCTTGTTAGTCACCCAACACACTAAGGCTCTTTGATCAAAGGCAACAACCTCCAAATTGCATTCTGCCAATCACTGTTTTCCCTTTGTTTTCCCTTCCACCTCTTAAGACATCAGTCCATCTGTTTCTGATTCTTTACAGTTAACTCCGCACATTGGCGCGCGCTCCATCTCCCCTCCTCCTTCCCTCTCCCCTCCTCCTTCCCTCTCCCCTCCCCCCACCCCAGCTTTCTTCCTCCTTCTCTCAAGTCTTAAGAACTGATTTTCCTTTAACTGGGAAATTTTATCTTGCCAGCAATCAGAGCTCAAATACAGACATACACAAGTTTCAGTCGAAACTCTCAATACGTAAAATTTGAATTGCTTCTAAATTTGGCAAAATGCCTTGCTTTCTCCAAATTCATAAGACAGATGAGACACAAAAGTGAGATAAGTGACACAGTCCTGCTATTTCAAGTGCCATATTGATATAGTCATTATTTGTGCCAATAAGGCTCACTGTCATCTAATTTTAACCTGTGTCTGTGTTAATTATGCTCAATTTTTGTCTTTCCTTTCTTTGGACATATTATGTGCCTCATTTAATAGAATCTAAGTTTGTGAACGACTGTATCTTCCAAACAACTTACTGAGTGTCTGTTAGGTGCCAAGCACTATACTTGTTATCTTAGGTGGGGGCAGGGAAGTACTAAAAGATGAACCACACATGCCTGGCATATAGTATCGGCTCAATAAAATGTGTGAAGAAAGGAAAGAAGAAAAGGACAGCAAGAGAAAGGGAGGGAGAAAAAATAAAACTGTCTAATAATTCATTCTATATGGGAAAGTGTCTACTCTGTCCCAACAGTCCACTGTAATCTCTTTATAGCAGAGGTTATTTCCTCACATTGCCTTGGTTATTTGCGTGATTATCTTTCTCCTTAACCAAAAAGTAAGGATGATGAGAGAAGCAAACTTGTTGGTCTGACTCACAATTTTGAAAGAGTGGTTTTGCCTAGAACCTGTGAAATACCAAAGAAATGTGAAATTAAAGAAAAATGAATAAATCCCCTGCCTTTAGAAGGACAAGAACACTTTTCCACTTTGCACAATTATCCAGAACAAACAGCCTTCCTTCCAGAATTTTTACTCCCACCACAGTAAGGCAGCCTACTCTGAGTATATCCTGTTTGCCCAGTAATCAACTGAGGTGTAAAACAACCTAAACGCTGAATTTCTCCCCATTGAGTGAAGGATTTTCTAATGAAGTCCATGTTGGAAATTGATTGCTTTTGACTGGACTTCCCCTACCAGGTTGGTGATATAATCCTTATCCCTCCTTTTTTTTTTTTTTAAGCATTTTTTTTAAGTTTATTTATTTATTTAGTTTGAGAGAGAGAGAGCACAAGCATGAGCCAGAGAGGGGCAGAGAGAGCACAGAGCCAGACGTGGGGCTCGATCTCACAAACGAAACTGAGATCATGACCTGAGCCGAAACCAAGAGTCAGATGCTTAACCTACTGCTCCATCCAGGCACCCCTCCTAGCTCTCCTTTTCAGCCCTGATTCTCTATCTACCCCTTCCTCTCATTTCACATTTATTTGGGTCTTTCTTTTCTCTTTTTATTTTTTTTAATTTTATTTTTTTTTTGAGAGAGAGATACAGAGCAAACTAGGGAGGGGCAGAGACAGAAACAGAATCCCAAGCAGACTTCGCTCTACCAGCACAGAGCCCAAAGTGGGGCTCAAACTTATTCATGAACCGTGAGTTCATGACCTGAGCCGAAGTCAAGAGTCGGACGCTTAACTGACTGAGCCACCCAGGCACCCAGGTCTTTCTTTTATTTAATTCTTCTTCCAAAATTCCCCCACCTTTTCCTGACTCGGCAATCCTTACAGCAACTTTCTTGGAGTCTTATCTCCCTTCTTTCCCACTTTGTTGTATGCCCTTTTTTTTTCATACACAAGTTGATTTACCACAAACAGTAATCTATTTCCTCCTGGGAAAAGTGTGGTTGCCTCAGAGAACACACTGCTAAAATAATGGAAAGTTCATAGTTGATTATTTGTACTTAATTATAGTTCAGCTACTCATGAAAAATTCTTTACTCCTCTTTGCAATTAGGTGTAGTGATTAGAAAACCTTATATATCACTCTCCAGTTATCCTTTAAAAGCCCTCCTCTGTTTGACGGTGCTGTAATTGGCTCTTAATTTTATATTGCATAGGTAGATTAAAAAGAGGCAGCTTACCCTCGAGAGATCTGGATGAATAGGTTTAAAAAAAAAAGGGAGATAAAGGAATTAAGACCATACTGCCTGTTGCCCCAAATAGGTCTGGGGTCTCCTCATGATGAGTAAATCAATAGCTCTAAACCAAACTTGAGCAAATGCCTTCAGCTGTGTTCCTGACTCTGCAAGTTCATTAATTAAAGCCTCATTTATAGTCCTATAGGTGGAGAATAACTTTTATTTATTTATTTATTTATTTACTTACTTACTTACTTACTTACTTAAATAAGATCCTCTACCTTCCTGAAAACTGTCATTTTGTAAAAATCTTGCCGTAGGGCCGGCCCCTCCTGAGAAATGTAAGACATGTGCACTTCACACATCCTTGTGAGAAGCAAATGCCTGTGAACTCTGACAGGCTATAATTACTGGCAGGCAGCATTGGCTGTCAGTTACTAGTATGATTTTAGTGGGGTAAAATGCTTCATGCCTGCGATTTCTTCCTGTGTTGCTTTTAGCAGACACCTGAAATTCCCCTATGAGACATTTATATGTTTAGGTCAATGATTCTCAAGAAGGTGGGAAGGGGGACCTCAGGAGGCAATGAGGGAGAAAGACAATATGAACATCTTCATGTAGTTTGGAAAGCACAGCTAATAGTTCATTGTTTGGTTGCACAAGTACTAGAACTAAATCTCTTGGTTTTATCTTTCTTAGCTTAGAAAATATAGGAGAAAAGCACTGAAAGACACCAGAGTTTTGCATTGTTGAATGATAATAATTTAGGTAGAAATTTGCCTTCTCCGTGGTCCCACGAACGAATGGAAATGCCTCAGGAGTAATTAGTTGATCTACTTAACTTTCTTCAACAGGATCACCCTAGTGGAGCTCTATGATGATTCGGAAAAGTGGCAGAGCAAGATCACATTTGCTCACGCCTAGAACCTTCCCCCAACCTTTCTTTGGTTCCAGTGGATCCTGCAGTGCATTCCTGGCCCTTGGCAAACAGTTGTGCAGGTCATGCCCCGCACACCTCCAGAGAGTGTCATTCACATGGACTACAGTATATGGTGGCCTTCATCCTACTTCTTTTTACTCCCCTCACTTGCTTTTTCCTCTCTTCCCTCCTTTTCCAGATGAGATTCCATGATTCATTATTAAAATTACCTCTGACATACACCCTCAACTTTCTTGCCCCCTTCCCTCTACCTTGGGCTCACTTGGGATTGTTGTGCCGATTACTGTTGTTGACTTTCAGCTCCAAACCCCCCCTTCTTTGCTTTGCTTTGTGATACTGGAGCTGGATTCTGCGGACATCATTTCCTCTTCGCCTCTTACTCCAGGATGGGCTCTGCCAATGGAGGGTGCTGGAGGGAGACTGCAGGGTTGGAGGAGAAGGGAGGCACTTTTTCTTCTTTTGGGGCTGTGTCGACACCCAGATACAAGTGTATTGGCATGTTGGCCTGCCAGCAGCCTCCATCACATGGCATGGTTCGCCAGCAGGCGTCACTTTTCAGCACATAACTCCTCCAGTGGCCACGTGCCTTCCCAGAGATTGGAATCTCCCTCATGTGTGTGGCCTTCCTCCAGGTTTCCAGATCACTTCCACCTTCACTTTTCCTTCTTCCAGAGAACTGGAAGCCACTCTCTGCAGTTGCTAACTCTGTATAGAATGATCCTTTTACTCCTTTGTAATAGTTAGCCATTGTTCACCTAAGTATTGGTGTTTATATTAACTTTTCTATGTTCTAGTTCCTGGTGTGGTTCGTCTTCTGACTGAACCCTGCCTCCAGTGCTAATTAAACCAACTCTGTCTAATTGGCACCTAGAACCTCAAAGCTGAACAAAGTTGTTGAAAGCATTGAATTCTTTTTACTATCTCACTCTAAATCCATAATCACCTATATCAAGAAACAATTCTACATTGGGTGACTCCCTTTATACCCTCATCTTCTAGATGCCTATTTTAAGTCTTGCCATCTCTCCACAACCCCAATGCCTTTCTCCTGGTCCTCACTCTCAGATGATGATCCTGCTCCCTATGTTGATAAAGCAGAAGCCATCAGAAGAGAATGCCCACACTTCTACTCTCAATGTCTGTCAACTTACTTCCATCTAATTCCATTTATCCTGCAGTTGTCTCTGTTATGATGGATGAACTGTCTTCCTATTTAAGACCAAGATCCACACTTGAACACGAGGTCTCATTTTCTATGGCCACACTAACAATTATCTATCCTTATACATCATGATATTTTTTTCTACCAAAACATTCCTGTCAGCGTAAGACCTGTTTTGATATCTCTCATCTTACAAGACCCTTCTCATGTTCCTACAGTCTCCCTCCAGTTACAACCCCAGTTCACCACTCCCCTTTATATTCCAACTGTATTTGAAGTTAGGGCTTTTAAGGAAGTGAAGTTTAAATGAGGTCATAAGAGCAGGTGCTGAGGACTAGTGTCCTTATCAGAAGGACAAGGGGTTTAGGGAAACTTTGTCTGTTTAGTCTTTACTTTCACTTTTCCCATTCTCTCTTCAACTCACCCCAGTCCAATGAAACAGCTTTGTCAAGGTCACCAGTGACCAATCACCACATTGCCAGTCAGTGTCAGTTTCAACTTCATTGATATATCAGCAACATCTGACATAGTCTGCCACTTCTTCCCTTTGCTTTAGCAGCTGACATTACCTCTTGTATCAGCCTACTAGGGCTACCATGATAAAATACCACACTGTGGCTTAAACCACAGAAATTTCTTTTCTCATAGTTCTGGAGGCTAGAAGTTCAAGATCAAGGTGGTATTAGAGTTGATTTTTGGTGAGGCATCTTTTCCTGGCTTGTTGAAGCCTGCCTTCTTGCTGTGTCATCATATAGTCTTTCCACAATGCCTACAAGGAGAAAGAGGTTTGTTTTGTCTCTTCCTCTTCCCATCAGGACACTAGTCCACAGCGACCACTCTTATGACCTCATTTAACCTTAATTACCTCCTTAAAAGCCCTAACTCCAAATACAGTCATTTAAGGCTTCAATGTATAAGTTTGGATGATACAATTCAGTGCATAACAACCCTAAAACTATCGTCTACTTTCCACAGAGTTTTCAGAGTACTCCTTTTAATCTGTCAGTCAATCTTTGGTTGGAAGCTCTCTAATGGATTTTTATCTCCATAAAAGCCAAAACTTTACAATGCTCTCCCCTGAGCTGATCCTACCCTACCCCCATTATTTCCTCTGATCTCATTTTCTACCATTATGTCCCTTGCTCCCACCACTCTAGCATCAAGGGACTCCTTATTCTTTGTTCATATTCTCACCTCTCTACTTTCTGCTATTCCATTAAACTTAATCTCATTTTACGCAAATATCCACACTGCTGGTTCCTTCCCTTCCTTAAATTCAATGATCAAATATTATTTTATTAAAGAAACTTTCCATGACTACCATACAGAAAAAAGTAATGCCCCACTCCCAGCTTTCTATCTACCCTTTACCTGTCTTATTGACATTTCTTTATATGTACAGTTTCTCTCTAAAGACTAAAATATAGTCTTTATAAAAGAAAGACATTTGTTTTATTCACTCTAGTATCCTCAGCACCCAAAAGAGACCTGGCACTTTGTAGATTTGAAAGTTAGGCACATGAAATGTTATTTGAATGAGTAAATGAATATTCCAGGCTCATGTATCATGGAGAAATAGAACTCCATTCACTAAATAGACTAGACACAAATTTTGGGACTCTCATCAGCCCAGATAGGGTCATAAGCTCACCTCCAAATGAAACACTGTGACCAGGAGTATGGCCCTATAACAGATGGTTTAAAAGATGGAAGGAAGTCATCAGGAGGAGAGGAGTTTATGACTTGGGTAATTGGGTTAATGATGATGATACAGTAAACCAAGATAGAGAACACAGTAAGTGGAACAGGACCAGAGATAATGAGTATAGTATTAAATATAATGGGTTTGAGATGCCAGTAAGAATTAAATTATAGCTTGGATCTAGAAAATAAATCTCTTGTGGAGAAACATGTGAATAACTTCTCTCCACATATGACTTTATTCAAAGTTTTAGAAGTGGATGATCTCCTGTCACACAAAGACCAAGAAAGACCATAAGAAACCAACCATTTACTGATATTGGTGCCAGATTAATGATGTCCCTTGTGCCTAAAACTATCCTTATGGTGGTATCATGTTTATCTTAGATCCAACTCTGACTCTGAAACCAGGATAACTCCCCAGTGGACAACATCCCAATAAGCTGATACCAGGCCTTCAACTTTCTTGATGGCTACAAAACAAAAAAGAAAAAGGAAAGTGTAGTATAGGAAATGATAGAGTTTCATACATGTATATATTTTCAGGTTAGCAGCTCATTTCACAGAGTTGAAATTTCTATTCTCCAAGGAGCTGACAAGAAAAGGTCTTCCAATTAGTGCCATGAGGTATGGCACACCGGGTCTTTCAATGAATAACTTAGTGAGTTAATTCCTATTCCAATTAAATCTATGTCTTTAGTCTTTGGAGGGAGCTGGGCTTCATGATCTCTTCAATAAGCCTACACAACTGTGTATTAGACATTGTGGTCTTTTGGCCATGCATCTTCCACTGTGCCTCTGTGGTATCAGTGTTTGCTCATTTCTTTTACTTCACTCCCTTCTCCATTCTCCTAGTATTAAATTCTTATGTAGTTGACATCACCCGGCCCAGGGATGAGCATGTGATCTAGACTACACAAGAAGAAAATTCCATCCGTTGGTCCCAAAACTTGTGTCTAGTCTATTTAGTGAATGGAGTTCTATTTCTCTGTGAGACATGAGCTTTAGAAGATGCTGATCTATGGGAATGCAAGCTGGTGCAGCCACCCTGGAAAACAGTATGGAGGTTCCTCAAAAAACTAAAAATGGAACTACGCTATGACCCAGCAATTGCACTACTAGACATTTATCCATGGGTTACAGGTGTGCTGTTTCAAAGGGACACATGTACCCCAATGTTTATAGCAGCACTATCAACAATAGCCAAAGTATGGAAAGAGCCCAAATGTCCATTTATGGATGAATGGAAAAAGAAGATGTTGTGTGTGTGTGTGTGTATATATATATATATATATATATATATATATATATATATGGAGTATTACTCCATACATATGGAGTCAAAAAGAATGAAATCTTGCCATTTACAACTGTGTGGATGGAACTGGAGGGTATTATGCTAAGTGAAATTAGTCAGAGAAAGACAAATACCATATGACTTCACTCATATGAAGACTTTAAGAGACAAAACAGGTTAACAGAAGGGAAGGGAAACAAAAATAATGTCAAAACAGAGAGGGGGACAAAACATAAGAGACTCATAAATACGGAGAACAAACAGAGGGTTAATGGAGAGGATGTGGGAGGGGGGATGGGCTAAATGGTTAAGGGGCATTAAGGAATCTATTCATGAAATCATTGTTGCACTATATGCTAACTAATTTGGATGTAAATTAAAAAATAAATAAATAAAAAGAAGAAGCAGCAGCAGCAGCAGGAACAGGAGGAGGAGGAGGAGGAGGAGGAGGAGGAGGAGAAGTAGGAGTTGATCTGGAGCTACAAGTTTCCCACTGGCTTTTAAAAAGAACTAAGAATGAAGCTAATAAAGAAGGCAGAATGAAGAAATGATGGGAATATTGGTAGCATCATTTTAGCCCCTGGATCAAGGTATATCAAAAGTTAGTTCTAGTCTGACATTTTGCAGTTCCCAGGCCAATAAATTCTTTTTCCTCTGTTTAAGTTGACTTGAATTGGGTTTTCTGTTATTTATAAATCAAAGAATCTAATACAGAGAAGATAATCAGATTAAGATACTCATAGGAAGAAAATTCCAGACCACAATCAATCTGTAGATGGTCTGTGGGGAGATAAAACTCTTGCATCGTGCCCATAGCCCCATCTAGAACAGGGCTACACATGAACTCTGAATCTCCCTCTCAGTTTCTTTATTGTTTTCAGGTGCAATTGACACTTAAATCTGCCCCATCTAGTAGAGGCGAGATTTGTTCAGCTCTCACGGTTCCAGGGAGTACAATCTCAGGATTTCCTTAGAGATGGGAAGACGATTTGAATCGGGTTGTCCAGCTCTATTTTACTTCTTAGAATAATTTGTGGCTATGAGCAATGCCATTGCAATTCCAAGACCTAGGGTTTATTTAAGCAAACCTAATAAACTTTTCCCCAGGTTTCCTGCTTTCCAGCTTGGAGGTTTGATTAGTGTCATAATCAATTTATCAACGATCTGGGACCAAAGGGATTTTGATCTCAATCTTATCCTGCTTCAGCCTCCTCTCATTTAAGCAGAAAATTAAGGAAACGTGTTGATTAAATAGGTTTTTCAAATAAATCTGTTATCTTTTTATACAGATCAATTAATAGCAGGTCAACTAAAATTTCACTATACATATATGACAAACTACTGGAAGAGGTAACTTTGTGGGGGTTTTTTTGTGGTTTGTTTATTTGTTTTTTGTTTTGTTTTTGTTTTTGTTTTTTTGAAGGAAATAGAAGCTGGGCACTGCCTACATCAACCTTGTTCTTTTCATCCTCTGACAAGGATTCCCAAAGGAAGATCCTGTGGGACACTATCTATCCCAGCAGGAAAACACACAAAAGCCCATCCTGCTTTTGAAGTTTATCACTTTTAAAATATTGCTATTATGCTGATAAGCCCTTTTGAGATTGGCTTTTTTTTTTCTCTTGTGGATATTCTGATAGTGTTCAAATCAGAAGCAAAACAAAGTCACCTTTGGATTTCTTTTTTTGAGAAGTGTATTTCACTGAAAACTAAACACCTCAGTTCAAGAAGAGACCAACAAGGTAGTCTGGCATTTAGCTCCAAAATCAGGTAGCCCTAGTGGTACAGCTTGATGGTCTCCATAAGAAAGTCTGTCCAAACTTTAGTGTATGCCATTGGGCACAGTCCCAAGCATTGTCTAATCTACCAGCAGTGCTTTTCCTCCACTCCTGCTCTCTAGAAAAATGTATGTTATAGCTCAGCCTATTGAGAAAATGTTTGTTTTATTTCCTAACCCTCGTGACTAATTTGAAAATAAGAGACAATGCTTCAGGAGGAAGTGGGTAGAGAAGGAATTTCTTGCTGCTATTGGAATATAAGTGGGATATTCCTAGCCTTTCCATAGCAAGAGGCATTCAGCAGAATCAAAGTAGTGTTCTTACACATTTAACAAGTAACTGTTGGAGACCCATAATTGTACAGACATTCATTAGCCCTCAGACTTAAGAAAGAACATCAGGAACAGTATTATTGACTGAATATTATTTACCACTTATAAATCCTGTTCTGGTGTTTACAGGAGAAAAGTTTGCTTTGTCCTGTTCCCATATAGCCCAGTTGCAATATTTTCATGTAAGTTGTGAATGCCAGTGGAACAGGATCTGAGTAGATAATTCACGGAAGAAAATTGAACAGCCAAAAAAATTAAAAACCGTATGAAAAAAATGTTCAGCCTCATAACTAATAAAAAAATCCAACTTTGAGCATCAATGATATATAACCCAATTTAGTCTTCACAGGGGAAAGCCTAAATCCTTCCTAATGCCTTTGAATTTCTTCAGAATCACTTACAATTCTTTATAAATCTCATTCCACTTTGCCTCCACGAATTCAGTGCATGAATGGAGCATCTTGCCATTTCATAATGCTGTCTTTTTTGCAAACAATGTGCCACAGGCATGGACCATATCCTCTTTTCTTAATTTTCACATAAAGAACAGATTTACTGAAGATTCGTAGGGACAGAGAGGTTGTGAGTCACTATTTTTCTAAGCCCTACATACTCCATCTATTTTCCGAATCCCTATCCTCAAACTCAACCCAACCCCCACTCCTTAACCCATACCCCTCCTCCCCTGCCCTGAATCTTCTACCTACATACATTAAAACTCAACTTCCCCCAATTTTTCCTGCAGTTGTTCACCCCCTACTTGGCTCAAGGCATCCTGAGTCACTGATTTTTTCCTAAATAATAAATCTCTATTCTGTGTCCCACCCTCACAGAAAAACCGACTGACAGAGACTTTACAATTTCCTGCCATGCCTTTCTGTCAACTCCACAAGGTTCTCTGAAAAGAATGGAAGGGTTAGATGTTTGTTTTCTCATTCATTTGAATTATGCCACTTCCTTTAAAAAGCAGGATCTGGTGCAATTAGTTCTGACTAAGTAACACCTTTTTCTCCTTTATATTAAATTAAGTAAGATTTTCACAGTAATAATACTCAATGCCACTGAGGGCATAGTAATATAGTCACATTCACACATAAGTACTAGGTGCACAAACTGATAAAAAAAAATTTTCTGGAAAGCAATATAAAAAGAGTATTAAAGTCAAGACATTTTAAAGAATCTATACTTTCAAGGCTAGTAATTCACTTCTAGAAGTTTATGCTAGAAATAGCAATTAATGAATTAAGTCTTATCTGTAGGGGTGTTTCTTGCAGTATAGTTTATAATAAAAAATTAAAACATCCAATGATAAAAGAATAATTGAATAAATCATGGTATATTCATACAAAATACAACCATTAAAACTTGTTGTTTTGAGGAAACGGTAAGGCATGGGAAAATGTGTTATTCCTTGTTGCTGGACTTCAGCTCTCTAAAAACATGGTTAGTTGATGACTGATTTATATTTGTACCTCCCAGAGTTCCAGCACAGAATCTTCCATGTGACAACTGCACAACAGATATTTGTTGAATGATGAATAAATAAATGAATGAACAAGTGAGTTTTGGCTTGGTGAAATCCCCTTTCTTTTCTTCTAATGCTCTGTGATTCTACATGATCTTTTCTTTTTCAGAGTATATAATTTAAATGGGGAGACAAGGTAAACACAGATAGTAACAGTGAACAAAAGAACACTCTACAGTGAAGTACTGACTTCTGGTTTCCGGTTCTGCATGTAAACAGCTTGAAAGTTGCCAGTCTATCCTAACAAAAAGTAAAAAAGCTGAACAGACTGAAACATCAACAACTCTTCTCAAATCTGTTAGAGAGGGGAGGACACAGGGCAAACAGCTGCCCCAAGATTACAAAGACAGATAGGTAAACAGAGGGAGTCAGAGCTTCCCAGAGCACAGACTCACAAGCAGAAATCATGGGAACAAGTGCCAGAAAGGAAAATCTGAACTGTAATTGACAAATTGCTGGAGGCTCAGTGCAGACAACCCTGAAAGTTACAATAAAGTACTGAATTATGTTCATACTATGGGGAAACGAGGGAGGGGGTGCACAAGAAAATGTCTTGATGAAAACTCATAAACCCATCTCCACTGTTTGAGTAAACAGACCTAAGAATATTAACCACTAATCTTCCAACAGTTACATAGCATTTACAATAAAAGGACAGCACATTTGTCCAAAAAGATGAACATCTTCCACTCATACTCTTATTCACTCCAGCAGTTTGAGGAGAGGAACATAGCTAAGTAATCCATGAAGAATTCTGATTTACACCTTCAAGCCTATACACACTCTTCTTTTGTTGAGTTGTTAGTCTTGAAACCAAGGTTTTCAACAGAGCACAGTCTTTGTAAAATTACCTGGTGGAATATCCTGCAATATGACATATTTAACAAAGAAAAATTTCAATAGTTAAGGTGAAATTAAAATAAAAGACACTGTATATCTATATATGTACCATAGCCCTTTGAAGAAACATAAACTATAATAATATCTGATATTATTTTTGCTCCCCCCCAAGACAATTTTTACTCCCTTGGGGACAATATCATCCCCACTGAGAATGAATAGTCTGCACTATTCCTATGGGGGGGGGAAGCAATTTAAAGTGCAATGGTCTTAAAATTGAGCACTGGATATGTAGGGTTATCTTTGTATGAAAGATTTACAGAGTATGTAAAAGGCAGCACATGATTTTCTTAAGCATTTGATCCAGTCAGTTCATTATTTTTCCCCCTAATCGTTCCTATTTCTTTGAAACTTTGAGGAGGCAGAGTGAGAAGTAACATTTACAAAGGAAACAAAACTTTGAGAACAGAAAAACAACAAATGATTAAATTAGAGATGAAATTTGCCATCTATTCTAGCACTCCCGACATGCCTTTGATAGATTGCTATTGGCAGTTCTATACATAGTCTCTTGCATTTCTCACTCTGCCCCCTCCCCATTCTCTCTCAATCATTCATTCTGCATATAACATACACAGCCACATATCTATATTACTGAGAAAGGATCAATCATTTTTTCCCCTATGCTGCAGAGACATACAATATTTATCACAGGTTATAGAAGAGAAGAAAAGAAAAATCTAAGAGTATTCCCTTCAGCTGTATTTCTGTTGTGGAACCAGGAGCATCCCAGTCCTCTTCGTTTTGCTTCGTTGTCAGCTTGGTCCAGAACAATCTGTAGTGCAACAGGGCTGATAAAGTTAGGTACCCACTGGCCATTGGAAAGAAACACAGACCTGGTTATTGGTGATCTTCCTCACTGTATTAAACACATCTCCCATTAGGCAAACTCCCTTCCATTCCTTTAAACCTCTCAATACCTTGTAAATCAAATATTTATCAACTGAGAACCTCTTTTCTAGCTGTCTGATGTTTCAGCTCTGACAAAGTTGGACACTAGCCAATTGGTAAAGAAACCTGTGAAAGGGAATCAGCCACAATAAAAAAGAAAACTCTATTTCATTTTTATTTCACAGGAACAAACTGCCAACAACCCTCTGCCCTGATTTTTTCTTTCAAATTTCCCTTATAAAAACACTTGCCTGAAATGAGCAGGACTGGCCATTCATTTACTCAACACATATTTACTGAACCTTCATCAGCTGGCCATACATCTCTGAGCCCCTGTCATCCATATTAAAAAGTTGCTGAGCTGCTGTAAAGGCAGCCGTGGTGACTAGTAAGCGACTCATAAAAGTATGTGCACAAGACATTGCAATTGACAAAGGTGGACCAGAATCAGTTTGACAAACCGTATGCTTAGAGAGCTATTTATGGAAATCTTTCTGAAGGAGACAAGTCCTGAACCCTGACTTACAACAGGAGAAGAAATCCATATGGTGAGTGGGCAGAGAGAGGGGACAAATCTACATGAAGGCACAATTGGCATATTTCCAGGAAAAGTCATCGCTCCAACAAAATTACCATGTAGATGGACCACATTTAAAATAAGTCAGAACCATTTCTGGTTAAGAGAAATTTTAGACAGTTCTGACATAAGTCAGAAACGTTAGAGCTGTTCTGACTATAACCTATCATCCAGACGGTAGCCGAAAGTAATACTATCAGCGATTTTCTACAAAATATCTTCGGTTAAACAATGGGCATAATCCTGCGTTCACTGCAGTTACTGGCTTATTGACTTTCAAAAGGACATGCTTAACACCTTGAACACAAATTTGGTTATCCAGAACCAAAGTTCTTTCCCTATTTTTTTTCTAAATTCTGGTATACAACAAATGACAAGTGGCAATTTTTAAACATATGTACTCCCAGAAACCACCCCTGCAGTTTCTTTCTTTCTTTTTTTGTATGTTTATTTATTTTTTTAAATCTTTTTTTCTAAATGTTTATTTTATTTTTGAAAGAGAGAGAGAGAGAGACAGCGTGAGCAGGGTAGGGGCAGAGAGGGAGGGAGACACAGAATCGGAAGCAGGGTCCAGGCTCTGAGCTGTCAGCACAGAGCCCGACGCGGGGCTCGAACTCACGAACTGTGAGATCATGACCTGAGCCAAAGTCAGATGCCTAACCAACTGAGCCACCCAAGCATCCCTATGTTTATTTATTTTTGAGAGAGAGAGACAGGGTGTGAGCGGGGGAGGGGCAGAGAGAGAGGAAGACACAGAATCTGAAACAGGCTCCAGGCTCTGAGCTGTCAGCACAGAGCCTGACACGGGGCTCAAACTCACAGACAGTAAGATCATGACCTAAGCCAGTCAGATGCTTGACCAACTGAGACACCCAGGTGCCCCTCACCACGGAGTTTTTCCTCCGATAGATCCAGGGGTAGAACCAGGACATCTGTGTTTTTCAAAAACTCTGCAGGCGATCCTAAATTGCACCACAATTGCAGACTATGGCTCAGCACAGTCTCTTATCACAACCAAGATCCAAAATACCCAGCTTCAGCTTACTACATGAGCCATGTTCACATACTGTTTTGAAAGTTGGTTCTTTAGCTTACCATCAATTTTCCATTTTCAGAATCTACATTCCCCATCAGGAAAGGAAAAATAGTGACCGCTCCACTTCCCAGATGCTACAGCTAATGATTTCTGCATAAGTGTATCAGTCCCTTGCAAATAACACGAACGTGAGAACCCCTATGTGGTCTGAGTATATAACACTATTTGCAAAAGCCTAATGGCAGTCACATGACCAAGAATTTTAGATAAACAATATTGCTAGTTTATATCAGGAATGTGTGAAGGGGGAGCCAAAAAAGGAATGTGTGTGTGTGCACGCATGCACATGTGTGTGTAACTAAAGAAGAGACAAGAGAAAGTTCTGGTTGCAGCTCTTATATCAAATGCCTACACAGCATCAGGCACCTTGCTGAGCACTGGGTGATGGCTGGTTCTATTACCAACCTTGCCCTCATGAATCTTACAGTGTAGCAGAAAAGGCAGAAAATGAAGTAGTTCACAGCATATTCTGACTCATACAATAAGGGCTGGGAAGAAAATCAAGAATGTACCTTGATGGGGAAGGACAAAGGGCCTTCCCAGAAAGGAGAGTCAGAGAATGTCTTTTTTTTTTTTTAATTTTTTTTTTAACTTTTATTTATTTCTGAGAGACAAAGAGAGACAGTGTGAGCAGGGAAGGGGCAGAGAAAGAGGGAGACACAGAATCCGAAGCAGGCTCCAGGCACCCAGCTGTCAGCACAGAGCCCCACGTGGGGCTCGAACTCACGAACCGCGAGATCATGACCCAATCCAAAGCCGGATGCTTAACCGACGAAGCCACCCAGGTTCCCCAGAGAAGGTCTTTTTAAAGTGATGACATTTAACATCTAAGCTATCAGCTAAAGGTAAGAAGACAATAGCCATATAAAGAATGAGGAGGAAAGTGCTTCAGGCATGTAAGAAAACCTGAGTCTGGAAAGAACCTAACCATCCTGGGCCATCTGTAAAATGATGAAATTGAGCTACATGGTTTTAAATGATACTTCCTGCTCTCAAATTCTATAAAGAACAGACTCGAGTAATTAGTGGGTAAGTAGGGAAATGAAAAGCATTAAGCAAAGCATTTTACTCCAATCTGATAGACATTCTAAAGTTAGAGATGGAAAAGATCTGTTTGTCTAATTCTAATTCCACCAATTGGTTTAATGACCCAGAAATAAGGTTACTCACCCTTTCATATTAGTATAACCAGGAACTTCTATTCACAGATCATCTATATGGCATTTTTTGCAAACATCACTTTAAAAGAGAAAGCTTAATGGACAAAAAATACATAATGTATAAAGAAGACAGGAATCAATTATTCTCATTAGTCAAAAAGACAGAACAAGAAGTAATGGCTTTTAAGCTATAGTAGAAAAACTTGGGTTAAATAGAGCAGAACCTCACTAATTCTCACTTCAATAATTTTCAACCCTATAATTTCCAGAAAGAAAACTGGTAGTCTTAGTTATGTTTCAATAAACATTTAAAAGCGCAAAGGTAGATGGAGAGCTCTGGTGAATTAGGTTCCATTACTCTCCAAATTATACTACATGAACATTTGCTAGATAGAGTCCTATGTAATGTGTCTAGTAAAGGAAGTCCTATATCAAAAGTAATAAGATGAACATAAATTTGGTTATGGCAGTCTTCTGTTCTTATAGAACTTTCCCTCTCGTTGAGCTCTTATTCTCAAAAATCAATAAATCATCGGGCAGGTTTCCATATCGCAGTATGAATTAAAAATCAGATATCAAAGTATCCTCTTTCCATCAGGAAGGATAAGGTTTGTTTTGTAACATTTTCCATTATATGTATTTGACACTGATATGTAGATCGTATAGAAAGATGAAAATTGCCCCTACAATATCATCTTTCCTATATATTCAGAATACAAATGAAAACACCAGTTAAATATAAAACAAAAAGTAAATGATGTCAAAAAATAATAAATGATGTCATGTCTATTTTAGCATTTAAGAGGCTAACCATTTGTCCTCTTCAGCTAGAAAGTTCATGCCTACGTTTGGGCATGGGGTTATCCATCACTGGATCAGTGCTTCTTTTTTTTTTTAATTCTTTAATGTTTATTTATTTTTGAGAGAGAGACAGAGTGTGAGCAGGGGAGGGGCAGAGAGAGAGAGAGAGAGAGAGAGAGAGAGAGAGACATAGAATCCAAAGCAGGCTCCAGGCTCTCAGCTGTCAGCACAGAGCCCGGCTTGGGGCTCGAACTCACGAACTGCAAGATCATGACCTGAGCCGGAGTCGGCTGTGTAACCAACTGAGCCACCCATGCATCCCTGGATCAGTGCTTCTTAATCGGTCTTTCACCACATGCTGATGGACTGCCAACCCTCCATGGGCATAACAGCAATATGTGATCCAAATGTGAGAAGCATCTGTGTTAAAACTGAAGATATATACTATTGTGTGACAGGCAATGTCTTGTCAGATAAAATGCCGTAGAGAACTGCAATTTACTGGGAGTAAAAAAAAAAAAAAAAAAGTAAAAGGTATAGCATAATAGCAAAGCAGGTTATGCCACACAAATGCTACTAGTAATGTCTGACAACATTTACTGAGCAATCACTATGTGCCTGGTGCTCTTGAAACACTTTGACTACTTCCTTAAATCTTCACAAGAACCTCTGGGAGGTATTTATATTATTCTTATTTTCAAGACCAGGAAATAGAGGCTCAGAAAGATTAAGTAACTTTCCCAATTTCAAACAGAAAATGGTAGAGCTAAGGATTGAACCCAGGCTAGCTCACTCCAAAGCCCATTCTCTTAACTTATACATTGCAATTCAAGTTATTAGGGCATAAGATAGCATTTCTTGTCATATGAAACCAATCTACTTGGTTATGTTTGGTTATGCTCCATTTAAAGACATCTTGTGGCCCCCATATTAAACCCATGCCTGGGGGACACAAATCACAGGGATTCCTTCCAAACTGAAAAGGGCATACCCCTTCCTCCGTGATCATCAGGCAATGGGGTTTATTGCCCACTAAGGTAGAAGGCCTATTTGACACATAGGGAAGAAAGGTCCATCCCTTTCAGACTAAGGAATTGTGGAAAGAATTCGGAAGACTGAGGTAGAAAAGGACAGCAGATAACAGAACCCTTTATTATTTTCTTGCCCTACCTCTGCCTTCTCAAAACCTTCTGGAGAAACCCATAGTTAGTTATGTAAGAGCCCAAGAGTAGAGAGGTTTTTTACTCTGCCTCCTATTTATGAGTCTGGGAAGAAACTGCCTTATGATTGCCTTTTGTCTGTGAGTGCCTGCGGTAATGTAATCTCAATGACTCATCACAGCTAGCCAAAAGGAAAGCCAGAATTCAGTTCTCCTGAGAGAACCCTCAGTCTCATCAGAGAACCCTCAGTCTCTGATGATAGAGATGGGATTGAGAAGCTGGACTGCAAATTTTCCACATGGTCCCAAAGGAAAACCAGGATATTAGTTGAGTTTTACCCAAACAGAGAGAGAATGGGTCAAACCAATACCACATTTCAGCAGAGGACACCATTAGGACAAGAAAATAGGAAAAGCTGTACTTTAGCACACAGGCCCAAAGGCAACTGTGAACAGCCACCCCTAAGCCGACACCAGCAAGGATGCAAAAGATAGTGACCCACCATCAGGTAAGCAATTACCCTCTTTCATGTACCTCAATTCCATCTTCAAGAAAAGATGGGTATTGTGGTTTCAGTTGTGTCTTCCCCAAGAAAGATATGTTGAATTCCTACCCCCCCGCCCAGTACCTCTGAATATGACCTTTTTTGGAAATAAAGTCATTGCACAGTAATTGTTTAAGTTGAAGTGATGTTGGAATAGGTTGAACCCCTACTATAATTTGAATGGTGTCCTTATAAGAAGACAGCCCTGTGAGGACAGAGACACACAGGGAGAACACCATGTGATGACAAAGCACAGATTGGAATTATGAGCTGCAAGCTGAGGAATGCCAAAAGGCTGCTAACATATGACCAGAAATTAGGAATAAGCCTGGAAGGAGTCCCCTAAAGTTACAGATAGAGCATGGCCCTGCTAGCACCTTGATTTGGGCCTTCAGAACCGTGACCCAATACATTTCTTTAAAAAAAAAAAGTTTATGTATTTATTTTGAGGAAAGAGAGATGGAGTATGGGAGGGGCAGAGAGAGAGGGAGGGAGAGGATCCCAAGCAAGCTCTGCACTGTCAGTACAGAGCCCAATGAGGGGCTCTATATCACAAACCATGAGATCATGACCTGAGCCTAAATCAAGAGCCAGCCCGGTGACCCAAGTGAACCAATACCTTTCTATGTTTTAAAGCACCCAGTTTGTGGCGCATTGTCATGGTGGTCCTAGAAAACTAAAATAACGGGTATAGAGATGGAATTCCAAAAGATGGGGCATTTTATTTGAGTCATCTATACAGAGGTCAATTTCCATGGAGACTCTAAACACTAGACTAAAATATAGGTGGGTTTTTCCCTGCCACAATCCAGTGGACAGAAAGCTTGTGAAGAACAGATTACTATCATAAATTTAAGAATTTATGTTTTCTTTGCATATCTAAATATATTTGTGACTTCACATCATGTGACTCCTAAAATTGTCAGAACTTTCCTTGCTTCATACGTAAATAAGAAAACACAGTAAGAGCAGGAAACAGTCCTGTTGTTGAATGGCACCAAGTGAATAGCATGATAGCGATGAGCATTTTTTTTTCTCAGTTTTCCCAATTTGCTTATTTGAACAACTTTTTGTTTTAATCCCTTTCAGTGCATTGCCAGAAATTCTAGTATTGCAAAGGGTGTTGACACACAGATGTCTGACAACCTCTGCTCATTATTCTCTCCTTTGGACACACTGTCAACCAGACTCACTTATTAAACACACATGATTGGGCACCACAGATATGAAATCAGAATGTTATAATCACTCTGTTTAAGAAACAGTCAAGTAAAGCATGGACTATGAAGAGTGTGTTAATCATGTGGCAGGATGTTATTTGTTAAATAACTTTGCCAAACTGAAGGACAGTGCAGAAGGAGAGAAGGGAGACAGTGAGAGCCTACAGAAATCAGAAAGATTTCCTATCTAGCAAGGCCTGGTAGTAGCAGGGGCCTGAAGGGTCCATGTGGATGATGGAGTAGATTCATTTCCTGGGGATCCCGTAACTACACACCACAGACAAGGTGACTTACAACAACAGAAATGCATTCTATCATGGTTCTGGACACCAGAAGTCTAAAACCAGAGTCTCAGCAGGGCCATGCTTCCTCTGAAGGCTCTAAGGAAGATCTGGTCCATGCTCTCTCCTAGCTTCTGATGGTTGCCGGCAATCTTTGGCATATCTTGGTTTGTAGACACTTCACTCCAATATCTGCCCCTATTTTCACATGGCTTTCTTCCCTGTGTCTTCAAATTTCTCTCTTTTTGTAAGGATTTAGGTCCCACCCTAATCCAGTATGACCCCATTTTAATTTGACTTGTATCTGTAAAGATCCTATTTCCAAATTAGGTCACGCTCACAGCTACTATGGGTTATGACTTTAACATATCTTTTGGGGGGGGCACAATTCAACCCAGAACACAGGGTGATAGATGTTTAGTAGATGCTGGTTTTTAGAGAGAACATCAGGGATCCTTTTTTGTCCCTCTCCAGACCCTCCCCTCTGATCAAGCTTTAGTACCATATAAGCCCCTAAAAGTCAGCCTCTACTCCAGGGACAATAGAATAAATCTCAAATTGACTGACATTAATTGTCTGTCTTCCTTGGGAGGATGGGTCTTAATATATAAATTAAGGTGCACCATACGTATACTTTTTCCTTTCTTAGGAAAGGAAATTCAGACAATGCAATACATTTGAGGAGGTGTAAAAAGTATTTTTGGACCCCAGAGAATATCAGGGAAACCAGAGTGATGGGCTTGGGACTGTTTATCAGAAGCAGTCTTGACTCAAACCCCATAAGAAGAAGAATAATTAAATACATAGCAATGAGGGATTTAAAAAAATACAAGAGGCTTCCAGGCAGAGGACATGACCTTGGACACAGAGGCAAGAAAGAGCATCCAGGGCACTGACATTCTTTTAGTAAGACTGATGGAAGAGCTGTATGAGAAGTAGAAGGAGTAGAAGGAAGTGGGGCCAGAGAAGTGAGCTGGGGCCAGAGAAGTGCGCTGCAGCTAAACCATGCATGTCAGCAGGATGGCTCCAGCAAATACATGAAAGAGGGTGTGAGAAAGACACTCCGGGAGACAGAGATTAGTGAGCACATTACTGCAATTAATCTCACTAAAACAATGGAGACCTGAATGAAAGCAGTGGTGGAAGGGATGGAAAGGAAATGTAGCTAATCAGAAGAAGAAAGTTAATGGGACTCCCAGGTTTCTCAGCTGGATAACAAAGAACAGAAGCTTTCAAAAAAAATTTTTTTTATTGTGACCCACTAAAAATATTTTACATTGAGACCCAGTGTACACACACATATACACACCCATGTAGGACAGATACGGGGGTTTCATGGAACAACATTTAAAAAAATTTTTTTTTAATGTTTATTTATTTTGAGACAGAGAGAGACAGAGCATGAATGGGGGAGGGGCAGAGAGAGAGAGAGAGAGAGAGAGACAGAATCAGAAGCAGGCTCCAGGTTCTGAGCCATCAGCCCAGAGCCTGACGCGGGGCTCGAACTCATGAACCGTGAGATCGTGACCTGAGCTGAAGTCGGACGCTCAACCGACTGAGCCACCCAGGCGCCCCTCATGGAACAACATTTAACCTTACTATATGCAGGCACTGTGGTGTGTTTGTTCTTCTCTGGTTTTGTTTTAAATTCACATCACAACCCACCAAATTGATTTTTTTTTGTTGTTTACTTATTTTTGAGAGAGAGAGAAAGACAGCGTGTGTGTGTGGGGGGGGGGGGACAGAGAGAGAGGGAGACACAGAATCCAAAGTAGGCTCCAGGCTCTGAGCTGTCAGCATAGAGCCTGATGTGGGTCTCGAGCTCACAAACCATGAGATCATGACCTGAGCCAAAGTCAGACACTTAACCGACTGAGCCATCCCCTGCCAAATTGATTTTACAGCCATTAATGGGTCACAACTGAAGAAGCACTTACAAAATCACTCACTGAGGGGTGGTGATGCTATCATAGAGAAGTAAATACGAGATGAGAAGTTGAAAGGAAGGAGGAATGATGAAGAATCAAGTTTCAGATATGTTGCTTGTAGGGGACTAAAACTTGCCGAGGCTGTTTTTGTTGCAATACAGTTGCCTGATGGCCTGACTTTGGCTCCTATAGCTGACCTTCCAGGGAGGTTTATCTATAGAGGATTTGCTGGATCCACAAGAGGCAGCTCCACGCTTCTCACTGGTGTGACCTCGCTGCCCCACAAGAGGAGGAAATACTTTTCCCTGATCTTGTATATGTGTTTATGCAAGAGTTGGACAAACAGTGAAGTCGATAAATGTTTGATGGAAAATTAATAAATGAACCAAAAGAAGGAAATGTACTCTCATGTGTTAAATTTCTCAAATTTTAAATGCATACTGATGGTGAAGAGAAACGTTGGAGGTATAATTTTAAACTTCATAGTAATGCTTTTACTAGGTGGATGATGCATGTGATCAAAGAATCAAGTCCATAACCAGTTATTTTTGGAGTATATTTCTGTTCACTGTATTAGTTTATTTATAAATAACTGCTAAGTATAAGGGATACTCACTGAATATTCTGCTGCTCCAAATGCATACACACACACACACACACACACACACACACACACACACACACACACCTCTATCTTTCCCTCCTTTTCAGCATATTTTTCTCTTTCATTTTCCCACAGTCTGGTCCCCTGACTCCCTCACACACAAATTTCTAAGCAATCTTGGACTCTGAAATATTCCCTATTTTGCCACCGACCACCACTAATTGAACCGTCTGTCTCAGAGTATAATTTATGAAGATGGCTGAAATGTTATCATGGCTTAGACCAGCAGGAAGTTTCTATCTCAATTGCAGTGGGGAACCATGTGTTCTGGTGGTGAATTTCTTGTACTGATTTTCGTGTGAACACCACCACAAGAACTTGGTGCATTATTGGTCATATAATGTCAACTGCCACCTACACCCATAAGAGCCAAGTCTCTGTCTTCAGCTTATACCTCTCTTCTGAGTTCCCGGAGCTATTTCTTAACCCATCTACTAGATATCTCCTCATGGAGCACTTCAATTTCAGGATGTCCAGACAGAATTCATTTTTCATGCCCCTCTCCCAATGTACCACCCTACAATGGTTCCATCTTTTGCATTCTTAATCTTAGTTAATTGGAGGGGAGAGGTGTTTTACAGTAAAGAGATAGAAGTCAAAATAGCCACCGTCCCAGAATTGCCCTAACAGAAACTGCTCATCCTCATGTGAGAAGGGGAGATTTAGGACTTTTGATCCAGAGAGCAGGTTGTATCAGACCCTTTCAATAGCAGACCATGTCGACCACCAAGCAAAAGCACCTCGCATGCTTACTGGAAAAAATCCTTTGGACTACCACATTCAGCACGATCCCTCTCTTTGTTTCCCTTGTTTTGCTATGAATTCTATGAATTCCAGCATGCCAGATGAGTCAAGTCTATCTAAAATGTGGAAACATAAAGTTTCGCTGAAGACCTCAAATCCCTTTCACCCAAAGATAAGACTCTTAAAAAAAAAAAAAACCAATCCTGGAAAAATCAGATCTGTAATCCCAGTGTGTTCACCTAACATCCAGGTGCTCATTTTAAGCATCTGTGTTCTTCACAAAACACCTTCTAGGCAGGCACTCAAGGAAAGCTTTTGTTTGACTGTCACAGTCTGATTAGATAAGACACATCTAGCCTGTTAATTGGTCTCTAGGCTTTATTCATCTATCTCTTATCACTAAACTTGCTGTTCCTAAGAAGGAAAAACAGAAAAAATTCTCAAGAGCTGGTGAGTAGCTGCATCAGGTCTTTTAGCATTCTGTCCAAGCCTTTGATACTCAGCTGCTGGGCTAAACTGTAGAGTACCAAACTTTGATTTAAAAGTATGGGATGATGCTGAATCTCTTTAGTGAGGCAGAAGGCATTTCTTTTCCTGTCTGTTATAGACTGAATGTTTGTGTCTCCCCCTCTCCCAGTCATATGCTGAAATCCTAACCCCCAACGTAATGGTATTAGGAAGTAGGGCTTTGGGGAGATGATTCGGTCAAGAGGAGCCCTCATGAATGGGTTTACTGCTCTAATAAAAGAGACCCCAGTGAGCTTTCCCACTGCTCCCACCTGTGAGGACACAGTGTAAAGATGGGTGTCTATGAGCCAGGAAACAGGCCCTCATCAGATACCAAAGCTGCCGCCTCCTTGATCTTAGACCTCTCAGCCTCCAGAACTGTAAGAAACATGTTTGCTGTTTAAGCCATCCATTCTTTGGTGCTTTTGTTATAGCAGCCCAAAATGACTACAATACCACCGAAAGATATCGCCCGGCTCAGAGAAATACAAAGTGATTTTTTAAATTATTACCACTTAATCTGAAAACAATAAATTAATCTCAATGTCCAGCAATCACTGGAGTTAGAAAAGAAAGAACCAGACTATACGGTTTAATTTTCTAAAATGTAAAATGTCTGAGGCAGTGTTTGACAAACAGCAGATGCCCAATAAATGTTCCTGTCTTTTCTCTCACCTTCCGTCCCTTCCTTCTCTGTCCCCTCCCTTTCCTTCCCTTCCCATCTGTTTCTATTACCACCTTATTGTACATGTACTGTACATATACAGGAATAAAAAATAGGCAGATGTGTATCTTATAAACCCAATTACTTTAGTCAAATAGGAAATCCTATTCAAGACATGAATAGTTAGAAGTCTCCATGTTTTTTTCCAGAAATGTTGGAAGGCTAAAGGAAGGAATATGGGTTTTCTGCCCAGGTAGTCTTTTATACATCCCATGGAAGAAAATATTTCTACATCTCATATAGGTGCCACTCCCCAAATCTGAAAACTCTAAAATCACTTTTTTCTTCAGTAGACTAAATGCGACTGGCCCTATCAGGTGAGAGGAATTAAACACTAGACAAAGACTGAGCAAAACTGGAAGTGCAGAAAACTTATATGTTGCCTTTTTACCCCTCCTCTTAGAGGTATAACCTTACCCTTTCCACCTGCCTGATCCCAGGAGTCTATCTTGAGCAATTTGTTCGCCATCAAATAACAACTGTCCTACTTCCTTCTTTAAAACCACTGATGTTTGCCACAGTACTACTGCCTTGCATCAGCATAAAGCTTTGGAGTTTGACCAGCATTATAACTGATATTTACCACTTGTAGGCTTCACAGCTCTGCAAAGCAAGTAAAGTGGTTGTATCATTTTACAAATAGACGAACTGAAGCTCAGAGTTTCAAGGTCATGTGGCCATAAAGAAAAAAATAATGTAAAGCAGCCTTCCTATTGGCCTCAACGAAGATGACAACATGACAAGGGTGCTATTTGGAAGTGTCTCTATTGAACAGAGAGAAATACTGAGACATGGCTCCAAAATGAAAGTTCTATTCTCTTGGCATTAATCTTTTCTGGATATTTCTGGTTGACCTTCATGATTTATCTATATAGCACTAGTATACTGAATTTTGAGAATTCTTTATAATACTCCAAAAAATAGACTATCCCATGGGGTGCCAGGGTGGCTCAGTTAAGTGTCTGACTCTTGATTTCAACTCAGCTCATAACCTCACGGTTCGTAGGATTGAGCCTCACATTGGGCTCTGAGCTGACAGTGTGGAGCCTATTGGGATTCTCTCTCTCTCCCTCTCTCTCTGCCCATTCCCCACTCAGGCTCTCTCTTTCTCTCAAAATAAATACATAAAACTTAAAAAAAAAAAAAAAGGAAAACATTCTAAAAATATACTAGCCCATGATTTAAGTTGGGAACTTGGATTTGTTTTGTTAAAACGTCTCAATTTTCCCTGAGGTGTATGCCCAGATTCTACTAATTGAGGAAGTTAATGAATAGATAAGAGAAATTTAGTGACTATTTCAACAATATAGAAGGCAACCTAGAAAGGAAGAAAAGAAGGAGGGAGGGAGAGAGGGAAAAGGAAGGAAAGAATGAGGGCCGAAGGGAGGGAGAGGAAAGAAGGAAGGAAGGAAGGAAGGAAGGAAGGAAGGAAGGAAGGAAGGAAAGAAATCTCCAACCTTTATCTAAATACTCAGTATTAAATAAGTCATTTTGAGAACTAGATAGCAGAGTCAAATCGCTTTTTTGAATCTTGAAGTAAATTATCAGCCTAGTACAGACCCAGGCTAAGACAGATATAGCATTTAACTTCACGGGTGGCTATAATTTCTGGATTTGTGAGAGAGTGATTCCTGCTTAGTATATTCCAAAAAGGACATGAAGTTTCTTAAAGGCCCTGTATAAATCAATTCACAATCATACTGAGGTAGTTTGACTGTGACTCCAAAAAGTCTGAGTTTCATTTTCTCCCTGTTAGAGATGAAACCACTGACATTCATCTTTTATGGACATTTCCAGCTAAAGACTTTTTTTGGTAAGTTAAAATTTGAAGAGCATGAAAGAGAAATTATTCTGATTTATGATGGCTTCCAATCAGGACCAATTAAGAGAAAATGAACCAGGGAAATTGGAGTGGGGAAGGGAAATAAGATCCAGCAAAGTAAAAGAATTTAAACCTAAGTTTTCTTTCACTGTGATCCCCTGGGTAGAATCGAGCAAAGACAGTCAGGATCAAGGGTCCCCATGCCCCCAGGCCTCGCCCACATCAGGCTTTTTCACTTCTAAGCTTGCTCTAGGCACAAACAACTTTGCCTGGGATTAGTCTACACATGCTCTACCCTGTATTCAGGAGTCTGTCAGATGGACAGAAATGTTTGCCTTTATTACAATATTCAAGTAGAAATGTAAACCAAATTCTTCTAATATTACCATATGCTCCATTCATTTCTGACTTGGTTCGCACCTAAACACCTTGTGGTTTCAAGCTGAAAATCCAAGGCCTCAAATTTTACACTTTTTTTTTTTTTAAGTATTTATTTCAGTACTGCCTTTAGATGTGAGCCTAGGGGCTTCTGTGCTGGGTAGGTGCATTAGAGAGTCCCCATAGCACACTGTGCTCACGTACAAATAAATGTTTTAAGGGCTGCGTGGGTGCCTTTCTGTCCCTTGGGATCTGGCATGGGCATAGCACCTCTTATATCCTAAACTTCCACCTGCATGACCAACACTTTTAAGACCCCAGAGAAACACCCTTCATCCACCATATCTGCCACACATACAGTAACTTCGTTCACTTGCTATAAAAGTTTGTGGGTTGGTGCATCTGGATGGCTCAGTCAGTGAAGCGTCTGACTCTTGATTTCAGCTCAGGTCATGATCTCACCATCGTGGGATCGAGCCCTGCATCAGGTTCTGTGCTGACAATGTGGAGGCTGCTTGGGATTCTCTCCCTCTCTCTCTGCCCTTCCCCCACTTGTGCGCTCTCTCTCTCTCTCTCTCTCTCTCTCTCTCTCTCAATATAAATTAACATTAAATAAATAAATAAATAAATAAATAAATAAATAAATAGGGGCACCTGGGTGGCTCAGTCAGTTAAGCATCCAACTTTGGCTCAGATCGTGATCTCACCGTTGGTGAGTTCGAACCCCACGTCAGGCTCTGTGCTGACAGCTCAGAGCCTGGAGCCAGTTTCCTCTTCTCTCCGCCCCTCCGCTGCTCACACTCTCTGTCTCTCTGTCTCTCAAAAATAAATAAACATTAAAAAAAAATTTTTTAATAAATAAATAAATGAAGTTTGTGGGTTGTGCCACTGCTGATGAATAGGCTTTGCTTTGGAGTATGAAGATTTCAGTGGCAGAGGTGCTGACAAGACAAGACAAATTAATTAACCTGTCAGATGTTTCCTCTGAGGTAGTGTGAACACCAAAGATTATTGCATAACAAAGTATTATTTCTCAGTAATGCTAAGTGTTTTCTTGATTTTCTTTGTGTTCCAATTCATGGTTCCAGAGGTACTCACAAATTAGTACAATATAGGCAACCATTGTACATGATAGCTGAGAAACAGTCTTAAATGATGCATATTACTCTTCCATCTGTGTGTGTATAATTAATATAAACATACACACACACACAGCTGTAGAAATAGACACACACCAAGATTTCTCAACCCTTGAGCTATTTACATTTGGGATAGGATATTTCTTTTAGTTGTTTTTAGTCTTTTATTTATTTATTTATTTATTTATTAACAGAGAAGGGGTTACTTTTCTGTGCATTGTAAGATATCTAGATTTAGCAGCATCTCAAGTTTCCATCCACTAGAAGCCAGTAGTTTCTCTCTAGCCCCACACCAAAAATGTCTACAGATACTGCCAAATCTCCCCAGTTGAGAACCCCTAGGCTAGACATTATGCACATGCAACATGACATTGTTTCATTACATTTGCAACCTGAAGGATATTGAACTCCAGGATTGGGAATAGTTCTGTCTAAAAATACTTAATAATATTTAATTAAATATTTTAAAAATTAAATTTAAAATGTCCGCACTACTAAGTAACATTTTAAATTTTGATATCCATTCATTATAATTTGTGTTTTGTCTTTTGATTTTAATAGGTTTTTAATATTTTAGGAGAATATAGTTTTTTGCAAGCATATATGAAAAAAGTTTTAATTTTTTGTTTTATACATTCACTTGAATTTATATTTTTTGATAAAAATATATTGAAGTGTGCCTTATATGGATTACATTTTATTTTTAATCTTTTAAGTTAATTGAAAAAATGATAAAAATAGAAAATACCAAAGCAAATCTCAGAAAATGAAACAAAAGCCTAAAAACATAAAGAGAAAATCTTTAAAAGGTAGACTGCTTAAATTTTTTACAACGAGGAACAATGAAAGTGAGTAGGCATCTGTTAAATATCACTCACCATTTTAACCGTACCATTTTGAGTGAGGTATGGTAAGGCCAGATGCAGATTAAGAGAGATAAACCAAGAAGAGTTTACAGTTTTGCTACACAGTTCCCTGGGGAGAGTGCAGCATGCCACAGAGGACCCCAGAGGAGAACTAACCAGGTCAATCATGTGGTCTAAGGGGGATATTGGGAACGAGCACCTTCTTGTGGTTTCTGTGGGAAGGAAAGCATGAGGAGGGACAAGCTGATTTCGGATTTGCTAATTTGAATAAATTCTTCAGGCTCTGGGGCAGATAGGCTATCTCTGGTTATGTGGCATCCAGCCTTGGGGCAATTAAACCACATATACAGTGGTCTAGAGTGTGACAGCCCCATATACAGCAGGTGATTGTGGATGTGAACTTAGCCACTCAAGATGGGGAACTTCCAGCCTCTAGCCAGGGGCTCAAAACTAGGCCTAAACAGAATTTTTAAAAACTATATTACACCACACATAGAATTCAGAAACAGGATCCTACAAATTCTTTATTTGATAAAGAAGTAATTACTGACAATAACAATTAAATTAGCAAGAAAGTATTTTTTTTTGTCTTCAAAAGACAGTAAATGGGGGGTGGCACCTTGGTGACTCAGTCAGTTAAGCATCCGACTTTGTCTGAGGTCATGATCTCATGGCTCATGGGTTTGAGCCCTGCATTGGGCTCTGTGCTGACAGCTGAGAGCCTGGAGCCTGCTTCGGATTCTTTGTCTCCCTCTCTCTCTGCCCCTCCCCCTCTCATGCTCTCTCTCTCTCTCTCTCTCTCAAAAATAAATAAATATTTTTAAAAAAATTTTGTAAGACAGTAAATGGAACAGACCATATGAAATCCTTGCAACTTCATCTTCTTCAATAAGTGATGATTTTATTACTGGATCTAGACAGGCTCTAGACACAGAAAATGGCCTCTATGTTGGCTTCTATATGTTAACAGGCATCGTATCATTGAACAAATGATGTTATAGTCAGAAATTAGACAAGGAGCCATGACATGTATACATTTCAAATCACATATTTTTGCTCAATAAAATTAAATGCTTCTATTATCTCTAGAGCAAACATCACAAAATAACAAACCCAGTGGGAGAACAGAGAGTGTATTACATTATCATTCTTTTCAGAACCACACTTTTATATCCAGCTAAACTCATTGCAGGTGAATATTCTAACAATTCTCACCCATGCACATTTCAAGTTACCACTTCAGTACAATTTGTTTAAATTATTGGTATTACAAAGGGTCTTCCAAATCATGTCCTGGGGAGGACTGACAAAGTTTTCTGTCAAGTACATACTGGCCCGGTAGGCAATTTCCAATTTGGCCCCACAACACTACAGGAAGTCAATTTCCTAGTGATACTGGTTGGGGAAGAAGACATTCCTACGCTCTTCAAGATCCTTCTAGCTGGACTTAGACTCAAGTTGGCATGAGACAGGTTAACAGAAAAAAAGTCAAATTTAATAGGCATATGTGTGGGGAATCCACACAGACACAGAAATTGTAAAGACAAAGAGGCAACCTGCAGCTAATATGAGCTAAGGAGAGGGGTAGAGTCTGAGGATACAAAGAGGAGAATGCTCACTCAGTAGCAAGAAGGTGAAAGGAATGGTTTAGAAAAACAAAGTTTGCCTTATTGAACAGATAAGTTTCTTAGGTAAAGGCTCCCTATTAGTTGCTGTCTTCCTGGTACAGGCTCTCTTTTCCAGTGCAAATTTAGGCAGTTTGAGGACCAGGAAGAGAGCTTTTCCTGCATCTGCTGGGTTTTGATTACTTTTAACTCAAAATAATGTTCATGGCAAAGTGGCCTGTCTTGGGGCAGCCTGCCCTTGATTCCTACAAACCAAACATATGAACCCCACATGCTTTTTAGGTTCTGTATGAGCTGCATGTCCACACTGGACCACCTACTCTAGGCTACTTGCTGTAACTCTTGTTTTTCCCCGTTGTGAAAAATTTTTTAAAGGCATTCATTGATCTTTGATAAGTCTTCTAAAAATCTCAACTCTAAAACAAACAAAAGAGTGATCTATTTCTAAAAGCCTTGGTATTATACAAAATTTATTTTCGGGATGGCTATAATCCTCCATCTATTTCCCCTAAGTCTAATTTATTTATTGCTTTTGTTGTGTTTAACAACTATTCCTATTTAGTGAATGCCTAGTCTTTCTGGTCCCTGTCTTGAGTGCTTTGTTTCACATGCATTATGTCATTTTATATTCAGGAAAACCCTATAAAATGATCTCTATTTTATAAATAAGGAAACTGAATTTTGAATGAGCTGAAAAATTTGGACAAGGTAACCAAAATAAGATAAAGATCTAGAATTCAAACTGAAGTTTATCTTGAACACAGACCCTCCATCTTTGACCATTATGCATCTAAACAATTAAGCCAAATCTTAGTATTGCAGATGCATGGTTCACTGCTTTAATCAAATGTGTGTATGTATACATACTTATATATTTATATATACATGCATACACATATTTGTACTGTATTTCCGGTACATCATGGGTTAAATAAACTTTTCTTTAATGTTTATTTTTTTTGAGAGGGAGAGACAGAGTGCAAGGAGAGGAGAGGCAGAGAGAGAGGAAGACACAGAACCCGAAGCAGGCTCCAGGCTCCAAGTTGTCAGCACAGAGCCCAATGCAGGGCTTGAACTCACGGACCATGAGATCACGACCTGAGCCGAAGTCAGATGCTTAACATATTGAGCCACCCAGGTGCCCCTAAATTTTTGACACTAGCCGAGGAATCTTTCAACTATGCTCGCATTAATTTTTAAAATAGGGTGTATTGGAGTTTTCAATTTGAATATACCATATATTCATTAGAGAAATTTGGGAATGTGCACCAAAGAAAAACATCATCTAATTCTTATGTTTAAAGATGAACATTTTCTGGGGTGCCTGTGTGGCTGTCACTCAAGCCTCTGTCTCTGGCTCAGCTCACGATCTCACAGTTCATGAGTTGGAGGCCCCGCATCAGGCTCTATGCTGACAGCTCAGAGCCTGGAGCCTGCTTTGGGTTCTATGTCTCCCTCTCTCTCTGCACCTCCCTTGCTTGCACTCTGTCTCTCAAAAATAAATAAACATGAAATAAAATTCAAAGATGAACATTTTCTGATATTTTTTTTTTTACCATTAATTACAACCATTTGGTTAGGAAAACATTCTGTAGGAATGCATATTTTAAAGAATTGATTTTTAAAATTTTTTTATTTTTTTATTGTTTATTTATTTTTGAGAGAGAGAAACAGAGTGCAAGCATGGGAGGGGCAGAGAGATAGGGGGACACAGAATCCAAAGCAGGCTCCAGGCTCCAAGCTATCAGCACAGAGCCCCACGCAGGGCTCAAACTAACAGACCGTGAGATCATGACCTGAGCCAAAGTTGGCCACTTAACCAACTGAGCCACCCAGATGCCCCATGATTTTAAAATATTTTTTACATAAAGGTTACCTGACTTAGGAATCAAGCAGACGTAGGTCCAAATTCTAACACTACCAGTTGCTGATCAGGGGACCTTACAAAACCATTTGACACCTTGACCCTGAGTTTTCTTGTATGCGAAATAAGAATAATTATTCCTATGCCACTGGAACATCCTGAAAATGGAATGAGACGATATATGTAGAGTGCTTGGCAAATATTTAGTGCTAGGGAGAAGAGGATGGCAGTTGACATGGTCTACTTTTTTTTTTTTAATTTTATTTTTCTTAACGTTTATTTATTATTGAGAGACAGAGAGAGACAGAGCATGAGCATGGGAGGGGCAGAGAGAGCAGGAAACACAGAATCTGAAGCAGGCTCCAGGCTCTGAGCTGGCAGCACAGAGCCCGACGCGCCTGAACTCACAAACCGCGATATCATAACCTGAGCCAAAGTCGGACGCTCAACAGACTGAGCCACCCAGGTGCCCCTCTACTTTTCTTTTATATCTACATTAAAACAGATAAATCACTTAAACAGCAAACCGAAACGCAAACCAAAATTCAATATTTACAATGAAACTAGATAATTACATTTCTTTACAAACCTCAGAATACCAGCTGGTAGGGACAAACTACCACAGTCGCAACACCAGTAAGTATGGTATCAGGGTCTGTGCAGAAGAAAGTAGATACAAGCAAAGACAAAACACTGTGAACACATTTGGCGATAGCCACTGAATCCAAGAGAGTTTTATCCAATCCAGTAATTGGGTGGGTGCAAAGAGCGCTCTCTGTGAGGACTAGAGACCCTGGAGGAATCTAGCACTTTTAAGCTTTCTTCCATGACAAGGCTCACTTTCAGGAAAGAGACCTGCAATAAGGAAACGTTGCTGGAATGTAATCAAATTGAACGGAATAGGCCCGATAGAGACAAAAGAAAGAAAAGATACAAATAAAAGTGGAGGAGGAGAACAGAAGCATTGGAAAAGCCTTGGAAGTCTTGGAAAAAACAACAGAAGAGTGAACTTTCTGAGTCAGAAAATCTACTCCAAGCCAGGCCTTTAAAATTTCAGAAATCTGATTTCACACAAAAAGGAGCAGCAGAAAAGTATCGAAGTCAAGTCCTATGCAAAGTTATTATAAGATAAAAGAGAATAAAGAGCAGAATAACATCACTACAGATAATAAAAGCATATCAGAAAGACAGGGACAGATCAAAACTGTAACTTATTTCAAAATGAGCTAAAACATTAAGAAATGATACAAGATGTAAAAGAACAATATAAGTCAGAATTAGAAAAACTCGGAAATTAGGTGACAGAGCATAGGAAAGTATTATAAATAAATGAAAAGGCATTTCAGAAATGAAGACTACATTAGAAGGAACACAAAAGCAAATAAGCACAAAATATGCCTCAAGAAAATAGAAGGTGAAAAGGAGAAAGATTTTAAAAATCAAAAAGAAATAAAGAAAGAGATAAAAAGGATGAAAAAAGACGTGACAAAAAGATAGACAAAGAAGATTCAAATTCCGTAATACAGAAATCCCTGAGGAAGAAAAACCAAAACAAGGAAGAGAACAAACACTAAAATAGTAATTCAAGAAACTTTCTTACAATTAAAAAAGGAATTGAGACTATGTATTGAAAGAACACACCACACATTTGCGATTATCAACTCAGCATGACAAATGCCAAGGCATATTCTAATAAAATCATAGGGTTTTAAAGAAAAAAAAAATATTTGAGCATCTAGGGGCTAAAGGCAAGTGACTTATAAGGGGGAAAATTAAACTACTATCATACTTGACAACAGCAATGTTTTATGACAAAAGAAAAACGCAGCAACCTAATTAATGTACTCAAGAAATGTCTAAAGGAAATATAAAGAAAAGGATTTTTTATCCAGCAAAACTGACTTTCAGATATGAAGAGAATAAGCAAATTGCTATCAACACGTAAGAACTGAAGGAACATTACTCCCATGAGCCCTTCCTGAGGAATATACTGTAAATGAGCTGCAGAATATACTATAAGTGAGAATAAAAATCACTAGAAAGACAGAGACACAAAGGCTGATGGTGAGGACTAAATATATAAATATAGTATAAAATATTACAGAACTAAGATCAAATGAGCTTTAACAGGAGAAAGTATAGGATTAACGGCTATCTGCTTAGGCAATGTATCTACATGATGTAACTAAAAATTCAAGTGAGATGGCAATAGTGTATGCCAAAAAAAAAAAACATTTTAGTTACTCTCAGTGATCATATTGCCAGTGGTAGTATGTGCATATATATCAGAATTGAGTAAATGAACAATGGTGCAGTATTCTGATTCTGTCATCTCCTGTGTCCTGAAGAACTAAGATTTGGGGTATGGAAGAAAAGAAATAGAGATATAACAGAAGTTAAGTAAAAAAAAAAACCCTGTGTTCCTGAATCTAAATTAGACCTATCAGTATGAATTCATAAAGTAACTCTGTCCACTGAAGAGACCTAGAAACAATCACCACCCCTAGTAAACAGATGGTGGTTTTCAAGTACTACTATCCCTTACTCCCCCACCCCACCCCAACCCCCCCGCGACCCCAAAACACTCAATGCTCCCTAGAGAAGTGACTATTTCCATGTCTGGGACTGGAAATGTACAAGATGAGCCTGGAAACCTTGTTATACCAAAGAGCAAAGAAGTTATCAAAGAGTAGGTTGAGGGGCGCCTGGGTGGCTCAGTCGGTTAAGTGTCCAACTTCGGCTCAGGTCATGATCTCGCGGTCTGTGAGTTCGAGCCCCACGTGGGGCCCTGTGCTGACAGCTCAGAGCCTGGAGCCTGTTTCAGATTCTGTGTCTCCTTCTCTCTCTGACCCTCCCTCCGTCCATGCTCTGTCTCTGTCTCAAAAATAAATAAACGTTTAAAAAAAAAAGAGTAGGTTGAAAGGACTCAGAAGTAGAAGCTCCCACTAGCCAAATACAGGACAATTTGAGCTTCAATAAAGACATTCAAATGGACAGAATGGGGTTGAGTTTCCTTTCTTTGCAGAAGGGATCAAACACAAGTCTGGTCGAGTATCTAGATCTAGCTGCCTATTCATAGGGACTATAGAAGAGACAAGAAAGTATTAAAGTGAAAAATCTAGATTGTGAGAAACTGGAGATCTGATACCTCGGGTTCTTCAGCAGAGAATTTGTGAGGAAAAGAAAGGGATGCAAGGCGAACTGTAGATTAAAAGAGATTTGGAGGAGCCTGGGTAGCTCGGTCAATTAAGAGTCCGATTCCTGATTTCCGCTCAGGTCACGATCTCACAGTTTTTGGGACTGAGGTCCTCGGAGCCTGCTTGAGATTCCGTCTGGCCCTCTCTCTCTCTTTGCCCTTCTCCCGCTTGAGAGCACAAGTGCTCTCTCTCTCTCTCTCTCAAAATAAGTAAACTTTAAAACACAAAAAGGAGAGATTGAAAGGACTTAGATTTTTTAAATAGGCAAGACAAAATTACAGTTTAGAGATGCATACTCTTTGAGAAAACTATGAAGAAATGCAAAGAAACCATTATATAGACTCAGATTGGTGACTACTTTGGGGAGGAGGCCTGCTGAAATTGGGTTGGGGTCCATGGAGGGGCTTGTGGGGTAGCCAGAAAAGTCCTATTCCTAAACCCAAGTAGGGGTTACAAAAACAAACACACAAGCTCACTAATCTACGCATTTTTGTGGGATTTTGTATCAGGGTTTTTTTTTTTTAATTTTTTTTTAACGTTTTATTTATTTTTGAGACAGAGACAGAGCATGAACGGGGGAGGGGCAGAGAGAGAGGGAGACACAGAATCGGAAGCAGGCTCCAGGCTCTGAGCCATCAGCCCAGAGCCCCACGTGGGGCTCGAACTCACAGACCGCGAGATGGTGACCTGAGCCGAAGTCGGACGCTTAACCGACTGAGCCACCCAGGCGCCCCTCAGGGTTTTATTTTAAATAGAAATGCCACACAAATAAATAATAAGTGCTAAATAAATATTGTCAATACTTAAAATTAAACAGAAAATATCTTTAAGTGTTTGTTTTTTTGATGTTGGGGCATCATAATAAGCAATAAGGTGGTAGTAATGAGAGATTCAAAATTAAGACATGCTAAGAGTCTCAGAAAATACCTAGATTCGGATCTAGTCTTGAGAATGGACCCCAGCGAAGATATGAAATTCAAGAGTTTTGGTTTTCTCCTGGGTCAGAAAGAGAAGTTGCCTAATACTCAGAATTAGAGCTCGCGTAAGAATAAAAAAATTAACTCTAAGTGCTCAGAACAACAGAAACAAAAGAAGAATAATCTTTGGGAGAACTGGGATAAGAACATGAGAACATTAGCAAGGTATGTTTGGTGCCAGATGGAGGAGACATGCAGCATTCAGCAATCGTGTGCGACAAGAGCAAAGAATCAGCCTCTTCTGTGTGACAGGACAAAGACACTCGTTCTGATCTGTACAAGCCACTCCAGCCCTCTGTGACTCCATTTTTAATTTTTTGGAATACATGGGAACCTAGCACTGAGCTGGAATGGAACCAAGGCCCTTAGCCCAATTCTCCCTGGAATGTTTTAGCTCTTAAAAGAATGTCCTCTTGTCTCTCTAGAAATAATAAGTAGCACAGAATGTCTCTGGACAGGCTCCATAGCAGGCCAACTCAGACAGAGGACTGCATGTTGTAAGGTTTCTATGGTTTGCTCATGGGGACCAACGTCTGTGAAGGAGTGAAAGAATTGGGCAAAGCAAAGAATGGAACTGCAGTACAGGCAAAACACAGACCTCAGACAATCCTAGGGAAATCCCTGAAGCTAGAATAGCCATTCAGAGTGGTTTCCCATTGAGGCACGGGTTGTGGGGCGTGACCCCTGTCACTGGATGTGGGCTGCTCCTGGGGAAGCAGCGTGGCCTTCGGCTAAATAGCTCTCTCTTCCTTTGAGGGTAATTCCCTGAGAATCACTCAGCTAAGAGCTGTCAGCCACCAATATTCCCAAGTGTTAGGACATTAGGCCCTCAATCTTAAGGGGAACTGGACAGTGTACCACAGCATCCACTATAGAGAGCAATTCAACCACCTCACTTCTCATTAGTCAAGCCATGTTTCAGGCACACTTTGTTTCCATAAGCCTGCATCTCACTTTGCCCCTTTGGTACCTTTTGAACTTAGGTTCTGAAGAAGAGTTTTCCTTCAAAGTTCCAAATATGTCTAGGCACTTGGCCTTCAAAGAATTTTCTTTGTACGTTGAAATTCAATGTAAGTAAAGACTTGCAATGCATTCCTAACAGCACAACACTCTCATTCACTCATTCAACCAATACTTAACTGAACGCTTTCTAGGTGCCAAGTCCTGGTAGCTAAGCAATAGGAAGACAGTAATGAATAGAAGAGAGTCCTCTTTTGGCTAAAGCTTACTATGATTCAGTGTTGTTCAATCCTGCATAATAATGACATTCTGCATATACGTTCAGTAATCTTACAATTCACTTCCATTCTGGGGTTGAATGCTACATAAGATAATTATGTCATTCTTGAAAAATCTATCACACTTCGAGATTTTTCTGTGACATTTTTTCTCCAAGCTAAGTAGCTTCTTTGACTTGATATCTGTTTGAGATTGTAGCCAGACGAATTAGGCAGGGGCTTTAGATAGCAATTCAAGATAGTGTTCCTGACACCTTTATAATGATCAGGTTTCACACTCTGGGCAGTTGAACAAAAAAATCACACCACCTGTGTTTGTAATCACTTGATATTATTCATTTTCTTGCATAAGTGCATAGAACATGTGTTGGGAGATAATTCTCCATGGATCTTTCACATCTCTGAATGTTTGAAGCCTAAATCTAATACTTGGGCAATGGAACATATTTCTTACTTTACATTATTATCGTTATTATTATTATCATTAGGCTGCTTTATTTTCTAGTTATTTGCATATAAACCTCATTCTTTCTGGCCTCCCTCAATATCCTGTCCTAGTCAATTATTTCTTCTTTTCATGTTTCACTTCAATCACTTGTTCTTCACAAGTGCCTGTCTCAGCCAATAAATATTAAACATACTCAAATTTCCTTCACCTTAAAGAAAAAATTCCTCCTCAACTTATGTTCCTCCTGAATTTATTGCTTTATCTTTTCTTTCTGGGACAGTCAACTAACTTTCTTTGAATGAGAAGCCTTCCCCTACGGTCTCCACTTATTCACCTCCTTGTTTATTTCTCAATCCTTTGATATCTGGATATCACCAGAACTCATGCTGAGTTTGCTGGTCATTAATGAGTTTTCACTGCTGTCATAGTACATGCTATATATTAGCTTCCCTGGACCATGGGTTGCCCAGCTATTTGGTTAAACATTATTCTGGGTATGTTGGTGAGGTTGTTTCTGGATAAGATTAACTTTTGAATTGGTAGACGGAGTAAAGCAGATTGCCCTCCCCGAGTGGGTGGGCCTCATCCAACCCAGGGAAGGCCTAAACAGAACAAAAAGACTGAGTGAAAAAGAGTTCTCTCAGGGTGCCTGGGTGGCTCAGTCAGTTGAGCGTCTGACTTCAGCTCAGGTCATGATCTCACAGTTTGTGAGTTTGAGCCCCGCATCAGGCTCACTATTGTCAGAGTGGAGCCTGCTCTGTCTGGGTCCTCTGTCCACCTCTCTCTGTCCCTACCCCACTTATGCTCTCTCTCTCTCAAAAATAAATTTTAAAAATACTTTAAAAACTTGAACATTTAGCAAAAATAGTAGATACTTATTTAGGTTACCTATGGCTTTTAGTTTGTGTGTGTGTGTGTGTGTGTGTGTGTGTGTGTGTGTGTGTGTGTTTAAAAAGAGAGAGAGAGAGAGTATGCATGCGCATACTCACGCATGCACAAGCGAGAAAGAGGCAGAGGAAGAGAGAGAGGGAGAATCTTAAGCAGGCTCCAAGCTCAAGGCAGAGTCCAATGCAGGGATCAGTCTCATGATGGTGAGATCATGACCTGAGCCATAATCAAGAGTTGGGTGCTTAACTGACTGAGTCACTCAGGCGTCCTCTATTGTTATTACTACACAGAGATTTTAGGAATCTTAACAAGTGTATGAATGAACACTTAATAGATGTAGTTTTGATCCATTATGACACTGTTCTCCTAATGTACCTTCCCAGCTCCTGTAGGCCCTTCCCTCCTCTAGTCACAACCTCGTTATTTGGTCTGTATATCTGTTGGGAGACAATGTTCGTTCTCTTTAATTAGAAGCAAAAATTTTACCAGATTTTTGCAAAAATGAATGAAGTGTAGAAGACAGCCTACAATTGTTCTGCGATGCTGCTTTACTAGAACAGGGTTCCATGGGGAGTGTCTCAGAACTTAGGAGGGCAAGATGGGAGATCTGGAGAAGGAGTGGACACACTGGGAATCTTGGTGTACTTTCTTGGTGGACTGTGGGTGCCTAGTGGCTGCTCTACTCTCCTAGCTGCCATCTAACTATAGAGAAGAGGATCAGCAAAGACTCTCCTAAGATTTCCTGGAATAATCCTCTCCCCCTCCTGGCTTTCTATCCAAGTGAGTGCCAACAGGGCTGTCTCTAAACATTCTGAACTTGAGTCAGGTTAAACTGTGTATCAACCCCAATCTCCATCACCACCCCCACCAGGAGCACTCACTCTAGGCCCAGCGTATGACCAACACCACCCTTGCCTTACCCTCTGGCATGCCTGAGCCCTGGGCCTAATGGTAGTAAGGGTGGTATTTAGCTTCACAGTCATCAGCTGCTTCCAGAAGATGAGTGTGTGAGGAGATCATCCTTAGTCTCATTTAATAGCAAATAAGTCCAAATTTGAAAATGGCTTTCTTCTTCAGAGAAGCAAATTCTTCTAAGGAGTTTATTTTAGAGCACTGTTAATCCCTGGAGCTAGGCAAGGGTGTTATTTCATGCTGTTCCTGAGAAAGAGCCTATCTCAGGGCATCAGCATTTCCTTCCTTGCCTCTGAAATATAAAAGCTCTCTGGAGGAGGCCTGTACAGTTTCACCATGGCTGCCCCCTCTGGGCAGAGCCTGGAGGAATGTCCTTTCTACTTCTCTTGAGCATATCAGCAGATCAGCCCCAAAATGGATAGGAATATAATAGGAGCAGGACAGGATGTGGATAGGACAGTTCAGGAACTCCACAGCTTGATAAAACTGAGCCATTTCATGGGCTCTGAATAAACCAATACATGTATGCCCGACTTCAATTCTATTTTCTTTAACCCATGGAATTACAGGAGGATGTTCCATAGTTACAGAGGGTACAAAATTTCAGAGTCATGGCCTTAGGGATAAGTGCACAAATTTCCGTTGTGTTTCACAATATTGCAGTACAGGGGTCACCTGTAGCTATAGAAATACTCAATGTCACTTAGGTCAGGGTCTCTTTAAGGGAGGAAAGAGAAGATAACAATCCCTTAACACAGCTATTTGTGGGAAAAGACAAGAGCATATGATGAAAACTTATAAAGACAAAAGCATCAATTCATGCAACCAATATTTGTTTTTATTTTTTTTAACGTTTATTTATTTTTGAGACAGAGAGAGACAGAGCATGAACGGGGGAGGGTCAGAGAGAGAGGGAGACACAGAATCCGAAACAGGCTCCAGGCTCTGAGCAGTCAGCACAGAGCCCGACGCGGGGCTGGAACTCACATACCACGAGATCGTGACCTGAGCCGAAGTCGGACGCTCAACCGACTGAGCCACCCGGGCACCCCTCATGCAACCAATATTATCTGCAAGTCAGAAAAAGGGGAAGTGCTCGTGGAGTTAAGTTTTGAAAGATGAATAGGTACCAAGATGAGGAAGAGCATTTGGGACACAGAGAACAGCATGAAAGAAGTTGGGGAAGGGTGAATGAGCAAGCATGGTTCAGGAAGCCAGGGACATTCGTATTCATCTTGGTGAACAGGGATAAGTTACCTGAGAATGAGTTACCTGAGGAGACAAGCAGGGACCAAGGGGTCTTTTGGCCATACCGAAGACTTCCCTTTGCCTTCGCAACTTGGGCACTGGGAACTCAGGCCATCTATTACACGATGAACTGAAATGTAACTAGTAGTTGCAGAAATTTAAAAATAGAGAAACACAATGTGCTGTAGTGGAACGGGAGAGAGCCACATCCTCACAAGGGAGAGCATAAAAACCCACCCTTCCACTGCCCTAGAACCAGCCTTGTGTAGAGGCTCCTGTCGTAGAGCCTTCATCCTTCAAAGTGGGGATATTTCTGTTTTACAACATTATCATAGCAACTAAATGAGCCTATATCATAGGTGAAAGCTTTTACAACACAGTGCCTGGCATATAATTGCTCAGTAAATGCTATTTTCTTTTTTCCCTTCTTTTCTCCTGGTACATTTTTGCATGTTACCACAACACTACTGGAATGAATTTCGACTCCTCCACCTGTTCAAATCTTACTTGACTTGTTTATTCGCTTATTCATTAGTCCATTCGTTCAGCAATGGTTATTGAGTGCTTGTCAGGTACCGAGAAATGTGATACAAGTTAAGATGAATACAACAGTGCCTACTCTATTGGAGAAATAAATAAATACACAAAGGCAAAGTAAGAATAACATGAAATCTTCCTCGACTGCTCCAGTTGTAAGTAATCAATCATTTCTCTGGTTCCTTATGCCACTTTCATCGCTTACGGCAAAATTACCTTGTAACCTAGTTAACTTTTCAAGTGGCTATGATTCATCTCCCCAGCCAGACGTAAGTTCCATAAGGATGGGCACCATATCTCATCAGTTTTGCAATCTCTTCAGTGCCTTGATCACAAGAATGTAATAAACACACATTAATGATGGTGATGAGCTAGGGAGGCAGGACCTTACTCACTCACACATTTGTGCAGGTAAATTCCAATCGACACACTAATACTCTGCTCCTCTTTTTTTTGTTGTTGTTTTTTTTTTTTGTCTTATCATGGAATTATAGGAAAGGAAACAAGGCTTACACTGTAACTTTTCATTCATAAGACTGATGTGCCATTCCCCACCCCTTACAAGCTGTCCTGTTCTTAAACTCCAACCCTTCTCAAAAGTCTTCAGTCCCAACCATGCTCCATTTATGTTCTGTAGATGGCTGATCTAGTTTTTTTTCTTTCATAGAGAAAGTAAAATGCATTGAATGAACATTTCTCAAACTTTCTCTCTCCTGTCCCTCACCTATACACTATTTATATCCCCACCTATTTCTTTCTTTCTCCATCCCATCTTCATATTTGCTTAACATTATACTCTTCATCTCTTCACTGGATCTAATTTTCTTCCAACTTCAAATGAATTCTGCTTCCTGACTTAATCTTCTCTACCCAATGCTCAATCCTCAGTATTTTAAGCCTCTCTCTACTGCCCCCTTCCCCAAGCAAATAAGCATTTTCCAGTGCCTTCAATTAAAGAGTAAGAAGGAGAAGAGAGGAGAGAGGGGAAGATGAAGAAAAAAAACAAAAAACAAAAGTGAAAACAAATATTCCTTGACTGATCCCCTCCACTAACTAACTGTCTTATCCCTTCCCTGACTTCATAGCCAGGCTCAGTTTGGATATAGACAGCATTTTTAATGACTTTCCCCCAAATCCAAAAAAATGAATGCAGTCCCAATGCAGAAGTCTTAGAAAACATACTTCATAAAAATTTTTTTGTCTGTACATTTTATTCAATATAACTTTAGGGGTGGAATTTTTTTCATCACATGACTGAATCATAAATTACTTAGCTGGTGCTTTATAACTGAACATTAACAGTATTTCCAAAATTTTGTCATTATAAATAAGGCTCTGATTAGTATCTGCATATATACATTTTTGTGCATGTCTCTGATAATTTCCTTAGTAACAAAGTGCAATTTTTTGGCCAGAGACCACATTTTAGAGGGGCTTACTAGAGTCATAGCTAACTGGCCTTCGAAGATAGCATTTAGGAGTTACATTTCTTTCCCTGACATTCCCTCTTTAACCCACTGAAGTGTGACTTCCTGAATATGTTTGAATTGTTCTCCAGTTTCCAATTTCTAGATTGACCATGATTGACCACACTAACCCAATCAAAGCATTTGACATCATTGACAATCACTTCCCACCTCCCATGACATTTTCTCCTCTCTTGGTTTCTGTCACATCACTGTCCCTTTGCTTCTTTCTTGCCTTTCTGTACCTTTATGTCCCAATTCAGGTTTTCTGCATTGGCCTGTGCTGTCCATTGAAGTTATTATACTTTCTTTGACCTTCTTTTCAATGTATTTTATCTTCTGGGTCAATCCCATCAAACAGCATATTAAACTATTACCTAGAGACAGATAAATCCAAAATCTCTACCTCTAGTTTAAAAATGTCTCTCTTTAGGGCTGCCTGGGTGGCTCAGTCTGTTGGGCATCCACTTTGGCTCACGTCATGATCTCGTGACTCGTGGGTTCAGGCCCCATGTCGGGCTCAGAACCTGGAGCCTGTTTCTGATTTTGTGTTTCCCTCTCTCTCTGCCCCTTCCTTCCTTGTGCTTTGTCTTTCTCTCTCAAAAATAAATAAACATTAAACAATTTTGGGGGGGGTGCCTGGGTGGCTCAGTCAGTTAAGCGTCCAACTTTGACTCAGGTCATGATCTTGCAGTTTGTGAGTTTAGGCCCCACATCAGGCTCTGTGCTGACAGCTCAGAGCCTGGAGCCTGCTTCAGAGTCTGTGTCTCCCTCTATCTCTGCCCCTCCCTCCCTCATGCTCTGTTCTCTCTAATCTCTCTCTCTCTCTCTCAAGAATAAACACTAAATATATAACACTAAATATATATATTTAAACACTAAATATAAACATATAAACACTAAATATATATATATTAAATTTATATATTTATTATTATATATTATATATTACATATATATTATATGTATAATATATATATTATATATATTACATATATATAATATATAATATATGTAATATATATTATATAATATATATTATATAATATATATTATATTATTATTAAATATATATATATTTTTTTTTTTTTAAAAAGTCTCTCTTTAGCTCCAGGCCCAGAATATCCAACCACCAAATGGACGTTACCTTCAAACTCAATAGTTTTAAAACTGACTCATTGTCTTTCCCCCAGATGTGCTTTTTTGCCTGCATTTTGTATCTCTGTTATGATGATTCTTACTTGCCCAAACTAGAAATCTTGGGGCCATCCTCACAAAATCCTACAGATTTTTCCTAGAGTTCTCCTTTCTTCTGAACTGTGCCTGTGATACATTCATTTATACAACACTTTACACTTTGAACGATCGGTCTTTCTTTCACGTTTTTCTATAACTTGTTATTCTGTAGTTTTTGGGTGTATGTCATGTCTCTGTGGAGAACTGGGTTGGTGCCACTAGTCCATAACACAATAATTCCTTTTTGGTAAGAAGAAGGATAGAAAAGAATAAATTGTTTACACTCAATAAATGTTTGTTGAGTTGAATAAATAAATGAATGAGTGATGGCATTACTTCCCCTTACCAAAATTCTAAAGCAGGAGGTATGTTTTTGATTCCTGTCTTATTTTCCTATATCCCTTCTATTATTCCTTCCTATCCCAAGGCATTCAGGCCTCTTATGTTGACCATTCTTCTGTGAAAGGGGGGAAAATGATCTGATAAAAAACCCTCACTGTGAGATGTATGATATCTCTCCCAGGATTATCTGCATGTTGAGAGGTCAATGGGATGCCACAATTTAACAAAATGGATCAAAATTTGGGATTCATCAGAGGATGTTTGCAACCATGTGATGTTGGCTGTGTATAGCAGACCAGAATTTTTACATGATGTAGAAGTAATTATTTTTATTTGAAAAAATATATTAGGGTAGATTCCAGGGCTTGTCATGCTCTATATAGAAACCACAGTCTTAGCTCATCCTCTTGCCAAGTTGCCAACTTGGTGACATGGGCTATGTTATGGAAGTCAGTAGAGAAGAAGCCTCTCCCCGAGAGATAAAAGCAAAGCTATTTTCCCATTGTCTAAAATAGTCCTTGTGGTACATGGTTTTTATGTCAATAAGCCACATATCGCAATCTCAGAAACTATCATCCTTTATTCAGTAGTTTAAAGGAGAAAAAAATTTTTCAGACATGCTAATTTTATGCACAGTTCTTATATTAAGTCATTAAAATCCTTTCTTAAAGCTTTTCGGGTATTTAAGTGGATTTAAAAGAAAAGTGCAGGGCAGTTTGTATCTCAAGAATTATATAATACTACGTTGGCTTAGTCTGTGCTTTTTTAAAAACTAGCAGTGGCCCCTAGCTCTATGTGGAGAATAATGTGCTCACAGTAATGCTGGTAGGCACAGCGGTCTCCCATTTTTTCAGGCTGCAGGATTCCTCATTACACACAGCTAAAATGATGTTTTACATTGACACACTGGGCTCTCCCAAACATCCCCCACATTCATGCAATACATTGTTTCATTGGTGAAGAAAGAAAAAATTTTCAGGGTGGGATCAGGGCTGCAAGACACTGGTCTTTGAAGTGCTGTGACATTATTTCACAAACTGCATATCTCAATCCAAAGATATTTTACACTGCAGATACTATAAATCTCATCCACTTTTTTAGTATCTGCTAAAATATTTTCTCTTATTCCTATAAAGACATTACCATGAAAAATTGAAGTGTTTGCATTCTACTAAATAGTAATGCTTCATTTCACTGGCATCTACACCTGCCACTGTTGCTTTGAAAACCTGTATGCCTGATAAATGGCATAACTGAAGGTTTTATTTCTGTTATCCCCACCAACAAGATGTGGTGTGAAGATGGCAAACACAATCCTGCTTCTCTTTTTCCTTTTCATTTCTCCTCAGAAGTATCTCTTCCAAGCATCGTTCTTCATTTATTTACCTGTGTAACATTAAATATCAGTTGTAACAAATTGGTATTCTTCACCATTATTCAATTCTCTGCTACGGCCTTTTTGTTTCTCTTGGTGGTGGTAGTAAAATTTGAAAGAGTGGTCAAGAGCCAAGATGAATATCAGTGACCAGACACCCCTCTGCCTAAAGCAACTAAAGAAACAGACAAAATATATTAAAGAAGTGGTTTTCCAGGAATTGAACATCAGAATTTAAGGACAATGATCGCTGGAAGACAAGAAAGAAATGAGGTGAACCTTATGATTGCCCCAGCTTCCTAACAGGGGAGAGTTTCCCCGTCTGTAACGCAGAAAAGGCGACCCTAAGGAGAGCCCAGAGATGTTCCTGAGTTGAAGAAACAGAACCAGAAGTCTGGGTAAGCCAAGGCAGCTAGAATTCTCGGGGAAGAAGGATCTGTGGGCAGCATTGTGGAGATCTACAACAGGTCTCCAAGGAGTATAAAAGAATTTTCCTCCATAACAGAACTCTACCCAGAAACCACACAGATGATGGGATTAGTAGACAGGGACATTGTAACAGTTATTTTAACCATTTGATATATTTACTAAATCAGGGGAAAAATTGAACATGTTCAGTAGAGACATGAAATATATAAAAGATGCAAAGCAAACTTCTAGGAATGAAACTACAATGGCTGAAATGACAAATGCCCCTTATGGGAATAGCAACAGATCAGATACTGCAGATAAAAATATTATTGAATTTTCAGACATAGAATTATAAACTGTACAGAAGGAAACATAGGGGAAAGAAAAGACTGAAAAAAAAAAAGTGAACAGATCGTCCATGAGCTGTGGAACATCTTCAAGTGGCTCAATATACATCTAATTGGTATCCATAAAAGACAGGGGGCAGATAAAATATTTAAAGGTATAGTGATCAATTTTTCTTCCAAATTTGATGAAAATTATAAACCCATAAATCCTAGAAGCCCCAAGCACAATACAAGAAATGAAGAAAACTCCAGCAAGGAACATCGTAATTAAGAGACCTAAGACCAGTTGTAAATGGAAAAATTTTTTTAAAGAGAAAAAGGAAAAAGTCACATTATGTACAGAAGAACAAAGGAAAGGAGAACAACCGACTTCTCATTGGAAACAAGACAACTGAGAAGAGGGTGGAACATCATCTTTAAAGTACTGCAAGAATAAAGCTGCCAACCTAGAATTTTATATCCAGTGAAAACTCTTTCAAAAATTAAGGCGAAATATTTTTTTCTAAATTTTTTTAATGTTTATTTATTTTTGAGAGGGAGAGAGACAGAGCATGAGCAGGGGAGGGGCAGAGAGAGAGGGAGACACAGAATCCGAGGCAGACTCTAGGCTCTGAGTTGTCAGCACAGAGCCCTATGTGGGGCTCAAACTCAGAAACAGTGAGATCATGAACTGAGCCAAAGTCGGACACTTAACCGACTAAGCCACCCAGGCGCCCCAAGGCACAATATTTTTTTAAATGCACAAGCAGAAATAATGCATTAGAAACTATGACTAATTTAAAAAAAAAAAAACATTTTGTCCTATTATTTAACTCCTCTTATAAGATAATTAGTATGTAAAGCAAAAATAGTAAAAATGTATTGAACAGATTGTAATCATTAGCAGTTAGGGAAGTGTCAATTAAAACCACAATGAAATGCCATTACACACCTATTAAAATCTCTGAAATTAAAAATACTGATTGTGTGAAGCAACTGGAACTCTCATGTCCTGTTGGAGGGAATGTAAAATGGAACAACCACTATGAAAAACAGTTTAAATTTTCTCAAAAAAGTTAAACATAGGGATGCCCAAGTGGCTCAGTTGGTTAAAAACGTTCAATTTGGGCTCAGGTCATGATCTCATGGTTCGTGAGTTCAAGCCCCGCATCAGGCTCTGTGCTGACAGCTCAGAGCCTGGAGCCTGTTTCAGATTCTGTGTCTCCCTCTCTCTGCTCCTCCCCTGCTTACACTCTGTCTCTCTCGGTCTCTCAAAAATGAATAAATGTTTTAAAAAAAAATTTTTAAGTTAAACGTATACCTGCCAGCCCCCATGAGCAGCAAATGTTTCAATAAATGAAAACGTTTCAAACCATCATCCAGTAGACCTGCAACCATCCATAGTGGGAGGTAAGTAGTAGAAGATAAGATTTAGTCATTCTCTTTCTAACCCAAAGTAAAAGGCTTAGAGAGATACCAATTGAGAGAAATTAGTTTTGCCCATAAGCCAGATTCCATTCCACCAGACAGTACCATTACCTTGGAAGATAAGTATACATTCTCATAATAGAAAAAAGATACTATTTTGAATCCTACTGTAAAAATCTTACAGAAATAACTATAACATACCTGTATACTAATAAGCCTAAAGTAGTATGATAATCATACATTGTATAGCAGGGCTTTCAAGTTCAACAGCTGAAGCAATAATCATTTTTAATTACTATAATTTATTTTGCATCTAAATAAGCAATTTTAACAGCAAAACATTTTTTAATTATCCACATGTAGAAACTATACAAATTAGCTTAAGCCCCCATTTTCCTAAACTCAAGAGATTTTTGAAAGCCCTGCCAAAGCTCAAACATGGTCTTTGATAAGTCCAGCATTTTAACTTCCCTTTCCTCACACTGAAAAACCAATCACTGGACCCTAGCAGCAACAAGCTACTCTAAAGTATCACTTCTCTACTTTCTTTTAATTTTCTAAACACAAGATATATACAAAACATGCACAAATAATAAGTATGCAGCCCCGTGATCTATCTCAATGGGAACACACCCATGTAACCACTTCCCAAGTTAAGAATTAGTATAGTTGGGGCGCCTGGGTGGCTCGGTCGGTTAAGCGTCTGACTTCGGCTCAGGTCGTGATCTCACGGTCCGTGGGTTCGAGCCCCGCGTCGGGCTCTGTGCTGACAGCTCAGAGCCTGGAGCCTGTTTCGGATTCTGTGTCTCCCTCTCTCTGTGACCCTCCCCTGTTCATGCTCTGTCTCTCTCTGTCTCAAAAATAAATAAACGTTAAAAAAAAAATTAAAAAAAAAAAAGGATTAGTATAGTCTTAGACCTCAGTCCACTTGTGTCCCCTGCCAATTATAATCCCTGCAGCCCTTCCCTGAGGTTATGAATATCCTAACATCTCTTTTTGAACTTTATATAAATAGAATTATACCATATGTATTGTTTGTTCTCCCAATTTTTTAAACCTACAGAAAAGTTATGATTGTATCAAAAAATACCCATATATCATTAACCTAGATTTAGTAGATGCAAATATTTGACCATCCTTCTCAATCTATCTTTCTCTCTTCTGATAGATAGATAGATAGATAGATAGATTATTGATTAATAGATGATTGATAACTAGATGATAGATAAATCATTAGAAACTAAATTACAAATTATGGACATGACACCTAATTTTTACGTACTTCACCATGCATTTCCTAAGAATAAAGCCATTCTGCCACAAACCATAATATTATAACACTTAAGAAAATTAACAATAATTCCATAATATCTAATATCCAGTTCATATTTAATTTTCCTCAATTTTGCCAAGTAAACTCTTTTTATAAGCAATATTCAATCTAGCCTCATTTATTGTATGTGGTTGTTAATTGTCTCTTTAGTCTCTTTTAATCTAGTGCCTAGTCCCTGCTTCTTTTTTTCTCCATGACATTTCCTTTTTGGAAAGTCCAGACCAATTTGTCTTTTAGAGTATCCCACCCTCTACATTTGTCTGTTTCTCTATGGTGTCATTTAACTTGTGCCTCTATCTGTATTTCCTCTACACTACAGAATAGGTCTATAACCTTGATGAGTTCAGGTTAAATATTTGGGGCAAGAAATCTTCAAAGAAGTATACCCTGTTTTTACATCTATCCGATATACTTTCATTTTCCTTCCTTTCATATAATCTCCCTCCGAAATCTCTGTGGCTGTTTCCAAGAAGAGCAGCAGTTAAGCCCCAGGAACCCTCTATAGTAAAACTATAGAGGTTCACAGAAAACGTGAAGAAAAGCATGTCAGTGTGCGTGGCAGTGCGTGCATGGTTTATGTCCTAGAGTTGAGGGAAAATGCATTAGGCTGGCTAAGCTAAGTGTTTAGCAAAGAAATGAGGAAGGATTGGAGTAATAGTAACAGCATAACTGAGTAGAGAATATCTATTATATTTTAATTATTCAAGCCAGTTATCTCCTTCAGCTTTAGAATTTTATGAAGATCAACTAGAGTCAAAAAACCTGAGTTTGATTCTTGCTTAACTATTTTTAGCCAGATTATCTTGAGCAGGTCCCTTAGACTTTTCTGAGATTATACTCCTCCTCTGTGAAACAACGATAATGTCAACAAGTTCCCTGAGTTGTTGTAGAGGTTAAAGGCGAAAGGGAACGTGAAAAGGCCTAGCACTAAGCAACAAATGAACACTGTAATATGGTTCTGAGGAGTGAACCCAAAAACCATAGCACAGATTCCCTTTTGCTTGAAGAAATCAGGTTAAGTAAATCATGTGAGCTTTTGGAATCATTTTAGAGGCGCCTCATTGCCCTGATAAACCATCACTTCTATGTTTCAGACTATCTGCCGAAGAGTAGGTCAGACGGCAAGAAGCACCGGACAAAAAAAGGATCTCAGTACATACCTAAATCCTCTCAGAGTAACACAGTTCTTGGATCAAGAAATGTTGGAAATTGGCACAAATGACCAGCCCGGATGATGTGAACTTCCTGCCATGAAAATAGTAACTAAAAACCAGTAAAATGATTTAAATTTATGCTGGTTTATTCCTCTAAGCGGATGTGTCTCGCTTATCATTTGTTTTAATTATTCCTGATGTGTTGCCTATCACATCACAAGCTTCTTCAAAGGGAAAGGAATAAGCAGTTGTCATAACAACAAAGCTCTTCATTACCCTGGGAACCTTCGACAGCTTTATTTAAAATGAAGGAGAAAAAGGAACCCTAACCAATTAGCTTTATCAGTCTGATTCATGTTCTTAAACTGATAACAGTGTTTCCTGAAGAACTTACAATTTGATGGGGAATGTGTCATGAATATTTATGGTAACATAAAACTCAGGAAAAAATTGGCTAGCTAATTATCACTTGGAAGGTGTTTCTGGTCAAATTCCTGCCCAGTGATCCATTTGATTTTTTAAAATGACTTTTATTAAACAAATCAAAGAATTAGTGGGACTTTTGCCAACAACTATCCATTGGTTCGAGAACAGCAATGAGACCTATTTAGGTTTAAACTTTAAAACCAAGGCTTCACCCTCAGCTAATTTGATTTGCGTTAATTTTGCATTCAGTTAAACCAGAAATGTTCTTGCCTGCCTCTATACCCTTCCTTCTCTGTGCCAGAGATATAGCCCAAGTCCCTAGAGAGCTTTAATTCTGCCCTTCTCTGCAGAATTAAAAAAGCAGATGTTTTCTTCTGGCTGCAGGAGATAAGACTGAGAAGTAATTATTGTTCTGGTCCCAAATCCCACAGGTGTTTTCATTCCTGCCCTGTGACCACGGGAAGAATAAACAGTAAATCTGAGAAGGTCTAGTTGGGGTGCTCTTCAAGTTCAGATCTGAAGCCAAATGTTTGAATATCTCCTGCAAATGAAAAACTGCAGAAGTAGGCAAAGTTTTTTTTGTAAAGAAGTAGATACTAAATATATTTTACTTCGTGGGACCTAAGGTTTTGTTCACAACTAATCAGCATTGCCATAGTTGAGTGAAGCAGCCGTAGACAATATGTAAACTAATGGGCTTGGCCCAATTGGATCCAGCCATTGTTTGCTGACTCAGAAGAGTTCCCAAGAAATTAAATATCTACCACCAAAGGAACAAGTGCACAAGTTCTTTAAATAAACAATAATGAACACTTGGAAAGCATGCTCACAAAAGGTTTTCACATACAGTATTTTCAATAATCTTAAAATAAGGATTACTCCAAGAGGTAGGCATACCATCTTTTTATCTTACACGTGAGAAAAGTAGACTCAGGGTGCTCGGGTAACTTCCTTTCTTTTCAAGATCAAATGGCGGATCTCTTGGTTTCAGTTCCAAGGATCTTTCTACCACAAACCCAACTGTCTCATAAACAATGCACTCTACACAGATCAAACAGAAGAAGTATGAACTGTAACAATTTCTAAATAATGCTCTATGGATAAGTGTAGTTAGTGCTCAAGAGAATGAGAAAAAATTCATCAACACTCCTCAAGATCTGTTGAGTCCTCCATGATACTCACTCAAGCATTAAGCCAAGCTGTGAGTAACCACAAAAGCAAGAAAATTCTGTGTCCTGAGTTCCAGGTCATTTCAGGAATTAACCATTTAGGCCCAGTTCACTTTAAACTGCCTGCCTTTCAAAAAATGAAACCAAACAGAACTTCACCAATTTTGGGGGGTCAAAGAAGGAAATCCACTCAGAAACAGTCCATACTGAATCAAATGCTCGTAGGAACCCTTATTGATCAGGACTTGATACTTGACTGATACTTCAAGGCCACATAGAGAAAAGCTTCTTGTTACCAAAGCCTGCGCAGGCAGCTATTACTTAATTATGACAACTATACGCAGTCAGGATATTGCATTAGGAAACACAGATGCACCATCTGTTAAGGAAACGTGATTTAACTGAGGTTTGTTTTTTTTTTCACTAGACTTTAGCATTGGAAATATTAACTCTACATTGTTCAGCTCAAATGAAAGTCTCCATGAAAAATATTGCTGATGGATTATCTCATGATAATGAGATATTATCTCATGATACCCTCCATATCCAGTTCAATTTAATTCTGCAAGCATTTACTGAATGTCTCCCAAGTGTCAAGCATAGTACAATATCTCTGCCTTCAGGGAGTTTATAGTGTTAGCAATAAGGATGAAACACATAAGATACAAGGCAGAATTTGGTGTAGAAGGGGTTTATTACTCAGATTCAGCGAAAAAAAGAGATCTGAAGATAGAGAAGAGAGGTTTCACAAAGAAGGGGATCAAGGGAAGTTTTCAAGAAAAGTGATGGGAAAAGAGGGAAGGCAGCTGTCTTGGCTCATGAACTGTCAGGAACAAGAAGATTGGGGCAGAAAATTGAATTAGGGTTGGGGATTTAGTTGGTTTAGAATTTGCCACAGAGGTTACAACTAATAGTCCATAGGCCATATTCAGCCTGGAAGCTTTTTATTTTCCTTGGGGGTTTACAGCATTTTCAAAAATATTTTTATGTTTATTTATTTTGAGAGAGAGAGAGAGAGAGAGAGATGAAAAGAGAAAGCATGGCAGGGCGGGCAGAGAGAGAGAATCAGAGAGAATCCCAAGCAGGCTCCACGCTGTCAGCACAGAGGTGGACTTGGGGCTTGAACTCAGGAACCATGAGATCATGACCTGAGCTGAAATCAAGAGTGAGACACTTAACCCGCTGAGCCACCCAGGCACCCCTACAGCATTTTTATTTGAACAAATTCTCACATTTAAAAGTTGGAAATTTCACATAAGAGTAATTTCTAGCTCCTCTTTAAAAAGTGGAACAACAGGGGCGCGCCTGGGTGGCTCAGTAGGTTGAGCGTCGGACTTCGTTTCAGGTCATGATGTCGTGGTTCGTGAGTTGGAGCCCCGCGTCGGGCTCTGTGCTGACAGCTCGGAGCCTGGAGCCTGCTTCCGATTCTGTGTCTCCCTCTCTCTCTGCCCCTAACCCACTCACGTTCTGTCTCTGTCTCTCTCAAAAGAAAATAAACATTAAAAAAAATTTTTTTTTAAAAAGTGGAACAGCTGGCAACCCGGGACGTCACTGCTGCAATGTGAACAGTCAAAAGTGTGTAGAGGCTGACCATTAGACAGGGTGTGTTTGCATCCATTGGTCTGGGCCTCTCCAGATTTACCGAACCTATTTATGTTAACTTGGTAGGCATCTGAATTTGGAAGAACTATCCAGAAGAAACACATGAAATAGCTTCTAAGAATCAGAAACAATGTCAACATGATTAGGAAAGTGCTTACAATTATTCTATTCATTTCAAAAAGAAGTGACCAACTATTAAGTTATAAGTCATGAATTATTGAAATAGGAAAAGTAGATTGAGTCATCTATACCATGGAGAAGACAAAAAGGTAATTGAGTTGCCCATAAGCCAAAAAATGTTAATTTAATTCAACAAACAATGGTGAGCAATCAAAGTTTTTATATAGAAGAGTGATATGATTGTAGCTAATTCTGGCTTTTTCAAAAGATGTTAATTCTAACTAAGATAAATTTCAAAACGTATATGCTTTGTTTCAGCAAGTAAACAGGTTATTTTATGAACTACGTTGGAAATAAATGTACTGCGAAGTACATTTATGTTTTGATTTATAACTTGGTTGACCTCAATTTGAATCATTTGTCCTATAACTTTTTTTTTCAGTGCTCTACATGAATTTCAAAACACTTCCCATAAACTCAAGCATAAATATATGTGGAACCACAGCCATTAAAATACTTTAGTTTTATTATAAGTTGTGTGTTTGCCTATAATTTTCCTTTTCTTTATATCGCTTATAGGCAATTATTTCCAAATGGAAAATAATTCATCTTGAATATATTCTAAAGTCCATTTATAAATAAAAGGTAATCGTTTCCAAGCTCTGTGTTTTCTAAAATTCTCCACGTTTGCTGTTGACTTTTGGGCAATACACTGTAAAATGCCAAAATGTCAGTTGATTACATAAAGAATGTAAAGTTATTTCTTTCATAACATTTATATGTGCATAGTCAGCCTTTTGAATAAACGGGATTTTTGTAAAAAGGACTATTTTTGTCCTATGTTTAAAACAGTCATGTTTTGTAATATAGTCACACAATAAATTCAGTAATTTGTGCCTTATAATATAGTTCTCATTTTTTAAATGAACAAGGTAAATTTATGCACTTCCTGATGATAATTAAATTAGTTCACACTCTTTCACCTTTTCTAAGAAACCATGTCACTGAATGGACACATCTCATCCTTTGGCCTTTTTATTTTCCCCCAATTTCTTTTTTCCATTCTATTACCTCTCCTTTCCTAAGGTTATTAGTCACCTTTGCCTTTAAGATAATATATTTATAAAATTTCAAACTCTGCACATGGGCTATTGGCCAGGAATAAGTTCAGCAACAACTACTAGTTATCTATCAGCCAGGGTTATTTTTCATTTCTATTGCCACCAGAACCATTTGTTTTTAGAACTATAGTCTCTTTAGTTTATTACAAATGAGCTTGAATTTGACAATTGTATGTGAATTGCACACATTTTTATATCCTGGATAGGGCCTGCCTGATGACACATTTTAAAATAATCTCCTTCTCAAGGTAAGGGATTTTACTTAAGCCAACAAATGCTTATCCCTAAAAATAGAACTGAGAAAGGAGACTATAATTATTTTGATAATCATTGGCTTTCTGTAAGAGATACTCACATATATGCACATATTTAGGTGGTCATTCTGCCATTCATACCTCATAAATCAATCTGGCAGTTCCTTATAATCACTTGTGCTTTTCACATCTGAATCTTCTTTGTTTTTCAACATCTTTCTTGTGCTGAAATCCTGAGATCATTTGTATTATTCCAAAAGTGCTCCACTAAGAAGATATAAACAGACTTGTCTATATTTTTCTTGATCTATAATATGATTCCTTTGTGTAGTTTACCTGAAGTCATGCTACCTTTGTTTTTTCTGCACCCTCTTGCATTACATGTTTATATAAATTTGCTGCTGGTTATCACCCCAATCCATTTAGCATTACTACTTTCCAAGTTTTTCTTCCTATATGAGTATCTGCGTTTCATTTTACATTTCCCAAATACATTAGCCCCATTTATCAAAACATCACTATTTGGAACAATTCTGTGTGTGTCATTAGTCAGCAAATTTTCTTTTAACATTTTATGCTCAGACATGCCCCAGTCGAAATTTGGTGATGATTTTGACAGCCCCTCTAACAAATAACTGCATCCAATTTCAAAAATGTTACTGATACTGAATTTCTTTTATATCATTTGGATCTATAACTTATTCTTGCTTAAGGTACTAAGTTCACCTAGTATCACTGAAATTACATGATTTCAACATCTTCATGATCTATAGACTAAAGCTATCTCTATGTGAAAGAAGGAATCAAAAACTAAATTATTCACAGCAGAGATTAATAATGTGATGTGCTAAATGCGTAAGGAATATCATTGATTGCATATTATAAACAGCTTGAATATGTATCTTATGATGGTGTCTTCAATTGCCATTCAACTCTGACATTTAATTTTTTATGTCTTGTCCCTCAAATGGATTCTAAATGCTTGAGAACACGGAGTGAGTGAGTGTGTTTGTTTGTGTGTGTGTGCGTGTGTGTGTGTGTGTTTCTTGGGATTTTCCACAGGTTCTAGCACCATATAATACACATAATAAAGACTTAGAAATAAATTAGGAAGGAAAGAAGAGAGGGAAGGTGGGGACGAAGTAGGCAGTGAGCCTAAGAACCCTAAAACAGCATTCCTAAGACGGGAAAAGCAAGAGACCCAAGGCTTATTGACTGTCCCAGCAACTCACCTGTCACTAAAAATTTATAGGCAGTGGGAGAGGTAGTCCAATCATATACTGCTTATGCTTTTTGGAATGAAAAGTTACTATTACTGCAAAGTAAGGGAAAACATCAGCTTTTAAATAGACTGAAGTTAACATGAAATATAACACACAGTAAGATAGCTACAGCAGGATATTCAGTGCATTTTAGACAGGCACTTAGTACACAGCAGGGACCCGGCACACGTTTGCAGGGTCTGTTAATAGTAATAACTCATCATTTGTATAAACTCCATCATATGCCAGTCACTACACAAGAGCTTTTTATGTGAATAATCTATTTTTTAAAACTCATTAAATTTATGCAAAGAGGTACTAATTCATTTCATATGGATACTTATTTACTGTGTTATGATTCACCTTACTGAATTCTTGCTACAGCTCTATGATATAAGTACTATTACAGTTTATCTATATTTGTACCTTTCTACAGATGAGGAAGCTGAAGCTAAAAATGATGAGTAACTAACCCAAGCCTTTACAACTAGCTAATAAATGGCCTGGCAGAGTTCAAAACGAGGTGCTCCAACCACAGTGCCTGCATTTTGGCATCACTCCAGAACTCCAGGGACTCTGTTACTTAAGTAACATGCCTTATTAAGACAGGATTATGCAAATCGGTTTGCATGTTCTTTATTTTAATGTTTATTTTTGAGAGAGAGAGTGAAGCATGCCAGCAAGGGAGGGACAGAGAAGGAGACAGAGAATCCCAAACAGGCTCCATGTTGTCAGCACAAAACCATACAAGGGGCTCCAACCCACTAACCATGAGATCATGATCTGAGCAGAAGTCAGATTCTCAACTGACTGAGCCACCCACGTGTCCCTCTTTGCGTGTTCTTACCCATGTTAGGCACCGCGATCCTAACACTAATACCCAGAAGAACAGCAAAGTCTATGGGCTTCATTAAGAGATTCCTGGGGAATGCTTGAATCGACACATGGGAATGAGACCTATGTACATTTTGCTCTTCTTAGGTCTGATTATAGACAACAAATTATAAGCACTGTTAACTGGAGATGACACACCAGTTCCTCTTAGGAACCTTAACCTAGTGTGAGATAAAGAACAGCTTCTCTGTTTTGTTCTAGTCCTGATTCTTTTTCTCTGCGTGTTGCCCCAGTTCTTCTACACTCTTGTGCTCTAGGAGTGTCTTCTCTTTGTGTTGAGGTATCTGGGATCAAATCTTGGTCTTTTCATTTGCAAATGCCTGTAGTTCTTGTCAGGTACTCCTATAGCTTCCCCAGATGCCTCCATTCCTCATTTGTGTTTGGCCAGTGTCTGTCCTCCTAAAGGTCTGTCTGCCAATCACCGTCTGTTTGACAGAGAGGATCAAAGTGTAGATTTTAAACTACACTCTGGTTGGCAACGAGAATGGTTTCCTGCTTTGAAAACATATTTCCCAGTGTCAGTCTCTACATCCTGTTATAAACAGTGGCTCAGAGGTATTACTCTTGATTATTTCATATCCAGTGTTGTGTGAGCTCCTTACCTACTCTACGATCCACCTTTCACATACTCAAATCCTTTCCTTGTGTTCCTTAGGACTAGTTTTTACTACTGGCCCACATCAGAGTCCTTTGTTCCTTTTCCATCCTTTGAGATTTCTTAGGACTGTGGTCCTAGGCCAGAGAACAAGCCTTAGATAAGCCTGAATTCAAATCTGTGGCACAGCATGCTGTCAGTCTCTGCTGTGAATAATTCAATGATTCTGCAGTGGTTCCAGTCCTTTCATTTACATTGAGATCATCTTTCATTAATCTTTTGGGTGTTTGAAAAATATGAAGTGCCCCAAATGCTTTATTCTAAGATGTGAGTGAGAGCATTTGTGATCTGAACTAGAGAAGCTGTAACTTCAGTCATTCAACAGATGTTTCTAAGAACCTCTGTGTACCAGAGAAATGGCAGTGAATGAGACGAACAAGGACTCCACTCAGATGGAATTTACATCCTATGACTTTGTCATTATTTAATATTTATCAACTACACTTGATATGGAAAACATATGTTAGGTGTTTCGGCCAGCCAATAAATAACATCTCTCTTTCCCAATTGAACTCAGAACCAATTTAAAGATAGAAGAGATAGACAGATGGAGATCAAACCAACAGCTTTATTACTGTTAAAGCTGATTGGAGAATGTGACTTTAGATCTGCCTTTATCACTGAATTTAAAAGACTTGTTTCCTTATTCACTGGTGTAGTTTGACAGCCGCAGGCCATTTCCCCCTAGAAACAGAGCCCTTAGCACATGGAAGAGGGCTCATGGGAATGCACGAATCCTGTGGACATGTTCATTTTGAAAAAGAAAAGTCCAGAAGGGGCTGGGTCCAGCATATTTGATTTCTTCTCTTGAATTCACAAATCAGGTAGCTGAACACAGAGGCTAGGAGTATCATTCTAGCAGAAATCCCATCACATGGAAACAGGAAAGCAGAGTGACTATTAATACAAATAAGAATTGAGACTCTGGGGGCACTTGGGTGGCTCAGTTGGTTGAGCATCCAACTCTTGATTTCGGTTCAGGTCATGATCTCATGATGGTGAGATCAAGCCCCACATTGGGCTCCATGCTGAGCATAGAGCCTGCTTCAGATTCTCTCTCCCTCTCCCTCTATCTCTCTCTCTCTGTCCCTCCCTGGATTGTGCACTCTCCCCGCCCCCCCTTCTCTCTTTCTCTCAAAAAATAAAAAAAAAAAAAAATAATTGAGACCCTGAAAACTATTTGAGTTAGGGAAAACTTATTTGTCCTTGGAACACTAAAGATTTATGGAAACTTAGAAAAAACTCCCTAAGAGTCATGGGCCCATGGGTTAATTAACACTGATTTTGAGAGTTTGTGCCATGTAATGGTTTCAGTAAATGGTCCTAATACTAATGGTGACTTTCATTTTGAAAGCAAAAATTGCAGGTGAGATCAGGAGTTGCAAGCTTTCCATCCACATCTGAATTAAAATAAACAGCAATTTAAAATACAGTCTATATAATAATGAAGAGTAATTATGACAGTAATTGGAAGAAATATTTTTAAAGAAGCATTACATGCGGAGTCAAGTTGCTTGAATAAGCCTATCATTGAAAATTCAGTATCACCCTCTTGCAGGTTTGGACTTATTAAACTATTGTCCATTATAATCTTAAAAGAGACAAATGGTTTTCAACCATAACAACTTGAGTAATCACCAATAAGACCTCAAGTAACTTTGGATGATGACTCTCTCACTCCAGAGGCTACTGAAAACACAAGAGTCAGTCATATTCCAAAGCTGTTGCTTGTTCCTAAGAGATCAGGTCACACTGTTGAGTCCCCCAATTTATTTAAATCTGTTATTTTATTTCAAGTGCTAATTGTCTCTCACAACAAACAGAGACTCCTCTCAGCTGCAATTATTGGCATTACAATAGATAATCAACAGGAAAGCCTGAACGCAGAGCAGGAGAAGTTGCCTTGGTTACAAACCTGAGATGCTTTGGGTATTACAGTTCTAGCTATGTTTCAAAATTTCCTAAAACACCCCAACAGCAAAGTGTTCCATCTTTTCTTCTTTGTGGCTCATCTAAATTAGTTTTAGCCAATATAGAGTCTTAGTCTTATACAGATATTTTTATGAGGTCTTTTCAATAAATAACCTTGAAAAACAGGGCTTTCATTTAGAACATTTGTATTGCGTGTTCATGCACTTAAAGAATAATGAGAAGGAATCAGTTATTATTTTGTGTTAGAGAAGCATATTATTATATTTATTCTATCCACAAGCACACAATGCAGCCATTACTCTACATTATGCTCTCATCTCTCTCTCTCTTTTTTTAAAGCAAACAGAAAAATAAATCACCTTACAGCCCATCAGAATTCCAGTACCAAAGTGGTATTTTCCTTCCTGAGTATGGATTGAGTAGGGCCACTAAAGTTACAGCTCCATAACAGAGCTCTTTTAGTAACTGCTTTGTTTTGTTGCTTCCTCATTTATTTAGGAGATTGAGATTTTAAAAGTTAAGATGATTTTTCTGATAATGATCTTAATATAACTAGCCATTTAGAAAGCACATCATAAAATCCATGCTATCCTTCATAGAACAGCTTGTTGTTTATCAGGCAGTATGACATCCCCTTTCACTCATTCATCTTGGTTACAGGAGATATATTTGCTTATTTCCAAAATATCACATGCACCCACAGATGACTTACATTTCACCTATCTCAGTAATGTGTTCAGATACATGACAGACTGTACTCGTACTTTTTACAAATACTGTATTATCTAATCTTTACAACAATCCCATCATGCAGGAATTATTAGCCATATTTATAAAGAAAGAAACTAAGGCGTTTAATTCAACTTGAAGGGGTTTTTTTAAATCCAACAATGCTTTTTTTTTTTTTTTTTTCCTCAACAATGTAGAGTGGAATGCTTAAGAAAATACTGGAGTAAAATCCTAGTTCTGCCTCTTAGGGCTGTGTTATTATTGGCAAATTACTTAACTTCTCTGTGTCATGGGTTTTTTTTTTTATTAATCTATAAAATGGGAAAATAAAAGAAATAATTACAGTGAGAACTAAGTGAGTTAATACATGTAAAACACTTAAAACACTGCCAGATACATGTAATTATCCAATGTTAACTCTAAATATTTGAAAATTGTATTATTCCCCAAGAGATTATGTTTTAATGTTTCAGTTATATTACTATAGCTATTTCTTGTATCTATAATAATTTAATCATTTTTACAAAGTTATTAAAGATTACAAAATAACCATGTGGCTATAAAGTATTTCTATACCATGCTTAGCTTAGTTGGATGGGCAATACAGATTGTAAGCATAAATATATATTATTATTTTGTTATTTATATACCTGCTAATATTTACAACTAGCTTTAACCTTTCTTTGTGAACATTATTACCTAGAGGCATCAAATATCTCAAAACTGACACTGTGCAAAAGGCTAGCTTCCCGTTCTCTGTTTACCCTCCTAGTAATTTCATTCATGTTCCCCTCTAATTCCATTAGAATCTATCTCCCTAGGTTTTCTTCTCTGTCAAAACCAGTTTTCAAATTTTTCCATTCATAATAAGCTTGCTGGTTGTTAAGGAACTTAAAAAAAATATTTTTTAATGTTTGCTTATTTTTGAGAGAGAGACAGATAGAGAAGGAGACACCATCTGAAGCAAGCTCCAGGCTCTGAGCGTCAGCACAGAGCCTGATGTGGGGCTCAAACTCACAAACTGAGATCATAACCTAAGCCGAAGTTAGACGCTTAACCGACTGAGCCACCCAGATGTTCCAAGGAACTGTCTTTTAGATCAAAACCCATCCTTCTCTACTCTGTAATGCTAGGGCTCAGATGAAGCAAAAACTATGGTAGTTGCCCATTTTTTCCAAGATGTTCCAAGACCCCCAGAGGATGCCTGAAACCATGGATACGACTGAATCCAAATGTACTATGTTTTATACATACATACCTATGATAAAGTTTAATTTGTAAATTAGGCACAGTAAGAGACTAGCAACAAAAATAACAAACTAAAGCAATTATAACAATATACTGTAATGAAAGTTACATAATGTGGCCTCTCACTCTCTCTATAAATACTGTACTGAACTGTACTCATCTCTTTGTGATGATGTAAGATAGTAAAATGCCTACATCACTAGATGAAGTGAGGTGAAAGACGTAAGCATTGTGACATAGCTTTAGGCTACTAGTGACCTTCTGACAATAAGTCACAAGAAAATTATCTACTTCCAGACCAAGGTTGACCACAGGTAACTGAAACCACAGAAAGTGAAACCAAAACCACAGATAATGGAGGACTAGTACTATATTTCTCCTTTGTCTGTAGAGATGACCGATAGAAGGCAGTGGAGAGAGAGAATAGAGACGTGCTTTTTCTATGCCAATTGTTCACTTCTTGCCAACAATAGCCTAGTGATAGTGTTCCTTTCTCCAGCTAGCTTCCTCACTCCCAGATACCACCAGCTGGGAAATGTCTTTCCACCAAGTTCTCAGTCCAAAATCCATGGAGCCTCTCCTCTGACTTTCTGAGATACCAGAAGCTGCTGGATAGCTCTCCCTTCTGAGAAGCCCGAATTCTAACTTGACAGGGCCTCTTCTGTAAGCTTCTAGGTTTGGACAACCCCAGCCTCTTTCCTTTGTTCCAGAGCCCAGAATGGTGGCTACCTACTGTAATTACTATCTCTGTGTTACTTAATGTTGTTCACATTTGGCTTTTTCTCTTTTTCAGTGTTTGTTTAAGCAATACTTTATTTTAAATTCCCTCTGTTGAAATACCTAATGTGGTTTCTGATGTCCTATCTGGATCCCAACAGATCCAAAAATGCTATAAATCACTGTTTGAAATGTTATATTCTTAGAAGTTTGGGAAATGTATCAAGAAAAAAAAAGAATGAAGAACTTTGAGTACCTATCAGTGGATAGAGACAAGTTTATGAGGTTAGAAAGAGAGAAGTTTTCCTGTCCCACTCCACCCTCAAAATCATTACATTCTACCTAGGCAGCCAGTACTGCCCACAGGCAGAAGGAATTTTCTCTTACTTAGGGGAGAGTCTTTTTGTTCTAGTCAGGCCCTCAACTGACTGGATGAGGCCCACCCACATTAGGGGAGACAATCTTCTTTACTCATTGTACCAATTTAAATGTTAATCTCATCCAAAAACATCCTTCTAGAAATGTGCAAAATAATGTTTGACCACCTCTCTGTGCCGGTCAAGTCAACACATAAAATTAACTGTCATATTTGCTAACAAACTACATGACCAATTGAGATTTTGCCCACAGTCAACTCAAATAGCTGTAATTGAGGAAGAGAACTTCGGGGTAATTTAGTGTCCTTCAGAGCGTTCACCCTCCCCCCTATCCCTGCCTTGTGAACTCCTCTGCATCTTTCCTGTGTAGGAGTTTTGCCCATCAGCCAGGGCTTCCTATAGCTCTCTCAGCTGCTGGAAAGGCTCCTCAGTGCTTAGGTCTCTACAGATCATGAGTAAAAGTCAGTAGCAAAGCACTGAGAAAACATTTAAGAAACCAAGAAATGTCTGGGGCACCTGGGTGGCTCAGTCAGTTAAGTGTCTGACTTCGGCTCAGCTCATGTGAGTTTGAGCCCAGCATCAAGCTCTGTGCTGACAGCTAAGAGCCTGGAGCTGCTTCAGATTCTGTGTCTCCCTCTGTCTCTCTGCCCCTCCACTGTTTGCATTCTCTCTCTCTTTCTCAAAAATAAATAAACATTAAAAATTTTTTTAAAGAAACCAAGAAATATCTTAGAAAGAGTGGACTGAATAAGGAGGCAGAAGACCCCAAGGTAACTTTTAAAAAGAACTTTTTTTTAATGGACAGTGTATTTTAAATGTGTCTTTGCATTTTCTAAGAGCTATACTAGTCCAGTTAGAGTACTTCTGGAAAAGAAATTAGACCAGGGATCAGCAATAAGGACTTCCTCTTCATTAAGAGTTTTTTGATGACTCTTCCCTTTGTTATCTGAATCATGTCAATAGCAAGTAAAACACAGGGTCTAGTAGCACACGAAATTTTAAATTATTCAGAGACTGATTATATGGCTTGTAAATTACTGAATCGCTTTTCATATCTCACACTTCCCACATCCATTAGCATCTCCAATAAGAGTATGGCTTTGAAAAATGAAATTTATAAAATGGGATCTTTTCAATCTGAAAGAGACATAAAGGCTCACCATGCCTATTCTTTAGCTTTGTGGGTTAGCCAAGTGTCTTAAGAAGGGAAGGCAAATTAGCAAGGCATGTGAATGAGTTAGTGGGAGAGACTGAAATTAGGCAATTTGCTCCTTGTAAACTGACTTGCTTACACCTCTGAAGTGCTTCAAGAGAAGAAAATGACAATAGTAATGAAAGTAAGTTTGGAGGGTCATGTAAGGATTTTAATTTTCTGTCTTATGCCTACTCCTTCTTCTGTGGAAAACTAGAAATTGACTTTAATGGATTGTTTCTGTTTCTAGAAGAGACAGATAATGTTTCCTAGTCCAGGGTCCCAGGCCTAACTGATGTGTGTGTGTGTGTGTGTGTGTGTGTGTGTGCGTGTGTGTGTAGTTGTCCTCCAACATTTAAAATGCTAATGCTGACAGTATTATTTTTCTTGCTTATGATTATAGCTGAAAAGCCTGAAGCATTCCCAGCTGACCTGCCACATTGACACATGTATAAATGTCCTTTCAGAGCGATGATGTCCCTTGACTCAAGCACTGTCACTGACTAAGGCTGATATCACTTGGTCGTTTTCGACCAGTGTCTCCACAACACCCACAGCTAGGCAGCAGGCCTTTAAAGGGGATTTTTTCAGTACTATTGAAACTTGGAACATAACTTCTCAGTTTTCTCTGGCCATGCCCCTTACGCTTCAGATGTGTTTAAAGAGAAGAAAACTGGAGAAAGAACAAAGAAGAAAAGCAGGAAGTCCACAATGAAGGCATTTGACCCTGCTTCTAAGAAGAGTTGGAGGGGTGCCTGGATGACTCAGTCAGTTAAGTGTCTGACTTCAGCTGAGGTCATGATCTCACGGTCCATGAGTTTGAGCCCCGAATCAGGCTCTGTGCTGACAGCTTAGAGCCTGGAGCTTGCTTCAGATTCTGTGTCTTCCTCTCCCTCTGCTTCTCCCCCTTCACACTCTGTCTCTGAAAAATGAATAAACTTTAAGAAAAAAAATTTTTTAAAGAAGAGTTGGAAATTAATACTGTAATAGGTACACTGAATCTGGGTGGCTTCCTTTTGAGATGCAAGTACGGTAAAATCTTGGATTGCGAGTAACTTGTTCTGCAAGTGTTCTGAAAGATGAGCAAACATTTCTAATAAATTTTAACTTGATAAACGAGCAATTTCTTGCAATACGAGTAGTGCGTGATGATGAACATCACATGATCACAACTGAGCCAATGGTTCTTCTCTCTCTCTCTCTCTCTCTCTCTCTCTCTGCGGGGTTGTGGGTGATCGTCTCCCATGGTCAGATGCTCAGTCTCAGGCCACAGTGTTTGGCAGAAATCAGTGATTTTTCAGAACATTGGAAGATGCCCACAATTGGCACTGGTGTATTTTTTGTCACTTCAAAGCACCTATGCACGGTCCTTTGCTTTTCCATACAAGAGTAAGCCTAGTAATGTTTTGCCTCATTCCAGGTCAGGTTCCCGACAGATACAGACCCTTTCTTCTGCTGCCTTATTGCTGGCTACATTAAATAGAATATATGCAGGAGTTTATTAATACTGTACTGAAGTCAACATTGTGCGAGCATATACAATGGCTCCCATGCAGAAAAAGATTTCATTGAGCCAATAGAGAGCAGTGATTCTGGGGCGCCTGGGTGGCTCAATCGGTTAAGTGTCCAACTTTGGCTCAGGTCATGATCTCATGGTTCGTGAGTTCAAGCCCCACATCGGGCTCTGTGCTGACAGCTCAGAGCCTGGAGGCTGCTTCAGATTCTGTGTCTCCCTCTCTTTTCCCCTCCCCCCACTTGTGCTCTCTCTCTCAAAAATAAACATTTTTTAAAAAACCTTTTAAATAAATAAAAATAAAAATAGATAGCAGTGATTCCATGAGTGATAGTGAAAGTCATCCTACACAATAACCCTCCCTTCTTGTCTCCCTCACACCAGCCATGAAGGCTTTCATAGGTAAGTATAGGTTAATTTATTTATTTTTCTTTATATTTTGAATTTTCTTTATTATTTATTGTATTACAGTATTGTAATCATTTTTATATGAATACTTTTGGGTTGTAGAATGAATCCTCCGAGTTATTTCTTCTGGGGAAATTCACTCTGATATACAAGTGCTTTGAATTACAAGCATGTTTCTAGAATGAATTATGTTCGCACACCAAGGTTTTACTGTATTTGGAAATATTATCCTGATTAAAATCAGTTCATAACTACCCATATCCTCTAAGCAAAATGCCAAACAAGGTGCTTTCTGATTTTACCTGATGATTTATACAGAATCGTTTCTCAGTGCATTTGCCCAGCACCACCCTGCTACCTCAAAACACTGAATCCTACAACAGAGCGGCATTAAAACACTTTACCTTTTCCTCTTCCCGTACCTTTCCACACACCTCTGCTTGGAACACCTTCCGCCTCTACATCCCTTGCTACCACAGCCCCCTAAACTCAGCTCCAGTGTTCTCTCCTGCAGGAAGCTTTCTTCCTTCTGGCTTGTTCTGGGGAATCTGCAGTAGCTGGGCTTTATGATGGCCCACAATGATCTTGCCTCCTGTGATCTCCTCCTAAGCTGAATAAAGTTGAACTGTGTAACCTATAAGAAATTGTCAAATTTGTGACTTTTGAGGCTAGCTCATAATAAAACCAGTAAATCCTTCCTTGCTCTTTTTCATCACTTACTCTGGCCAAAGCCTACTTGCCACATCTTGAAATCAAGGTCAATGTGGTGAGGACTTGTGCCAACGGCTGGAGCCAACTTGCCAGCTACGTGACTGAGCCATCAGAGCAGCATTTCCTGTAGCCCTAGCTGCCCCTTCAAACTGATGGGGTTTTGGAGTGGTGGTGGTCCGGAGTCAACAGCCAAGAAAGAATTCTTGAGACGTCTTTGGCGCAAAAAGGTGATTTTATTAAAGCACGGGGACTGCACTGGGGTTGTGAAGAGTGTCTGGTTATATACCATGGAGTTGGGGGAGGTAAAGACAAAAGGGAGGCCTCCAAAAGGGGTTTTCATATGCAAAGGAGACTCTTAAAGATGCCTAGCTGTTGTCAAGCTAAGGTTGTTTTTCCCTCCAGGAAAGCATTAACATTAAGACCCTAGGGAGTTCCTGGAGAAATGTTATACTCTGCCTGCCTCAAGTATTTGTCAATGGGCTGCATGTTATGAGGAAATGTAATTTTCTCTGCCGTTTCCTTTTGTCTTTGCTGCCCATATCACTATGGAGATTAGGGTGATGTTGGGACCATAGGTTTCTGGAGATCAGGCTATTGATAAGATTGCCTTTTTCTTATAATTTACGAAGACATTTGTAAACTGATGGAGACTCATGTCCTGCATGACTGTGATCTCTATCAGTTAACCATGTGTTTTCTTTCCTTTCCTTTGTCTTTGGGCAGCCAGGAGTGCCAAAGGAGTGTCACACACATCCCACCTGAGGGGGTGGTGTCTACTTGGTGTCAGCTTGCTTTATGCTCCCTCATCAAAATGACTGCATCCTGGCTGACACCTTGACTATAACCTAGGAGATCCCAAGCCAGAATCATTCCACGAAGCTACTCCCAAATTCCTGACTCATAGAAGCTGTGTAAGATAATACTTATTGTTGTTTTAAGCCTCTATGTTTTGGAGTAATTTGTTATGCGGCAATAAAAACAAGGTCCCTCTCCTATACTTTTCCACAGTACCCTGTGTTTCTCTCCATCAAAGCCTATTCCCCATTGTCTATTTACTTGTCGGTCTCTTCCACTATGCTGAGGCCATCTTGAGAGCAGAGCCTTCGCATTTCATCTTCTTCTCAAGTTCCAGTCTAGCAGGGCAGTGAAGCGGGGGTCTGTGGTTGAGAGGCCATAGGTTGATAACTGGCACATCCAACTAGAAAGCAGCCTTTTTCTATTTTATCCATCTCCAGGAATGTTTCTTTCAGACTCTCACAAAGTCACTCGATGGACCTGGTGGTTTGTTGGGGTCATGGAAACATGGTTTGAGATACCTACCTAGTGTTCAAGAGTTGTTCTTAGCTTGGTTTGCTCTCAACAACTGTCCCGCTCAGATGGCTGCTTCTCAGAGACAAATTTGTATTATTATAATCTCTTAGTTATTTGTATTCGCCATGCCTTCAAACTGAATGTAGTAGCCTTCTGGCACTCCTTCGTGTCTCACATTTGACTGGGTTCACCTATATGGCCATTGATGTCCTATCCTGGTGACTTCCTTTCCCATGTCACAGTAGACTATATCCTCTGAGTATTATGTCAGTAGAATACCTAGACATCTTGTTATTACAAATGTGGGCCTTGAAATTGATGTTATGTCCATCAAGTAAAAGTGACAGATGAAAGATGAAACTTCTCTTAACACCGAATCTGATGAGGATACAGGACTTTTGTCATTTTGAGGCTGACTGGCTCTTATAAGCAGTTTGGCTTATAGTATCTGTCAGAGAGGAGTAATGTTATGTGACATCAAATCACAATAGCATCCCTACTAATAAGGATATAATAGTAATAGATAATTGCATTGAGTTAAACAGCATGAAGCTATGACTTATCATCTCTTCCTATTTGTATTATTTCTCTATAAAATGAAATGATAGCATTGCTATAAACACCTCGCAGTCTCTGTTTATCCTGCTGCTCCGAAGAAATACGCTAATTATATGTTGAAGGAAAAGTTCTGTTTCTAATGTATTAAGGGCAGAATCAATGTCAGTTAGTTCAGTCAACATTTATTAAGTCTGGGGAAGCTACAAAGAAAGAAGAACATATTACAACCTTGCCCTAAAGTAACATACAATCTAATATTTCCTGTCATGGCTTTCTGTTGGATTCTGTATTCTGCACTTTTTTTTTACATTATTTCTCCTTTTTTCCATGATACTTTGATATTAAATGAAAGAAGAACACTGGAGAGCTGCACCATAAGACTATCCAGAGTTTGTTGAGCATTACTATAAACAACCATCTCCTTTATCTTGAGATGTACATCCTCATTTACTAAAGAAACTTGGAAAAGGTAAACAGTTGGAAAGTAAATTTAAATCTAGTTCTATTAAAATGTCTTTGGTAAGCAATTCTTTATATGCTAGGAAAGTGTCACACAAAACAAAAATCTATAGAAAAGCTTTGAGTGTTTCGCTATATTTCTTGGAGAAATACAGAAAAAAATAAGATTTGCAAGCAAATAAGATGTACTGGGCCTAATAACCATTACTTTTAAGGAAAGAAACACAGACAGCTACTGTAAATCAAATTTACTCACCAATGATGTCTTTCTACAGAATTTTTAAAATAAGCTTGGTTAGTACTAATCCAAAGAACGTAGGAATGATGCCATTGATAAAGAAAAGGGGTCAGAGGTATAACAACAATAGTAAGAATTATAATTAATATGAACATTCCCTGAATTCTTTTGGTGAGCCAGGTACTGTTCTAAGCCTCTAGGTAGTATATTCAGTCAGAATTCCCTATAGAAACAGAACTAATGTGATGACAGATAAATAGGTAGGGAGGGAAGTAGGAAGGTAGGTAGGTAGAATGGTATGTAGGTAGATAGGTAGAGATTATTCTAGGCATTAGCTCACATAATTAATGAGGCTAAGAAGTCCCATGCTCTGCTGTCTGCAAGTTGGAGACCCAGAAAAGCTGGTGGTATAGTTCAGTCCTCATCTGGAGACCTCAGAACCCGGAGAGCCAATGTCTGAGGTAAGGAGGAACTAGATCTCAGCTCAAGCAGAGCGAATTTGCCCTTCTACCACCTTTTCATTCTATTCAGGCTCCCAACATATTGGATGATGTCTACCCACACTGGTGAGGGTGATTTTCTTTATTCAGCCTACCCATTTAAATGCCAGTCTCTGTTAGAAAACCTTATGGACACACACAGAAATAATGTGTTACCAGTTATCTGGGCATCCCTGAACCAGGTTAAGTAGACATAAAATTAACCATCACAAGCAGGTACTGTTATTATCAGCCAGTCTGACTCCCCTTTTAACCATTGCTCTTCTGCTTATTTCCCTGGTTGAGAATAGACACACTTTAACATGTGTTAACATATTACAGAACAGCATGGTCACTGAATAAATGGAAATTAAAATAAAACAAACATTTTTTAGGAGACCCTGATGTGCCCAAGCACCATGGTAGGTAATTTGACATATACTGACTTGTTCAAATTTATCCCCAGTCTTGTCAGTAGTAAGCAGTACCTGGCATCTTTATTTTCACCCTTTGTTAATTCTGTCTTCTGATGACAGTATCAATACTGGGGGAGTAAAACAGATGTTTTAGAAACCCCTGAAGAACACATATTTTGGTACAGCAATTCAGAGTGGTTTGGGGTGAAGCAGAGGAGAAGCCTCTCAAAGAAGAAATGCAGTTTTCTTAAGAATCATTTGGTTGTAAGGGCACCTGGGTGGCTCAGTCAATTGAGCATCTGACTTCAACTCAGATCATGATCTCAGGGTTTGTGAGTTCGAGCCCTGCATCGGGCTCACTGTTGTCAGCACAGAGCCTGCTTCGGATCCTGTGTCCCCCTCTCTCTGCCCCTCCCCTGCTTGTTCTCTCTCAAAAATAAATAAAAATTTAAAAAGTTATTTGGTTGTGTATTGCAGAAACCCATTCAAACATGGTTAAGAAAAATAAAAACGGTTTTAGTAGGAAGCCACAGGGTTCTGCCATGGAACTCTATTGCAAGAAGTACATTGAGCTTTCCTGCAGATAAGAATTGGGGAGTAAAATATTGGTAACAGAATTGCACTTTCTTTCTCACCGAGGGTCCCTCACAACTTCACTGCTCCCTACAGTGGTTTTCTCTCTTTCAGCCTACTGCCCTCTTCACCTCACTCAGGTGTTCTGGGCCACTCAGACCCTAAGAACAGTCCAACAGCCTCAGGAGAAAGGAAATGCTTGGCCCAGGCTTTGAATGATCCACTCTTACATCCAACCATCTATAACCTGAAAGAGAGAGAGAGTCAGAGTCTAACAGAAGTATAAATGTGGGGCTATAATGGTTTAACCTCGGGCTGATGAGTGTATGGCGGCAGAGGAGGAGCTGAAGGTTTTGCAGGCAAATTAACCAACATCTATTCTACATGAGTACTAGAAGGACATTACTGCTATACTACTTACCAGGGGGACTTGAGTAAAATACTTGACCTCCGTGCACTTCAATGTCCTCATTTGTTAAATGCAGATAGTAAGTTTTTTTTGTGAGGATTATATGATTTAATTTACATGACACTGCTTATATGCAATACATTTTACCTATCATTATTATTATTTATTGTTATTTCTGGAGTCAACTCCTAACACCTGTAAGTTCAATATCTAGAGATTCAACATGAATCAGCACACTCCTTCTTTCACTGGATGTTTCTCCTTTCCTACATGAAAATCTGTATTCCATAGATTTGGGGGGTAAAAATACAGAAAAGTTCCAGAATAAGAGAAAATGAGAAGTTCAGCTCTTTTTTTTTTTTTTATTTTTTTAAATGTTTATTTACTTTTGAAAGAGAGACAGAGACAGAGAGACAGAGGATGAGCAGGGGAAGGGCAGAGAGAGGGGGACACCGAATTTGAGGCAGGCTCCAGGCTCCAAGCTGTCAGCACGAGGGGCTCGAACCCACAAACCATGAGATCATGACCTGAGCCAAAGTGGGCGCTTAACCAACTGAGCCACACAGGGGCCCTGAGGTTCAGCTCTTTTTAAAAACACATCATTTTAAGTCAGTTAGACTTCTTCTGCATCCTTTAGGCATACAGTTCCACTAAAAATTTTTATGGTTGAGGGGTGCCTGAGTGGCTCAGTCAGTTAAGCCTACAACTCTTGATTTTGGCTCAGGTCATGATATCACAGTTGGTGAGATTGAGCCGCTCATCAGGCTCTGCACTGACAGTGTGGAGCCTGCTTGGGATTCTCTCCCTGGCTCTCTGCCCCTCCCCCAGTCGTATGAGTGTACACACTCTCTCTGTCAAAGATAAATAAATAAACTTGAAAAAAATTTGTGGTTGATAAATACGAAAAGTTTTTAGATTCCAAGGAGTCTTGGGCAGCTTTTTACAGCAATTGGCTGAACTGCTGTGATGGGACTGGCCAGTCAATTGGTTCCAGCAACCAATTCTTCTGGCTTTCCATGTAATTGACTGCTGGCTTGACCACTGTAGGGAAACTCTCTGCAGTGTGTCATTTTTGAACACAGCAAAACCAAGTGACCCATTAATTTAGGTTGCAACGAAAGAAATTTGGTTCTGTTACAAGCTGGTTTTAAATAAGCTGCCCCACTTTAAATAGTAGAGGCTTTCTTTTCAAGTCTTCATTATTTGGAGATATTTTGTGATTTCTGATGTAGATAAAATTTTGGCACTATTCTCTAACCCATGAAACAATCTCCCCTCCATTTCTAAGCTTCTGTGTAACAGACTTGACAATTCTAATTCCAGTCAGTTTCTTAATTCTTATTCTTTCTCTGACATTGTACACTCTGTTTTAAGAATTTAGATAACTTCCTGGTTTGTTCTATAAAAGGGAAAACTTCTTTTTTTTTTCCTTTGCTAGATTGGTGTCTTTGCCCCTCCACCTCCCTGAATTAACTTATCATTCACTTTGTACTGCCTTCTCACTGTCAAAAAAAAAAAAAAAACACAACTATTTTTTTTAGTCATTTCCCTCTGTACTGTCACTTCAGATTCACAGTTGCTAAGTGTTCCAGGAGCCCACCAGAGGGACTTTCTCATGGTGTGATTTGCAAACTTTGAAATAACACCCACCAGCAGAAGCACCATATGCTATGGAGTTACACAGTAAACTGACAGGAGCATCTCATTTGTCATTTGAAATTCAGAAAATGTCAGCAATTTTCATACCCAGCAATTGCCTAAATGCCTCTCTGGTTAGCAAAGAGTAACATTTACTATAAATGTACATGAAAATATGGAATTTTATATTGTGGTTCTAAGGGAACAATAATGGCACAGCCAGTATTAAGACCTATGCAACCCAATGAGCATATGGACAGACATATCAAATTTCTACACTCATTTTATATCATGTACGTGCATCTCTAGGTGAATGGCTTTATCTATAAGGTTTATAGCATTTGTCTTATTCACATTCTATAACATTGGTGATTCAAATGTGCCTTTTTATGATAAAATGTAATACCAAAGAATATTTTTTAATCCATTGAAGGCAAATTTCACATAAACCACACGATATTCCCTTTGTGATTAAGCAGAATTTTCATCCAGCTGCCCTTAGCTACAACAAAGCCAAGAGAGAAAACTACTTGGCAATTCTTCTTAATTAAGGGATGTTAATTACTGCTAAATACTATATACTTTTGATGTTATAAAGGTTCATCTAAATCAATGTTATTACAGTATTAAAGAAATTAATAATGATTTCAAATCTAGCAAGTGTAGCCAAACTACCCATTAGTGTGTACCCATTCATATTTTTAAATGACTTCACAGTGAAATTTCTGAACTTGTATCGTATAAAGACTGAATGTCCACGGCTTTGCACATTTAGCACATCTTTTATACATTAAACATAGTACATGATGGCATGTCCTCCTCATACCTAAATACTGATAACATGATAGATTCAGAGTCAGAGATCATAGGAAGATGAAGAATGGAACAGAAGACTCTAGGTGTTTCCTTCACTCTGAACTCACCTTTCGCCAGAATGGCCTTCTTGGAATAAAGAATGTTAGACTGAGTTCTCCAGTATCTGTAGAGCAGTAGATCATGACAAGTAGGAACAGAAAAAGTAACAGTTACTGAGCCCTAAGCTCCAGAAGTTTCCTTATTTAATACAATAATGATTTGGGGTCAGTATAAATACCCCTTATTCAGAGGCTCAGAAGTGAAAATTCCCAAGTTTCTCCAATTAAGTGATAGCCGTAAAGTCCAGTCTCTCTGAACTCAATTCACCAGTTTTGCTCACTAAATTATGCTCTCCGTCATGTAAAGGAAACCTGAAAACCCCATTTTGCATTTTGAGCCAATATTCCCTTATCACCTGTCCACAAGTCCTGCTGTGTTTGAGTTTTGGCTCAAGAGTTGACTTGTAAAGGTAGAACAACAGACTTCGCCCCAACCTTGATGGAAATAGTAGCCTAGAGAAGTCACTCCATACATTTGAGCCCCAATTTCCTCGCCTAAAAAATGAGTAGCAACTCCCAGTCCCTCCTGGAATTGTGATATGATCAAATAAGGTCATGTATTAGGAAAGAAAGTATTTAGAAAAATATAAAACACACTGCAAGGTAGGAGAATGAGTAGAAAGGGTGAACCATTTGGACTTTTTATGACCCACACAGTGATCATTATTTTTAGATTTCTAAAGTCCGCCAATCGTTATGGGCAGTTGCATAGCAGAGTTATTACAGTACTGAATTGTTAGGAATGTGAGTTCTGGGATCAGACAAACAAACCAGAGCTCAAAACCCAGCTCCTCCCATTTCTGTTTATTTGAGCTTACATATGTTATTTCTTCTCCCATCATCACTACCTCATCTGAAAATAAAAAAGTAAGTATTACTTCAAACCCAGGGCCAACTTCATAAACCTGCAACCTGGGCACTAACACAGAAGGGCCCAATACTTGGTTTAGCGCTCTGCTGTCACTAACTTGAAATTCTTAGTCATTTTATCTTTGCGTTTGTGCTTTGTAAGTGAAGTGCAATGTGACAGTTGGAGCCTGCACGTGAGCAGAGGAGATATGATATGTACAGTGTATGTGCCTGCGTGAATTCCTTGTTTGGTCCACAAGCACATAACGTTCAGGATGCCCCAGGAGCACAGGATTCCAGTGGACCCACCATGAATGGGAGTTCAGTGAGATTCAAAGCAAGAATAAGATAAGTGTGTTAGGTCTATAACTGGATAAATGGATATTTTTCCTTTCAGAAAGGAAAGGTATTCTTTCCTTTCTGAACCAGAACTTGTTTGAAATTTAAAAAAAAACAAAACAAAAAACAAAAAACAGATGTTCTTGTCACAAGAAAAAAAACCTGTAATTACGTATGGTGAAGGATGTTACCTAGACTTATTGTGGTGATCATTTCACAATATATACAAATATAGAATCATATGTTATACATCTGAAACTAATATAGTGTTATATGTCAATTACACCTCAATTAAAGAAAAGAAGGCAGGGCATACAAAAAACAGGAACAACCAAGGAACCCTATCATATCTTTCCTTGCTTGGATGTCACTTTCCTGTGTTAGGCAACCACTTATGCTGAAAATTATAAGGCTAAGGAAAGGGAAAGATAGAGCAGCTCATAATTCCTCTTCTTTCAGCCCTTCGTTACTCAACAGTAAACCAAATATGGAGAGTGTTGGTAGGATGTACACATCTCAAGAAGTGAAATAACAACACTTGAACTAGTTTTGCACAGCATTCTACTATTCTGATAAGAACAAAAACAGTAAAATAAAAGATAATACAACAAAATCCATAGGCAATACAAGTTGTGTAATTTTGGTGGTTCCGCATATGAGTTAAATATTCTCTTGCTTTAGAGAGAGAGAGAGAGAGAGAAGAAGCAGGGGAGAGGGAATGGGGGAGGAGAGAGAGAGAGAGAGAGAGAGAATCTCAGAAAGTCTCCATACTCAGCACAGAGCCTGACACAGGGCTCAACCCCACAAGCCTGGAATCATGACCTCAGCTGAAATCAAGAGTCAGACGCTCAGCCGACTGAGCCACCCAGGCACCCCAAGAGTTAAAGATTCTTATGTTTGCACTTAAAATTGGCACACATAAATATGAAGATAAATGGTACATTTATGCTATTAATTAATAAATATTTTTAGCCACAGTGACATTCTGTAGCAAAGGAAAGAATACCATGACCAAGTCAGGAAGAGACCATGGAAAAAAAGGATAAAGCTTTATATTTTAGTGCCTTTTTGAATAAAGGACTCCCAATTTCATTTTACACTCAGTTCCACAAATTGTGTAGCCATCCCTGCACTTAGCATTTGTGATTGTGAAATCACAAATCGTGATCATGTATTTAATACATACTCCTTACCCATTAGAAGTTGGCGACTAAAGTTGTAATCATCCCTGAGGTTTTATGCTGTTAAAAGTGTAAACGAGATGCAGTAGAGGGTTCAGGTTAAGAATGTATGCTCTAGGGGCTCCTGGGTGGCTCAGTTGGTTAAACGTCTGATGACTTCAGCTCACGAGTTTGAGCCCCGTGTTGGGCTCTGTGCTGATGACTCAGAGCCTGGAGCTTGCTTTAGATTTTGTTTCTCCCTCTCTCTCTCTGCCCCTCCCTTGCTTGTAATCTGCCTCTTGTCTCTCAAAAATAAATAATCACTAAAAAAAATTTTTTTAAGAATGCATGCTCTAAATATTGTCATAACTTTGGTGACAGATGGTAACATAGACTTATTGTGAGGATCATTTCATAACGTATAAGAATATCGAATCACTACAAGGTACACCTGAAACTAATAAGATATTGCATGTCATTAACAAATAATCACAATAAAAATAATTCACGCTCTAGAATTACACTACTTGTGTATAGGTTAAAAATCATGTTCTACTTTTAGCTGTGTGATCTTGGGCAAGTCACTTAACTATTCTGGGCCTCAGAAAATGACAGTGCAGACATCACAGGGTTGTTGTAGAGAATCAGTGGGTCAGTGAGCATAGAATAATGCTTATTGAACATGTAAGTGTTCATTAAAATTTTGCAACTATTTTGTTGCTGTTGCTGTTGCTCCTGCTGTTGGGATACAGAAGAGGGAGAAATGAATTCAGTCTTGTGGAAATTAAGGGAAGCTTTACAGAAGACATATTTGAGCTTTCCTTTATGAACTTTACATTCATAAGTAAAACAAATAGAAATGAAAGGTCAGCCACATAAACAACTTGAAAGGGTCTACGCTACTTACTGACTTTGATGGCCACACCACATTAATCAGAGTCATCTCCGAACTTTCAAACAACTTTTGTAGAACTATTTAGGCTAGCATGCTATTCTTTCTACGTGTTGATTTATGCTCTTAGGAAGACCATTATATAAAAAAATAAAACTCTTTAAAAACACATAGTTGTCAGAAACAATCCAAGATTCCCTCACTGGAAGACTGCATAAGAGAACCTCTTAGCAGAATAAAATTGCTCCTAATGTACAGGCGTACACGGGAATCAATCAGCCCTTCCCGCAGCTCTTGTCTGTTCATTTTATACAGTTGCCCAGTTTGACAAGAAATCCAGAGAAGGGCTGAGGAGTGTTGTCAGCATAAAGATGGGAGAGAAGTGATGTACTAGGCTAATAAAAGGACTCACAAAGGTCCCTGAAGTCATAAATCCTTCTTGCGGCTTTTAAAATCTGTTTCCTTTGTAGGATTTCGATGATGGAGCTTTGACAGAGTGCCCTTTCTATCCTCTCCCCTGCATGTCGAACCGAGCTAAGTGCGTGGAGAGAAGACAAAATGCAATATAACTTCCTACCTTAACTCTTTTGCTCTTCTTCCATGAGGGTATGTTGCAGCCTTGCTGATGGAGACCAGAGCAGTGTTGCCCGGCTACACTGCCCTCCCTGTAAACTCATGACTGCTCCCTTCCCACATGCACTTAGAGAATGACCTGATTCTCTTATGCATCAGTAAACCCCGACACTAATCCATAGCACTTTCCTTAAGTGGGTAGGTTTCTTTTTGGTTTTAAGTCAGATTCTTCAGGTGGATCAGGCATGGAAACGTTGCAAATCATGCATTGGGTTTTGACTTACCCCAACATATGAGCAGTGTCCAGGGATTCCACAAACAGGTCATCTTTGAACACGAACAACGACCACAGTGTTGGAGGAGGTCCTTGAAGGGGACGTGATCTCTGGCTGACCTGGGAGCTGGACCTGGGAAGTTAGAGGCTCCCCACCCCTTCTCTGTCTTTGGAATGTTTGTTCCGCCCACCATTCCCAGAGCCTGAGCAGGTTCAAGGATGCAACCTTGAGAGTAAGATGTTGCTGAGTCCACCTGGGCCACTTATGTGACTGAGCCTCATTAAGGTCTCCATGTAAAGTTAAGATTCTGAAAGTTGGGTGTGGAGATTTCCTTGTCTTGCAGCCACTGGATGCAAGGCTTCTGTGTAAATTCCCTTGCTTATTATTAAAACTGCCACTTAGCAATCAGGAATGGTCTGCCTCTTTGATCTCTCCTTGCGCTCCAGGTCTGGGTCCAGTTTGATTTCCCTCTGGGGAATTCCTGAGGTTGCCAACAAACACACAGCTTCCATTCTTCTATATTTGGGATAATCCGCTTTCCTGCACTTGGAAAATACAACCCATGTTTATATTAATTAAGGTAAAATGCAATTAGGAAAATAACTTGGTAAATGTCATTATAAAAATGTACTATCTAAAAGAAAATACTAACGTATTTTTTTAAGTTTATTTATTTATTTTGAGAGAGAGAGAGAGAGAGAGAACACAAGTGGGGGAGGGACAGAGAGAGACTCCCAAGCAGGCTCTGCACTGTCACTGCAGAGCCTAATGCGGGGCTTGAACTCACAAACTGTAAGATCATGACCTGAGCCAAAGTCGGATGCTTAACAAGCTGAGCCAACCAGGTGCCCCGCTAATGTATTTTTATGGGTGGCATTATTATTTACTCATCCATTAGTTTTCCTTATACAGAATAAGTATTTCAATTGCTGATGATATATAGGAACATAAATGTGCTCCACACAATGAAGATATTTAAAACAAAACCAACAAAAATCTACCCTTAAAAAATAAATCTGCAGGGCACCTCAGTGGCTCAGTCAGTTGAGCATTCAATTTGGGCTCAGGTCATGATCTCAAGGTTTGTGAACTTGAGCCCCACATCGGGCTCACTGCTGTCAGCATAGAGCCTGTTTCAGATTCTCTGTCTCCCTCTCTCTGCTCCTCCCCTGCTTGCTCTCTGTCTCTCAAAAATAAACAAAGCATGTTTAAAATGTTTAAATAAATGAATCTAGGGGCACCTGGGTGGCTCAGTCAGTTGAACGACCAACTCTTGATTTCGTCTCAGGTCATGATCCCAGGGTCATGAGATCGAGTCCCACATCAGGCTCCACACTAAGCGTGGAGCTTTCTTGAGATTCTTTCTCTCTCTCTCTCTCCCTCCCTCCCTCCCTCCCTCTCTCCATCCCTCCCTCCCCCTTTCCCCCACTCCTTCTCTAAAAAAATAAAATAATAAATAAATAATAAATAAATAAATGTTTTCCCTTCAAATAACTATTACAAGCAGTATATTTATTCCAATTCTGCCGTCAGTGCCCTGAATGTGAGGGTGTGTTTCACTGTGTCTCACTTTCCTCTATCAAGAGACAGGTCCCATCAGGGTGGGTCCCAGAGAGAAGGCACGGAGCAGAGCCATAGCTCAACCAAATCTAGTGAGAGCCAAGACACGAACCTTCTGTACCTGAGAGGAGCATTCCTTCAGCAACTGTGAGTCAGTGCAGCATTCAGAGCCATAGGATAAATCCAGCCCCACCACCTTATAGCCATTTCTCAACCTTTATTTTCCTGTTGTGGCTTAAACCTACATGTCATTCACTACATGGCAGTCATCGGTACCAAATGAGTTAGGTCCATTTTTAACAAGTTGACTTTGCTCCGAGAGGACAAGAATTACTGCCACTGAGTCTTTACTGCGCTTGGGGATGACGGGCGCACTGGATGATGTGTAGCCCTGTACCTTGGGGTTGGGCAGGATAATTGCTCCTGGCATCAGGCTGGACCAAGAGAGTTTTCACCTGGAGCTACCGAGAGCATCTCAGACAAAAAAAAAAAAAAAAAAAAAAAAAAAAAAAAAAAAAAAAAAAAAAAAAAAAAAAAAAAAAAAAAATCAAGATTCTGGTCAAGAAGAAAAGTGAGGGTTGCAGCTAAGACTGTGGAGCTAATTGTCGTGCCTGAATTATACGATGAGTAAGAAGAGACCCAAGATAAGGAGCCTAAGACTTAAGACAATAAAATGGTGAGAGAATATTTGAAGCATACTTTTTATATGGAGCCACAGAATCCCGAAGATATTCAAACGAATGTTCCTGAGGCTCTGAAGGCAATTCCAACATAGCAATTCCAAAAATGTTTTCATCAGTGACAAAGTGACATGGAGGTAAGTATATAAACATCCCTAGATGCCTACTTTGGAGAAAAAAGCACCTATTTGGGTGTGTGGATTCTGGCATATTTGTTAAACATCACACATATTACTTGAGAGTGACTCTTTAAATATGCAACATGTTCAGATGCAGGAAAAAAACCAACCTGGAACACTGGTGTGTTTTATTTCTTTATTGCTAGAGGTCCTATCTTTTTCTTTGTTGTTTTTTTCAAAACACAGCCTTCTTATTTGAAAATATTTATGTGTGTATGAGAGGATAGGAGATTTTTGTACATTGTTCTTTGAAACTTTTTTCCCCTACATTACTGCATTCTCACACATCTTTTTCCATGGGGCAGAATGACTCTGTTTTTCTTTATAACTATCAGTTCACAGATCCACAGGGACTCTACATGGCACGGCTTATGATAACTTTCCAGTTCTGAAAGATTTGGGGGAAAACTATATTAACTTTATATCAGCAGATGAAGCAACCTAACTTTATTTGAAACCTTTATCAGTCTGACCCCATAAGGAGACCTACCGTGGTTTACCAGGTGGCAGTAGGTCTGGTGACATATCTGACGACGGTGAGTCAAGTTACAGTCTGGATTTCACCATTTCTCTTTGAGATTTGGACTAAGTCTCTTGGCCTCCTGAAATTTCAGTTTCTTTTTCCAGTGCTTCCCACCCACTTCACAAAGACGTGATGAATATTAACTTCAAAGGGCTTTGAGTGCTCCTGAAGAAAGACATGCCCCCAAATCCAAGGCATTAGGTAATCTGAAAGGCTCCACTTCATGATTATCATATACGTAATCAGGAGGATTTTACCAAGAGAGCAGTTACTTTATGCTAAATCCAGCTAGATTATAAGAGTGATAATAAAATGCGCAGAAAAGGCAGAAACTACCGTATGTCCTAAAGGTGTATGCAAGATAGCACTTCAACTGGGGTGTGAATAAAAGTAAACCAATAAGCAAACTGTAGGAGGCACTTTACACTGTTGATGTGCCTGATTTTTGGTTATTGTCATCCCCATTTGATTGAGGACACAGGGTTAGTGCAGAGGACAAAAATCTGACAAAATGCTCAATACTATTGGTCACCAGAGCAACGCAAATTAAACCCCAATGAATTAAGTACACACCCAGTTGAATGGATAAAAGTAAAAAGATCACTGTTACCAAAGACTGGTAGAGAGGTAAAGCAATCAGAACACAAATAAATTGCTGGTGGGAATGTTTAATGGTACAACTGCTCTGGAAATGGGTGTGGGGTTTCTTATAAAATTAAATCTAACCTATACAATGACCCCACAATTCCACTTCTAAGTATTTACTCAATAAAAATGAAAATGTATGCCCACAAAAAGACTTGTTATACAAGAAAGTTCATAGCAAATTTATTCATAAAAGTTTACACTGGAGGGGTGTCTGGGTGGCTCAGTCGGTTAAGCATTCAACTTCGCTCAGGTCACGATCTCGCAGTTCATGGGTTTGAGCCCCGGGTCAGGATCTGTGCTGACAGCTCAGAGCCCAGAGACTGCTTCAGATTCTGTGTCTCCCTCTGTCTGTGTCCCTCCTGGGCCTGTACTCTGTCTCTCTCTCGCTCTCTCTCAAAAATGAATAAACATTAAAAAAATATTTTTTTAAGTTTACACTGGAAATAACCCAAATGTCCATCCACAGGTGAATAAATTGTGGTACAGTCATACAATTGAATACTATTGCTCAATAGAAAGGAGGAAACTCCTAATACAGCAACAATATGGATTTATCTCACAGACATTATCTTTTGTGAATGAAACCAGATAACAGAGCCTATCATCAGCTTGGCAATAACCATTCTGCTATTATATCCACAAAGATTGGTTCTCCTTTCGATAGCATATTTATTGTCTCACCACACACACATGCATGTACACGCACACACACAATCTGTGACATGCAAGAATATAAAGTCATTACATTAAGGTTAAATCCATAAAAATAATTTTAAAGTTTTGAGTGGTTTGTATATGTGGTACGTGTTTTATATGCATTGTATCATTTAATGGATATGTTACTATTATTATCCCCATTTTATAGACAAGGAAACTGAGGGTTAGCACAGGCAACTGCTATCACATGGCTGAAAATGAAGAGTTGGGACCCACACTTGTAGAGTCTAAATGTGATGTCTCTCCCAATCAGATCAGATGGGGACCCCCAAATGTGGGGGGAGGAGCCAATAGCATGGCCTTGCAAAAAGAATTCACCTGAGGCAGAGCCAAGGAGATAGAAATGTATTGAATACGCCACAAGGGAGCAGTAGGCAGGACAGCAGAGACACTGTCTGCAAGGAGTCAGTGGGTGGGGACTGTCCTTAAAGACAAAGGGTGAGGAGATGTGGGGATGTATGGAATGTTCCCTTTTTTGGTAACTGTGTCTGGTTGTAACTAACCTGATGGTTAGTGCCTATGAATATTCTGAAGTGGGTCGCCTGATGGACCAGTCTGTATTCAGCCAGGGGGTCACCGTGGGCCTTTTGCCTTGATCAAGCTTCCATTGCTCAAGCCTGTTCTCTAAAATTAGCCTCTACAACACTCACATCCATCTCAGTCAAAGACTATAGGAAAAACAGTGCCCTCAGCTGGTCCTCAATGTTAAGTGCTACCCTTGTTTTTACAAAATACGAAACCTAATCTATCAGCACTTACTAACCTATGGTGATTTATCACATTGTGATAGAGAAGAAATGAATCACAGTGCATGGATTATTTACTACATTTCTACATTCATCAGGACCTAGTTGTCAAGAAGGAAGAGAAAGCCCTATCCAATCTGAAAACAAAGAACACAGGTCGCTTGCAAGGAAAGGTCTAGGCATAGACATGGCATAGGAGAGGGCATAGGAGAATTTACTGTGGCGGTCACATATATGAGCTGGATTCAGTTGGGTTTCAGATTTCATACACCTACTTTAGTTCTTCACTTTCTGCCTCCCCCAGAATCTCAGAGCTAAATCAGCTCGTCTTCATTTTCACACCGCACTGCCAAGTCAGATGATCTTTGTGCCCACATAACACACAAAGACTCAGACTTCAGTTCCTTTGGGAATTAAGGCAAGACGTAAGGAGAATTTAAATAGTCGCAACTCCATTCCCCCTACAACATACTTATGCACACATACATGCATACATGTATATTTAGGAGGACTTAATATCAGTCATTCTCCCATGTACTCTGATGCTGACCAAGGGGCTTCATGTGTCCCTCTGTTGACCCTAAGTCCTCAAATCTGGTGGCCTAGGGGCAATCACTGGCATCCCCTATGGGTGAAGTTCTCCTTGCCCCCATGTTTGAGGTCTCAGGAATGGGTTACCACTTTGATCACCTCTGCCCTGTTCTTCTCTTCCTGGTCCCCCTTCTTTGGGGATGAAAGTCTTGCCTCTTAGCCTCACAAAGTGGCTCAAGTCTGCTGTACCATAGAGATACCCCTAGTTAACCATACTTTCTGCCTACCTGGCCATAAATCCCACAAACCAGATTATTTCCCAGGGATCTCTATGTATGGAAAGACACTCTCTTTTTGAGAGCAGTGGTGTTCTCATAATGTTTAAAAATGGATTCTCCTGGTGGTGCCTGGGTGACTCACTCAATGGAGCATGCAATTGTTGATTTCAGGGTTGTGGGTTCAAGCCCAACGTTGGGTGTAGAGACTACTTAAAAATAAAATCTGGGACACCTGAGTAGCTCAGTCGGTTAAGCATCCAACTCTTAATCTCGACTTAGGTCACGATCTCACAGTTCATGAGATTGAGTTGCACATCGGGCTCTGTGCTGACAGCACAGGGCCTGCTTGGGATTCTCTCTCCCTGTCTCTGCCCCTCCCCTGCTTGTGCTCTCTGTCTCAAAATAAATAAACTTTAAAATAAATAAATAAATAAATAAATAATCTTAAAAAATAAACAAATTTTAAGAATTTAAAAATAAACATAGATTCTCCTGGAGAAAAAAAACACAACCTGATTTACAACGTTCATCAATTTCTGTGGTATAGATAATTCCACCACAACCAAACTCACACTACCAACATGACATCATTTATCATGAAGTTGGGAACAGATGAGCAGTGGTACTCATTATATAGTATTGCTGCTCTACAGACACAATGGAATAAAGAACCTCAAAAGCATCAGTGATAGTAAAATGTAACTGAACTGGGAAGTAAGATGTTTGAGAGTTTATTACCTTTATTTATAATATACTATATTTGTAAAGTCATGTACTTTAATTTTTTACAATGGCTCTTTTTGATGAAATTCCTCCAAATCGAACAGTTGACTCTCATGAGTAAGTGCAAGCTGGTTCCAACACACCACTGCTTGAGGACACGGCTCACCTTGTTATTTGTTACTTTAAGCTTTACTTTAAGGTACACATAGGCATTCAATAAATCTATGACCGTCAATGAATAAACAAATGAATAAATAAAGCACTTCTGACTAGGGCAATAAAAAGAAGTTGTATTAATAAACATTCCACATGAATAAATACTATAATTTAACATTTGTTCATTCCATAAATATTCAGTGAGTACCTACCAGGTGCAATGCACTGTTCTAGGAGCTGAGGTACAAGACTGAACTGGACAGACAGGTGCCTGCCCTCAAGAAGCATAAATCCAGGGGCACCTGGGTGGCTTAGTTGGTTAAGCATCCAACTTCAGCTCAGGTTTGATCTTGCAGTTGTGAGTTCGAGCCCGCATCGGGCTCTGTGCTGACAGCTCAGAGACTGGAGCCTGCTTCAGATTCTGTGTCTCCCTCCTCCTCTGCCCCTCCCCACTCCCACTCTGTCTCTCAAAAATAAATAAATGAAAAAAAAAATGTTTTTAATTGTATTAAAAAAAAGGAAGCATAAATCCAGTGGGACAGTAATAAGTATTTTAGCAGGTTTCCGATTTCTCTTCCTACCACAATCCCTCCCCACCCCACAATCAGAAGCTCTACTTCACTCAGATGGCAGCTCTTTTGCATTTCAGTCTTTGTTGGTACACTTCTTTCTCCCCCACAACAGCCACCCCACCCTACCTGACTCCACCAGAATAAACTATGACCTCTTACCTCTTGTGTTTTTATTTTTCTCTTTCCAAACTTCCCAAGATGTACTTCCTTTATTACCACAACTCTCTTTAGGAAAGGAAACTTACAATTATTGAACATATTTTGTATATTAGGCATTTATATACCTATTTCATTTACTTCTCATTATAGCTCAGATGATGTAATATTATCCCCATTCTTAGATGAGAAAACTGAGTTGTTGTTGTTTTTAATCAGTAAAGGTAGGATTTGAGGCCAGACCTGATTGTCTGTCAAGTTCATGTTCTTCATTTACAGATTTTGTCTTCACTCTGCTATAGCACTTTCCTTGATTCCTGCCTGTTAGATGTTCCTACCATCTTATGTTAGTTTATCTTTGAGATTATAAGCTTTAAAAATATAAAACAGTATTGTTGCTGTATCACCAAGACTAATGGGAGTTTAATAAATTTGTTGACAGATTTTATTTAAGTTTGTTTTATTTGTTGCTGTTATAAAAGTAATACCTGATCAGCGCACCTGGTTGGCTCAGTCAGTAGAGCATGTGACTCTTCATCCCCCAGTTGTGAGTCTGAGCCCCATGTGGGATGTAGAGATTGCTTAAAAATAAAATCTTGGGGCGCCTGGGTGGCTCAGTCGGTTAAGCGGCCGACTTCGGCTCAGGTCACGATCTCGCGGTCCGTGAGTTCGAGCCCCGCGTCGGGCTCTGTGCTGACAGCTCAGAGCCTGGAGCCTGTTTCAGATTCTGTGTCTCCCTCTCTCTCTGCCCCTCCCCCGTTCATGCTCTGTCTCTCTCTGTCTCAAAAATAAATAAATGTTAAAAAAAAAATTTTTTTATAAAAAAAATAAATAAATAAATAAAATAAAATAAAATAAAATAAAAATAAAATCTTAAAAAAATAAAAAGTAATACATGATCAATGTTTTAAAACAAAACTTAGACAACTGTAGGGAAGAAAATAAATCATACATGATCCTGCTACCCCAGGACATCCAATCATTGCTATTTTGTTATTTCCATGTTTTCTATGTATAACCTTTGCAGATAAAATTGACATCATACTTTGTATAGCCTTTCATTTTTTTTTACACTATTAAGAGTACAAACGGGGGCGCCTGGGTGGTTCAGTCAGTTAAGCGTCCGACTTCAGCTCAGGTCATGATCTCCCAGTTCACAAGTTTGAGCTCCGCATCAGGCTCTGGAGTGACAGCTCAGAACCTGGAGCCTGCTTCAGATTCCGTGTCTCCCTCTTTCTCTGCTCTTCCCCTGCTCATGCTCTGTCTCTCTTTGTCTCTCAAAAATAAGTGAAACGTTAAAAAGAAAAAAAAGAGTACCAAAATAATCACAGTACAAATATATGGATAATATATTTTCCTATATGCATGTAATTGAATACTCTACAGCTATGAAAATATATTATTGTTGCATGCAACATGGATAAAATACAAAATTATAAAACTGAATGACAAAAACCATACATTGTTATATATATACTGTATGAATGCATTTCAAGTTTAGCAAAACTAAGCTATACTATTAGAAGTCAAGATAGTGGTTGCATTTGTGGAAGAGGTGTTGTGTAGTGAACTATTGGAGGCATGAAGAGAGCTTTTGGAATACATCCTTTCGTATATTTCAAATTTGATTTTTTTATAGCAGACATCATTTTTCCATACCATTTAATATTCTTCTACAGTGATGATCTCTTGTATTTAATCATTTTCCTATTACTATTCCTTAAGATTCCTTTTTATAAATAACGCTTGATGAACATTCTCATAGAGGTATTTGTACCATCCTTATTTCTTTAAATACCTGTATATTAATTTTGCAACTTTTTGACTTTGTGTGTTACCAAATTGGCTTCCTACAAAATTGTGCCAACTTAGTTTTCTACTAGCACTAGATGGAGTGTCCAACTACCCATACACTTGGCCAATTTGGTATTTATTATGTTCATTGTTAACCATTATCAGGCTGATAAATAGATAGAGGTAAGTCTTCTATTTGCTGTTTCTTGACTGTTAGTGAGTTTAAACAACTTTTCATAAATTTAGCTATGTTTTGCAAAATACTTATTTATGACTTTTGCCCACTTTTCTACTATTATGTATTTTTCTTACCTTACCTTTGGTAAGGCTTTTATATATTAAGTCTTTGAATTTTTCCCTTCTTGAGCTGTGAATGTTTTTTCTAACTGTATTTACTTTAAAAAATTTATTTTTAAGTAGTTATAGATTCACAAAATGTTGCAAAATATACTACAGAAATCCTGTGTGCCAAGGTTCCTGCACTGTTAACATCTTACATTAAATGTAGTATATTATCAAAACCAAGAAACTAAGGCACCTGAGTGGCTCAGTTGGATGAACGTCTGACTCTTAATTTTGTCTCAGATCATGATCTCACGGTCCTGAGATCAAGCCCCAAGTTGGCCTCCACACTGGGCATGGAGCCTACTTAAGATTCTCTCTTCTTCTTCCTCTGCCCCTTCCCTGCTCATGTGTATGCACTGCCCATACACACACTCTCTGTCTCTCTCTCTCTCTCTCAAAACAAAACAAAAAAACACCAAGAAACTAACATTGATAAAAAGTGATTACATAGATTAGAGACCTATATGAATTTCTTCATTTATTTTTAAATGTACTCGTGGAGATCTTTAACATAAATTTTAATGCATTTATTCTTATCTTTTTAAAGCCTTTACAGTTCTGGTTTCTGGTTTCCAATAGAAGAAGCTTGGAAGTCGCCCTCCATCTTAACAACAAGTAAGAAGCTGAAAAGAATGAAAAATCAACAACTCTTCTTGGATCTGTAAGAGAAAGGACGACCCAAGGCAAACCAGTGCCCTTAAGAGTGGAGAGACAAACAGGCAAATACAAAGACTTGTGGTACAGAACAGAAACTCCCAAACAGGAACCATTGTGGGAACAAGTGCCAGGGTAGGAAAATATGAACTATCACTGATGAATCCTAAAGGTTCAGTGCAGACAAATCTGACTACAAGTTAAAAATTCCAAAGGGACTCAGTCATAGGGGAGCCCTAACAATATTGTGAGATTTACCCCCAGGAGCACAACCAGATTCCCACAGTAAATATGGGAGAAAAATCCCCTTGGGCTTCCATAGCGTAAGGGGGAAAGGAATTACGTACTTTGAAATACCTCAGAGGATTCTCCTTTTAACAAAACCTACCCTCAGGAGAAATAGTTAACTGGATTCTAACCTAGTCAAGTATTAACAAAGCATAACTGACCTGAGGAAAGGAAATACCCAACTCCAGCCTGCCCTACCCATCCTATCCCACCTAAGGAGAGAAAGCAAAACTTAGAAACACTTGTGAAATTCACAGTACAGAGGCATAGTCTCACTAAAAGCCTGAGACCTAAAAGAAGTCCATTCCTAAGACTATGGAAATCTTTCCCTGCCCCCACACTTCACCTCTACATCACTACAGGCCTGTTTATGATAGTTCATCTTACCCAATATATTAGGTCTGGCTCTCAAGAAACAATACGAAGCCATATCAAAAGGCAAAAAAACACAATTTGAAGGGACATATTAAGCATGAGAAGCAGACATGACAGAGATGTTGGAATTATTAGATAGGAAATTTAAAATAATTATGATTAAGAATAAGTAAATGAATAAATTAATTAACTAAATAAAACAATGATGATTAGTATGCTAAGGGTGCTAACAGATAAAATAGACAACATGCAAGAATAGATGGGCAATGTAGGGGCGCCTGGGTGGCTCAGTCGGTTAAGCGTCCGACTTCAGCTCAGGTCACGGTCTCGCGGTCCGTGAGTTCGAGCCCCGCGTCGGGCTCTGGGCTGATGGCTCGGAGCCTGGAGCCTGCTTCCGATTCTGTGTCTCCCTCTCTCTCTGCCCCTCCCTCATTCATGCTCTGTCTCTCTCTGCCTCAAAAATAAATAAATGTTAAAAAAATTTTAAGGGGCGCCTGGGTGGCGCAGTCGGTTAAGCGTCCGACTTCAGCCAGGTCATGATCTCACGGTCCGTGAGTTCGAGCCCCGCGTCAGGCTCTGGGCTGATGGCTCAGAGCCTGGAGCCTGTTTCCGCTTCTGTGCCTCCCTCTCTCTCTGCCCCTCCCCCGTTCATGCTCTGTCTCTCTCTGTCCCAAAAATAAATAAAAAAAAAAAACGTTGAAAAAAAAAAAATTTTAAAAAAAGAAAACATCTTAAAAAAAAAGAATAGATGGGCAATGTAAGCACAGGGATAGAAGTTCCAAGGGAAAAAACAAAACAAAATAAAACGCTAGAGATAAAAAAAAAAACACACAGAAATGTAACAGAAATGATGGATGTCTTTGAGGGTCTTCTTCTGGACACAGCTGAAGAAATAACCTCTATGTATCCGAGTACTATTGATATATATTGATATATCCTCTAATATTCATGACATTTTGCAGAATAAAATGCTGAAAAACATATTAAACCAATAAAAAACCAACAACTTGATTTTAATGTTCAGTGTGTTGTGATGAAGAGACAAAACTCAAAGTATTTCTAAGCCACCTGTCACAACATGTAAAAATGGTAGAAGAAAAATTGGGCTACAATTAGAAATCTGAAATGTTCACTTTCCCAGAAAAGATAGTTACAAATGTGGATTTCTTATTGTAATAGGGAGGTAACACTTGGGCACTGTGATATTCCATGCTTTCCTTTCTATGTGGGAATGAAAAAATTACAAATTTGAATTAGAGGGAAATATTAAATCTACTAACCATCTGCAAAAGGATTAGGATAAGGAAAAAAAAAAAAAAAGGTTACCCTATCTCCCATCTGTATCATGGGGCGATAACCTGGGCTGCATAAGACTTGGGAATACATACATTTGTTTGCACAGTCCACCCACCTTCACCATCACAGCCACCCCCTACACCCAAGCACTATTATTTCTTGGCAGCCAAGTGATATGGCCCCCTAACCAACCACCCCTTCTCCTGCCAGCCCCACTACAATTTATTCTCAGTCCAGGAAAAGTAATCATTTTAAAACCTGATTTGGATCATGTCACTCCTCTGCTTGTTCTTGCAATGGCTTCCCATTGCCTTACCTACTTAGAATTAGGTAGAAGAGACCAGCACCCTTACCATGGCCTACAAGGCCCTCCGCCCACCTCTTCAATCTCCTCTCTCTCAAAACCCTTTTCTCATTTATCCTCTTGCTCCAGTCAACCCCTCCAGGTAGCCTTTGCTTGCTGTTCTTTCTGGAACACTTTTCCTGTGGATCTTCCCAGGCCACCTCCTTTTCATCATCCAGGTCTTTAGGTAATATACCTATAGTATCTTTGAAAACCAAAAAGCAAAGAGAACAAAGCCTGAGAAAAACAACAGACTATCCAAGGACTTGGAGACAACTGCACAAGGTGTAACATACTCATAATGAGAATACCTGAGGAGAAGAAAGACAGGAAGGAACAGAAGAAATATTTGAAACAATAATGACTGAAAATATCCTCAAATAATTATCAGACACCAAACCACAGATCCAGGAAGCTCAGAAAATACCAGAACAGTACATCTAGGCATATCATTTTCAAACCAGAGAAAATCAAAGATAAAGAAAAAAATCCTGAAAGAAACCGGAAGGTGAAAAAATCTTACCTATAGAGGCACAAAGTTAAGAATTACATCTTTCTTCATCTTGAGGTTACTAGTAGCCTTTCCATACCAGAAATTTGCTAATTCCCTATTGTTGGATTATTTCTGGGTTTCTTAGAAAAATATTAAATGGCCTTGAAAATTCTGGTGCCAACCATGTACGTTTCCTTTTCTTCTTGTGGGAACATATCTAATATTGTCAAGGGTCACTGTGCTCTTACACTAAGAAATTTGCGTATTTGCACTGTGGTAAAATGAGTCACTTCAGCAAATCCTTTGACTAGAACTTGTGCAGTTTATGAACTGTGTTCCTTTTTAAAAAAATATGTCTTCATAAGAAGTCATATGAGTGACAAACTCATATGTTTACCTCCTAAATAGGGCAATAGGAAGGTGTAAAAGAATTTTATCGTTTTACCCCAGGAAAGTTTTATCCCAGTTTTACCCCAGGAAAGGTAGCCTGGTCACATCTGCGGATGTAGAACTGTGTCATCTTTCTATCTCTGCTGTCTTGCAGGCCATGGAGGAACAATGCCAGCTCTGCATGTCTGGATCCTTTGGACTTTTAAGTCTCTCACCTTGAGGCAGATGGCTAAAGGCAGTGAAGTTAAGTCTGGAGCATTATTTGGGCACTGAGTTGGATAGAGAATCAAGGGCACATGGAAACCTTTCATGAGCCTCTGTCTCTTGAAAGATGGAAGTCTCTGTCTCGTTACAATTAAAAGAAAGAATCAAGGCTCAGTGTGGTTCATGCAGTGGAGTGATATCCAAAACCAGCAGAACCTAAAACGTGAGCATTTAGGATTTTTTTTTTTTAATATTTAATTATTTTTGTGTGTGAGAGAGAGAGAGAGACAGAGCATGAGTGGGGGAGGGGCAGAGAGAGAGAGGCAGACACAGAATCGGAACCAGGCTCCAGGCTCTAAGCTGTCAGCACAGAGCCCGACACAGGGCTTGAACTTGTGAACCACGAGATCATGATCTGAGCCAAAGTCGGACGCTTAGCCGACTGAGCAACCCAGGTGCCCCTAGGTTGTTTTTTAACCTTTTAATCATTATAAACAATATGACAATAAATATTAATATATGGTGTTTATATCTTTAACATTTGTTCAGTTATTTCCTTAGGATAAATCCCTAAAAATGGAATTTCTAAGCCAAAGAAAATGCTCTTTTACAATCATTTGGCACACATTGCCAAAACACCCATTTGAAGGCTGTACCAATTCATATTCCTACCAGTGGAACATAAGAATGCTCATTTCCTACATCTTTACCAACAGTGGGCATGGACATTCTTTGTAACTTTTGAAGAATTAAATGTCTAATATGAAACAGATCATGTTGCTCCTCTACTTTCAAATCTCCAGTTTCCCCATTGTCCATAGGAGTCAATTTCAAACTTTTAGGTAGCAGGACCTCTTCACGGTCTTAAAAATTATTAAGGGCCCTGGGTGGCTCAGTTGGTTAAGCGTCCAACTTCGGCTCAGGTCATGATCTCACAGTTCAGGGGTTCGAGCCCCATATTGGGCTCTGTGCTGACAGCTGAGAGCCTGGAGTCTGCTTTGAATTCTGTGTCTCCCTCTCTCTCTCTGTCCCTTCCCTGATCATGTTTTGTCTCTCTCTATATCAAAAATAAACACTAAAAATTTTTTTTAAATAAAAAATAATAATAAAAAAAATTATTAAGGGCCCCAAAGAGGTTTTATTTACATGGGTTATATATATTAATATTTGCTATGTTATAAATTAATATATTATTATACTTAAAGTTAATATAAACAAAAATTCGAATTTTTTAAGTCATTAAAAATAAACCCATTATGTGTTAACATAAATAATATGTTTATGAGATAATTATTTTTAAAAAATCCACTAGTGAGACATATGGTATTGCTTTACATTTTTGCAGATCTTTTTAATCACTGGCTTGAAAGATATTCTATTATAGTAGAAGCAGAAGTCTCATATCTGTTTCGGCATTCAGTTGGTTACAATATTGCACATCATGTAGCCTTTGGAAAACTCTCCTGTACACTCATGAGAAAATGAAAATGATACAAGTAAACAATGTCTTAGTATTATTGTGAATGTATTTTTGGCTTCATGGACCCCCTGAAAGGTTCTTAGAGACCCTAGACAGTACTTAGAGAACCATAAAGTCGAAAGGATCAACTCTAACTCTTTAGCATGCCCCACCCAAGTCCTTTCCTCACTCAACCCTAAACTTTCCTCGATTATTCTCTCTGTCACACTCATTCTTACCACGATACAGAATTCTGACTCTTTCCCAAACACATGAAGCATTTTCAGTTCTATACGCTTTCATAAATACTGTTCTCTCTTCTAGGAATGCCCGTCCCTAGTAGTTATGTTGAGATTCGAGGGAACCCAATAAATTATAACCCTCCCCAAGCTCTTAATAAACTAAGAAATAAAAGAAAAAATCAAGCAGAGAGAGGACCAACTATCACTTTTATTACCAATAGGGCTGATTGCAAAGAAAACAGCTAGCTTACTATATGGCAGCAATGAACTTCTTGATATCTACCCCCAGAACTTTACAGATACACCTGCCCAGATGCAGACAGGGCGGGGCAAAACTTCAAGCCTCCAACAGTCCCCCTGCTCCATTATTACATTTTGAGAAAGGAGAAAAGGCTCACTTCTAAGAGGAGAAAGGAGAAAGGTGTGAGCTACAAGCAACTGCAGTTCCTTATCTCAGAGCCAACAAGTAGCTACGTCACTCTGTCTTAACTGAAGGAAGATGATGACTGAGGGAGAAACTGGGAGAAACTAGGGGGAGTGGTGTGGCTTTCCTTCTGTGAAAGAAAATAGTGGGGAAGAAACTTGCCCCACTCCACTTCCGCACACACACCCCACAAACAAGCTCTATCTACAAAACCCCTTCTCACACTCAAACGTTACCAAATGGGTGACACTTTACCTTCCTGACATATTCTCCTATCTGCTTACATAACATTTTGTGCACATAAATAAATTCAACAAGTGGTATTAAGACTATTACACGCAAGGCACAAAGAATACAAATACAAGTAAGGTACTATTTCTGCCTTCAAGAACGTTGGGGAAATGATACCCATGACAGCATCTCTCATGTAGCTCTCAGATTCTTATCCCCTGCATTTATTCTGTCAGTATATTCGGAAGTACCAAGTACCCAGGCACCCTTTCTCTATGAAATAATTCACACGTGTCATCGCACCATCTGAAATCTGTCTCCATCATTTGACCCTGACAAATCTGTACTCAACTTTCATGATGCCCCTGAAATCTTTCCAAACTACTCTTGCTTCTTATCAACTTCTAGCCAGACCAGTGTCACCAGTAATTACCCCTCAAACCTAACAATCCATTTTTTTTATCCTTCCCATTTCCATGGTAATTCTATACTTGGGTGGATGCCTTCGTGTGTTTGTGTGTTTTGTATTTATAGCTATAATGGCAGAAATGTGCAGTAGCACAGCTCATTATATAAGGATTTGGAAAGAACATGGGTCAAATCCGAGATCCTAAGACCCAGCAATAAATATAATAAAAGCCTGATATAATATGTTTAACCTATTAGGAGGGCACCATTTCTGTCCCTGAGCAGCTCATTAAAGAGATTCCACTACTTTGCTGTTTCCCCCCATCGCCATGACAGCCTGCAGACTCCTTGGGAGCACGATCATCGGCAGGATGGTTAGAGTAAATGACTCTTGGGGGGGTCTGTTTCACCCCCTGAAATCCTATAATTCTGGTGAGTTTCCTCTTCTTGGAAGTATGGCACAAAAATGTCATTTTACCAAAGTACCCAGCACGCAGTCTGTCACAGTAGTTAAAAGTAGAGATGCTGAAACCATGAGTAACTGGCTTCAAATCCCAGCTCTATGTGTGACTTTAAAACAAACCATTTCTCTATGTTTCCACCAAATCATCTGTAAAATGATAATCATAATCATACCTGCCTCATGGGCATGCTGTGAGCATTAAATAGTTAATATATATAAAGCCCTCAGAACAGTGCCTACAACTTACTAAGTGTACAATTAACTATCAATTACTCGTTAGTATGAGCAGATATGTGTTCGGAGAATTCTACAATTCCATGAATTCCCAGTAACTTAAAATATACATTTAATGGGCACTCAGGAAGTTCTGTAGACTGATCTTGGGGCTGAATTTTATAGTCTTATCCAAATTCTTTTAAATACCCTGTCTCACTAAAATTAAAAAAGAAAAAGTTCAGGGGCGCCTGGGTGGCTCAGTCGGTTGAGCGGCCGACTTCGGCTCAGGTCATGATCTCACCATCCGTGGGTTCGAGCCCCGCGTCGGGCCCTGTGCTGACAGCTCAGAGCCTGGAGCCTGTTTCGGATTCTGTGTCTCCCTCTCTCTGACCCTCCCCCATTCATGCTCTGTCTTTCTCTGTATCAAAAATAAATAAACGTTAAAAAAAAAAAAAGAAAAGAAAACGTTCAAATTAGAAAGGCAGTTTGTCTTTTCTGAAAACTGATTCCCAGCATATAGACCAGGTATATATATGCTCGATCTACCAATGAAATCCTATTATAAGACCATGTTTGCATAATTCTATTATATTTGAAAATATTCATATCCATTTTTAGAGCTTCAATCAAGCATTTACACAATATCTGTAATATCTCTTCTTTGCAAATCTTGCTGTAGGTGTGTCAAATGTTCTAATCATACCACCAGGTACAGACACTGACTGCAGTTTAAAAGATATAATCAAAGAACATATTAAATAGTTCCATAAAGCTTAAAAAGTGAAGCTAACTGTCAACCATGGAATGGCTTAAAAAGTGGGTAAATTTGGCACATTTGCTCTTAAGTCATTTTAAAAGCATTAAAACATATTTCAAAGATTTCAAACACACAATTATTTTTCTGCCACTCGAAACATGAAATAAACATCGCTTTAAAAAGATATGTGTTTTTTTACCTATCAAAACAAACAACTTAATGAATAAAAATTGTTTTCCCAAACCATTTTTCATACATTTGCAACTCATCCAGTAAATCCCAGGTCTGAAATTACAGAATGGCAAAATGTATCACTGTCTGTCCAAATTAAAATGCAAGAAACTCAAGGTGTGGTTATTCTATGAAAAACTATTCTAAAAATATGTATCACTTTGGAACTGCATTCACTAGCAAAACTGCACTTTTGCCTGCATGGATGGCATTATTTTATGCTTATTTTGGGGATCGGTGTTATTTTAAATCATATCTTCCCTGTATTTATCCAAAGTGATAATTATCTTTTAAATTAACAAATAACTCTGGATCACCTACTCTTTATAAGGTATTTAGCTGGATAGCATAAGGAGAGTTCAGCTGGTTACAATAAGCTTACCCTTCAGGGTCCCCACTTAGGGAGGTCAGAAAGGTAATGCAAATAAATAAATCAAGTACAAGACTATCTGCTCTGTCCCTGTCCCTTTACAAGTTCCAGGCCTAGTGTGTAATCATGAAGAAGGCTTAGACCTCTGTCCTAGACAACTCCTGTTTGAGTTGTTTGCCGTTGCCTCCAACTTCTTATTCTGCAATCTCTTAGTTTAAAATCTGTTTCCCTATACCTACCCCAGGCTGGTGCATTTGGTAAAAGACATACTTAAAGCCTCTTTGTTGACTTGGATTTTTCTCCACTCTTGAGTCCCAGACTTGCAAAGCTCCAGGTAAGAGATGTGCTGCTCATTCTGCATTGTAGGACTGACACTACTTAGCCTAGACCTCTCCCCATCCCTTCCTTCCCCCTCTCCTTACAATCTGCCTGGCATAGAAGGGAACTCAGAAAAAAATACTAGACAATAATTTTATTATAAAAACGACATACAGAATGATAGAAACCAGGCATTACGGTAAGTCACAAGCTTGAGAAATGGCTGCTCATGTGGCATCTTTTTCGATGCTGTTTAGTGATGGCTTCAGTGATGCCCCGTAGGAAGAACTAGAGCAGAAGCATGTTTATACTTATAAAAAAGATTAGATTTTTATTACCAAAATAGGATATGTTTAAATGTGTGATTTTCTACCTTTTTTTAAATAGTGTCATGATGATGGTAGAGAGAAGAACTGGATCTTTTTTAACAGTTTTCTACATGCCAGACACTTTCCAAGTTCAGTTTCATCTATTATCTCCTTCCATATTCCAACTGGAAAGATGTTTTATCTGAGAGGGAATACTAAATAAATGCTAGCTGCCGCAGGCACTATAGCTTCAACTCCCCATTTGTTGGCACTGTCCGGTTTAAAATTATTATTGCTTTTGCTAATAATTTCAAAGTGACTCAGAATTTAATTCACCCCAATGTATAAAGAAGATATGAAATTTATATATATTATATGATATATACGTATATATAACGAAATATTACTCAGCAATCAAAGAATGAAATCTTGCCATTTGCAACAACATGGATGGAACTATATAGTGCGTTATACCAAGTGAAATCAGTCAGAGAAACAAATATGCGGTTTCACTCATATGTGGAATTTAAGAAACCCAACAAATGAACATAGGGCAAGGAAAGAACTAAGATGAAAACACAGAGGGAAGCAAACCATGGAGACTCTAAAATACAGAGAACAGGGAGGAGCCAAGATGGCAGAACAGCATGGAAGTTTTTTGTGTGTCTCGCGTCCATGAAATACAGCCAGACCAACACTAAACCATCCTGCACACCTAGAAAACTGATCTGAGGATGAACACAACAATCTGCACAACCTGAACCACAGAATTCGGCAGGTATGCGGCGCAGAGAGGTGAACTTGGGGAGCGAGAAGGCGTGGGAAGGGAGGTGTTTTTGCGAGCAGAGAGAGGACGGAGACTGGGAGCGGGGGGGCAGAATACGGGGAAAGCACCCCTCCCCAAAAGCAGCTGGAGAGAAAGTGGAAAATTAGAAACAGCCACAGGGACTAAACTAAAAAGGGAAAAAGGAGAAATTTTAAATTCCATTAAGACCGTAAACAAGGGGAGTGCAAAGTCTCCAACTCCGCAGCTCCATACCTGGCAGTCCTCTGGTAGGAAGGGCCAATCCCCAGGAACAGAGTGGGGTCCGGGAGGTTCTCAGGCCACACGCGGAAAAGCAGTTCCACTGCTGGAAGGATGTTTGGTAGACTGTTGAAGGCACCTGGTCCCAGCAGACCCCAGAGAACGGCCACATTCACTGGTGCTGGAACAAGGGCGTTAAGGGTGAAGCCAGGTGCCAGATGTGTGTGGTGATTTTCCATAATCCCTGAAACGCTGCTGCTACACTGTTTCGCAAACTTTCTCAGGCAGGCTGGCACCTGGCCGCAGTCTCAGGGCACTGGCAGCAGCAGAATCCAGCAAGTGTTCCTGGGTGCAGCCGACATCCGGCCATTGTTTGTCCATTGCTCGGTGAGACCCTCCCACAGAGGGGCGGAACGGGTCAAAGCCGCAGTCCTTTGGAAGGGGCCAGAGAAAACAGCCGCATGTGACACAAAACTCGGGAAAGAGGTACTGCCTGGGGCCAGGTCACAGACAGTGAAAAAGCGGAGAGTGGATGAGAGCTGAAGACAGAGTACGGGTGCTCGATTGCTGATCTGGGAGAACAGACTGGGTACGTTTTCACCGCTGGCATCATTTTCACCGCTCCCGCGCATGCTCCCGCGCATGCTCCCGCGCATGCTCCCGCGCATGCTCCCGCGCATGCTCCCGCGCATGCTCCCGCGCATGCTCCCGCGCATGCTCCCGCGCATGCTCCCGCGCATGCTCCCGCGCATGCTCCCGCGCATGCTCCCGCGCATGCTCCCGCGCATGCTCCCGCGCATGCTCCCGCTCATGCGCACCTACACACACCTCAACACTGCAGCCCAGTAGACTAGCAGCACCATCTAGTGCAGAATGGAGCTGTTACACTGAGCCCCGCCCAAATGGGCCAACCTCGCTCTTCAAGGACACAAGTCTCACCACCTAATTAGTTTATGGACTATAAAGCACTACATAGTCTGACTTCTAGGGGAAAACGAAGTAATTTCAGTCCTATTTCAATCTGTTAGCAGGTCCATCTATTCAATTTTCTTTCTTTTTTTTTTCTCTTTTATACTTCTTTTTCTTGAAAACAGAGAGAAAAAATTCATTTTTATTTTCAATTTTTATTAAAAATATTTTTCTTTAATTTTTTTACTATATTTTTTAATGTTGTGTAAATTTTTTCAAATTCTATTTTACTTCCATCATTTTATTTTAGTCTACTACAGTGTATTCACTTTTCAGATTTTCAAACAATTTCTTTTTTTTCTCTTTTTTGTTTCTTTTCTTTTTCTTGAGCACAGAAAGAGAAAAAATTCATTTTTATTTTTAATTTTTATTAAAAATATTTTTAATTTTTTTCTACTATATTCTTTACTTTTGTGTAAATTTTTTCAAACTCTATTTTACTCCCATCATTTCATTTTAGTCTACTTCAGTGTATTCATTTTTTAAAATTCTCAAACAATTTCCTCCCGCCCCCCCTTTTTTTCTCTAATCTGTCAAACCACTTTCAACACCCAGACCAAAACACACTTAGGATCTAGCATCATTTATTCGATTTGTGTGTGGTGTGTGTGTGTGTTTAATTTTTTAACTTTAATATTTTTTCATTTTAGTATTTTTAATTTTAATTTTTCTACCTCATTAATTCCTTTTCTCCCTTCAAAATGACAAAACGAAGGAATTCACTCCAAAAATAAGAGCATGAAGAAATGACAAGCAGGGATTTAACACAGATACAAGCAAGATGTCTGAACCAGAATTTTGAATCACGATAATAAGAATACTAGCTGGAGTTGAAAATAGATTAGAATCCCTTTCTGCAGAGATAAAAGAAGTAAAAAATAGTAAGAATGAAATTTAAAATGCTATAACTGAGCTGCAATCACAGATGGATGCAGCGGCGCCAAGGATGGATGAGGCAGAACAGCAAATCAGCGATACAGAGGACAAACTTATAGAGAATAATGAAGCAGAAAAAAAGAGGGAGATTAAGGCAAAAGAGCACAATTTAAGAATTACAGAAATCAGTGACTCATTAAAAAGGAACAACATCAGAATCATAGGGGTTCCAGAAGAGGAAGAGAGAGAAACAGGGGTAGAAGGGTTGTGTGAGCAAATCATAGCAGAAAACTTTCCTAACCTGGGGAAAGACACAGACATCAAAATCCAGGAAGCACAGAGGACCCCCATTAGATTCAACAAAAACCGACCATCAACAAGACATATCATAGTCAAATTCACAAAACACTCAGGCAAGAAGAGAATCATGAAAGCAGCAAGGGAAAAAGAGTCCCTAACCTACAAGGGACAACAGATCAGGTTTGCAGCAGACCTATGCACAGAAACTTGGCAGGCCAGAAAGGAGTGGCAGGATATATTCAGTGTGCTGAATCAGAAAAATATGCAGCCAAGAATTCTTTATCCAGCAAGGCTGTCATTCAAAATATGAAGGAGAGATAAAAAGTTTCCCAGACAAACAAAAATTAAAGGAGTTTGTGACCACTAAACCAGCCCTGCAAGAAATTTTAAGGGGACTCAATGAGGGGAGAAAAAATGAATACACACACACACACACACACACACACACAGAGAGAGAGAAATAAATAAATAAATAAATAAATACCAGAAGGAACAAAATTTACAAAGGACCGGAGAACACCACCAGAAACTCCAACTCTACAAGCATCATAATGGCAATTAATTCATCTTTCAGTACTCACTCTAAACGTCAATGGACTCAATGCTCCAATCAAAAGACACAGGGTAACAGAATGGATGAGAAAACAAGATCCATCTATATGCTGTTTACAAGAGACCCACTTTAGACCTAAAGACACCTTCAGATTGAAAATAAGGGGATGGAGAACCATCTATCATGCTAATGGTCAACAAAAGAAAGCCAGAGTAGACATTCTTATATCAGACAATCTAGACTTTAAAATAAAGACTGTATCAAGAGATGCAGAAGGGCATTATATCATAATCAAGGGGTCTATTCACAAAGAAGACCTAACAACTGTAAACATTTATGCACCAAATGTGGAAACACCCAAATATATAACTCAATGAATCACAAACATAAAGAAACTCATCCATAGTAATATCATAATAGTAGGAGACTTCAACACCCCACTCACAGCAATGGACAGATCATCTAATCAAAAAATCAACAAGGAAACAATGGCTTTGAATGACACACTGGACCAGATGGACTTAACAGACATATTCAGAATATTTCATTCTAAAGCAGCAGAATATACATTCTTCTCCAGTGCACAAGGAACGTTCTCCAGAATAGACCATATACTGGGACACAAATCAGCCCTAATAAGTACAAAAAGATCGAGATCATACCGTGCATGTTTTCAGACCACAACACTATGAAACTCGAAATCAACTACAAGAAAAAATTTGGAAAGGGAACAAATACTTGGAGACTGAAGAACATCCTACTAAAGAACAAATGGGCCAACCAAGAAGTTAAAGAGGAAATTAAAAAGTGTATGGAAGTCAATGAAAATGATAACATCACAACCCAAAACTTCTGGGACACAGCAAAGGAGGTCATAAGAGGAAAGTATATAGCAATCCAGGCCTTCCTAAAGAAGGAAGAAAGATCTCAGATACACAACCTAACATTATGCCTAAAGAAGCTGGAAAAAGAACAGCAAATAAAACCCCCAACCAGCAGAAGAAAAAAAATAATAAATATTAGAGCAGAAATTAATGCTATCGAAACCAAAAAACAAACAAACAAACAAAAACAAACAAAACAAAACAGTAGAACAGATCAATGAAACCAGAAGCTAGTTCCTTGAAAGAATTAACAAAATTGATAAAGCACTAGCCAGTCTGATCAAAAAGAAAAAGGAAAGGATCCAAATAAATAAAATCAAGAATGAAAGAGGAGAGATCACAACCAACACAGCAGAAATAAAAACAATAATAAGAGAATATTATGAGCAATTATATGCCAATGAAATGGACAAATTCCTAGAAACATACACACTACCAAAACTGAAACAGGAAGAAATAAAAAATTCAACAGACCCATAACCAGTAAGGAAATCGAATTAGTAATCAAAAATCTGCCAAAAAACAAGAGTCCTGGGCCAGATAGCTTTCCAGGAGAATTCTACCAAACATTTAAGGAAGAGTTACCACCTATTTTCTTGAAGCTGTTCCAAAAAAATAGAAATGGAAGGAAAACTTCCAAACTCATTCTATGAAGTCAGTATTACCTTGATTCCAAAACCAGACAGAGACCCCACTAAAAAGGAGATCTATAGACCAACTTCCCTGATGAACATGGATACAAAAATCCTAAACAAGATATTAGCCAACCGGATCCAACAATACATTAAAAAAATTATTCACCATGACCAAGTGGGATTTATACCTGTGATGCAGGGCTGATTCAATATCTGCAAAACAATTAACATAATCTATCACATCAATAAAAGAAAGGACAAGAACCATATGATCCTCTCAATAGATGCAGAGAAAACATCTGAGAAAGCAATACAACATCCTTTCTTGATAAAAACCCTCAAGAAAGTAGGGATAGAAGGAGCATACCTCGAGATCATAAAAGCCGTATATGAACAACCCAATGCTAATATCATCCGCAATGGGGAAAAACTGACAGCTTTCCCCCTAAGGTCAGGAACAAGACAGGGGTGTCCACTCTCGCCACTGTTATTCAACATAGTATTAGAAGTCTTAGTCTCTGCAATCAGACAACACAAAGAAATAAAAGGCATCCAAATTGGCCAGGAGGGGGTCAAACTTTCACTCTTTACAGATGACATGATACTGTAAATGGAAAACCCAAAGATTCCACCAAAAAACTGCTGGTATTGACTCATGAATTCAGCAAAGTTGCAGGATATAAAATCAACACACAGAAATCAGTTGCATTCCTATACAACAACAATGAAGCGACAGAAAGAGAAATCAAGGAATCGATCCCATTTACAGTTGCACAAAAAACCATAAAATACCTAGGAATAAATCGAACCAGATAGGTGAAAAATCTATACATTGAAAACTATAAAAAGCTTAAGAAAGAAATTGAAGAAGCCACAAAAAATGGAAAAAAGATTCCATGCTCCTGGATAGGAAGAACAAATATTGTTAAAATGTCGATATTACCCAAAGCAATCTACATATCCAATGCAATCCCTATCAAAATAACACCAGCATTCTTCACAGAGCTAGAACAAACAATCCTAAAATTTGTATGGAAAAGACCCTGAACTGCCAAACAATCTTGAAAAAGAAAACCAAAGCAGGAGACATCACAATCCCAGACTTCAAGCTATACTACAAAGCTGTAATCATCAAGACAGAATGTTACCTGAACAAAAACAGACACTCAGATCAATGGAACGGAATACAGAAACCAGAAATGGACCCACAAACGTATGGCCAACTAATCTTTGAAAAAGCAGGAAAGAATACCAATGGAATAAAGACAGTCTCTTCAGCAAGTGGTGCTGGGAAAACTGGACAGCAACATGCAGAAGAATGAACCTGGACCACTTTCTTACACCATACACAAAAATAAACTCAAAATGGATGAAAAACCTCAATGTAAGACAAGAAGCCATCAAAATCCTCAAGGAAAAAGCAGGCAAAAACCTCTTTGATATTGCCCACAGCAACTTCTTACTCAAAACATCTCCATAGGCAAGGGAAACAAAAACAAAAATGAACTATTGGGACCTCATCAAAATACAAAGCTTCTGCACAGCGAAGGAAACAATCAGCAAAACTAAAAGGCAACCAAAGGAATGGGAGAAGATATTTGCAAATGACATATCAGATAAAGGGTTAGGATCCAAAATCTATCAAGAACTTCTCAAATTCCACACCCAAAAAAACAAATAATCCAGTGAAGAAATGGGCAAAAGACATGAATAGACACTTCTCCAAAGAAGACATCCAGATGGCCAACCGACACATGAAAAAAAAAAATGCTCAACATCCCTCATCATCAGGGAAATACAAATCAAAACCACAATGAGATACTACCTCACACCTATCAGAATGGCTAACATTAAGGACTCAGGCAACAACAGATGTTGGCGAGGACGCGCAGAAAGAGGATCTCTTTTGCATTGCTGGTGGGAATGCAAGCTGGTGCAGCCACTCTGGAAAACAGTATGGAGGTTTCTCAAAAAACTAAAAATAGGGGCACCTGGGTGGCTCAGTTAGTTGGGCGTCTGACTTCGGCTCGAGTCATGGTCTCATGGTCCGTGGGTTTGAGCCCCACATCGGGCTCTGTGCTGATATCTCAGAGCCTGGAGCCTGCTTTGGATTCTGTGTCTCCCTCTCTCTCTGCCCCTCCCCTGCTCATGCTCTATCTCTCTGTGTCTCAAAAATAAATAAAACATTAAAAAAAAAACCTAAAAATAGAACTACCCTACAACCCAGCAATTGCACTACTAGGCATTTATCGTGCAAGGGATACAGGTGTGCTGTTTCGAAGGGACACATGCACCCCCATGTGTAAAGCAGCACTATCAACAATAGCCAAAGTATGGAAAGAGCCCAAATGTCCTTTGATGGATGAATGGATAAAAAAGATGTGGTATATATGTACGATGGAGTACTACTCGGCAATCAAAAAGAATGAAATCTTGCCATTTGCAACTACGTGGATGGAACTGGAGTGTATTATGCTAAGTGAAATTAGTCAGAGAAAGACAAAAATCACATGACATCACTCATATGAAGACTTTAAGAGATAAAACAGATGAACATAAGGGAAGGGAAACAAAAATAATATAAAAACAGGGAGGGGGACAAAACAGAAGAGACTCATAAATATGGAGAACAAACTGAGGGTTACTGGGGGGGGTTGTGAGAGGGGGGTTGGGCTAAATGGGTAAGGGGCACTAAGGAATCTACTCCTGAAATCATTGTTGCACTATATGCTAACTTGGATGTAAATTTAAAGCAATAAAATTTTAAAAAATAAAAAATAAAATACAGAGAACAAACTGAGGGTTGCTGGAGGGGGGGGGTGGTGAGTTAAGTGGGTGATGGTCATTAAGGAGGGCACTTGTTGATATGAGCAGTGGGTATTATAAGTAATGAGTCGCTGGGTTCTACTCCTGAAACCAATACTACAATGTATGTTAACTACCTTGAATTTAAATAAATAAGTTAAAAAAGAATTTATATTTACCCCAAACACAGTTAAGAACTCTCCTTATTTAAATGTAATTGTTTTAAATGTAACATTGTTACAAATTCCAACTCATGGCCTCAGTCAAAGGCAGCAGATCAAAACAGGTGGTCCACTTGGGGCGCCTGGGTGGCGCAGTCGGTTAAGCGTCCGACTTCAGCCAGGTCACGATCTCGCAGTCTGTGAGTTCGAGCCCCGCGTCAGGCTCTGGGCTGATGGCTCGGAGCCTGGAGCCTGTTTCCGATTCTGTGTCTCCCTCTCTCTCTGCCCCTCCCCTGTTCATGCTCTGTCTCTCTCTGTCCCAAAAATAAATTAAAAAAAAAAAAAAAAAAACGTTGAAAAAACAACAGGTGGTCCACTCAAGGGAGGCAGATCCAGAACTTCTAAGGATTGATGGAGATAGGTGGTGTATGGACTCACAGCAGGCGTTTCCCTGGACCCAGTATGGCATCAAAGAAAAGCAGAGAAGATAAGGCCAGAAGAAAAATCATACAGCAACCCACAATTTGCAAGAAGCAGCCTATAGTTGAGACAGGGCCGGAGGACAGGACTGCATTGTGAATAGCCCTAAAGCCACTGATCTCTGGTAGCTAGGGAGAAAAATTCATTCAAACACACATTTTGTGACATAAGGAACTTATGTGTCTTAAAACATCAAGAATCCCTGCCAGCATAGAAAATGGACATGCCATCTCTCCCACACAAACATCTGGCAAGTACCTGGTCTAGAAAAAACCCAAAACCCAAAAACCAAAACCAAACAAACAAAAAAAAAAACTTATCTCATTCAAAAATAAACATCCATGCAAAGCTACACCAGGAAAAAAAGAGATCAAACAAAGATAAAATGGAAGGCAAAGAACACACAACAGAAAAAAAAATTTCCATAGAACAAACAAAAAATTGGAGCCAAAAATATTGCCATAAACTTGAAAGAAAAAAGACCTAAACAAAGCTCCCATACCTATAAAGCAAGAGCCCATATTGGATATACAAGAGCTCAGGGAAGATACTGCAAGACAACAGAAAATGAAATATGATTTGGCAGAGTACAGGAATCAAACATTTCACTGGCAGCAGCCAGAGTTTGCTAAAAACATGGAAAGAAACAAATATGGCAGGAAAAGAAAAAGTTAAATTCAATGAAGTAGAAAAAAGAATTCAGAATTATAAAATATTAATAGCTAGACAAGACAGTTAAAAAAGTCCTTAACATATGCAATAAGTAAAAACCTAAAGAGGTTAAAAATAATAAAATAGGAAAAAAGTTAAAGATATACTTCAAAGGAACTTTTCAGAAATAGAACTCATGCCTCTGTAGACTGAAAGGACTCACTAAACTCTGGGAAAAATTTACATAACACATTCAACCCTGAATCATGTTTTAATAAAGTTGCTGGAACTCAAAGAAAAAAGCTGTTGTGCATTAAGGCAACAAGTTCAAGTCGGATTATTATTTTCCACAGCAATGTTCAATGCTAGAAGGCATTGGGGCAATAGCATAATAGCAAAGTCCTCAGGAAATAAAGTATGCAATCCAAGAATTATACACAGCCAAAGACTCATTAAAGTATAATGAAAATGAACATTTTTTGAGCTTGCAAAAACTCAGGGAATATACCCTACGCCCTTCCTGAAGAAACTACTACAGGCCAAGTTTTGAAAAGCAAACAGAGAAGTGGAGTACTGATCCTAAGTACCGACCTCATTTAACTGTAGGACTGAAACTAAAATAATTGTAGAAATTATGGTCACAGAACAGAATTTCAATGTTATGAACTCTAATGGTGTAGAAATAATATAGTCAAGATTTGAAGGGGGAGAGGACAGATGGTGGGTAGTAATGTCAATATGCTGATTTTCTCATCTGGTAGAGCAGAGGATTGAAAGATTATTGAAGCTGATAAATCATGGAATAGAGCGGTAAGTACATTTCAAAGTCTAAAGAATATGATATGAAAAATTATATGATCAGCAAGAATCAGGTGAGTTTGGGAAGATAGGGGGAGGAAGTGGACAACCTCATTTCCTCATTACCCATGATAGGAAGTCAATAGATAGCTGTCTAGAGATATAGAAGGGTCGCTGTCATATATTGCTAGTGAGAGTGACTATAGGAAGGTTTTCATAGGGCTTCTCTAGCTCTGTTGTGTGGGACCAAAAGACAAGGGGCAGCTTTTGCAGAATTCAACTCACAAGAAATGGAAAGACCGCTGAGGCACAATGAATCCTTTCCTAGCATAAAATATGAAGTGTGTTTCAAGTACTACCTTGTTATATTGTAGTTGACAACTGTCATGATTAGTGACCATCCAACATCTTTTTTTCCCAAATGTTTTTATCTGTTTTTGAGGGGGAGGGGACAGGGGCAGAGAGAGGTGGGTGTGGGGGGGGGGGGGGCAAAGGATCCAAAGCAGGCTCTGCACTGACAGCAGGAGCCCAATATAGTGCTCAAACTCACGAACTGTGAGATCATGACCTGAGCTGAAGTCAGATGCTTAACCGACTGAGACACCCAGGTGCCCGCCATCCAATATCCTTTGAATACCATGTGCCACTTTCCCCAAGAAGACCAAACTTGCTTTCCCAGCTAAAGTACAGGCATATGACTGAGGCTCCAACAATAGACACAACCACATAGGTCTTTGACGCCCAAGAAAGTAATGTGAGGAATCCCTCTTGGGCCACTGGGATAAAATAGGGCTCCATCTTCCAGAGACAGCAAAGGCAGAAGGTTCCAGTAATCCAGTGCCCAGGGGTGGTAGCAGTGTCTTCACCAGAGCAGTTCTGAAGAGTGATTTGGGCATTATTCCTAGCTGGCGGCCTTCTAGGTAAAGGGGAGTTCTGTTATTTGCAACTATGAACCTTGCCTGATAATGCAGAACACACACTTAAAAGCAAAAAACAAATTTAAAACATCCTTTAGTTTTAAGAAGACCAAGGACCTAATGTTTTCATTAGCTCCTAGTCCAGAGATCACTTACCCAGTAGCTTCAAATTAAGAAGCCAAGTATCTGTGAAATGTCCCTTCCCTAGAACATTTTATCTATTTTAAATATAAGTTAAAGAATGAGCTCTGTTAAAACAGGTCTTAGTTTTATGTGCAATTACACTGGAAATCACCAAAGTCAAAGCATTCCAAATGGGTAAAATCAAATACAGCTGAATCTTACTACCCTGGCTTGCTGAAATCCTTTGGAAGATTTTGTGGATAATGATTCTAAACTCATCTAAAATGTTTATCCTAGGCTCCAAAGCTTGCGTTTAAGCCCAAAGTAGAGTCAAGTTCACTGCCTACTGTGAAAGGATTAAGGGATAATGTCATTTCCATTGCTCCCTCCTTGTTCTTGGCTACAAAAAGCAGAAAAATATACACATTTATCCTGCAGTTTCATGATTAAGAAGCACTGCAGCTGGTGGATATTACTAATGAAAACATGCATTTACTTTGGAATCTAGGTATTGAATACAAGGCTTTCTAGTCCAGTGGTTCTCAGAGTGTGGTTCCTGGGCAGTAACATTACTTGGGAACTTCCTGGAAATCCAAATTCTTAGGCCCCACAGCCAATGCATTGAATTGGTAATTCTGGGGGTGGGGCCCAGAATTCCATGTTTTATAAACTGTCTTGGTGATTTTCATGCACACTAAAGTCTGAGAACCACTTTCTTTGGAAGAACAACTAAACCACACCAATCAAAGGAGAATCTACTTCTGAGAAGGGAAGAGAAAGATGTGCCTCTTTAAGAACACATTTCAGGGGCGCCTGGGTGGCGCAGTCGGTTAAGCGTCCGACTTCAGCCAGGTCACGATCTCGCGGTCTGTGAGTTCGAGCCCCGCGTCAGGCTCTGGGCTGATGGCTCAGAGCCTGGAGCCTGTTTCCGATTCTGTGTCTCCCTCTCTCTCTGCCCCTCCCCCGTTCATGCTCTGTCTCTCTCTGTCCCAAAAATAAATAAAAAACGTTGAAAAAAAAAAAAAAAATTAAAAAAAAAAAAAGAACACATTTCAGAGTATTAGAGTTCTCCCTAGAACTCTCATGTAGCATAAACTTACTTCTCATGTAGCATAAACTCATTTCTTCTTCTGCAGAGGGGATATAGGACTTTCTGTTACTATGAGCAAATATACAACTTTTCCTGGGACCATTAGACATCAAGTACTCTTCTATTTTCTCCTTGGGCTAAATAATCCTAGTTCCTTTCACCTTTATTTATAACCACTTATCACTTAAAACTCTTCATCATCCTTCTCAAACTCCAGAAAAAAGTAAAACCTCATTTTACCATTCAAGTGAATTAAAACACATTTTCTGTCATTGAACCATAGAAAATAATGCCACAAAACCTAGGTTTCTATTCTACCTATATTTTAAAGTAGAAGATGTACTTCTAAAAAAGAAATCAAATTTTAGGTCCATCATTTCAAGATATTCTGATTCCTCCCCCTCACTCTATTCTTCCTAAAAAAAAAAAAAAAAAAAAAAAAAAAAAAAGTTTTAGTTCATTGTAAGGTCACTAAGTATTTCACATATATTACATTAAACATTCTGATCCTCATTTGCCCTATTAAATAAGAATTGACCAGATGGATATTCCTCTGACTCTCTCTCCTGAGCAGGTTTTAGTTAATTAAAAATGATTATTTTTACTACGTATTTTAAATATTGGCCAGATGTTACCTGTGGTCATTTCTGGAAAGGATCATTTGGTGGTGGTTATAAAATATATATTTTCCTTTGGGAAGCAAGCCTCTTGAGCACGATCAGGAAAACAAATGTAGAAATTGATTTCACCTCATACCTTTTTCTTAGTGCCAAAATGGGCATAATGTTTCATTTTCTTAGAAAGTACGATCTATGCAAATTCTTTCTTCTATCTCCACTCTGGCCCTATTTATGTTGGGTCAAAAAATTATCAGGTTAGTAGAAGAAAAATTAATATTGGTTTCTGTCTATACTGGAAGTGTAAGTTATTTTTTCCAAAGAAACTGATTTGGTTTCTATAGATTTGGTTTATGTAAGACATCTATATATGGCATAGCAAACTGTTCTGCTCCAACAGGACAGAGACTGTTAGATCTCTGTGTATAGAAGATGGGACTTTCAGATAGTATATCCAACAGTTTTGGATTTTCTACAGGTCTCCTTAGAAGCTATTTTTCATGCAAACTCATTTGCCTAAATTTCCCGTTAGTGCTGAAATAATCTAGAATGAGGCAGAGATACTGTAATTATGAGATTGTTTTGTGATTGCACTAGTCATTTTCTCCCCATTTGTAGACAAACCAGAATCAAAACAAGCCCCTCTCTTTTTTGTCCTTAAAAAAATAATAATAAACACAATAAAGCAACATTCAACTGGTTTTTTTTTTTTCAACTTTCTTTTTTAGAAAAAATTTCAGTGCTTGAGGTCACCCAAAGTTCAGAAAGCCTACTGGATGAAATTAACCACACCATCATTTGGGCTAAATGTAGATGGGTGGTCTTCTCAAAAACACCATTTAGAAGATTATTAAGAGTCAAAAGTGAGTCTTTTTAAAGTCTGAATTTCACACACTGACAAAATATGTTAGGTGTGGCAGGGTGTATAAACAAGAAAGAAACTTTCAATTCCAATGCCCTGGCTATGTTTTATAAAATATTTCATGGCACAATATGGACCTAAGGGGGCACCTGGGGGCTCAGTCAGTTGAGTGTCTGACTCTTGATTTCAGCTCCGATCAAGATCCAAGGGTCATGGGATCCAGCCCACCCTGGGCATGGAGCCTGCTTAAGACTTTCTTTCTCTCTCTCTCTCTCTCTCTCTCCCCTGCTCCTCTCTCCAACTTACAAGTTCTCTCTCTCAAAAAAAAAAAAAGAAGAAGAACTGAAATAAATAACAACAATATGGACTGAAGGTCTAGTCTCAGCTCTGACTTTCTACATGGTCTTACTTATTAAGTGACTCCCCCACATTGTTTCTTTTCTTACATAAAAAATGACAGAAATACATATACTCTAAAGTCTCTTGAAGCCAACAGATTATATGATTCGTTGTTTAAAAAGTAACTTTAAGGCCTAATATGGTTTACTGAACAACTGGGACAATTAGGGTGGGGGTTGTTTTATTAACTTAGAGGCTTTAAACACAAGACCTGGCCCTCACTTCCTGATTGTTACAAAGCATCTGCTACCTATGTTCTGAAGTACACAAATCTGCTCGTAGTAAATCACAGTCACCTCGAAAATGACCTCTTCCTCTTATGTTTTCATAGCAATCAACATTTACTAGGGTCTTTGCATTAAAGTCATCTGTGTTACATTTGATTTCAAGAGCCAGGTAAGGGGCAGACATTCCTGATGAAGAGCCTGATAGTCCTTGGAATAAATTGTCCCCCAAAATATTAGATTATGAACCTTTAGATCAGGCCATGCTCATCAGCCTCTAATAGGTTTGAGGGACTCACAGTCTTAATTTCCTATGTGAATCTATAATTGTCCGCAGGGGTCAATTTCAGTGGACGCCTCATATAAATTAGAATTGAAGATAATGATGCCTGTTCACTTGATCAACTAAAATGACCAGCTGGGTTTAATGGGAGGAAAACAGAAACCCCTGTGAAATTGGAATAGCTTCAAAGGTGATAGAATGTAATTATTTTTCTGCAAAGTTTCTTCTCTAAAGGTGACTGGCCATTGTGCTGTGGGCACCTGGGCTGGTATGTTATGAAGGTGGATATGGTATTCAGAGCAACCAACCGTATCCAAAGGCGTTAAGTTAAGAGTTAGATTTCTGCTAAGGCAAGGGGGAAAGCGGATTTCTTCTCCGTTCTTATTTTAGTCATTTCATTTACGGTTGGAGAGGTGCCGTGGGGACTTGCCTAATTGATTCCCGAGAGGCAAATCCTAATTTAGATTGCTCCAAAAGTGTTTTCTCTTTATAGCCATAAAACATTTTCTAGAATTTGTTGTAATTACCCTCAGGGTAATATAATTTTAGGTCTGAAAGAACCTTGATATCACCTGCCCAACCCCTTTCTTTTATAGATGAAGAAGCTGAGGTCCAGAGATGTGAACTGACTGAACCAAGGTCATAGAGCTAGAAAGAGGAAGAGGCTGGCTAGAATTCAGCAATGGGATGAAATCGAGACGGGTGCCCAGTGTGGGGTTTCCCACTTACGAGTAGCTGGAGACTCGTTCAGGGAGGATAAAAGATTCTCTCTATGAAAATCCCCATTTAAGAAGACTTAGGCACTATAAATCGGTAGAGGTGCCAGCAAGCAAAAATGGCAGAGACGGAAACCTGGAAGAGACAAAGAGCAAAGGACCGAGTAGACCACAAAGTAGATAACCATCCCCAGAGTGGACAGTGAGCTCTGTGTGTGCTGAGGGACAGCGATACATGGCATGACTGCACAGACTCAGGAGCCAGACTGTCTGTCCGGGCTTGATTCCTGACTCTGCTAATTTTGAGCTCTGTGATCTCTGACAAGTTGCTTAAGCTCTCTGTGCCTCAGTCCCTCATCTGTATAAAAGGATGATAATATCAGTTCTGTTTTAGGGATGAAATAAGGATTAAATACATTGATCTATGTAAAGAGCTTAGCACATATTAAATGCTACGTTAGTGTTTGCTGCTTTTTCTCCAATCACGATGCCAGAAAATCTTAAAAGTTTCAGAATATATACATAAGTTGTACTCACTAATAATGTTACTAAGGTGCTTTATGATATAAATATACAAAGGCTCTCTACTAGAGACATTCACAAAGTCATGGATAAAACCTTTTTGTATGTTTAACGGATTACTTGTTCAGTATGTACTATTAGAATTTATAGTTCCTTCCCAAAACAATAAACTACAGAGATTTTTTAAAAAGGCAATAGCCATAATGTCATATAACAATGACAGACGTTTCGTTAGCAAAACAATTAATAAAAGAGCGTATCTGTTGTAAAAATTAAAGACAGATTTTCATGGCAGGAAATTAGTGTCAAGTCAGTGAGTCCTGGAGTCATTAGAGTACGGCTGGCAGCTCTGGAATGCTCCATTTTCTTTGGCTAAAGCACATTTCTTGGGCAGTTTAGCATTTTTTTTTCCCCTTAGAATTTAATGTCATCAAAGTTATCATTAATATTTTACTCAGAATTTTTTAAGAGGAAATCTTCACAAAATTAACAATGCAGATCATTAAGTAATTAGAACCATTTCAGATGTGCCTGAAAAGAATACCACGTATGGATTAGTTGTTTTTTCCTTTTATTTTTTGAATTAAATTCAGTGAAAGCTTGAAGGAAAAAAAACAAACAAACCGTCTGTTACCTATTCGTTCCCTCATACTTTAACTAAATAATTTTAGCAGTTATGTAGAAAAACACATTTTAAACATCGTTGTAAAGAACTTTTCTGGAATTGGTCTGATTTAGGACATAGGAAGATCGTGATAGGCTGCATATCTTCCAGTCACATGATGGTAAATCTGTGAGGAAAATCAGAATTCAGTTAATTAATAATGATTCTATAGCATATATATCAGTTAATATTTACACTTAAATAATAATTAATAATTTAATTGATGTTTCATTCTAAAGCCCTATATTATTATGCACTTCAGCAGACTCTGCAGTCAGCCTACTTCAGGTGGAGGTTTGCTTGGAAGAAAACAGAACTTTGGGTACGATGAGGTAAATCCGATGAATTCTTATCTCTAGTTCTCATAGCCCAGTAGGGGTTATTCATTTCTTTCTCAAAAACACACTTGCCAATTTGTGCCAAGGACAACGGATTATTACTCACCTGCCTCTCGATGTCAGAAAGCAGAGTACTGGCACCTATTCGAAAGAGTTCTGGCGTCAGCCATTCGTCTCCTAGCTCTTCTTTTATGAGAGAGAGCCAGGCAAGGGAATCCTTTGCACTGCGGATGCCTCCTGCTGGTTTAAAGCCGATCTAAAAGGGAAGGTGGGAAAGAGAACAATGTTTGTTACTGGAGTACTTTAAAAACTGGTAGTGCATTAATACAGGGTCTCGATTCTCTTTCTCTCTTTCTCTCCTTCTCTTTTTTAAAGTCTATTTCACTTTACCCAGCAAAAGAGCTTAGATCACTGGCTCACGCCCATTCACAGTACAAAATGACTTCTCTAAGATTAATGGGAAGAATGTCACTGCTTCTGAGGAGACACTAATGAGCGTTAATAACCCTCATTAACATTGCACTTATTGGAAAGTCATAAACCTCAACCATCTAAACTATAGCTGTGAACTGGGGATAAACAAGAGAGGTGTCAATAAACGAGGAAAACAGATATCACAAAAGCCCATTCATTCTGCATTTCTACCAGTGAGCCTGGCTAGTCACCTTTCAGCCCTTCATCCTGAGGTGCAAAAGACACACACATGTATTCAAAATAAGAAGAGGGAATCAGTGAGGCCACACTAACCAAACTGGCAGCAATCAGGAAGGAGTGTTGACAGTTGTTTTCATCAATGTAACTGCAGGGACTTTCTTCTAAGTTGTAAGTAGAAAGAGTTATATAAAGCAGCCAGACCACTTAAATAAGTGCAGCAGAAAAAGACAGTGTAGGAACTCTTCACAGTTCAGTAGTCTTTGCAGGTGAACATAAAACAGCACAAGTCAGCCAGTATCTGATGTTTACAAATGATGTCCCCAAATCCATTAGAAATGGATAAATGTGTTCTATAAACAGCAAAACCTGCTTATCTGGATTTACTGGTCTCCAGAACTCGAATCCAGTAGTGTAGAGTATCTATAGATGGGAACAATCAAGAAAACACTCTATGGCCAAGTACTAAAGCTCAGGCATTTAAACACTAAGAGCTGTTGATTCGATAGGTAGCACCAACACGGGGTTAACTGCTAAAAGAATGCTAGAGAAGGGAGATGATAAATGCAAGGTCCCATAATTTACCCAAACTAGAAGCGTCAGAGTTAACCTAGACTCCGCCATTTTCCTCACCACACCAAACCCAATCAATCAATGGTCAAGTCCTTAATCTTCTCTCCTTAACTTCCATATCTACCACACACACTTCCTCTCTGCTTTCACTTCTGCCGTATTAGTTTAGACCCTCATTCATTCTCATATGAAATATCGGTCGGTCTCCTTACTGGTTTCCCTGCCTCAGGCACACATGGCCACATGACTAAGCAGCAGCTATACACTGATCCTAACCCTATCTGTCTATTCCTCTGGAGCCCAACTGGCTCTGAAAGAGTGCAGGGACATGAGGCGAGTGGGGGAGATAAATAGGATGAGATTATTTCTTGAGAAGAAGCCCCCAAAATCAATTAGCTTATATTAGCATACATGTTAATCATAGGAGCATTTTTGTCAATTAGGCAGTGCTGCATATAGATTTTTCCATATAGTTCAGTTGTGTCAGCAAGTCTGTTTGGCAATGTTTCCAAAGAGAGGTTCTAGCATAAGTTTATCCTTTTTTTTTTTAAGGGAGAGAATATGGAAAACATAAATCTGCAATGAAATCAGTTATGAAATATTAAACCTCTGCTGCTCAGAGTGACACTAATCATGGTCTGGAAGACGGCCCATCACATTTTAAAACTCCCCTTAAATCAATGATGTAGAAAGTTTACAGTCTAACGGCTGCCCAGGCAACTTGTCAACAACCTGAAAGGATGCACCTGATTTGTAGACCGAGACACAGATCCTCACCGTGTGAAATCAAACGTGATTATAATGACTATGATTTGACTTGTATCGGTCCACTGTTGATAAAACTGGGGTGAACTTTGTTTGTTAGCTGAGGAAAGGGTCAATACAAGTAAAAGTACTGGAAGACAGTGAAGTGTCCCTTCTACTGTACACTGACCTAGGATATTGAGCACTTAAAACTTCTACTGAAATTCTCTGCTTGTTGTCTAAGAGATCTCCTGGGAAGGGACTTGTTCATTTTGTATCCCTGTTAACACAGGTTAACATGGCACATAGTTAACCACTCAATCAATGTTTGTTGAGAACACAACAGGATTGGGTCTCTAATGGTGAGTTTTAATCCTGACTCTGGAGTTTATGAGACACACAGATGCCTGAGGATTACTCCTGATCCAGAAGGGCTAGGGATGAGGGCCCAGGCATCGAACATCTTATTTTGTTGTTCTTTGGCACAAAATAGGAACTACTGGTCTAAATGAATAGTAGTGGTCTCAGGTGGGAGGGCCAAAGAGAGAATTCTCTTTTTTAGAGCTAAACATTTTTTTTTTTTTTAATTTGGATCAATGCAGAAAGGCTACCAAGTAGAGGTTACTCAAATTGAGTCAACTATCATAAGTAAGGTCACAGTAGACAACATTCCTATTTGTACTTTTTTAAGATATGAAGTTATTCTGAAGGAGAAAATTCTGGAAGAAGTTCATTTCCTCTGAAACCCAGAACATTCTGAAAAGGGGCTCCAGTTCCAAAATGAACTGAAGGTACAGTGACATATACAGTCATCACATCCAGTTGGCACAAGATTAAAGGTCTTTTTTTGGGGGGGTTTCCATTCAGCAGTAATCCAGAGATCAGCTTTTAAAGATGTCTTCTGAGGAAGGGACAGTCTCATTACAAAACAAAACAAAATAAAACAAAACAACCTTTCTCTCCAGTGATATAAAAAAAAAAAATCCTTTGAGATAATTTGCAGCTAAACAAGCAACTTGAAGCTAAAAGGAAAATCCAAACTCATTTAAAAAAAACACCTCATACGCATTTTTCTTTTTAACTTCCTATGTTTCAAAAAAATATGTATTATTTTTCGAAAAGCTGACAAAAGCTAGCACATACCCTCCTCAGCTTAACAGTCTTCCAAAGAGCACATCCAACTGCCATAAAACGCAAAAATGGATATTTAATTCAAGAGCTATATAACGTCTAGCTACCTTTTCCCTGCTGTTTCACAGCATTTCATTATTTTGTTTAATAAGTTCATCTCCTCGAGAATTTTCTCTTCACCTCATATTATTAAAAGTAATAAGTTTTTCTGGACCGGGGGTTTCCCAACAGAAAAACCAATTTATGTGTGTCCTTCAATAATGACAGGAAAAGATTATTTCCCATTATATTGCATACTTTTCATATCACCACCACAGCTTATCATTCAATAAATGTTACTCTGCAATTCTTTCCATTCCTCAAGGAAGTTTAATTTCTGCATTAACCTGTTTTCGCTGGCCAACGCCTTACCAGAAAGCCTCTGTGTTGCAGCAGAATTAGTTCGTTAAAGAACCCATTTAGGAATCTCTTGTCAGTGATAAAATTGTCTTCAGTTAATAAAAGGACATAAAGTGAGTTTACATCTTGATCACACATACTTACTCCCACACTCACACTCACTTTCTGCTAATCGCACATTTTTCTCCATGAATGTGTTCTTTTGTAATGAAAGGTAAATTAAACATTTATCTTAATAAAGGTAACTCATTCACACCTTCTGCATATAAAGACAGTTTTTGTGGCTGTAACTAGTATTATAAATAACATTATCTTTACTCCGAAGAAAGATTTGCTGGCAATAATATACCTTGTTTCCAGTTTTCCAGAAGAAATCTCTAATGGCCCGTAGCATTACTATAGCTACCGGGAAAGTGGCATTTACTGTTTCTTTTCCAGTAGAGGTCTTAATAAAATCTGATCCTAAAACAAAAGGAAAAAAAAACCTCCATGTTAATTAAAATTTTATTTTTTACACATCTTAGTCAGCGGAAGAAATGAGTTGTGTACATTTTTTTCCTGAGGAACACAACTTTATTTTTCATTAGCTATCTGAAAAATTAAGAAGAAAATCCCTCTTTAAAATAATTCTATCCATACTTTCCACCCCTCCCCCCCCCCCCCCTTACTAGAAGATGCATGGAATTAAGTACCGAGTGGATTCTGATTCCTAGGGCCCTTGCCTCCATCTTTCCATATCATCAATTAAAATCAAGTTGGTTTATTTAATGCATAACTAAGATGAATAAAAACTATTTTATGCCCTGTGCTTAATATCATTTATCACAACACTTTACTACAAAACTGCAGTGCCCACTCATTTTCCCCTCATTTTCTTATGCTCGACAGAAAGTACTCAGTACGGCTCTGACCACGCAAGAAGAATCACCACTAGCTTATTTGTACCGTGCTGTTCAGTAATGAAAGCTGTGTATCTTCCAACGAGATTAGGAATTTCACGAAAGACATCAACTATTTCATAACCTACAAATACTTTAAACAACTTTCTGTCTCTCAAATGCATCCTAAACCTATTGATGTAGTTTAACAGAATAGCCCAGGAGACAAAGAAATGATAATAACAGTTAAGTTTCACTGTGTGTTATGCACTATTCTTTATTCTAGGTGCTTTACAAGTAATAACTCAGTCATTCCTCACAACACCTGCATAAGTTAAGTACTAATATGATCCCCATTTTAAAGGACAAAATTGAGATACAGAAAGGTTAAAATGGGGCTCCTGGGTGGCTTAGTTGGTTGAGCGTCTGACTTCGGCTCAGGTCAAGATCTTAAGGTTCATGAATTCAAGCACCATGTCGGGCTCTGTGTTGACAGCTCAGAACCTAGAGCCTGCTTCAGATTCTGTGTCTCCCTCCCTCCCTGCCCCATCCCTTCTCGCACTCTGTCTCTGTCTCTCAAAAAATAAAACGTTGAAAAACAATTTTTTTTAAAAAAGAAGACGAAATGTTAAATAACCTGCTTGGGGTCACACAGTTAGTAAGGGGACGGGGTAGAATTCTAACCAAAAAAACACAGCTTAACCAATATTATAGTGTCTCCAAGAAACTTACCTAGGGTCACAAAGTCAGGTAGCCAAATAGGGATTCCATCTTTAATGTGGTTATCTAACCTTGAAATACTCAACATGCCCACAGACCAGCAGCATGGGTACCATGGGGGTGCTTGCTAAAAATGCAGACTCTCAGGTCCTACACTAGATCAACTGAATCAGAATCTGAATATAAGCAAGGTTCCTAGGGGATTCCTGTGCAAATTCATGGCTCTAGCCCACTGAGTCTGTGGGACCACAGGTAAGGCTAATGTCTGGGATTCTCCCAAGGTGCATCAAAGAAGTGGTCAATGGAAATGTTGGAAAGAAATGGCTAAAACTTTCCCCTTTAGTTTCAAATGGAAAGATACTTCCACAACTATTCTGTGGATGGAAAGGTTCAAATTGACACACCTTTGTAAACACACTGTGTGTGCGGCACAGTGGAAAATATAACAACAAATAATTCAAGCCCTTGCCCTCAAAAGCATACATTCTAGGTGCAGGTGGAAATGAAACATAAATCCTGGGTAATTACTTGATAGGCTAGAAGTCAGGAGACCTGGTTTTACCTCCTGAACCATCTTGCCTATAAAATACGCCTGAAAATTCTTACTTGCTTCACAGTGTTCATTATACAAGGAATTAAAAGAGACAATCTATATGAAAGCACTTTGAAAACTCTCAAGCATTATACAAATATAAATGAATCAAAGATTTAGGTAGGGTTTCAATGTGTAAAAATGTGACAGAAATTCTGATTTATGAAAGCAGGTCATCAGAAGCCTTTTTTTTCCTGTGGGTCTATAGACCCACTGGAAGAAATGGAGATATATCTGTCATGCATGCATTTATCTAACGAATATTCACTAAGCACTTACTATGTGCCAGACTCTGTTCTAGATGCGGAAGACAGACCACAAAACAAAACAATAAAGTTCCTACCCTTGTAAGCAGATTTTCTAGAGGAGAAAGACAATAAACAAATGAATATAGAACAAATGTCAGTGGAGGTAAGTGCTATGAAGAAAAAAGCAATGTAATGAGGTAGAGAGTGATGGAGTTGGGGAGAGGTAGCCATATTTAAATAAAGTTATCATAAAGGCATCGCTCAGGAGTGATATTCAAATACAGACTGAATGAAAGGTATCACTGAAAAGAACATCACAAGCAGGGAAACAGCAAGTGCAAAGAAAGGCCCTTAGGTAGGCATGAGCTGAGTTGATTAATAAATGAACAAATGAATAGGACTACAGAACCAACGTGTGGTCACTACCACACCAGAAAAAAGACAACCAAGGAGAAGAGATTAAAGCCTCCAAAAAATAGATGTAAGAGGTGAGGGGAACATCCCCAAAGAATTCACAATGAGACCAAGACCAAGATGTGATTTCCTAAAGTGTGACATTGTCTTCTGATTCACTAGAAAGCTTTTGGGTACAACACTGGATATCATGTAAATTCTTTCAAGCATCTTAAAAGATTATTAAGATAAAAGTCCAAGGCCACATTTGGAGGCCTAAAAAAAGCTATGGTCACTTAAAAATCACACAATTTAAAGTTAACCAAAAAAGCCAAACTCCTTTGAAAGAGTCTGGAGGTAGGATAAGGGAGAAGACTCTCCTCCTAACATATTTGGGAGGAGCAGAGCAGAATACCTATCATGATAGCAACAAAAGTCCAGGAGTAGTAACAGTGGCCTACACATAGTGTCTGTCTCTCATTCTTGGTTGTACAGTAAGCACATTTGAGGGCAGGTGCTATATCTTTCTTTGCACTCTGTATCCCCAGAGAATGACACACAAGCAAGGCTCAATAAATGAATTTTGGATGGATGGATAGATGGATGGATGGATGGATGGAAGGAAGGAAGGAAGGAAGGAAGGAAGGAAGGAAGGAAGGAAGGAAGGAAGGATACATGGAGGGATGGAGGGATGGATGGATGGATGGAAGGATGGACGGATGGATGGATCAAGTGATAGAGGGCCACAGCTACCAAGAAAAAGCAATCTACAATATTTCCTACCTTTAACTGACTAATGGGAAAGGAAAGACAGTTTTGAGTTTCATCCCAGTTCAGGTAACAAAACTGGACAGGTGACTCAGAAGAATACATTATTTTATTTATTTTTAAATGAATTTTAAATTTTAGAACAGATCTAAATCTACAGAAACATTGTAAAGCTAGTACAGAGAATCCCCATAAACCCTACACCCAGTTTCCCCTATTATTAAAAACTTTTATCCATATGGTACATTTGTTACAATTAATGAAGCAATATAGACATATTGCTATTAGCCCAAATCCCTATTTTATTTAGATTTCCTTAGTTTTACTTAGAATCCAATTGCACCCAGGATAGTATGATGTGTACATCTGTCATATCTCCATGGTTTCCTCACGGCTGTGACAGTTTCTTGGACTTGCCTTGTTTTGATGACTGTTAACAGTTTTGAGGAGCACTGGTCAGGTATTTTGTAAAATGTCCCCATTTGGGACTTGTCTGACATATCTCTCATTTTGATTAAACTGGGGTGATGGGTTTTTGGGGAGGAAGACCACAGAGGTAAAGTGCCATTCTCACAGTATCACATCAAGCGTACCTACCATTGACATGGTTTACCACTGTTGATGTCGACTGTAAACACTTGGGAGGTAGGATTTGCCACGTTTGTCCACTGCAAAGTCACTCTCTTTTCTCTACTTTCCATACTGTACCCCTTGGAAAGGAGCCCTTATGTGAATCCCACACTTGCATGGGAGACTTGTCTGCTCCCATGTACATATTTATGATCATTTCTAGCAGTACACACTCGGAGATATTATACTTGGGTTTATAATCCAGTTCATTATTTTCTTGCTCAAATGGTTCCTCTTTTGGCCACTGGGAGCTCTTTCAGTTGCTTCCTATATACCTTTGACACACCTCCACCATGGAGCATTTTTATTTTTTAAGCACTTACTCTGGTATTGCCAAACGCTCCAAGCTCATCTTTTATGTTTTCTGCCCCAGTCTGAGAATAAGCCCTAGTTACTTTTATTAGAGAATGGTATTAGAACCCCAAATCTTGGTGCTAGGCATACTCACTGTTACTGCAGGGGCTCGTTTCTGGCTCTCTCAGCTGCCTAGCAAAGAAATATACGTGTGTATACTAACCCACTTATATATACACATCTATTAATAATTCCATGTTTAACTGTATTACACTACATATGCATAATACTGATGTCTCCAACTCAAGACTCATCACCACATGGATCATTCTAGCCCCTTCCCCCTCTGGAAACTGCCATTTCAACAGTGAGGAACCTGGCACCTACTATCTGTCATTCATTTATTTAACTGCGCACATCCAGTATCCATGTGGAGCACTATCAGAATTGTTACCCACACCATGGGAAATAACTTTATCAACTACTCCACGGTGCTAATGTGCAGTTTCATTTGCCTTTAGCCTTACAGCCCACCCTCATTTATAGTGCTATGTGGGTCAGCACCTTTCTTCCCACCTCCTTTAGTAAGGCTGTTTCATACATGTGTAACATAGTCAGATTCTTTGCTCAGAGCCAGCATTCTATCCTGGAATCCCCTAATCTCCTAAATTATATATATATTTTTTTATCTGTATACATTAAGGGTCACATTTTTTGAAGCTTCTAGTGGTTCTGACAAACGTGCAGGGTCATGCATCAACCATTACAGTATCACACACAACACATTCACAACTGTGCTTCACATTCTCATCTTCCCCCACACGCACTGGCAACCACTGATCATAAACTATTGGAACAGTTTTGCCTTTTCCAGAATGTCATGTATTGGAATCATCCAGCCTTTCAGACTGGCTTTTTCACTTAGCAATATGCATTAATAAAATGTTTTAATGTTTATTTATTTTTGAGAGAGAGAGAGGGAGAGAGACAGAGAGAGAGACAGACAGACAGAGAGAGACAGAGAGACAGAGACAGAGAGAGTGAGGGAGGGGAAGAGAGAGAGGGAGACACAGAATCCAAAGCAGGTTCCAGGCTCTGAGCTGTCAGCACAGAGCCTGATGTGAGGCTTGAACCCACGAACTGTGTCATCACGACCTGAGCCAAGTCTGACTCTCAACTGACTGAGCCACCCAGGTGCCCCAGCAATATGCATTTAAGATTCACTGGTGTCTTTTCATGGCTTGATAGTTCATTTCTTTCTATTGATAAATAATATTCCATTGTATTCATGTACCACAATTATATTCATCCACTCACTTATTAAAGGATATCTTGGTTGCTTCAGTTTTGGGCAACGATGAATAAAACTGCTACAAACACTCATAGGCAGGATTTTGTGTAGACATAAATTTTCAAATAAGTTGGGCAAATACAGAGAGGGCAACTGCTAGATTACATGGTAAAACCACATTTTGCTTTGAAAGAAACTGCCAAATTATTTTTCAAAGTAGCTGTATCATTTTGCACTCCCAATAGCAGTGAATGAGAGTTCCTGATGCTCTATATCCTCACGAGCAATTAGTGTCATCAGTTTTTGAATTTTATCCAGTCTAATAGGCGCACGTATAGATTACATACATATTTTTGTCGGATTATACCTAAGTATTCAATTTATGGATTGCTGTTATAAGTGATAGTTTTTTTGAGTTTCAAATTCCAACTGTTCACACTGCTGGTGGATAGGAAAGCAATAGACTTTTTATATTAACCTTGTACCATGAAGCCTTGGTAAACTCACTTAGTAGTTTCAAGAGTTTGTTAGCCTGGGGGGATTTTCTCCACAAATGATGATGTCATCTGCAAACAAAGACAGCTTTATATCGTTCTTCCTGTAAATTTTTTCTTGTGGTTGTCGTCACAAATTATAACAAACTTGGTATCTTAAAACAATAGAAATTTATTTTCTCGCAGTTCTGTATGGCAGAAGTCCAAAATCAAGTTGTCCGCAGGGCTGAACACCTTGTGGAGGCTCTAGGGCAAATCTGTTCCCGAACTCGCCCCGCTTCTTCTAGCTGCCAGCATTCCTTGATCGCATCACTTTGACCTCTGCCGCCGTCTTCTCATGGCCTTCTTTTCTGGGTATAAACCTAATCATCCTCTACTTCTCTCTGATAATAACATTTGTGATGGTATTTAGGTCCCACTTGGATAATCCTGAATAATCACTTCATCTCCAGATTCTTAATCATGTCTGCAAAGGCTTTTTTGTTTTTCCCCAAAAAAGGTAATAGTCAGATTCTGGAGATGTGGTTAGACCTCTAGGAGCCATTATTAGCCTACCACACCTCCCAATTTGTATTTATCTAATTTCCTTCTCTTATCTTCTTGCAGTAGGTAGGGCTTTCCAGTACAGTGTTGAATAGGAATAGTGGGGGAGAACACTCTTGCCTTCTTCTTAGAGAGACCTTTGGGGATAGTGTCTAGTTGTTCATACATGTGTTAGCTAAAGTTTGTTTGTAGATTTTCTTTACCAAGCTAAGAACATTCCCCACTATTCCTAGTTTGATGAGAGCTTTTATTATAAACAGATGTTATAATCTGTCATATGCCTTATCTGTGATAATTGATATGACCATATGATGTTTCCTCTTTAGTGTATTGATATGGTCAATTACATTACACTGAACCAGGCTTGCATATCTGGAGTAAATCCCCCTGTGCCGTGGCATATAATTCTTTCTATACATTGTTGAGTTCATTTTACTAACATGTTGTTGAATATTATTTTTTTGCATTATATTCAAGAGTGATACTGATTTATGGTTTTCCTTTCTTGCAATGTCTCTATCTGGTTTTGGTATTGGGGTAATGATGGTCTCACAAGGTGAGCATTCTCTCTTCTTCTATTTTCTGGAAGACATTGTAAAGAATTGATATTCTTTCTTCCTTAAATGTTTGGTAGAATTCATCAGTGAAACCATCTTTAGTCAGTGCTTTCCTTTTTGGAAGAGTTTAATTTTTCTCTAATAATTTATTAAATTATTAAATAATAAAATTATTTTATAATATTCTAGAATTAAAATACAGTTTTATGACATAGCTTATAACATAGTTTATATAAATATATACTTACATATTTACTATTATATATAATATTTACAAAATAAATTAAAATTAAAATTACTTCTTTGATAGATACAGGCTTATTTGGGATTATTTCTCCTCGCAGGTATCAATCCAACTAAATCAATAATCACTTTAAATGTTAGTGGTCGAAATGCACCAGTTGAAATCAGAGACTGATATGAAACAAGACCCTTCTATATGTTGTTTATAAGAAATCCACTTGAAAAATAAAGAATCAGGGGACACCTGGGTGGCTCAGTAGGTTAAGCTCAGGTCATAATCTTGCAGTTTATGAGTTCGAGCCCCTCGTCGGGCTCCATGCTGACAGTATGAAGCCTTCTTGGGATTCTCTCTCTCTCCCTCTCTCTGTCCCTGCCCTGTTTAAGTAGGCTCTCTCTCTCTCTCAAAAATAAATAAACATTAAAAAAAATATGAAGATTCAGAAGGTTAAAAATAAAGGGATGGAAGAAGATATAACATTAATCAAAGTAAAGCAGAAGAACCTATATTAATTTCAGACAAAGCAGACTTAAGAAAAAGGAACATTATCAGGGATAAAAAAAGGGTTTTACAGAATGATAAAGGGGCCATTTCTCCAACGAAACATAACAATCCTAAACATGTATACACCTGACAATAGAGCATCAAAATACATGAGGCATAATCTGGAAAGAACTAAAGAGAGAAACAGACAAATCTACTATTATAGCTGGAGACTTCAAAACCCCTCTTTCAGTAATTGATAACTCAAACAAGTAGAATATGAGCAAAGATGTGTTTCACTTGAATAGCTTTATCAGTCAGTTATCAATTATCATGATCAAACTGACATGTATAGGAAACTAAAAACAAAAAACAACAGTAGACTACATATTCTAAAATTCAGATAAAACATTCATCAGGATAGGGCTTTTTGTCTTACTTTTGTCTTTATTTTTACATCTCTTTTTCTGCCTTCTCTAGCTTTAATTGAACATTTTCTATAGTTCCATTTTATCTCCTCTCAGCATATCAATTATACTTTCTATTATACATTCTTTTAGTGTTGCCCTAGAGTTTTCAATATACATTTTTAACGAATTTAAGTCTATCTTCAATACTATACTGCTACTTCAATACCATACCGCTAGATACTGGGAGGTATCTTTTAACAAAGTATTCCTAATTCCTCCTTTCTATCCCATCCATACAGGATTAAATGCCCAGTACATTCTTACTATTATTTTAAACAGTTATCTTTTAGATTAATTGAGAAAGAAAAGTAATTTTATTTTTCATATATTCTCTTCTGATGTTCCTTTTTTTGTATATAGATCAGAATTTCTGACATATATCATTTTCTGTCTCCTTGAAGAACTTCTTTCAGCATTTCTTATAGGGCAGGTCTGCTTGGCAGTGAATTCCCTCAGTTATACATGTCTGAGCTCCTTCACTTCTGAAGGATAATTTCACTGGATATCGACTTCTTGCTTGGGTTTTTTTTCTTCGAACACTATGAGTGTTCATTCTATAAGTACTTTATTCTACTCACTTCTTGCTGACATGGTTTTCAATGAGAAGTCTACTGTAATTATTTCCTTTTTCTTCTATAGGTAAGGTGTTTTCTTTCTCTGGCCTTTTTCAAGATTTTCAATTTGTCTTTGGTTTCCTTTGGTTTGAATATGATATATTTAGGTATAGTTTTTTGGGTCCCCCCCCCCATATTTATCCTTTTAGGTGTTATCTGAGCTTCCTGGATCTGTGGTTTGATATCTGTCATTAATTTTGGAAAATTCTTGGCCATTAATTCAAATATGTTGTCTGCTCCATTTTCTCTTTCTTCTTCTGGTATCCCAATTATATATGTATTACACGTTAGAAATTGTCCCTCAGTTTTTATTGTTTTTCTAAATCTTTTTTTTAAAGTTTATTTATTCATTTTTGAGAGAGAGAGAGAGAACACACAAGTGGTGGGGGGACAGAGAGAGAGGGAGAGAGAATCCCAAGTAGGCTCCCCACTGTCAGCACAAAGATGGATGCAGGGCTTGAACTCATGAAACATATCATGACCTGAGCCAAAACCAAGAGTCAAATGCTTAACTGACTGAACCACCCAGGACCCCACTGTTTTCTGTTCTGTTTGTTTGTTGTTGTTGTTTTCTTATCCTTTTATCTCTTTATGCTTCAGTTTAGGAGGTTTCTTTGGATCTATCTTCAATGGTCACTCATTGTATCCAGTCTTCTCATGAGCTCCTCAATGCAGTCCTCATTTCTGTTCCAGTGTTTCTGATTTCTAGCTTTTCCTTTTGAATATTTCTTAGAGTTTCTATCTCCCTGCTTACATTAACTATCCTTTCATGTTGTCTATTTTCTCCATTAGAATTATTAACATATTAGCCAAAATTATCTTAAATATCTCTGATAATTTCAATATCTATATCATGTCTGAATCTGGTTCTGATGTTTGTTTTGTCTCTACAGACTGTGTTTTTTCTTGGGTTTTAGTATCTCTTGTAATTTTTTGTTGAAAGTCAGTATGACATTAGGAACAGGCCTTTTGTGTCAGATTTTATGCTAATCTAATCAGGAACCAAGCTGTATTTTATGTTTGCTGTAGTCACCAGTGCCACAGTGTTCAAGTGCCATTATATCCTTGTTGTGGTCCATCCTGTTTACTTTGGGTTTCCTAAGTGTTCCTCCTCAGAGAGAGTCTCTGTCTTTTAGCTCTGTTATCTACAATCCACTAATTACTGGAACCCTGTTGGTAGAGTGATAATGCATAGGGGAGAACAAGTATTTCATAATCCTATGGTTAAACTTTTAGTGGACCAATGTGCCTAGATTGTACGCTTCACAAATGTGTATTAGCTTTTCTCTCCTACTTTGATGAGGCAGGAAGAGTGAAAGGGAAATGCCCTCCCAGGTGAGATAAAACTCGAGCAAATTCTTTTGTCCTGGAGAGCAGGTCTTTGTTAAGGAGAATGCTCTGTGTATATTTTGCAAAGATTATCTTCCCCTTACCCTGTGATAGCCAAGAGAAGAAACTTCTTGGCTCTTCACTGTGAGAACCTGGGGTTCCACGAGGTAAAACCCACAAATATGCCAGCACCCTATGCAGCTTCTAACAAGTGGTCAAAAAATTACCACTTAAAGAGGACCTGGGTGGCTCGGTCGTTTGAGCGTCTGACTTCGACCAGGTCATGATCTCATGGTTCTGGAGTTTGAGCCCCACATTGGGCTCTGTGCTGACAGCTCAGGGTCTGGCATCTGCTTCAGATTCTGTGTGTCCCTCTCTTTCTGCCCCTCCCCGAGTCATCCTCTGTCTCTATCTCTCGAGAATAAATAAACATTAAAAAAAATTTTTTTTAATTACCACTTAAGTGTTCTTGCCAGTTTATGGCTCTTGCAGGTAAGTAAGCAGATCTTAGTTGACTCTCAGGAGTCGCTCTCTCCATATATCAGAGTGGGAGTTTGCCCTGAGGCCTAAGTTCTTTGCAAGGTATGGGAAAAGCCACTGATTTTCAGTGTATTCATCTTTTTTTTTTCTCCTCCAAGAGCAGAAATGACAACTTCCAAGCTCTTTACATGTCAGGAAGTTCTTAAATATCAAGACAAGCCTTTATTGTCTAGATATCAAGTATAGATAAAGATACAAATTATATATGGTATTTAAGGTGTTTCAGGTACATGCCAAGTAACTTATGGTCAATGAAAATTGGAAAGGCCTGCAGAAATTCACTTTAGCTAAAATGATAAATGAAGGCTTCACGGAACAGATAGAATTTGGTATGAACCTTGAAGAAGACATAAAATGTAAAGACGAGAGGGCAGAAGAAAGAGTACAGCCATCAGAAGAAACACTGGAAGCACAAAAGGATGAGACACATCCTTAAACGATAATAAATGGATCCATCTAAGGAAACTCTGTGAGGGACAGGAAGCATGGCAGATGGCAGTAGTGATATTTGGGGGTAGGGGGTGTCGATGTGTGTTTTAGAACGTGTAACTTTTAGAGTCTGGGGTGTGTTGGATCTCGTGACAACAACTGAGAGCCAGAGACCACACAAGAGATTAAAATCGCAGTTCGGGCATACAGCTATTTCTTTATATCCAGGACTATGACCTAGCTTTAATTACACAAAATACTTCAGAAAGTACATTAGTATTTTACTACTGTCAAAAGAACAATGGATTTTCCAGTGGGACTAAGTGGGCACACACTTTTGTTTTACTCCTTATTTTAATATTGCTTCCCTTGCCCCTCTGCTAAAACAAAAAATTACCATAGAGAAATAAATGCTACATTTCAAATTATCCACATCACAGAGCACCATAAACTCTCCTCAGGGCTCATGTAAATCCAACATTAACCAAGCTCACCTCTGCTCAGCTTTGGGGGAAAACCCTTATGAGAAAATATCTCACAATTAAAATAGCTATCCATATAAATGTTCCTCCATCAGTGCCCACAATTTCAAGGAAATGACTAAACTAGGAGATAAAAGGCCTGAAAAGTCAAAAGCAACACATTAAATAGACTAGAATTCAACTGTGGTTAGTTGAAATTAACATTAATAATAAATTCACAGAATTACATTCAATTGTATTTTTTTATTTTCTTAATCTGAAATCTCTAGCACAATACTTTTTTTTGTGGTCTAAAGCAACTCAAAGCTTTTCTAAGGCCTATAATTACAAGTCTCCATGGTACAGTTTCATTAAAAACTTTCATTAAACAACAGCTGCCCTTGTATATGGTCTTCTAATCAATTTGGTCAAACAGAATGACTTCTAATCAGCTGTTGATAAAAATAGAAGATGAAATTTTAATTCTAATAGATTAACCACAAACTCAAGACAGTCTTCAAAATCCATCTAGCTCTATTCTCCAGTGGATTTAATGACTATTCAGCAACTCATTACTAAATAGAACAAGATGAACATTTTCCAGTTCATTAAAGAAATGTACTATGTATTTTTGCATTGTCCTCATGATTCGTTACAGGGAGTCTTAATTACAAGATAATGGATAATGGTTATTAAATGCAGACTGCAGTAATGAAGCTCTATTCATTTGCGAACCTCAGAGACTGCAAAGAGAGGAAAATAAAATTACTAGCTTCAAAAGATTAACGGATCAAATTATTATTCAATTTTGAAAATCTCATTCAGACTTCATAGAAACAAGAAGAGATTAAAAACTAGTATTAAGACCACAGTAGTACATTAAAAAAAATAATATCTTAAGGCTATTACTGCATAATAAGCTTCAGATGTGATTATTAGAAAAACATATAGCTAACAATGGGAAAACATACATTTTTATTTCCTGAACAAATCTTATTTATGAGATAGGAAGTTACTAGTAGGATCTTAAAGACAGTCTTGGTGAACACAGAAGATACATGCTCCTGTGTTACAAAAGAACAGCACAATGGAAGGTATTATTAACATTTTATACTTCGTTAATGAAAAATAGGATTTAAAATCAACTGCTGCTTGAGAAAGCTTGTCATTAAGTGGAATTCATGCCAACCCTATAATAAGAGCTTCTGGGCACATTATTCATTAGCACCATGTTTTCTATCGCTCTCTAAGAAACTACCTTAAAGTTAGCAAGAGAGTTTTGTATGGTAATTCTGGTAATTCTGACACTAATTTATACTTGTAATCTGCAATGGGACTTTTTTTTTTTAAACAAATATAATGTACAAAAATATGAAGCCCCAAATTAAAACATATTCTTTGATACTGTATTCTTTTGATCAACATAGGCTTGAAAATAATTTGGGGTGAGATATCAAGATCCAGTGTTATGACTTAAGAACTGGCCAGAGTAAAGATGGAAGCAGAAAGCCTCTGGGGAGGTATCAATATGATGTTAATACTCAGTCTGGAGACAATTAAACCCACAAAGACAGCCTTACAAGATCCAGGGATAATAGCTAACTTTATGAAAAAGGGGGTCAGGGGTGTTTCCTAAAAGAGAGAGGAAAAGCTGAAGAAGGAAAGAAAAATAAATAACACCTGCTTTCTCAGTTCTTTCCTTTGATCTAAATAGTGAGCTCTGAAAATACTCCTCACTTGGTCTAGTCCGTCACGTGAGAAACGCAACAGAACATCGTAATTAAGCAGTAAGGCATGTTCAAGCAGAATGGCAATCAGAAAGCAATCACAATCTCGGAGTTAGGAAATATCTCAAATACCCCAAGGGTAAGATTAGTTCATGATAACCACATTCCTCGCAGTTGCCTTCTCCTCAATAAAAATAAAAATGTGGCCATTTAAAATAATGCAGAACAGTATGATTCAAATGGAATACAAGGTGGGGACTCTGACTATATAATCCTTGGTAATTGACAGTAATGTCCCTGGGAGAATTTTCTAAACCATTATGTTAACCATACAAAGATATGTGTTAGAACTGCTTGACACAAACAAGAGTCCCTGAGTTATGTCTAATATGACAAGAAGTTTCCTTTCACTTCTAAAACTTAGGTTATTTGAAATGAGTTTCATAACTGTAATAATGCTGCAGATGATGTTCCAATCAATGCAAACAGCATCTCTTTTAGAGTGAATTTAAATTGTTTAATCTTTCAAACAACTCTAAATGGTTTTTGTTTATTGTTTTGTTTTTTTATTTTACAAATTCGGAAAAAGAAAAGGATTATTTAACTCAACTGTTTATGAGACCATATTGTCAGCATTTTGGACTAAGAGTCAAACTGAGACACAACAGAATGTTTTCTAAACCTAGCTCTTGGGGCGCCTGGGTGGCTCAGTCGGTTGAGCGTCCGACTTCGGCTCAGGTCATGATCTCACGGTCCGTGGGTTCGAGCCCCGCGTCGGGCTCTGTGCTGACAGCTCAGAGCCTGGAGCCTGTTTCGGATTCTGTGTCTCCCTCTCTCTGTGACCCTCCCCCGTTCATGCTCTGTCTCTCTCTGTCTCAAAAATAATAAACGTTAAAAAAAAAAAAAATTTAAACCTAGCTCTATGCCTCCTCTAATTTTTAATATTGCATTAGTGCTCCTGAGGATATCTATAAATATCTACATGAGTTAACAGTTCAGAAAGGAGCTCCCCATGGGGTGCCTGGGGGGCTCAGTCAGTTGAGTGTCCGATTTCAGCTCAGGTCATGATCTTACATTTGAGGGATCAAGCCTGGTGTCAGGCTCACACAGAGCCCGCCTGAGATTCTCTTTCCCTCTCTGTCTCCCTCTCTGCCTGCCCCTCCCCTCTCAAAATAAATAAACATACATTTATAAAAAAGAAAAAAAAGAGCTCCCCCAAATCATGCTACACTTCTGAGTTCTCATCTCTCCTCTTCCCACTCCCCCTTTTGAGTAAGGGTATCAGGGAAGGAGAGCTGGGACAGGTGAGCCCCAGAAGGTCTGAAACTAAAACAAAGGTTCTCGGAATTAAGATAGTGGGGATGGTTGCAAAACTTTGTGAACATACTAAAAATCCCTGAACCGTATACTTTCAAGGTGTTTATCTTATGGAAATTTTATCTCAGCTTAAAATAAAAAAACAAAAGACAATGTGTTCATGAGAGAAAAGGGGGGAAGGCAAAAAACTAATAAAGCTAATTCTACATAAAATTATCAATTAGTTGACAAATCAAGTATATATAATCAACTGTACCCTTACCCTTTTCTTGAACACATTTTAACACTATTCCTAGTCCTCTCTGTAAGTGGTTCCTATTAGCTGCCAAGTAGGACATCCACAATCCAAGCCTCCTAACTGTCATCAACGATTACAATATAACTGTAAGCTGTTATTAGTCTAAATAAATATGGCATCCATTGATAATGCTTCAGTCCGTAGGTAAAGTTAACCAAAAAATACAGCATTTATATTCAAAAGCCTTAAACAATCTAAAGCATTACTTTTAAAGGAGAATACTTCAACAAACACATCATTACAATTCCTTAAAAATATTTTTGAAGAGTGGTATCAACACGGAGAGTATCATGCTGGCCAAAGAGAGAGAGAACTTTAACGAAAGGACCTTTCAGGACGAGTTCAATGATGCTTGGTGGGGGCAAGGTGGGGGATGCTGAGACTCTGCCCTTGCACAGTCTGGAGTTGCACTGTCTAATACAGTACTCACTCACCGATGTGGCTACTGAATACTGCAAAATGGTTAATCCAAACTGGAATGTGTTAGAAGAGTAAAATGCACAAAGGGTTTCAAAGCTTTAGCATACAAAAATGGAATGGAATGTAAAATATTTCTTAATTTTTATATTGATTATACATTGAAATGAGATATTGTGGATTTACTGGGTTAAACACAATATATTATAATTACTTTCACCTATTTTTTTACTTTATTAATGTAGCTATTAAAATTTTTTTAAATTATGCATCTCTATTAGACAGCACTGGTCTAGAGCCTCAATGAGACACCAAAGTCTGTAATCACTCTGAGTAGGCTACAATTTGATGTCCTTTTATACTAATATCCTTTACATGTTGGTTTGCATTTATTTAGGGGGGAAAAAAAGGCTTACTTCTGCGTCGGGGTAGAACAAGATTTCTGGTGAAAGCACTTAACTATTCTCTCTCATCCAAGCAATTCAGCTCAGCCCCCAAATCTGAATCCTCCCTCAGCCAAACAGAAGCTCTGTAATTAACTAAACCCACCTTTATTAAAAAGTGTACACTATCCATTTGGAGAACATAAGAGCATGTCTCTGGAATGTCTTATATCCAATCCTGGTCACATAATGTACAGGAATGCTAGTACATGCAATTTGCTCTGCCTGGAACATTTTCAGTGGTTTCAAGGCTTCTTGTGGATTAGCACCCAAGGAAACTGGCCAGCTGGCCGGCCCTTCATCCTGTCTGTGATTGACCTTGCTTTCAGTTTTCAAACACAGGACTAACTCTAAAACTACACTTACAGACTCATGACTATTTATAACTTGTGCTCACAGCTCTGTGTTCAAATCGACCCAGCCGTTCTCTTTCCCAACCCTTCAATATCCTATTTATCTACCGAGTGCCTACTATGTGCCAGTACAGTGGTATATCTATAGACACAGCAGCGTGTACAAGCCAAGGCTTTTCTCTACAGGACTCTGTACCATCAGAGGTGACACTGACTTCGCTATATAAGTTACATTTGCTTTCTCTTAGTCTGGCTACTTAAATTAAAAAAGAAAAAATCTTTATCTGTCTCCATCACCTTACCCTCTGTTTTTCAGAGAGCTTGTGGCATTGCCGAGAAGACAAAAATAAGATTCGTGAGATGAGGCTAGCACCCTATGATCAAACAAAAACACCAGAAATACCCACAGGCATTGTTATTGTGTAGGTATGATGGTTTGGATAAAATAGTAAAGTGTTTTAGAGTCAATATAAAGTGAAAACATCGATCTGTAAACCAAGTAACTGATGACAAATGCCTCAAAATCACAATGCTTTCCTTTTTAGCCAGCCCCTGCAGCCGAACGTACTGATGTAGGGATTTACTATGTTAAGCAAATGTCCTCTGTTGATATGGTCGTTTTAAAGTCATCTTATCTTAAAACGACACAAGCATATCTAACATACTCTTTTTTCCTTCACATTTGCGGGGAGGGAAGGGGGAGATGGAACTGCAATACAGGGTAAAATGTGATTTGGTATCACTATACTTTGGCAAAGAAGAGTAAAATGAAGAAGCATTTTAACAAAAAATAACAAGCTAGATATGCTTCAAACAACTGAATTTCATTTCGATTGTGCTTTCTATTGTCACTAGCAAGTTTGGAATGTATAGTATACATTAACATTAAAAGTCAGGTATGCTTGTGTGGAATCTATTAACTTGAGAGAAAATTACTCAAATTGAAGAAATAGCTGCTTAAAATGGATTTAGAAATACATTTTACTGAACAAAGCAAGCTAGAAAATTAGTCTACTTTATCAGGATTAGAAAGTGCTATGAATTTTAAACACAAAGCTTTTAAAAACAATGCAGAGCATATTTGAGATTATCATACCTCAATGTCATCATAAATCTTTTTTTTTTCCCAACAGTTGATGATAAGTATGTAGAGTTACTTTTTACAGTGACCTGTCTTTCATAAAAGAAGTTGTGTTAATTTTTCTGTGGGGAGTTTTATCTCTTGGTGATTGTTTCTCTGTACCTGGAGACTCGTATCACACGCATCCCATTAGCAGATCTATAGATGGACACACCTTGAAAAGGCTCTGAACAGAAAGCATTTACTGTGTGGAGCTCTCAGGCTGGCCATCTGGGTTACTGCACTTCCCACTTACCAACCACTTACAAAGACAATGCTGCCCTCTCTCCTACTGTTCACAGTTTTCACGTTAAAATTCTGTCTCTATTTTTCAACCAGTCCTGCCTTCATTTTTATCTTTATTCCCCCTTTTCATTCAGCCACCACCAGAGGCCTTGATTCCTCAACAAAAGAGGTATGTACTGGCAAAAGAGAAAGTGTTAGAGCCCCCGCAAATCTCACCAATGGGTAAGGGTCTATAATCAGAGAGGGTCACCGCAAACTTTTGCCAGGTCGTGTGCATCACTGGGATATTAGAATCATTCACAATTCCTGAAAACACTTGAGGCAAGGAGAAAGGAAGGAAAAAGAGGTTTGTCAACGAGGCAGGAAGAACAGTCCTGAGCTAGACTCTGCAAAAGCCATGAACTAATGCAACATGCTTGCAAGCTGGATCCATTTTGAATATTAACTAGAACTCATCTAGGATCTCCCCGGATGTCACACATTTTTTTTTTTAAAGCACTGCCTTGCCAATGAATATATATGCCTGTATTTCCCTCATAGCAGAAAGGTTGTGAGTTCCTTTTCCAAAACTAAATAGAAATAGAAATAACATATAACCATACAGTAATGATGTATATTTCAGACAAATAGCTTATACTACACACTTAATACGGAGGTTTTATCTGTCTCTCGCAGAACTTCCTATTACAAAACTAATAGTTTTGATTAAAAGGCGATTCATTTTTAGGAGATTCCCCCCCCATCAGAAAAGAGAATATAAATAGTTTCTTAACATGTATAAGTTAGGTCTTTACCTACCTTCCTTTTAAGCCTACATTTAAAATTTTTGATACATATTTAATGTTTTTAATATTACCTATATAATTGCTTTAAGGGTGGCATTTATTTCCTCCCTCTAAAGTACATGTTATATCATAGATATAATTTCTCCCTGGTATTTCAGGAAGCTATTAAATGTCAAAATCCAAAGCGAATACATAGGTAACTCAAAAATGTAAAACCTCATGAAGACAAAAATTCAGCTGTTAAGTTTATTACCAAAAATAGGAAATGGGATTCACAATGATAACCTATAAGGTAAAATGGCATTTAAAAAACTGGGTTAGAGACAGTTCACAGTGTCAACTTATGTTGGAGATCCATTTACTTGTGTTTCTATCAGAAATATCACAAATTTACTCTTGATAAAGAAGATCTTCTGGGTTGACCTGGCCTAGTTTTTTTTTTATATCCTACACATGGAAACTAAAGAGCACAAAAATTTAAAATTTTTTAAGCATGAGGAGCTAAAAAGTGTTGTAATACGGAATGGGCAGATAAGACAGGTTTAATCATGGCATTTTTCATCTCAAAACGTCCAACTGGTTAAAGAATAAAACTTTAGGATCCATTCGCCAGGATCTGCATCTAATCTAATATTCCACTGTTCTCTTCTGCTGTTCACTCTAAAGAATCACAGACTCTAGCTAACTCTTATGATGATGATGGTGCTCATGACAGTGATTACCAGTGGTAGTGGTAACAGAATAGGCCCCCCTTTCTGAGAACTCACCAGGTGCTTGGTTCCAGAGAACACTTGATACATCTGCACTCATTCCATCTTCATGATAACTTAAAGATCAGTACTCTTTTATTTTTTTATTTTAGAGAGAGAGAGAGAGAGAGAGAGAGAGAGACCAGGGGGAGGGACAGAGGGGGAGAGAGAGAGAGAGAGAGACAGAGAGACAGAGAGACAGAGAGGGAGAATCTTAAACAGGCTCCACGTTCAGCATGAAGCCTGATGCAGGGCTCGATCTCATAACCCTGAGATCATGACCTGAGCCCAAATCAAGAGTTGGATGTTCAAGTAACTGAGTCACCAGATACCCCTAAAGACAGGTTCTCTTATCATCTCCAATTACAAATGAAAAAAACAGAGGGTGCAGACATTGAGGCACTCATCTATGACAATTTGTAAGTGTCATGAATGGAATTTGACACAGCCTTTTCTAAGCCCAGGCCATACTCCTGTCCTCCTAACCAAGACTAGTTACTGTTTTGCAAAAACACCCTCTACCGTATCAACTTTGGACTCTCTATTCTTTCTCTCCCTCTCAAAATCTTATCTGGCCCAGTTCCCTCCAATATGAAGTGGCATTGGGGCACCTGGGTGGCTCAGTCAGTTGAGCGTCCGACTTTGGCTCAGGTTATGATCTCACACTTTGTGGGTTTGAGCCCCGCATCAGGCTCTGTGCTGACCACTTGCTCAGAGCCTGGAGCCTGCTTCAGATTCTGTGTCTCCTTCTTTCTCTGCCCCTCCCCCGCTCATGCTTTGTCTCACTCTGTTTCTCAAAAATAAATAAATGTAAAAATAAAAAAAAAATTATAATATGAGTGGCATTAACACTGCTTTCTTTCTGTTTTTTGAATATAACATGATGACTGGAGCTATGGCAGCCGTTTTTCAACCATGAGGGAAATGCCAAGAGAATAACAGGTATCAATCCTGACACTGATGATGAACTAACTAGACTTCTCATTATGTAAGAAAAATAATGCCTTATTTATTTAAGTCACTGTTGTCAAGTTCAGTGCTATCTGCCGCCATCCAGAATCCTAACTGATGCAGCCTCTGGACTATTTACTTTTGCTCTGTTGACCTAGAAATCCAATGGTACACTATATCTGTTAATTTCCCAGAGGCATCACTCTCCACAACCATGACACAAAGTATCACATCCCCATACACTCTGCTTTGCAGGGCTGAGACTCTTTGTACTGCTTTGCAGTACTATATACTGCCAGCTATGCTCATCCAAGCCTCTAACTTCCCACTCCATCTACACTGGTTAATCAGACAGAAGTCAGAATCCAGTGGAATAAAATGTGGAAGGAAAAATAGCAAGTAAAAGGGGATTCAAGAGGGGCACGTGGGTGTCTTGGTCAGTTAAGCATCTGACTTTGGCTCAGATCATGATCTTGTCATTTGTGAGTTTGAGCCCCACGTCAGCCTCTGGGCTGACAGCTCAGAGCCTGGAGCCTGCTTCGGATTCTGTGTCTCCCTCTCTCTCTGCCCTTCCCCTGCTCGCACTCTGTCTCTCTCTCTCCCTCGCTCTTTGCCCCCTCCCCCTTTTGCACTCTCTCTCTTAAAAATAAATGCACATTAAACAAATTTTTTTAATTAAACAAAGGGGGGGATTCAAGAAAGCTGTTAGGAATTACTAGGAAAAGTCGAAAGTGAAAAGCCACAGAACAGCAGAGATTTCTTAGAGAAGCAACCATCCGAGAGACTAGTGCATGAAGCGTCTATATACACCAATCTGTGTGAACAAGTTATTGAAGAAACAGGAAGGAACTGTTTTACCAACAGAAAATATAAGAAGCTCTACCAGTAGTAGAAAATGGAGGAAGAAACTAAGGCACAAGTCTTTTTTTTTTTTTTTTTTTTTTTTTTAAAGCTAAGCGAAGAAGATACAAGGCCAGAATAAGTTGAGATATTTCTACACATGTCTGCCCCTCACTCCTCGGCCCAGTCCCTCACTTTGAGGGCCATGACTATCTCATTCATCATCGTGATATTGACCACGTGAGCTAGCACAGTGGTCATAGTATGAACTTAATAATTACACAATCCAAATGAATTCCGTATTAGTCAAGCTTTAGTGAAACATAATGTCCACGTTGAACACAAATGAACTCTTCAATGATTCCACAGCTGCCTACTTGTATAAACAAGCGGGTTTTTCCTTAATTAATTCCTTTAATCAACACTTACACAGCACATACCAGGTGCTGGCCATTGCCCTAAGAGCTTTAAAAATAACCTGACAAATCTTTAAAAATAAAGCAGTTATCTGATGCTTCAGGATCCAAATGAGGCTATCTTGCTGAGAAAGTCTGAGAGTAACATAGGGAGAAAACCATATTTTTAAGGCTCAAGTACTCAAGAAGGAATCTTGAGAAATCCTTGATGGCAGCACGGGCTTATGCTTCCTGACTCTGGGGCTCTTTCCTCGACCTATTCTGTCCCAACTCAAGTATTTGTGGCTGGCTGCTGTGTGCTCAGCAATAACTAATAAGCTTCCCTGACTGGAAATGGCTCCATTTTGAGAGAGGCAGACATATGTGCTAAATAGCATGTACAAAGCGCTAGAGAGGGGAAGGAGAGTTAGGAAACACCATCAAGGGGCAATGACAGAATGGAGTCCCCAGGAGGGTATGATGGAAAGATGTGAGTGGCTGAGGAGAAACCTCAGAGGAACAGTGTATGGAGAGAGCAATTTAGTTCCAGGACATTCTAAACTAGGGCTCCTCACTAATTGGTAAAATTTGGGTTTTGATTACCCGATTTTAGTCCTAGTTTCAGTCAGTTCAACTGAGCAAATTTATGTTAACTTTCTTCTACTCTCCTTTTCTAAGTTATTTAGTCAAAATATTAACACAAAATATTTTGACTGGCAACACTGCTCTCAGCCCAGGGAGAAAATTTTCTCTTTTCTTGGAAGAGTTTCTGATTTTGGTTGGACAAATGACCTGACTTCTCTTCACTGGGAGGGAGGGGAGGACAGGGTGAGGAAGGGTTTGTAACCTATGGTTTCAATTCAATGAATTTTCTTTAATCAAATATTTTCACAAAGTCCACATCTAGTTCTCTTCACCTGTCAACTAGTTTTGTGCAAGTAATGTTACACAGTTACTAAATGTATTACTTCTTTCACATAGATTTAAATTTTAACAGGCTTAAACTAAGGACTAAGCATCTAATCATGGAATTTCATACATTAGCCCCAGGAACAGGAAGGGGGCAATGTTACCAGAGACTGCAAGGGAGGTGTTCTGTACTTGGACCCTTACAATGGCATGCCTATGCTTCTACAGCTACGTGTTAACTGTAATACTGTCTGCTTAAAAATTTATATTTCTAGGGGTGCCTGGGTGGCTCAGTCGGTTAAGCATCCGACTTTGGCTCAGGTCATGATCTCGCGGTCCATGGGTTCGAGCCCCGCGTTGGGCTCTGTGCTGACAGCTCAGAGCCTGGAGCCTGTTTCAGATTCTGTGTCTCCCTCTTTCTCTGACCCTCCCCTGTTTATGCTCTCTCTCTGTCTCAAAAATAAATAAATATATGTTAAAAAAATTTTTTAAAAAATTTATATTTCTACAGACCATAATCTTCTATGTCTACAGGACTTGACAGAACCTAATGAGTATTCTTTGGTTCAAAATTAATAATGATACATGAGGAAAACTTTGCCATATTTTCAAATGTTTGATGTGATGGACTTAAAAATACACAATTTTCCTTTTTGTAAACTTACAGGGTCTTTTCTAAATCATGTGTGCTATGAATGTCTTGCTGGGATATCTATTACATGGTATCCCCAAAGCTGTGTGGCCATGAGACCCTTTTGTAAGAAAGTTTTCATTGGCATACTGTGCCAAGGAACACAATTTGAAATCACTGTTTTAGCTGAAAAACTGTCCCAAATACACAACCTTTCTTTATTCATCTGGTTAGGGGCAACCTGGTCTTTAGAATAACCTTTCAACTCTGGCTGTACTTTTCCAGTATTCCAAATCATCCAAGGCCATGTATTGTTGAGTTCATTACACTGGCTAGCTAATGAAAATGTGTTATGAAGCAGACTGCATGAAAAGGAAGAACACAATCTTTTAACTTCTAAAACTCTTTATTTTAGCAAAATTTTATTTGAACTTTATAGGACATGAAATCAAATCCTCATTGCTGTTTCTTCTTTAGTCTAGTTATTCACAGACCAAGTCTTAAAATAGGTTCATTTCAAATTGTCAAATTATCAAAAGGTTTCTAACCCCTTGCACTAAGATGCACACATACAGAGATGATCTTTATAAATCTTGATTTTGAAAGCTCCCACAGTATCTCCATCTTAATTTATAGTAGGATTTCCCTTAGTTCTTAAAAAACATTTTTCATTAACATAATCCCGGTTAATTTTTGAAAAAAAGACTGTAACAAAGAACTGAAGTCCCACTAAGTCATTTGTTGCCGTTATACAGAGAATACATCTGCAAATGCCCTCATTCTTAAGAGGGGACACACAATTGCAACAACATGGATGGAACTAGAGAATACAATGCAAGGTAAAATCAGTCAGAGAAAGACAAATATCACAATTTCACTCATATGTGGAATTTAAGAAACAAAACAGATGAACATAGGGGAAGGGAAGGAGAAGTAAAATAAAAACAGAGAGGGAGGCAAACCATAAGAGACTCTTAAATACAGAGAACAAACTGAGGGTTGCTGGAGGGATGTTGGGTGAGGGGATGGGCTAAATGGGCAAAGGGCATTAAGGAAGGCATTTGTTGTGATGAGCACTGGGTGTTATATGTAAGTGATAAATCACTAAATTCTACCCCTGAAATCATTATTACACTATGTCACTAACTTGGATTTATATAAATAAAAAAAGAGGGCATTGTATGAAGTGGGCATACAATTTAACAAATTACAGCGATTACTAATAAAAATTTAGGAAGACGGCCAGTTCTCTTCTTATGTCAGAGAATACAGCCTCCCCTTTCCTCACTAGCTTAATTTTTTTCCCCAATTGATTAACAAAAATTGAGAATTGTGGCATTTAAAAGCTATTTTTTATTAAAGATTCCATGAGGCATGAGACTTCTAGATTTACACATTAAAGAAAAGAAACACAGTTTCGTAAGGGAACAAGGTTGTCAGCAGTTAAAGCTCTTTTAGTTTAGTGTTGCCTTATGTAAGGTCTCTGGGGGAATTATGTGTGCTTTTAATTTTTTCTCTGTATTTATATTTTGAATACTTGGTTTTAGATTCAGATTTAAATGATCTACATATATGAAACTGCTAGTTGACTACAGCAATAAACCAGTTATATTTTTCTACCTTCAATTATTAAATTGAACAGTTTAATACCCAAGGCTCCAACCTAGAAGTGGACTGTATTCCAAAAGTTTATAAATTCATGGCTGCCTGGAAATCAAAATGTACTTCTCCAGATAAACAATATTTCACCTGATAGTAAGTCCCAGGCCAGCACCCCAAAGCATGTTTTACCTTTACTGAACCTGAGTTCTACTAACCTTCCTAAGTATTATGCATAGCAATTCCCCTAAGAAAAGAGGGGAAGGGCCAGCCTACATCTGACTGTCCATCTCTACAACCCAACACCTCTATCATCTGCCAGGTTGGGGATGAATCACTCTGACCTTCAAATTATCAATGGGGTAATTTGGACAAGCAATCTCTAGATGATGAGGCAGAGAAGGGCGGTATCCAGGTTTGTGGGGGAGTGGGTGGTGAGGGCAGCTCTGAGGAGCAGGGGCATTTCCAAGTTCTCTGGCAACATTCTTGCTAGTCCCTGGTCATGAAGAAGAGCCACATTTATGTCAAGGTTATTAACACTAGGTACTACCTAGTATTTCTTTCTACATCCATAATTCCTCTAGCAAATAATCTAGTATTTCTTTCTTTTTTCTAAAATTTTTAAATGTTTTTATTTATTTTTGAGAAAGAGAGACAGAGCATGAGAGGGCGAGGGGCAGAGAGAGAGGGAGACACAGAATCCGAAGCAGGCTCCAGGCTCTGAGCTGTCAGCACAGAGCCTGACGTGGGGCTCAAACTCACAAACTGTGAGATCATGACCTGAGCCGAAGTCAGACGCTTAACCAACTGAGCCACCCAGGTGCCCCCCCAGTATTTCCTTCTACATCTATAATTTCTCTAGCAAACAGTTTAGAGTTTATAACCTTGTTGTTTAATGTGCCCCGTAATCAACCTAACTTTATTTAATTGGAGCTATTTGAGGCACTAAGGAAAGGGATGTTTAGTTCAAAAAGCCCACACTAGGATCTCCTTTCTAAGCTCCTAGAACACCCAAACTCTCAAGAACTTTGCTGCCAAATGCTTCCCTCTCCAATATCCCAGCTGTGGTTGTCTCTGGGGAGGAGGCAGGGTGGTCACCCTCAGTGTTCTCTCAACTCATTATATCGCCCTCTTAGGAAATTCTTCCTCCAATACCATTTACTCTTTTCTTGGCCTTCCTAGTTGCATTCCCCACTTACTACTCTACTAACACAGGGACTACCATGCGATAGACAAAAACTCAGGCAGAGCCTCTGGAAATTGATGAGGTCCAGGGATCCCATACATGTCTAGATTACTCAGCCATGGCACACCTTTAATAGCAACAAATACATCACACAAGACCAACACCACAAGACTATGGCTTTACAAGCACCTGTCTCCCTCTCTTTGTTTCTTAGCAGGAATCTCTTTCCCATCTCTATGGGAGTCCCTCTTCTCTCGGAGCCAATTGTCTTGAATTAAAACCCTGAACTTTTCCAGTCTACCCCTGAAGGAACAACTAAAGAAAACAGTTAGTGGAAAGGGATGGGTATAAGTGAAAATTATATTCAACTATAGGAAGTACCTAATCACCTCTTGGGAATCTGGTTAAAAAGCAAGGTGGGAAGAAATATAGCATCAGCCAGGCCTGGGTGTGTGCTTATGGATAGGAGATGAAAAAGAGAAACGTACTTCAAAAATAATTTCAGCAGAAGAATATATTTAATAACTACTCAATTTAGAGAATACCATCTATAATGAAAATGTCTCAGCTGTTTCAAGGATTTTTTATTTTAAATTTTTGAAAGGCATTATAGTAATGAATACTATAACATGCAAACACCAAGAAAGGTCGAAGAAAATCTGCTTTTTAATTGCCTCAATGATCTAATCGATACTCCTAGGCAGAAACCTCAACGTCTGTGAATGCAACTATAGGTAACACTACAAACTCTGAGGTAATTTATATGCTTTTGCTTTTTATTAAAAAATAAACAGGAAAATTTTAATTATTCACTAGAATGTTAATATCAAACCAGTGTGATAGCAGCTAACATTCTACAAACAGCCTTTTGCAGGCTTTGTGTGACATGGGTGATCTAAATTCTTTCCAATTTCATTGACTATTCAGCGCCTCTTCTGCTGTCCCTGCCCAATTTAGCAGCTTTGTAGCATCGGAAACTGACTTTCGACGCCCCAGTTGATGATAAATTTTTTACAAAATGCATCCTATAACATTCATTCTTAGGCCACTAGCAAAGCAAAGCATCACCCCGATAATTCAAGTAAAAGCATGGATTTCCTTTTCCTCCTCTCCATTTTGCTTTATATGCGTTGTCTTGTTCATGTGTTCTAAATAGAAAAATAGACTCTCTCTCTCTCTCTCTCTCTCTCTCTCTCTCTCTCTCTCTCTCTTTCACCACCATAATAACCTTAATCAGATTTCCTTAAGAACACTATTTTTTTTTTCCTTGTTACAAGAACAAAAAAGTAGACGAAAAGTGGTGAGACTCTAGCACATTCTGCAGTAAGCCAGCAATGGAATGAACAGGTGGAGGTCTTCTAAGGGGCAGCAGAGACTTGGTTCCTGGGCTGGAAGGGAGCCTTGCTCGTCTTGAACTCCCTACCCCGGGGAAATGGCACCATTATGAGTTATTGCAGTGAGGGTGCAGAACGACACCATTAAGAGTTGTTTTGTTCTATCCCTCCCCTGCTCAGCACAGAAGCACTCGCAAAACACTACTCATTCTGCCCCGAGTGTCTCCCCCCAGCCGTCTACCCCTCTTCATGCTCACTGCACTATCTCAATTCAGTGCCACGTGATGATCAACTAGACGGTTATAACAGCTTCCTAACGGGTTCCCTGTCTCCAGCCTAAACACAGGGCCCAAAGGCCATGTTCCTAAAATGAAAATCTGAGTACTGCTCCACTACTACAAAGTGTCTGGAGTAAGAGTGTCTTACTGATCTTTATCCCTGGTCACAGGGATGTGTCACCTGACACATAGGGGACTTCAATAAAGCCTACCGAATGAATAATTGGATGGATAAATTACTCAACGATTCATTTCTCAGGCTAGAAACTTTCCAAGGGTAAAACTTACCCTACTTGCAAACAGAAAACCCCAACTCTTTAGCATGACATTAAGCCCTGAGCAACTCACCAACTGTATCCTCTCCTATCCTGCCACTTCTCCATTAACTCTTCATCCCAACCATAATAGCTTTCTCACCACGACATGCCTTGCACATGCCTGTGTATAAAAAAGCATGTGCTGTCTGCCTGAAGTGCCTTTCCTCTACATCTATCTGCCCCTGGCAACACCTACACAATGTCACTTGCTTTGCAAACCCTTCTACGACTCTCCAGAAGTTAGCTCAGCTTGTGCAGTGCTTGGCCGAGGTGTTCCTATGGCTCCCAACCTGTTCCCAATGAGGCAATCATAAACCCTACCTTTCACTCCCTCATCAGACTAAAAGATACTGTCAGTGTTTTGAAGGGATGGGGTTATACCTAATTTTTCTCTCCTCTTTCTCTCTTATCATTCTCCCATGTGCAGAACAGCATCTGATAAACATTACTGTGCTCACCAAATACTTATCTCCAGGATAAGCCAATTCAAGAGAAAGAAATGTCCCCAGGCACCAAGACGGCAGAAAACCTTAGCCCTTCTCTTCTTGACTAGCCTCCGTCCCTCTCCCTTGCTTGCTCAGTGCTCCCTGCAGACTTCACCATCCCTCAGCCCCTGGTCTCCTTCCACTCTCTGGCACAGCTTAGAATTGGGGGAGTCCCCATACAAGTCCTACACCTAATACATTAAAGGTGGAAGGAGGAGAAGCCATGAGACTACTATCGAGGTGGTGAAAGGAATAAAAATGTTCTTGGAGTCTTAATTAAAAATATAAATTCAGGGGTGCCTGAGTGGCTCGGTCAGTTAAGCATCCAACTCTTGATCTAAGCTCAAGTCATGATCTCATGGTTCAGGACCCGCACTGGGCTCTGCGCTGGCAGTGCAGAGCCTGCTTGGGATTCTCTCTCCCTCTCTCTCTCTCGCAAAATAAATAAATAAACTTTAAAAAAATGTATGAATTCATGTCCTTCCACAACCACTGTTTCATGTTTTAGTTAGGACCTATAGAACTATTGATACAGGGCTGACCATTTATAATCTTGTTTCTATGGGAGTGCAGGCTTAGGGTTCCAAACAAGCAATCTGCAAAGTAGCCAGCCGCTAGGACAATAGATTTAATTGTGGGCTCTCTATGCTCAAGGATATTCCCACTTTAGAATTTGAATTTCTCTCTCTAAATAATTTCTAAACTACCAGGGCGAGTAGAAAGAACTCGTCTTAACATCGGGAAACCCGGATTTCAGATAGAGGTTCTCATTCCTGCCTAGACAGTAAGAACACTCAAGAAAGTTTTAGAAAGTACTAATTCTTTTGGCTCCATTCAATACCAACTAAAATCAGGATCTCTGGTGGTAGGATCTTTTAAATGGTTTATTTAAAAAGCCCTTCAGGAAATCCTAACATACAGACTGGGTTGAGAACCTCCTTCAGGACTATTTTGCCTTTAGGATATTTGTCCCTGGATAAATTCCTTGTGAATTTGACCTTTCTGGGTCTCGGTTTTCTCACCTGTAAAATGAAAGCTTTGAAGTTAATGAAGCTTCTTTATACTTTATAATCCTTTCCAGTTTTCAAAGCACTTACAACTCTTATGAGTTAACTTTTGAATGTTTAGTTGCTCTATTCCTCTCAGCTTATCTGACAATGTACAAATCAAGGAAAAACAGAGATGAATTTGTAAAGACCTTTCTGTGACTTAGACAAAAGGAGTTGCAAGCAAAATTCCAGTTTTACAAGTGCGTTTCCCACACACTTAACCGGAGAGGACACAACTTATATATACAATTACTGAATTTTATGGATTGTTTCGAGCCATTATGTTAAATTTTTTAAAACAGAAGGAAGAAAAGTTCCATACTATAATATTTCACTGCCTCAGATACATAGCTACATCATTCTAAACAATGACTTTTTTTTTGTATATGCTTCCATTAAAGTCATGACTGCAGAATAAGCTGATGATTTCAAGAACGCCCCCTCACTCCTTAAGTCTTTTTACTGAATAGCTTGCTGAGCAATTTAACACACAGGGTCCCTAATTTCTTCATTCTAGTGATGGCAATATAACCTTTGTCTTGCTTCAACTGATTTTTCTCTCAGCCAGCACATCTTCCCAAGTTTAAAAAGAATATTTTTCCCATTTATTTGGCTTATAAAGTAAACCTAGAAACCTGCAAATACTTTTTAAAAAGCAAATAGAGAAATATTCACCCATGCAGAAGAAAACAGAACACAGGAGAATCGCTTGCTCCATTTTATAATATTATGGTACATTGTGTAGTCTTGTGTCAGTATTTATTATCAGTCATTTAGTTTATGATAGAGAATAACTTTTGATTACTGATGCTTGTAGTATTACTCACTCTGTCTTGGACTGTTTGAAGATCTGTATTTTTATTACAAAGTCCAATAAAAATAAAGTGAAAAACCCATAGGTCCCAAAACTGATTCCTGGCTTGTGCTGTATGTCACTCCTTTCCAATCTAAAAAGTATTTCCTTCTACTGTTAGTCTCTGTCTCTTGCTCATAAGCAAATTTATCTCCTAATGCCTCATTCTTTATTTTAGCCATTAATCTCCCATTGAGAACCTTACCAAATGCTTTTTGCAGATAAAAATATTTAATATCTACTAGATTTCCCCTATCCACAAAACCATCCAACACTGTGCTTAGAGGGAAAAATCAATCTTTTGTACCTGAATTTAAGTTTGCTGGTTTGACTCAAAAGTATTTTTTTTCTAACTTCTTCAGGTCTTTACAGGAAATAACAGAATCAGAATCACAGCACAAGAACCCTATTTCTCTTTGTGATGGGTCGAGTCTTGTCCCCTAAAAGAATAAGATGAAATTCCAACCTCTGGTACTTTAGAAAGTGACCTATCTGGAAATAGGGTCATTGCAGACATAATTCATTAAGTAAAGATCAGGTCTTGTTGAGCAAGGTGGGGCCTTTAAATGAGTGGTGTCCTTATAAAAAAGGAAGAGACACAGACAGAAATACACATGGCCATGTGATGATGGAGGCGGAGAATGGAGCGATGCATCTCAAGGATTGCCAGCAAACACCAGAAGCTACAAGAGGCAAGCAAGGATTCTACCCAGCAGATTACAAAGGGGGCATAGCCCTGCAGATACCCTGATTTCAGACTTCTACCCTCCAGAATCATGATAACAAATTTCTGTTTTTTAAGCCACCCAGTTTGAAGTGGAAACCCAGGAAACCAATACACTCCTCCTTCATTTTTGCATTTGGGACCCTGTCTATACTGGATTGTAATCTACACTGAAATTTCTCACACACATGTAACAGGTGTGTGTGTGTGTGTGTGTGTGTGTGTGTGTACACAATATGTTTTTCTCTTCTGCACAGGATCATACTGAACTCTGAAACAGCAAGCATCTCTAATCATCACTGAGCATCACATATGTTAACAGTAGTTTCATCACAATGCCATCCAGCCTCTGTGCTTTGAACATCTCCTACCTCCTGATGTGGCCCCTCCAATTTCTGGAAAATCTGGGCCTTACAAAACTCTGCCTTACACCAGGTCAAAATCCATCCTTCCATAACCTTCTAAAAGTTGGCCCCAATCCTCCTATCTTGGGATAATCGAGAACAATTATCCTTTTCCATCCTTTTTGTATGGACATATATAAGTATTTGAATACAGTATCACAGCCCAGTAATTGCATCTTCCTAAATAAGATGCCCACTTTCCTTTCAATCACTCTTCACGGGATGTTTTCAATGCCCCTCATCCTATGCTAGGACATCCCCCCACCTACGCTCCACTCCCACTGCCATTATCCCATACCCTTTAATGTCACGCCCTCCGCTCCCTCATTCCCAGACTATCCCCAGCTTTGGCATCCCTCCTCCTTCTTCATCGGGTGGATAAGAGAAAGGTCCACTTTCTCAGCCACTCCCTAGCTGTCCTCTCGACACCCAGGTAGGGGAATCTGAAAATAACCAAGAACTTTAGTGCAGAACTCAAGTAGAAGTCATTAAATCACGACTCTATTAATGTTCCCAGGGCATCATCATGGGACCATCAGCAGAGCAGGTAAACACGAAAAAACTGCAAACTGCCTGAGGTGAGGGTGTTCTTGGCACCCTTCCTTTCCACTCCAACAAGGATTTACTGTGGGCCTATGGGGCATGGGTTCCTGGGCTTTCTTTCATTTCTCTCTTTTAGGTTTATTTCATCTCCACCACCCCCTATAATTTTTCGCCAAATACTGTGCCTCTCTATTGTCCTTACTTCCTCTGTTGTCCTTTGCTTGTCAATAAAAAAGTGTAGCTCAGCATATAAATCTCATTCAGGGACTCTAGACATACCTCTTGCCCCCAAAGATTAAACATGGCTTATATATAGTATCTTACGTACAGAACAATTGCAGGGTTGAGAACGGGATTGTGCAGTAACACCTGGAATCTAGAGTCAAGAGTCCAGAATTCTGCCACTTCCTCAATGTGTGGCCTTGGTCTAGTCACTTAACTCCTGGGCTTTAGGTTTTCAGTCACTGAAAGATGATAAGGTACCTTCCCTAGTTCCCTCTTAAGACAATTGTGAAAAGAATCTGTAAACTAGTGAGGTGCCTGGGTGGCTCAGTCGGTTGAGCATTCAACTTTGGCTCAGGTCATGATCTCACAGTTCATGAGTTCAAGCCCTGCATCAGGCTCACTGCTGTCAGCACAAAGCCTGCTTTGGATCCTCTGTGCCCCCTCTCTCTCTGTCCCTCCCATGCTTGTTCTCTCTCTCAAAAATAAATACACATTAAAAAAAAAAAGAATCTGTAAACTAGTAACTTCACATGATTTATTAATCTTTAAATCATTTGCTCCTTCAATAAAATGTGTATCAAGTACCTACCTGGTGCAATATGCTGAGAGACCCATTCAAGGATTCCAATTGCCCAGCATTTAACAGTTTGCTAATAGATCAGTCACTACCTGACACAGATATTAAAGAATAAATAACAAAGGTGAATGTGGTAGGGAGTAGACAAATGAGTAACAGAATCTCAGAGACATGAGCCAAATAGCTACAGGCCTCTATGTCATGTACCAGAATTTCACCAAGACACGAAAAAAAAGCCCCTTAATGTTTGTTTTAATGCAAAATATAGATTTATTTAAACACTGAGTTTTTATACATGTTGCTTACAAACATCTATCGATGCCCCCATGCCTGACAGCCGAACCTATTAACTAGCACTTCTGAGGCACTTACTATGCACTAGCTTCTGTGCCCAGGAATTTTCTCTGGGCAAGCTAGGTCTGGAGAAGGCAGTTATAGGATTTTGGAATAAGGTGCGCTACATTTTTAAAAATCTCACACAGTAAAATTTTACACAGACTACTATACGGCACATAAAAAACTAAGCTTACAGGCTTTTTCTTTTTTTCCCTAGAAGCCCAGCCATGAAGAGGCAAAGAAATACTTCATGGTTAAATGTATTCTTCATTTCTTTAAAACAATACATGTATACCAAAATGGACCATCAGAAGTTCCCGAGCTTCTGGGAGGCCAGAAAACATGGTAGTTTCTCCCTCCTGCTGAGCTCTCTACTTTGCACTCAACAAAGTGCAAAGGGGATGCATGAATACTGAAGGTGGGTGGGTGGGTAGATTTGAGGGGGTAACCTTTCTGAAAGCTTTGCTCTAGGGGAGCTGAATTTAAATTTGCTCCCTGGGGGCACCTGGGTGGCTCCGTCAGTTAAGCGGCTGACAGTGTGGAGCCTACTTGGGATTCTCCTTCTCCCTTTTTCTCTGCCCCTCCCCCACTCTCTGCCTCCCTCTCTCTCCCTCCCCCCCCACCCCCCCCCCCCCCCCCGCCCCCATCTGACTTTGGCTCAGGTCATGATCTCTGGGCTCCTGGGTTCCAGCCCCACACTGGGCTCTGTGCTGACAGCTCAGAGCCTGGACCCTGATTGGGATTCTGTGTCTTCCTCTCTCTCTGCCCCTCCCCTGCTCAAGCTCTGTCTCTCTCTCAAAAAAAAAAAAAAAAAAAAGAAAAAGAAAAAGAAAAGAAAACATTAAAAAATTTATTAAAAAATAATAAAAAATGAAATGAAATGAAATGAAATGAAATGAAATTTTAAAAATATATGCTCCCTGAATGAGATGGCAAGTTAATTGGTTTTAACCCTATAAGTGGTTTAATATTCAGGGCTACTTTAAGGAACTGTAAATCAATTTATATTTTAAATCCATGAACTCTTAACCAAATACACGTTTATATTCTTATGCCTTCCCCAGTGACTAACTTTCAGTTGTAGCATACCTTTCATAAATTAAATGTTTTTCCTGTGAAAGGCAAGATCTTATTTAAAAAAAAAAAAAAAAAAAAACCCAAACAAGAAAACCAGGCTGGATCACCACAGGAGTCTAGATGTGCCATCTGGATCGATACTCCTTGAGTATACAGAGATTTGCAGCCCAAGATGAAGGACTCAGTGTGACTTGTGACAGTCTTTAGAAAGCTCAATCCACACTGCCCTTTACTCTATTTGATTCTTATGTAAATTTTTAAAAACGGTTTTTAAAAAGTTTTATATGTTACTTTGCTACTAATCACAGCATTTTTTTAGGGCTTTGGTTTCCTTCAGTCATAACAAGTTTCCCACTGTCTATTTTCTCCCCTTCATTTTATTTTTTTAATGGCTTCCCTTCTATTTTCTTTTATTTCTCTGCTTCACCTTATTGTTTCTGATTTACTCTGATCTTATTGGGTTGAATTTCAAATATCCCCTCCCTTGGTTCCTACTTTTTTCGTTTTTGATTTCCTATACATTACAGAATTCCAGCCAAGTTCAAAACTCATTTTGCATTCCTTCACGGTCTGCTTTTTCTCGAGCCCCATATTTTTGTGTTAGTACTCTTCCCACAGATCTTCATCAGCAATTCAAACCTGATGACATTATGATTGCATCTTTAGTGCTTTTCTACTCCAACCTTATTTATCATGCCTGCATTATTTCCAAAGATAAGGTCTAGAATAACTTCAGAGCGGGGCTTGTTAGCTGTTGCATGTGTGTGAACAGTCCACCGCTACTGAAAGATAAAGCCACTTTTCTACACTCTGGCATTATTCTTAATGTGTACGTTTTCAGGGCTGAAATCCCTTAGCAGTAGATTGTCCTGCTTTAGACTTCTCTTTTCTAGAAGCATGTTTCCCTTTCTATCTTACTTCCTATCACTTTGTTCTTGGATTGTTTGATGAAAAACTATGGCTCTCGTTTCTCTTTCCTGATTATATTCCCTTCAAATTGTTTACTCCTACCTCTCTTCCTCCTTTATTTGTATCTCTCTCACCACATTTCCAGTAATGTCAAAGGAAGACCCATTTTCTTTGACCAAAAAGCCAAGGCAGGAAGTTTTTTTTAGTCCTTTCTTGGCCCTCGAGCTGCCTTAGAATCCTCACAAACCTTTTATAGGTCATACCACTGCTTAGATCATCTGAACAATACTCAAATACATAATCTCTTTGTCAAAGGTATAAATTATCTATCTTTTTGTTCAATTAAAACAAGATTTTGAGCTCAAAATAACATGTCCAAACTCTACAAGGTCGTGGCACGTATAGAAAGAGGAGCCTAAATCTTCAATTTCTATTTTGCATGTTTTTCCTTTTCCTTCTTTCTTTTTTTCTTTTTTTTTTTAATGTTTATTTATTTATCTTTGAGAGAGAGAGAGCAAGCCTGGGAGGGGCAGAGACACAGAGACACACACACACAGAGTCCGAAGCAGGCTCCAGGTTCTGAGCGGTCAGCACAGAGCCCAATGTAGGGCTCGAACCCAGGAGCTGTGAGATCATGACCTGAGCCGAAGTCAGACAGACGCTTAACTGACTGAGCCACCCAGGCGCCCCTACTTTTATTTACCTCTATCTTTCTTTCTCATCCATTCATTCGTGTATTTCAAAAATTTTTTTAGGCTCTCCTAGATGCCTGGAATGGTAGTAATCACAGAGGAATATAAATAAGTACGATACAGCCCCTGGCTCAGAGGGGTTCATAGTTTTGCAAAAAACTCAACAGGTGAAACAAGTGATGATGATACTGTATGACAAATGCTACTAGTATTTACAACTGTCCTAGGAGCACAATGGTACGAACAATTAAGTAATTCTGCCCCTAGAGGATCATGGAGAGATTTGACAAAGTATGGAAATTTTATTTAAATCTTTAAAAACACCTAAGGGAAGGAGAGAAAGCTGTAACAGACAGAGGAAATGATGTAACAAAGACAGAAGTATCTGGAATGTTTCCAAATATCAATAATGACCACACAGCATCAGCACAAAAAATCCTTTTTAACTGATGTTTTCATTTTTCCATGGAAAAGTACCTACCTCATAGAATTGGTGTGAAGGTTCAATGTAAATATACATAAAGCCCTTAAAATAGTACCTGTTACACAGTAAATGTTCAAGAAATGTTATCATCTATTATTGTTGTTGTATTGTAGATTATATTACATATATTTCATCTCTTTGAAAGGTTTTCTTTCTTTTTCCCCTGGTTCCTTGTTTGGTTCTGGATCATTGTGGCTGCTGAGGAATCGATCCCTAGTTAAGTGACATTTTATTACGAATCACATCTGAGAGCTAAGGTGGCTGCTATAGTTTCCAGAGTAAAAGAATTAGGAAATATGACAAATAGCCATAGCTGAGAAATGTGGCATAAAAAAATTAACTGGACCACATCTAATGGTGGTTCTCAACTAATCAGATTCTTTTCACACCTTTCTTTTTTAAGACAGAGCCAAAGTTGACAAAACAAGTTCCTATCTAACAGTCACTGAACAATCCTACAAACATATTAATAAGCTTTAAGATCAGTACAGAATGGAATCCAGCTCAATACGTTATATCTCCTACAGCTACGCCAAATGGTTCTGAAAAAGTGGTAGTCTGAAGAATGCCTTGTGATAGTCTAGGGGAAAAAAATGCCATTATATTTCCTTCCTGACTGAGGTAGTATGGCATAGGAAGGTACGCTGGTATTTTTTAATAACCTACAAAGTACTTAGTTTATACTTTATAACGCAGCCATACACACTACTTAATTTGAATTAATAATCAGATTAATTTATTCACTTAAGGTTATAAACTGTGCAAAAAAAGAACAGAAGTCCGGGTCTTCTAATTCCCATGACCCATGGTGCCTTCCTCTAAAACATTTAAAAGACTCCTAAGCAAAATTAAACTAAAAGTAGGCTACTAAGCATTTAGTTGACCAAAAATGTGAACACTTTGGTTAACTAACTTTTTATTTACAATGATATGTGATACCAGACTTACACAGTTACATATCTGTAGCCTAGTCTCCAGAGAATTCTGCAATAATCTAAATGGCTATCCATATTACAAGATAATTATTATGAATGTAAATGATAAAATACCTTTCCTTTTGAGATTTCCATGCTAAATTAACGAGAAAACAAAAGCCATGAAGAATTACAAACACGACAGAATAGATGTTACTAGATTTACCTTCCTGCTATAAATGAACATATAGTGGAATAAAATATAAAAGGCAAATATTTTCAGGCACTGGAAAACTGGCAGCTCAAGATATAAACCCTGAGATAATCCAGACATACAAATTAGCTGATAAAGACTTGTAATCAACTATTAAAAAAATGTTCACAAGGACTTATAGGAAAACATGACCCCAATGAGTCAAAAAATGTTGAACATCAGCAGAGAAATGAAAATCCTAAAAAAGAATTAAATGGGATTTCTAAAACTAAAAATGTACAATAGCATAAATTTCACTGGATGGGCTTAAAAGCAAATTTGAGATAGAAAATAAAGGTCAATGAACTTGAAGTTCCATGTAAATTAGCCAATCAAAAGTACAGAGGGAGGAAAAAAGATTAAAATTAAAATTAAAATTAACAGGACCTCAATAACCTGTGGGATAAAATCTAACACTCATGTACTTAGAGTCCTAGAAAGGAAAGAGACAAAATGGGTAGAAAATGTATTTGAAAAAATAATTATAAAATGTCCAAAAACGGGTGGAAAACATCAACCTACAAATTCAAGAAGCTCAGCAAACTAAAAACATGATAAATACAAAGAAGACCACATTTAGGCACATCATAGTCAAATCAGTGAAAAACAGATTGAGAGAAAATATTGATTGACCGTAGCCAGAGTAAGATGAAACATTACAGGAAAACAAGAAAAAATGGAATTCCAAGAAATGGAACGACGTGTTTAAAGCACTGAAATAAAAGTAAAACTGTAACCTAGAACTCTATATTCAGCAAATGATCCTTGAAACTTGAGTGTGAAATGAAGACATTTTCAGCTGAACAAAACCTAAGAGAATTAGTCACTGGCCGACTTACAGGAAGGAATAAAGACAGAAATGATATATGTGTGAGAAAATATAAAAGACTGGTTTGGTTAGTTTTCTTTTGATTTAATTAAAAGCAAAGGACTGTTAAAACAAAAATTGCATCATTTTAAGGAGGCATTTATAAATAGGTGGATGAAGAAGAACACCAAAATAATTCAAAGGACTAATGAGGGTGTAAATGGGACTGTTATTAAGGTTCTTACATGAAGTATAAAGTAGAATATCAATTTTAAGTAAACTGTCATTAAGGGATGCATATTGTAAGTGCTAGAGCAACTACTTGAAAAGTACAAAAAGGCTGTAGGTAAAAAGCCAATAGAAAAAAATAAGATGAAATGCTATCAAATATTTCATGAACCAAAAGGTAGCAGGAAAAAAAATGGATCAGAACAAATAGGAAACTAATTGCAAGATGACAGACTTAAATCCTATCATGTCAAAAATTATGTGAAGTGAAAATGAGTAAAACACTCGAATTAAAAAGCACACATTCTCAAAATGGATTAAAAAAAAAGACTGCCTATAAAAGAGAGTTTAAATATATAAATATATATAAGACAGGACTAGTAGCAGAGATTAAGAGGGACATACCTTAATGAATGCACTAATTCAAAACCTAAACATAACAATCTTAAAAGTGTATATGCTTAATAACAAAGCTTCAAAATACATTTAGAAAAAACTGACAAAACTAAAGAGATAAGTAGACAAATCCACAATCATATTTAGAGACTTTAACACCCTTATCTTGGTAATAAATAGAACAAGTAGACCAAAACAAAATAAAACAAAACCAGACCTGAAAAATACAATCAACCAACTTGACCAACTTGATATTTACAGAACACTACCACTAATACTTGCAATATTATATATAATATATAATGTCATGTATATGATATTATTTTCAAGTGCACTTGAAGCATATGCTTAACTACACCATAAAATGGCCTATAAATTTCTTTAATTTCAAAAGACAAAAGATTCTTTCAGATTCTCTCAGAGCATAACATAATTTTAAGTTATAAGTCAATAACAGTAAGATATCTAGAAAAGCATAGAATACTTGGAGGTTAAACATTCTGTTGATTTCTCTCTTTATGTCCGTTAATATTTGCTTAATGTATTTAGGTGCTCCACTGTAACCATTTACTCTAGATAACACTCCAATAACATTCTAAATAACAAGAGAAATCACAAGGGAAATTAGAATTATTTTTAACTGAATGACAATGAAAAAAAACAAAGCAAAAAGTTGGCTCTTTCAAAGATTAATAAAATTGGCAGACCCCCAGCAAGACTCTTTTCTATCAAAGAAAGAAAGAAATAAAGAAAGAAAGAAAGGGAAAAGAACAACAGGAAAGAAAACAAAATTGACAACACCAGCAGTAAAAAATGAGGTATAACTACAGACCCTATAGACATAGGGATATTATACACTTGATGTCAATAAATTTGGCAACTCACTTTATTTATACAATGGAATACCCCTAAGCAAACTCCTTACACACAGAACAACATGGATAGATCTCACAGCTATTATCTTGGGGATGGAGGGATAAAAAGCACAAAAGAGTGTATACTGTAGAACTATATGATGTTCTTAAACTGGCAAAGCCAATCTATGATGATAAAATCAGAGCACTGATAGCAGCTGGGACAGAAGGTAAAAAGGCTGGAATCTGAAAGCAAAGGGGCACAAAGAATATTTCTGAGATGATGGAAAATACAGATTGTAAAAAGTCATCATATCATACACTTAAGAACTCAACGTGCATAAATTTACCTCAATGAAGTTGATTTTTAAGGAAAAAATAAATAAAAAATACCAAAGAAGTAGAGCTGTAACTTATATAAGTGTAAATTTAGTCCAAATTTTTTAATAATTCTTCAAAACATACTTTCTATCATATACCTTCTTAAGACAAGAGGAACCATAAACTATGGGCCAGGAAGTATGCTGGAGGTTTTCACTTGCTATTACCTTGCAAAGGTCCTAAATGGTACCTTGAGAGACAGCAGTGTTACAGCTGATAAAGCAGTAACCCTGGAGCCAGAAGACCTGGGTTCAAATAATGACTATATGTTATCTGTTAGACAGATATATGACCTAAAATATATATAATATGTGACCTAAAACAAGTTACTTTTTAAGTTTCTTCATTACCACAGGGTTGATGTGAAGATGAGGGAATATTATTTTAAAGTATCTGGTAAAGCACAACACAAATACAAGTCTTATTACCAACAGTAAGTGCTCAACAGACACCAATTAAAAGAAATGAAAGAGATGAACAACAATGTGGGCAGGGATATAAGCAGACAGGAAAAGACAGGTGAGAGCATGTTCCCACTCACACTTTTTTCTGTGGATGGGTAGGGTGGAGAGTAGAAGAGGGGCTTTCAGACATGTTCCCATCGTGAGCAGCACTGAGTAGGGTAGGGTTGGAATGAATGAATGAATACACTTTTGTTGTGACCTGGATCACAGCATTCTAGGCTAGCAATCCATTGTCTTGGCAGGGAGCATGAGTCACTGGTCTACCTAGGACTCCAAGGGGCTTCATCCAGGATCATAAGGGTTGCAGTGACTCATCTCTTATTGTGGACCTCTGAAATGCCAGTATAACAGATAAAGTGTTCCAATCCTCCTTATCCTTAGATTTTCATTTTGCTCTAAATGAGACAACCAGAGCAGACGTCATACAAAAAGACTGGCAATGAGCACAGCAACAGCTTCACGAACACCTAGCTGGCTGATTTTCAGTAGAGTTCCAAGGAACAATTCTAGGTCTGACAGTACTCAAAAAGTACCCGAGTAGAAAAATCTAGAGGGTGACTACAAAAGAGGCCCAGATTGAAAACCTGAGAAGTCACGTACCTTCACCCAAACATGGAGCCACTGGTAAGGCACTTAGAAATTCAATACTGTACTCAATTAGGATATGTCATCTGACTGAGGTTTCAACGGAACGCTATGGGGGCAAACAGAGGAGGTAACGAACCAAGTGGTAGGGGAGGAAGCAGTATTAGGGGAAACACTCTTGAAAAAAAGTGACACCTCTGCTGAATCCAAAGATGTTAAGGAATTACTTGGGCAAAAGGCATTCCGGGCAGGAGGCGCAGCACGTATAAAGACTTGAAAGGTCTGGATGGTGCCACCTGCAGGGCACAAGGAATTGCATACAGCTGGAGAATATGTTATGAAGGGAAAATGAGGAGACTATAGAGGCACAGGCAGGGTCTCAAGAAGGACCTTTTCTTAAAAACAGCCTGAAGGAATTTATATTTTACCTTGAAGATGAAGGGAAGCCACTGAAGGATTTTCTTTTTCAAGTGAGCAGGCCAGGTGCCCCTGGTGGTGACCCTGGCCCTCAGAAAGTGATGTGAGAGTGGAGGGGGGCAGTGTAGAATACAGTGTCTAGTGAAGGCCTGGTGTGTGTGTTGTTTCTCATTTGTATAAGTGAACTACATTTCCTTCACATCTTGCTGAAGAGAAGGCTGCTCCCTCCATCACCTCTTCTCCTCATATACCCTACACCTTCACATTGTCTTATGTTGTAAAAGAATCATTTTCTTTTATGTAATCATGCAAGATTACATTAAACCCACTGGATTCTCAGGTGCCCTGCTGGCAAATATTAGCTCAAGTCTACAGGTGCACAAGTATCTTTCTTTGTCTCCGATAGGGTTCGGAGACAGCGTAAGCCACGGAAGGATTTTAAGCAGGCAATACCAAAATTGAATTAACATCTTTAAGAGATCATTCTGGCAACAGTGTGGAACACAGATTGGAAGGGGACAAACACGGAGACAAGGGCAAGTATTTAGGAGACTGGAGTGATCCATGTGGGGGATGGCAATGGCTGAAGACAGCAGAACGCAGGATGGAGTGAAGATGTATTAGACATGGTGAAGAGGCAGAGTTCTCAAGACTTGTCCACTGGTTTACGTGAAGATGAGGAAAAGAAGGAATCAAGCTGGACTCCCAGGATTCAAGCTTGGATGTACGAATGGACAGGCCTGCTGTTCATGGAGATGAAGAATAAGTTCAACCTGCGCTTGAAAGTATAAAAAGCAACGATACTGCACTACATTTAAAAAGGAAAATTAACGCAAACAAAAGCACATGCTGCCTTAGACAGTATAGATATACATCTCTGGGAAAAATCAAACACTTAAATTCACAGAGAGGAATAAGTCAGAGTTAAAGAAATTCCTGTCTAACATATGTTGATGAATGAATAATCAAAGAATAACAAGAAGGCAATTCACTAACAAGAGAGCCATCTACTGCCTTCCAAGGATAGTGCAGCGATGAAATGCCACAAAAAAATGTGGAAGAAAGCCAAGTTTGTGACCACTTCACACTGTACATGTATTCACAAAATATCTGACCCTTCCCACAAAAATTTCCAAGCAGTTAGCACTTTTTAGCTAACAGCCAAATCTTTTCACTTACTTATTTCTCCTAAAAACATCAATTCAACATATCATCCTTTGAATATAGAACACTTACCTGCCATCATTGCTATCATACTGGCTTTATAGACATTAGTAAGAGATCCAAGTTCTCCTGTTGCTAAGATGGTTTTGAGATGAGCCTCCCCACAGGTCTTGCGAAACTGACGAATCTCATCATACAGGGCTGGGGAAGGAAATAATTGAGGCAGTTACAAAGCAGGCAAGTGATAACATAACTTGGCAGCCATTTGGAGCTGGTAGAACCCATCTCAGATTTAGGAAACATAAAACATTTGTCACTTTCTAAAAATCACCCCAATTTAATATCGCCCAGAGCATTCCGTTGCCATTCACATCCTGTTACAAGAAATGCTTAGTTTGCTACCATGAAACTTTCTAAGCCCCTGCCCGAGGTCCAGAACCATGCCACTTTTTAAATTATCATTATAATGACATGCAAATTACAAATAATTTCTACCTCTCCCATATGTTGGTTACTTACAAGAAAAAAAGACATTTATCCACCATACATATGGGGGTGTACCCCTCTGCAAACTGAGGAAACCTCAGGTCCTTATTAATTCTTCCATTCACACATAATAAGTTCTCCTGTTAGAATATAAAGCAGGCCTTTCCTGAGAGCTCTGCTAATGACAATGAAGACATAACAGCTTTCCCCTCTCGCTGCCAGGACATGTATCTATATATCTGACTAAAAAGCACTGAGCCTAGCCAGGTATGCTGGATGTATGTGCACAGAGCCAGTTGTAGAGGGGCTCCCAGGTGCAGCCTTGAATCTATTCACCCCTGACCCCAGTACCAAATCTGGCTTTTGAGGGCTCCACTTGATACCCTGAAAGCAGATTTTTGAAAAATATACATGTAAAAAAAAAAAAAAAAAAAAAAAAAAAAACTATCCTCATAACAAAAAGAAAATCAAGGGGAGAACATTTCATATTCAAAAAGAATTGACAGAATTTTAGTAAACAAAATCAGTATAATGAGTATTAAATTTTTGAAAAATTATTTAACATCATCTTCTGTCATGACAGCAGTGGGTTTTGGCTCTTATCCTGTATCACGTTGGCTGCATTCATTCCTTGAACTTGGGCTATTACTACACGATCAGGACCACCAGCACTTTTTTTGTTCTTTTGCGTGTGTGTGTTTCATAGGAAGTAGTTCTACGAGCGCATGGACTACACTGAGCAGGAAAGAAAAATTCGTACTAAGGTTAGGGTTAGGGGAAGTGGTTTTTAATGTGGAGATGAGACTTCCGTAATTCACTGGTTTACTAAAGTACATGTAAAACACTAAAAATTGGTCACAAGTCACCAAACTCAGTCAAAATCGTGCAAGTTATAACACAATGAAGAAAACTTGCCTTCCCGATCCTAGAAAATCTGAACTGAACTTGAAGCTCCAAGTGAAAAGTGAACACAAATAAAAGCAAAAATTCCACTACAGGATGCTTGGTAAATGTTAGAGTTTGTCCCCGTCAAAAGATGGCACCCACAGAAGGTTTTTCAAGAAAGGGCTAAATACTTTCACAAATCCCTAATAATCAGTGGTTTTGAGCATTAGAGACGATCTGAGATGCCACACCGCCTACCGCACCCTGCCCATCCTACCCAAATTGTGAGAAATCGTCTCACCCACACATCCCATATGACAACATGTGTGAGAATGGCATAGACAACAACGACTACGTGGCAATAACAATTTATATTCTTTTAACTCAGGGAATGAATCTTGGATGGAATGACATTTCCCGAGTTACTGAATCTGAAAACAGGAAGTTGTTCTCTAAGAACTACTGACAAGGAAATCTCTTGATCTAAAAATTCAAGAATGGTACCCCAGAGTTAACTTGCGATTTAATTAATGACTTTTCTTCCACAGTGCAGCGTTGCCATCAAAAGCAGGCTGGCGAGTCAGACAAATGTGGATTTAAAACCCAACTGCATCTCTTCTTGCGTGACCTTGGGCAAGTAATTCTCAGCCTCAGTTCCATCCTTGAAGTGTCAATAATAATACTTACATTATAGAGTTATTATGAGGATTAAAAGGGAAGATATATACAAAGTACTCTGCACATTGTCTGGCTGATTGTAAGCACTCAAAAAGTGTAACCATTATTCTTAAGCTCAGAAACCTAGTGAAATGAGTTTTAATTAAGTGTTGTGTGATAAAAGCCAAATCTTATTCATGGCCTGACCCAACTCCTTGTACTGCACCAAAATCTTGTTATATGGATTAGTGCTTAAAATCAGTGAGTCATCAGATAAGGCTTGAAACGTTTTATTACAACATTTGTTAAAGTAAAGTTTGATCTGTACAACAAAATTCTTAAAACGTTGATCCCAATCATATTTAAGAACAAAACTATCAGCCTTTTTCTAAAGAGTATTACCTTTTGATATCCAGTCCATTTCTTTACCTACAGTTAAAATTAATCAGAAAAAAAAAAACCATGTACTTTACGACTCAATTATCAGCCACCTGGAAGTTATTATGCCCTGTAATCCATGATCCAAACAGAATGAACCCAAAATAGTCATCAGCACATAACTGGATTTAAACAAATAAGTAACCAGTGCCTTCTCATTCGTTAACCACCAACTCCTCAAATCATTTAACTGACCTATCTCACCACATAACAGGGTCAAGTTTTTCTGAGAAAGTATCTTAATCTTTAGAGTTCAACTACTGAAGTTGCTTACCATTTTTTTCTTGTTACTATTCTGCCCAGAGTAGTAATTCAATCAAAAAGCACCCTGGACCTGTCCTTTGGAAAATGTGGCCTGGACTCCGAACAAGCAAATGTTTCTATCTGGGCCTCTGAATCTTACTGAGTTACGCAAAGATGACAGAGCATTCAAGATGTTCATTAGTATTACTACTGCGACATCCTCAATGGCAGCAGATCCGAGAGTCCCGTGGCCCCGTGGCCCCGTGCCAGCAGCACGGTACCTGTGCTGGCCAGTGACGGCAGCATCAGAAGTGGCCCCGTAACCACACTTCCCCTGGCACATCCAGCTGTATTCTCTGCTCCCCAGTCTTTCATGGACCTGCCTGTTTTCCAAGCCTGGTTCCCCAGGCTTCTTACTGACTCAGTGAGCTATTCCATGTCCTCCTAACAGATGCCTTTTCAGTTTAACCTAATCTGAACTGGTTTCATTAGTTTCCAACTCGTAATTCTAGTATAACAAGTATTTACTGAGAAATCTGGTATGGTGTGGGACAATAGCATTGGTGCCACACTGCCTGGGGTTCATATTCTAGCTTCAACACGAATTTGTTGTGTGATTTGGGCGATTAACTCTTAAACTCTCAGTTTCCTCTTCTATAAAATGAGGATAATTGAGGTATGCACACCTCATGGAGTTATTTCAAGTATCAAATAGACTAATATGTATAAAGTGCTAAGGATGGTGTCTGGGACATGTATTAATGCTCAAAAACTGTCAGCTACTTGTTTCCCTGTTGCTGGCTTTGGTGGTGGTGCTGTTGCAGTCGTTGCTGAGTGCTTATCAGGTTCAGACATATAGCAACTTATAAAAGCAGAGGACACCATGATCTAGGTTTCTTAAAGAACATAAACACAACCTCTTTGGGGCCTAGAAAGCAGGCTGGTGGGGAAATGTTTATTACATCATGAACATTTTTTTTTAACTTGGAGCCCATGCTCCCAGACTCCTGGAATAAGAGTTCTATTACTTGCTGGTTACGTAAATTTACAGGAATCATTCAATTTTCCTAAGCTTGATCACTTAGGGAGCCTCAGTTTGCTCCCATATTTTTGCGATGATGAGATAAAACAGTATATACGTTTAGAATGGAACAAGGCAATTAGTAGGCGTTTAATCATCCAATACTAGATTTCCATATTTTTTCTTACATACTTCCAGAAATGCAAAAGTAACTTTGAAAAACAAAACAAAGTAAGCACTGTCTTAGTAGTTATAGAATTTAAAAATTTAACATATAAGGAAAACAGACCACTTCACTCCAACACAAACGACAGAAGCCACAAATAAGCATTATTAGTGTCCAGGTGTTCTAAGCACCTTGGCATCACAGTGACAGATGACATATGCAAATCAGAGTAACATGATGGAGGGGCCTCTGGGTGGCTCAGTTGGTTAAGTGTCCAACTTCGGCTCAGGTCATGATCTTGCAGCTCATGGGTTCGAGCCCCGTGTCGGGCTCTGTGCTGACAGCCCAGAGCCTGGAGCCTGCTTTGGATTCTGTGTCTCCCCCTCTCTCTGCCTCTCCCGCACTTGTGCTCCGTCTCTCTCAAAAATAAATAAACATTTAAAAAAATTTTTTCTTTAAAGTAACATGATGGCTGAGGTGTAACTGTCAATCCCAAATCATAATGTCGTTCAACATACTCAACGGTCACTTACCTTTCAGTATAAATGAGCAAAACAATGGAAAACCTAATGGGTGGATTTTCCTCCACATTAGCGGGAAAGGACAGCAGGATGTGGATTTATATGATTGCTAGTGGAATACACATGTGGAGGAAGAAATCACAGTGGAATTAACAAGTTCAATAGATCCTCTTTCCAAAAAAAACTCTTCAGGAGGAGTAGCTACTCAAAAGAATGAGAAACCCCATAAGTTTTCAAAGCATCTTCCTGCAAAAATGCTCAGCGTTTTCTACACATCATTTAAACATCCCTGTGGGGTAGCTGGTAGTTAGCTTCACGTTTCATATACAAAAGTGAAATGTAGAGAGATGAATGAGTTGCCTAAAATTTCCTCACACTTTGCTGCCTTTATCCCCCCACATGCATACACACAGGCAGCTACATGCATGCTGTCCTTACAATACGTTCTCAAGGACATGAACTGAAGAACTTAGCACAATATAGTAATCAAAACCTAGAACCTAAAGGGATGTCAACTCTCATTTACTTCAAATTACTAACATTATAGATGAACATTATAAACCCAAAAGCTGATTTTCATTTTTCTAGGGAAAACAAAGTTGAGGAAACTGAAAAGTTCTAGGATAATTCAGAAACATAAAACAGTTAATTCTGTATGATTTAATATGCTAAAAAGACCTATAACTTGCTCTATAAGCCTTCTGGTTAAGATCAGAACAGCACATTCTGACATTATGTCGTAGAGAAGTTCACGTGTCTGAATCCGGACTTTTCCGCACTTGCTTGCCCACTGATTAGCCATGTCACTTGGGAAAGTTACGAAACCTCTCCAAGCATCATGTTTCTACTCAAGATTGGATAGAAGATCTTTACTCTGAGAGCTCAAACACATCTTAAATCCTAGAAATAAATGTAAAAAAAATTATTTAAATAATCATGAAGATAATAGATTATTTTTCTCTTGGTTCCACCTTTAATAATAAGCAGATATAAAAATGAAGACAAACTTTAATTTGCTCTAAAATGTTACACTGTTGTAATTACAACAGCTTCTTGCTATTGGTTTAGAAAGATGATTTGGATCTCTACTTTGTGGGAGCTCTCGGCCAGAGAGAGATGGGGAGCAGAGTAGTCTCATTTGGTCACTACCATGAAGGGTGGGGGAAACTTGAGACTGGCACATCACTGGGGCCTTGAGAAACTCCAGGTTAACATGCTGCCAGATCAGGGTTGGGGGGTGGACATCCTCATCAGTGAGGACTGGGAATTCTGGAGGACTTGGTGAGCTCAACCACCCTGGGTGCACAGTACTAGACGAGGGAGACAGCCTATGTGGTCAAGAGACTGTTCCACACATGGAAATTGATCAACTAAATAAATATACTTAGGATAATGGGAACAAGATTTCTCATGATAAGAAAGAGGGACACAAATATAGAAAGGGGAGTGGGCAAGAATAGCCATTTGATGTTGGCTTGTGAGGAAATCATCAGTGTGAACCCATAGTTTCTGATACAGATAGATTATAGATAGATGGACAGACAGATATAAATGCACGGTATTTATATGTGCACATTGTGTATATGTGAAAATTCATGCATTTCCTACATCTGTCCACTGAGAAGACCTAGAAACAACAGCCTTACAGCAGTGAGCACACCTAGCACCCAGATCTTGGTTTCTAAAAATCAATCTTCACTAAAAGAAAGTAGACCTCCTTGGAAAAATGGCCGATTCCAGGGCTAGCACAGAAAAAAAGTTAAAGATAAGCCTGAAATATCCATGATAAGAATTCAAGGAACTTCTTGAACATGTCAAAGAATAATATGAACATGTCAAAAGGACAGAAGAACAATCTAACACAGCGCCTACTGGCCAAATCTGGGATAATCTGAATATCAATAATAAATAATGACAGTAATGGATTATAACCAATTGAGTCCAATAGGACTCCATGAGCTCTTATAAACAGAAAGGAAAAAAAAAAAGTAGGAGAGGAGAAGGTAATGCTAACTAGTAAGTATAGAAGAAATGATGGAATTAGAAAACCACCATTTGACAAATATCAGAGTAATAACTGAAGAATTATGAATGAATGCTAAAACTACCGAATAAAGTTAGATGAGGAACAGGATATTAATACAATCTCAAAATATCTCCATTCATTTCTGTATTAATTACTTGTTAAAACACAAAATACTGGGGCACCTGGGTGGCTCGGTCAGTTAAGTGTCCAACTCTTGGTTTGAGCTCATAGTCCATGAGATCAAGCCCTGCATCAGCCTCTGCGCTGACAGCATGGAGCCTGCTTGGGATCCTCTCTCTCCCTTGCTCTCTGCCCTTCCCTGTGCTTGCATGCACTCTCTTCTCTCTCTCTCTCTCTTTCTCAAATACATAAACTTTAACAAAAAACACAAAATACTTATTAATTTTATAATGGAGAAACTTGCCAGAAAGCATCTTAGCCAATTAAAACTTAACATCCTCAATAATGGGACAAATGCACATCTTAGGACTCCCGACATAATGCACTGAGAAGAACTGAGCAAAACTTCTGTGGTATTTCTCCCCAAAATATATAACTTGAATCTAATCATGAGAAAAACATCAAACAAACCCAACTGAAGCACATTTTGCAAAATAACAGGCACCTATTCTTCACACTCAAGGGAAGATTGAGGACTGTTCCAGAGTGAAGAAGACTAGAGAGACATGTAACCATTGATCCCAAAACGAAGACCATTTTTGAGACAATCTGCAAAATTTGAACAAAGTCTATGGATTTAATGGTAGTATGCTATCAGTGTTAATTTCCTGATTTTGATGGTATACTGTGGCTTGGTACAAGTGTTCTTGTTTTTAGAAAATATACACTGAAATATTCATGACTAATGGACCAATAGGTCTGCAACTTAATCTCAAAAAATTGAAATAATTACACATATATAATTTAATAAACACACACATGTATACACACAAAGATAATGAGAAGACAAAAGGCAAATGGGGCAAAATTTAATAACTGTGGAATCTCAGTGAAGAGTAAATAGTTCTGTGTACGATTTTTGCAACTTTTCTGTAAATTTAAAATTACTCAAAAATAAAAGTTAAAAAGATATTTCATATACTATTGTGATTTATTTAGCATCTAGATATTTTTTCTTATGGAAGGGCTTTCAAGATTATCAACTATTCTATTTTTTAAACAAAAAATATTTGATTATATATGGTACATATTGCCTGCTTTTTCCCCTTGAAATATCATAGACATCTTTCCATATTAATAAATATAGGTTTGTAGCACAGTTTTTAATGGCTACACAATCTTCCCCTACATGGTCATAAATAATTTATACAATCATTTTTCTATTATTGGATACTTAAGGTTTCAGATTTTTTGCTATTAGGAACAATACTTCAGTAAACGTCCTTATGGTTACATCTTTGCATACATCGTGACCTTATTCCCTAGAGCTTTCATTAATTTTTTTTCTGCTCACCTACTCACATGTAATCCATGTTCACTGTTAAAAAATTCAAACAGGGGGCGCCTGGGTGGCGCAGTCGGTTAAGCGTCCGACTTCAGCCAGGTCACGATCTCACGGTCCGTGAGTTCGAGCCCCGCGTCAGGCTCTGGGCTGATGGCTCGGAGCCTGGAGCCTGTTTCCGATTCTGTGTCTCCCTCTCTCTCTGCCCCTCCCCCGTTCATGCTCTGTCTGTCTCTGTCCCAAAAATAAATTAAAAACGTTGAAAAAAAATTAAAAAAAAAAAAAAATTTCAAACAGTATGGAAACTAAAACTTCTCCATTTAAAAAAAAAAAGAAAGAATAATTCTTGCATGTAACAGAAAAATAATAATCTGGAAGACTATTATAAAAGATGACTGACAAATGAAAATGGAATTCAAACACCACGACTGCAAATTAGTCAGAATAATGCAAAATATAACAAAACACATACACCAGAGAAGTGGCTGGCATAGTGATGTCACATTAAAAACCTGATAATAAATGTTTTGACTTATAATGAGGTTTTCAGGAGTAGCAAAAGTGGGTGTACTAGAAACCCAGGATATATTACATTGTAGATGCGTAATCAATATAGTAGCAAAACCAGCGGAGGAGTTGTCTCCTGTCTGTCCCCCCACATCCCTCCCACTACTGCCACACTGAGGAGGAGAAATGGAGGTCGTAACCTGACCTTCTGCTCATCATTCCCAGCTGAAAAACAAGTGAGGCTGTGTTGATGGAGCGTGTTCACTGACAGGAGTCAGAGAACTTAGCCACACTGGGAAAGGCCTGTGTGATGAGAATGTAGATCCAAGGAGCAGAGGGGGTCACACTGCATCTGTTTCAAGCAGCATCCAAAAACGGTTGACAACTGGCTCTCCCTTCTGCCTCCCTGTGTCAGCAGGAACTTGCGTCTACAGTATTTTACTTTTCTCTATTCAAAAGTATCTTGTTTCTCTCCAGCTTCCACCCGTAGGGGAAGTATATTCTTAATCTTGGGGCACCTGGAAATCCATAAAGTTTTCTGGGAAAGCACTGCTATAGACAAAGAAAACTGTGTTAGTAAAGCTTTTGTGAATAGAAATTATGATTTAAGTAAAAACCCAAGTGTTTAAAGCCTATGCTTCCTATCTAAAAGTCATAAAGTAGTTTCCTTTTATATTTCATGCTACTCAAAGGCACTTAAAAAATAATTGTTAACGAATTATATCTAAGCAATTATTTTTTGAGTACCAGAAAAGATGTTCAACACTGCACATGAATGGCCTGAAAATATCTCTTAAGATAATTATATGTATAGTAAAACACTTAATATAAAGTGTACAGCAACCTTTTAAATTAAAAAAGTCACAAAATGTTCAAGAACAGTTTTCATCCACCAAGGCAACTAATTAATCTTGTAAGACTAAAACAGAGATGAGCTAAAACGCCAGGTAGTAAAATAACCTATAAGAGATAAAACACACACATTTTGGTCAATACTATTTGAAGTTTCAAAGAATCATAGCCTAAAAACAAAAACCATAAAAGCATACAGCTGCTATAAGTATCTCCAGCATTTTTCTGTTATAAACAACCCCCAAAACAGAGAAAACACAGACTATAGATTATGTGATTCCTCCTCAAACAGTGTCTATAGATTTAGAAATGGCTTTTCTCATAAGATATTCTGATTAACAACTCTACAAAACAAAGAACAATTCCAATTTCTTTTAAGAGATGTTCTTTCTACCATCCTTCTTGTGTATAAATCAGCAAATAAGAAAAATAAATTGCTGCCAAGATTCAAGATGTTCAGGATCCACTTCATAAGACAGAATGATAGACACTGTGGCATTGGCCCCAATATTTCATTCTCTCCCCCCAAAACTCTTGATGGCCTGAGACATGTACTCCACAAACCAGGTTTAGGAGAACAAATCAGGACTGACGAACTGAAGAAGATACAAGGGGGATCTAGATACAGGACACAAACAACATTTCCAAGTACGACACTGAACACACTATGCTGAAAAATGTTACAGAAGAAGCCACCTTTGGGGCGATGTCTGACAGTGCTCTAGTATGGAATAGAAAGTCAGCTCTAGGTCTTGAGCTCAGAGAACTGGAAGATTCTTGAACAAGGAAGAATCTGATACCATTTCAATGTCACTGGTAATATATTAAGGTAAATACATGCAGCAGAGAGAGGTCATAAAAAAAGTAAAAAATGAACACCTCTATATTTACAGAGCATGGAATGCATTTAATTTTCAAAACCTGTTCAGTAAGATTTATGAGATGATGAACCCCTTCTGGTGAATGCTTTCTTCAAAGAACTGTTTAAGAAATGCAACTTCGATGTCGACTTTAATATCATCATGAAAAAATACCGTATTATAGGTCCTTATCTAGGGAATAATACTCCCAGACAATGAAAACGCCAAATATAAAATCACAGGCCATTATAGCTCTAAAGGACTGTAGAAATCATTAAGTTTTATCCCCTCATTGGTAGCTTATTTAAGTGGAGGCAGAGAGAAGGGAAGTGTTTGCCCAAGGACTAGGTATAAATTAGCGAAATTACAAAGACTAAAATCCAAGTCTTTTAGAGTTCTACTTCATTTACTCAATACGTGTACTATTATGGTTACGTCCCTTGACAACATACTATGAGCATCAAAAGGAGGAGAGGGAAAGAGAAGAAACTGCAGCTGGCATGGAGGGACTGATTCATCTGGGCCAGGCAATGGATGGTCAATTTACATTCATTATCTAATTTAATCCCCATTACAACCCTGTGAAATAGATGCCATTATTCCTACTTTACAGAGAAGGAACAGAAGACACAGAAAAGCAATGTGGCCAAAAGCTACTAATGGTAGTGCCAGGATTCCAACCACAGTCTATCCAATGCAAAGACTCTGCTCTCAACCCTTCCTGGTCTCCCAGAGTTATCCTCCCTTCTTGTTCCATGGTATATTTGTTCTGGGTAAGCTCTGGGTCTGACCACCTCCAGTGATGACTGGCTTATATGCTGGCTGGCTGGCTGGGTGCCCCTGCCTGTCTCCTAGTCCAGCACAGAATTCCAGGGAGAGGAAAGCCATCCTTTTCCTGAGAGCATAAGAGGTAGATGTGCTTTTTGGCTAAACTTGACAGAGAAAGAAACTCTTTATCCATTAAGCCTTCTATTATAGCCAACTGCAGATCCAGACTAAATAGAAACACACAGGGAATACTATTTGTATTAACTAACCAATATATAAATTCAACAATGCTTCAATCATCCTGCACCCAAACTATGTGGAACCAAGAACAAGAAGTATTTTTTTTAAAAATAGATGTGGGGCGCCTGGGTGGTTCAGTCAGTTAAGTGTCTAACTCTTGATTTCAGTTCAGGTCATGATCTCACAGTTCGTGAGTTCAAACCCTGCATCGGGCTCTGCATTCACAGCACAGAATCACAGGGATTCTGTCTCCCTTTCTCTCTGCCCCTCCCCTCTTTCTCTCAAAATAAGGAAAAATAAACTTAAAAAAAAAAATAGATGTTTCAAGTTAGTGATTCTCTACAACTATGGGATGGTAGGGGAGAGGGTGGAACCAAAATCACCTGGGGCAATTTTCACAGTAAAGAAGCCTATCCCCTCAGTCCAACATTGAACCCCAATAGTACATATACTCAGGAGGGATATTCTAGGTTCCAGGAAGAGAGGAGTTCGGGCAAGTAATCTGAAAGCATTTTGTCAGGTAATTCTAAGAACCAGCATAACATACCATATATACCCTATATCCAAGTAAAACTACTGTCCTGAGGGATAAGTGAGATGGCGTACGTTTCTATGCCTGGACAGGAAGGACTAAAGGAAGTACAGGCAGGGAAAGACAGAGTACTATAAAGAGCAAAACAGGATCTGACAGTAAAAAACTTACCAGAAAAGGGCCAGGCGAAACAACAAGAACAAAACTTTTTAAATAGAAGATATATGAAGTCAAAAGGCACAGGGGTCTGAAGTGTTAGCTGTGGGGAGGATCACCTCCAGGGTTTTCAGCAGCTAGAGAGCATCACTGTGCTCCAGAACAATCCAATCACTAACACCACAGTTTGGAAACTAACCTGTATTTAAGAGAAAGTGTTCAAATCAAATACTTTTTAATGGATTTCTTTCTAAAATGGCTAGATTCTCTGATCTGATCAAGATTCAACCGTTCTACTTACATAAAAATGACGCATGAAAAGCAGCATGGTTTAGTGGGGAAACTGAACATGCATTCTGGAGTCAAGCAGATGTAGGTTCTGGTACTTGGGAGGTTTTGTGGTCTTCAGTATAGGGAATGTGGCTGAAATCGGAGAGGTCAGGAGGTTTTCAAGGGGGAGTGTGCAAAGTGTGAGAAGTTTGAGAGCTTGCTGCGACCCAACCTGAAGACCGCCAACACTTCAGGGATGACGGAGGAGAGAGAGGACCTTGCATACAAGACACAGGGACACAGGAGTCATCAGAAACTTGAAGGAAAACCTGAAGAATTTAGGATTACCAAAGCCAGGCAAAAAGAGTGTTTCCAGAAGGACTGTGCACTGTGTCAAATGCTGAACAGTAGAGTTAAACAAACAACTGCAGAATATTCCCTGGGCATAGGAAAATAAGAGGACATTGGCATCTTGATTAGTACAGATTCAAGGGAAACAAGTAAATATAACTCTTTTAAGAATTGTAGCCATGAAGGGAAGAACAGAAAGGTAGACTTAGCTGGAGATGAGGGGGAAGGTTGACATGTGAGCATTTTTTTAATGGATAAGAAAAGCTTACATTATGTTTAGGTGTTGATGGGAATAAATCATAGAGACAGATGAAAGATACAGGAGAAAAAAATGGTCAACAAATGGAGTAAGGCCTCTGAAAATGTGGGAGGAGATGAGAGCCACTGCACAGAGGAGGGACTGGACTTAGGAGGAAGGAAAAGGAGGAACAAAGGAAAGCAGAGCTGATGCAAGGACCTCGAGGGAGACCCTGTCTACTGGTTTCTATTTTCTCTAGAAAGTAGCAGGTAGGTCTTCTGCTGAGAGTGAAGGAGCCTCAAGATGGGCAGAAGAATTAGAAGCTTGAGGAGAAAGAAACTTTAAATTGTCACCAAGGAGAATTAAAGAAGAGGAATACGGGCCCCCCTCCAGTCTCTTTGGGTTCATGCCCGAAACTGTGGACCCTGTGACCATGAGCACTGATTAGGATACAGTCTGAATGGCCAGGTTTAAAAATGGGACTCTTTTGTGCTTTAACCAGGGTCCTACACACCTCAGCGCACAGAGAGGAGAGGAATCTAGACTTGAACGTTTGAACGTATAATAGCCTCACAGACATTTCCATCAGCAAATTCCAAGAAATCAACTCTAGGGGCGCCTGGGTGGCTCAGTCGATTAAACGTCCGACTTCGACTCAGGTCATGATCTCGCGGTCCGTGAGTTCGAGCCCCGCATCGGGCTCTGGGCTGATGGCTCGGAGCCTGGAGCCTGCTTCCGATTCTGTGTCTCCCTCTCTCTCTGCCCCTCCCCCGTTCATGCTCTGTCTCTCTCTGTCTCAAAAATAAATAAACGTTAAAAAAAAATAAAAAAAAAAAGAAATCAATTCTAGGCTCATATTTTAGTAAACAGCTAATATCAAAGCATGACACTGAAAAATACAGTACATAATCAAATTGAGGCAAATTAAGACAAAATACCGCAGTGAAAAAAAGGCCTCAGTCATTGCAGGTTTCTATTTAGAATTAAACTTCCAGTATTAAATGTTCCTTTTCAATTTGTTTTGGGTCAAGAGGTTATTAACACCATAAAAAAGTTAATAGAAAAGTATGGTCTAGGACAAAGATGTGTTATTATATTTTACATGAATGCCTGTTATTAGGAAATTATCAGTTCCTAAAAACAACCATTCCTAGTTCATTAAGGGACAATTACATCAAAACTCATCTCCTATTATATTTTATTCCCCAATTAGTATTCTAGAGACAAGAGCACAAGTTATAATAGAAACCATACTTCTATGTCTACAACTGTTAAATAAAAGATATAGGACATATAGTTTTTTTTATCTAACCAAATCATATAGTTTATTTCCAAATTTGTTTTAAATATTATGTTTATTCATTTTTCTCCTCTTACTCTGGCCCAAAATCTTAATTGAAATCTATGACTAGAAGGAAACAAGAATTAATATATAGGGACAAGAGACATCTATTTAAAAGCCTGGGTGGCTTAGTTGGTTAAGCATCCGACTCTTGATTTCAGTTCAGGTCATGATCTCACCTCTCCACAGTTCATAAGATCATGCCCTGCACTGGGCGCCATGCTAACGGCACAGAGCCTACTTGGGATTCTCTCTCCATTTTTCTGTCGCTCTCCTGTTCACATGCATGTGCACTTTCTCTCAAAAAAAAAAAAAGAACTTAAAAAAAAATGTTTGCAATTGGTCAAAGCTCACATGAACCATAGGAAAAGGAACAAAAATCAAAAGCACAAAAAGACATTTGTGAACTGTCAAGAATTTAAACCTGGCAAGGATTAAAAATGTTGATGAAGTATAGTTGGGAGTACAGGGCAACAGGAATGGCTTTAACATTTGTTCTAGATCATTCAGAACTGTGGTATCAGTGACTGCATCACAGTGATACTCTCAGTGCTGCTAAGATCTCTGAGATGACTTGCCCCACAGCTAATGGCACTGTGCTTTTGACTTCATGTATCTTTTTATTTAAATATTTGTGTTACTGTTGTTTCACCTGGCCCTTTGCTGTTAAGCTTTTTACTGTCAGACCCCGTTTAGCTCCCTATGGCTAAACTGTCCTTCTCTGCCTTCTGTCCTTCTCTGCCAGAACTTCCCTCAGTCCTTTCCGTCTGGGCACAGAAATGTACACCATCTAACTTATTGGGAATGTTAATATTCTAAGCTAAAAGACTACATTTTCCCGGCTTCACTTGCAGCCAAGATGGCCACTGACTCAATTTGAGCCACGGAGGTGTAAGCAAAAATGGTGTATGAGATTTTTAGGATAGGACAGCCCTTCTTTGCTATTATCTAGGAAATGACTGGAAAGACAGGAGCTTCAGGAGCCATCTTAGAGAATGGCGTGCCCTTAAGCATGAGAGCAGAAGCCAGACACTTTGGAAGTAGAAGAAAAAAGTAGCATAGGTCACCCCTGAAATACCTACCTCTAGACTTTGTATAAGAAAATAAATCCTGAAGTATTTAAACTACTGACTGAATCTTTGCCTACTCCATAACCAAAGCAATTCTTAATGAATAAACAATGGAATTAGGATTTATAGATGTTAGGGGCACCTGGGTGGCTCAGTTGGTTAAGCGCCCGACTTTGGCTCAGGTCGTGATCTCACAGTTTGCAGATTTTGGACCCCGCATCGGGTTCTGTGCTAACAGCTCAGAGCCTGGGGCCTGCTTCAGATTCTGTGTGTGTCTCTCTCTCTCTGCCCCTCCCCTGCTCATGCTCTCTCTCTCTCTTTCTCACACACACACACAAATACATAAACATTAAAAAAAAAAAAAAAAGGATTTATAGATGTTAAGTTAGATGGACTGATGGAGAGAAAGAAGAGTACCTGGGTGGCCCAGTCAGTTAAGTGTTCAACTTGGCTCAGGTCATGATCTCACGGTTCATGAGTTCGAGCCCCATGTCAGGCTCTGTGCTGACAGCTCAGAGCCTAGAGCCTGTTTTAGAATCCGTGTCTCCTTCTCTCTCTTCCCCTCCCCTGTTTGCATTTTGTCTCCCTCCCAAAAATAAATACACATCAAAAAAAAAATTTTTTTTCAAGACTCACAGAAAGATATCCAAGAGATACTGGCAAGTCCAATAAGTAGGTTAAGAAAAAATACATTAAATATAATCCTACTGTTTACTTAAACTTTGAAAAAGGGTGTCAGTTGCAGGACATCTGGGTAGCTTTGTTGATTAAGGATCTGACTCTTGACTACAGTTCAGGTCATGATCTCATGGTTCATGAGTTGGAGCCCCGTGTCGGGCTCAGTACCGACAGTGCAGAGCCTGCTTGGGATTCTCTCTCTCTTCTTCTCTTTCTGCCCTTCCCCTGCTTGTGCGCTATCTCTGTCTCTCTCAAGATAGAGAAACTTAAAAAAAAAAAGCTTTAAAAAAATTTTTAGTTGAACTACGTTTATGATTCTTTTGAAATAGAAAATTGTACTTATTTTAGCTATCAACCATCTCTAGTATACAAAATATATTTAAGGCACAGGTCAAATCTATTTTTTAATATTTAATTATAAAAAGTTTGTTATTGAAATGGGTGATGTTTTTCATAATTGGTGCGATAGTAAATTATGAATCTCAAAGGTAAATATAATAACCCCTAGGAACTATGTGTAAGAATAGCAGGAATAAAGCAGACTTCGCAGACTTACTACTAATCCCACCTCCACAAAATCCACAAAGATTAACATAAAAAGGGAAGTTTCCTCCACATATTAAACTCTGCATAAATGACTTGCCTAGAGTGATTTATGTATTGAGTAATAAAATACTGGAGGACAGAATAAAAGTTAACAGTCTACTGCATAGAAATAACCACTCACCTAAGCACTCAAAGGGATCTAAAAAGTTCACATAGGTGGGCAACTGTCTAGGATTTGTGAGGGGAACAAGGATGAGCAATACCAGCCGTGTTTTCTCTGAAATTCGCCTTCTGATCTAGTGACTTGTAATCTAGAACAATGACTTCCAAAACATACTGCCTCTTTTCCAATCATCTCCATTTCATTCACTAGGACAGAACTAGGCCTCCCTCTTAGGTAAGGACTTGCACATACCTTCCCACTGGCCTGTCAGCACCAAGGTCCTGTTAATTACCACATCAATTTCCGTAGCTCCATCTTCCACAGCCAATCTGATCTCTTCCAATCGTGTTTTTAAATGAGTCTGTCCAGCCGGAAAGCCAGTGGCCACTAGTAAAGAGAGGGAAAAAGAAGGAAGGAAGGGAGGGAGGGAGGAAGGAAGGAAGCAAAGAGAGAGGGAAGGGAGGAAAAAAGGAAGGAAGGGAAGAAGGAAAGAAGACAAATTTTAGTTGGTTTCTCAACAAGGAATTTGATACAAAAACACAAAAAACAACAACAAACAGCATTTAGACTAAAGCATTAATGACACTAAAGAGCTTCACGCTTATGTTGCAAAGTGAAGTGTGAAGAAATAGAAGGTCATCTCATATGGCGTTATTGGTATTAGGATAAATATTAGTATTGCATCGTCTGGAAAACCTGAAAGTAAGTTGCTACAGTGATGCTCATGAGGGGGCTCTAAGTAAATAGATACTAAGAGAATATGTTATCATCACACCGAGTCATAAAACAGTAGCTGTAGCTCTGTCTTGATGGACCCTGGTTAATTATGGATCCTACTCCTAATCAAGTTGGCTATCATTGTATTCTTGATTTACTCACTCACACTTACAGCTGTGGTAACCAAATTGCAGTATAGGTTTTTCCCACTGCCTATCTTAAAATGAATAGCTAAGCAGATGAGAATAAAGGGAAGGGACAGCAGGAGGGAAAGGTACCTAATTTGTCCACAAAATTGGGACAGGGGTGAGGTGGGAAGAACAGGACCAAGTACAAAACAAAAAACAAAAACGAAAAGAAAATACAGCCACACTTCTGAAAACCTATTATATTTTTTACACGTGCATCATTAATTCCATTTCTATGACTAAAGATAACCTTTTGTATTTCCTTGATGTTATTAAATTCCTTGGGTCTGCTATCTTACAGGAGAGCACGTTTCCCTGTTGTATAAAAGAAAAGCTGAATTGACAGAAGCTGATGAAAAATTAAGGCAGCTGCCAAATACTGTGGGAATCCTCACAAATGGCTTGTATATCAATACTGTATACTATGTTTCTTTTGATCTATCCCTAATAAAATAAATTAATCATCTTTTTAGACTCCTTTTTCAAGGCCCCAGGATATTCCTCTTAACATCTTCTAAAAGTACAATCTAATTTTATATCTGTCCATCCATATACTCACACACACTCAGCTACACAGAAGCTTTTAAGACTCTTCTTTCCTTCATGCCAAGTCCTACTGAGTCTCTCTTAAGCCAATAACTCCTGAACATACCCTCTCTACTTTATCTCCCAGGCTTTGGAGTGGCTCTCCTCGCCTCCCACAGGGACTGTGATAAGTCCCCCTAACATCCTGTCACCCCTCCTTAATGTGTCCAGTACCATCTCCTGACCCACTACAGCATAAAGCTGATCATGACATAACCTCTTCTCAAAACCTTGCAGTATCTGCCCCATCACCAGAATGAGCCCAAAGGCCACTGCCGAGCCTAGTTTCCCTATGGGATCCGGCCCTGATCTACCTCTCCAGCTTCAACTCCCAGAGCCCCTTGCCCCCTTGCCCCAATTTAGACCCAACAACTGCAAGCCATGTACAGTTCCCTGAACACGCTCCTGTGCCTTCACACACGCTAGTTCCTCTGTCTAAAATCATTCGCTAACTCACCAACACGCCTCCTTACCCTTTAAGACCCTATGCAGCTATTAGCTCCTCTATGAAGAATCCTCTTACTCTCTGTCACCAACCTCTGCAAAATAAATCACTCCCTGCTCAGAGTTACAAGTGTAGCTTCTGCATATCTCTATTAGCATATTTTGCATACATATAATACTATATATCCTGCATGATGATGTTTTAAACTTGATTATTCCTCCTAAACAACTAAGTTTCCTTAAGGACCGGGAAACACTTCTGTATTCTTGGGAATTCACATGGTCAGCTACTTAGCAGGCAATCAGATACTGAGAGAATGAGTAAATACAAATAATTAAATAGATAAAACTAATTAAAATAATATAAAATTATATATAAAGCCTCCAGGTGTTTTGAGGTGAAGAACCGGAAACAGGTTGAGAGACAACAGCAAAGCCAAAACAATTTTACCCGAAGCCACGGGGATGGTGGAGCCGGCTGCCTTCAGTGCTTTCACAGCATCACACACTCGTGCGGGATAAACACAAACGGCGGCTGTAGTAAGGCCTATGAAGAAAGAAATCGTAACAGCCTACTTTAGCGGAAGTTCAATTTGTACAATATGCTTTTAATTATTATTTATACCACCACACTGGCAGAAATCAAAATGGCAGGAAAAATAACTCCCCCATGACGCTGCACTGAATGAAAAAGTTTTAGGGGCGCCTGGGTGGCTCAGTTGGTTAAGCATCTGACTTCGGCTTGGGTCATGATCTCACGGTTCGTGGGTTCGAGCCCCGCGTCGTGCTCTGTGCTGACAGCTCAGAGCCTGGAGCCTGCTTGGATTCTGTGTCCCCCTCTCTCTCTGCCCCTCCCCTGATCTCTCTCTCTCTCTCTCAAGAATAAATAAACATTAAAAAAATTTTTTAATAAAGAAAAAGCTTTGACTTTCCACATTCCCTTCCAGGTCTTGACAATATGGGTCATTTTCTAACTGTTAAAGTCATGGAATAAAATAATCATGATGCTGCTCTTTGAGGATAATATAATACCACTTTTTAAAAATTCCTAGGGGCGCCTGGGTGGCTCAGTCGGTTAAGCGTCCGACTTCAGCTCAGGTCACGATCTCACAGTCCGTGAGTTGGAGCCTCGCGTCGGGCTCTGGGCCGATGGCTCAGAGCCTGGAGCCTGCTTCCGATTCTATGTCTCCCTCTCTCTCTGCCCCTCCCCTGTTCATGCTCTGTCTCTCTCTGTCTCAAAAATAAATAAACGTTAAAAAAAAAAAATTAAAAATTCCTAAATGGTAAACATAATGGTCTTGACTCAGTGACAATATTTTATTTCATGTAGATAACAAAATCCAGATTTCTACAGCAAACAGTGGATGAAAAAAAAAAAATGGACATGAACCTTACAAGGTAATATAGCAAAATGACATTTAATTGATCCTATTCCCTCTGTTGCAAGAAATAATAAAATCTGAATCTGGAGCCCTTATTTGGAAGAATAAGCTCTTAAATCTAAAAAAAAATCAAATAAAAATCAAATAGCCAATATAAAACAAAACAAGAGCATAAGACTCATATGAAGTTGTTACTTTTTTCAGCCCCTCCCTCAAGGCTGTTACTTTTAATAACTTTGTATAACAACACCTACAAATAGGTGGTGTTTTTATTGTGAACTCAAAAGAAACATCATAAATATTTTTCAAAAGCTGTGGCGTTATAGGTCTACAAATTGTCTACAAATTACTTGGGATAAAACACCAGCATTGGACCAAAGCAGAATCTCTAGCTGCATTCATTACAGACAGGCACTCAGGGATCATGAAACATCTCTCCATGAAAAGCTCCTAAAACCAGCCCAGTGAGTGATACGCACATCATCCCGGAAATGCTGTTAGCCTTCCACATCTCGGTTTCCTCATTTAGATACAGAGGATCAACTCTCAAAGAAAGGTCTCCTCCTTTCCTAAAATGTTAACATTCTAAACTTACGGCAACTTTAGAAAGTCCTTTCTTTCATGTATACTAAGAGAGTGAATATAACTTTTTTCAAAAGATCTAACCTAATATACGAGCATGCAATATTCCCCATTTGCATTTTATTCTCAAAAGTATTTCATTTACTCACAGAAAATACTTTATGTATGAGATGTGATTATTAAGTAATGAGACTGGCTTTTGCACATGTGGCTAGGGAATGAGAATCAGTATTTTAGAGTCACTAGATAGAAAATTTCCCACACTGAAGAAGTAGAAAGAAAAATAAAGAAACTCTCTACCAGCAACTTTAATCCATGATGGGAAGAACTGACCTAAAAAAGAGATTCAGATTCTCTCCCTGCTGTTTTTTAGAGAAGAATCTCAATTATATGCTATGTACACAAATCTACCAGTGGATCTTACTGCTATTATCATTTAAGCAGCTGAATCTTGTCTTAAGTCCTCTTAGATTTAGTAATTAGTACTGTAAAGGGGTAAACACAGACAGATTATACACAACATTACCTTTATCATGCACATTTAAAGCTTTTAAGAGATCTTCCCGGATTGGATACTTGGCTTTATAACAAAGCCTTTGAACGTTGGATGATGTGTCATCACCTGAGAGTGTAGTAAGATCTATAAAGGTAACAGCTTTCAGGAGCCAAGCAGCCTGGTTTAAGAAAAGTAAAAAACAAGATTAAAAAAAAAATCGTCAACAACCCAGTTAGTTAGCAGGAAATCATTAGACAAACATTTGTGCTAAAATCTGACATCTACACTGTTCTCAGGCATGTCATTCTCTATATGATATAGACATTGCTCAACAGGGACCAAAAAGATGAACACTGCAGAGAACAAAATAAAAGAGGGGTACAAAGTAGTCTTAAAACTATTTTTCCTTCCGTAGCTATCTCAAAGTGAAATCCCTAATAGAGCAAGCCTCCCCACATCACACCTCCCCATCTTATCCACCAGGAGCCCTGATGGCTACCATGATATGAGAGAACTTGGGAATAAGAGGATCTCTATCTGATATTTCTACCTCCACCCTTGAGATCTAGGATGAGACATTAAAAAAGAAGTCTCTAATTTCTTTGCTGTTTTTTTTTCACTGTATTCCAACCCCATTTTTAAAACAATATTCATAGTTTGTAATTCATTCTAATGAATTTCCTTTTATCTTTCAATTAGAGTATTTCCAAGGATGAGTCAAATGAGAAATGTCACCCTAAAGGATTCAATGGCAATATTTTGCCTCACTTGAGAAATGAATTCTGAATTCCTTCTAGTCCTGTGATCCACAGCACATCTTTGGTCAGTATCCACTGAAGGATATGCTGACCACAAGTACCCCATGAAACATCACTTTTTGAATTTTGGAAAATGATTTATGAAAATTAATAGTAAGGTAAACACGGTGGTCAAAGAAGGTCAACTTTTATGCCTAAGGGCCTCAACAGCAGACACACCAGGTTTAGACGTTATGGTTTAAAAATTAAAATAGAAGACAACCAAAGAAGGTATGTCTAAGGAACTGAATAAATGTGTTGAGGAAATACGCCATTTAATTCACTCATGAATAAAGATGCCTCAAATTCATTTGCGGCTTTGCCACTCAAGAGTGGTAAGATGTTTAACTTGTTCAGATAATGTGTTATCTTTCTCCAACCCATCATCATCATATATGAATTATTAAAATAAGTCATGGACAGCTGCAATCTTTTAAGTTTAGATGCATCTTGAGCAAAATTCAATATTGTGGCCTTGAGGGAAGAGACCAGGCATTGTAAACTACAGGAATAGAATGCTCAAGAAGAAACCTTACTTGCCACTCCTTTTTCACCATTCTGCGAGCCTGGATTTGCTCTGCACGCCTCAGAACTGCTGGTTGATTCACTTGTATTTTGGAGATCCAGCTAAGGTCTAAAGGGGAAAGAAGAACACTTCTTTATCAAATATATTCACCTATTTTCACGCAGTCCTTGAAAGGATATATCATTTTGCATCGAAGCTCTTATAAAGCTTCTGTTTCCTTTTTGCACAATTACAAATCAATAGCCTTGTTGAAAGAAGCTTGGTCATGAAAAGGCATACTTCATGTAAAATCAAGTACAGGAGGAACCGGAAGAACTTGTATTGATTCATTACACAGACATATCTAACAGAGGAAAATGTTACATTACTCCTGCCATGTGCCTCACATCTGACGGCAAAGGCTTATTTGTAAGTGCCCCGTCCAGGAGAACAAATGATTAATAAACTACCTAGTGAATTAATGTTGGGGCTTAAAGGAACCCTTGATCACTACCCCCTACTGACAAGATTAGTCTCTACTAGATGCTGATATGATATATCCCATTCTTTCCTCAAAGGAGACTATTTCAAAATGTATTAGAAATTACAACATTGATAGAACAGAAGTTTCAAAAAGGGAAAGAAAGAAACAAGCTGTTCAAAAGTCTGGGAGACATCTTTATTGCTTCAGTTTTGAAATGCTCTTTCCTACCTCGATCCTACCCTCCATCTTAGTTAACTGTAACTCCTATTTTGAACCCAACCTACATGTTAGCTTTTGTGAAAACACTGCCGAGCTCCTCAGATAGAGCTAACATTTTGGATACAGCTGTACTGTACAACTTGTATTCAGTTCAGCCAGGAGTCATGGTAAATTGGTCTCCTATGCTCACTGTACTGTGAGTCATGATCTTATCTTTGAATATCTAACACCAAACACAGGATGGTGCACATGTATTTCACTTTTATCCACCAGCACTCTGTATAACAGAGGTGACCTTAGAGTAAATTGAGCACACACCCATTTACCTTCTGTAAATAACCTCACTTTTATATCCCTCCAGCATCTTCTACCTTCTATAAATAACTTCATTTTTATATCCCTCCAGCAACTTCTTCTTAGAAGAGGCTTAAAAAAAAACACAGTGGGAAAGGTTATTCATTAGGAAATATGTCCCAATTATCCGTGATTTTGCTTCCTGCAGTATCAGTTACCTGTGGTCAACTGCAGTCCAAAAACCAAAGATCCTCCTTCTGAGGTACCAGAAGGTCAATAGTAGCCTAACACTAGCTCACAACATCTGCATCATTCACCTCATTTCCTCTCATCAGATAGGTATTTTATCATCTCACATCATCACTAGGGTGACTACAGTACAATAAAATATTCTGAGAGAGACCACATCCACATGACTTGTATTATAGCATATTGTCATAATTGTTCTATTTTACTATTACTTATTGCCGTTAATCTCTTAGTGTACCTAATTTATAAATTAAAAATTCTCATAGGTGTGTATGTATAGGAAAAAATATGGTATATATGTAGGGTCAAACACTGTCCACAGTTTCAGGCATCGACTAGCGGTGGTCTTGGAACGTATTCTCCATGGATAAGAGGGGACTACAGTACACAGTTCTCTACAATGTGATGGGGAAAACCGCTGATTGCATACTGCACCACATAACAACACAAATAATAATAATAAAGCATTTGCATCTACCACAGAGATAAGACCATGTTTCCACAAAAAAAAAAATTCTCTCATTTCCAATTGATTCCTCTTATCAATATTAATGTTGTAGAAATTCAAAGTGCGAGTTTGAGCAATTAATAATGATGTACTTATTTAAATATCACTGAATAAAGAGCAGAGTCTGGGTGCTTTTTTTTTTTCAATTAAACTATTTCATTAGCCGAAATCATTTAACAAAACAGATTTTTAACATTTCACTCCATCTGCTCCTCCAAGACACTGTGTGTTTTCCTCCTTGTCTACTGAGCCAACATCACAGAGAAAATGGGAGTCTAAGGTCAAGCAAATGAAATCTGCCTCTCCTTCCCTACACAGAGATGGGTTCTAGGTAAAGCCCAAAGAAATAAGACCAGACAGACACATCAGACTCATCCTAACCATAAGACCTATAAGAACCCCTCTATACCCAAAGACAGGGGAGATTCTTAAAAAAACAAAAACAAAAACTAGTAACGGTGATTAGGTTTGTGGTGAAGATCGTTTCAGGCAGATAGTAAAACCAATGAGGCAAAGAGTTGTGTGAAATACAGGGCTCACCACCAAGCCACTGTTGGCAGTGGCCAAAAGAGGGAAGCCTATGCTGGTGGGGCAAGGCTTTGAGGGGCCGTCCTTTATCAGTCATGTGACACTTCTGGAAGCCCCTCCCCACCTCTTCTCTACCACTACCACCAATGGAAGCACTGCTACTGGAGAGAGGTCCAGGACGCTCCACCGCCTGGCTGCCTCTGTCCTCATATGACCCTCTTCTCCCTCTCTGCCCCTCCAACCCTGTGGTACAGCGTCTCTAAACTATCAGGAGTTCACTGGCAAGCCTGTCACGTTCTGTCTCTGGACCTGTGCATGCTGTCTGCTCCTTCTGCCCTTCATTATCTTGCCAATACAGTGAACTCCTACCCAACCTTTAGGACTCAGTTCGAATGCTACTGTCTCTGTGAACCTTCTCCGAACCATACCAGTTGAGCTACTCCTGTGTTCCTTTGCACTTAAGGCTACTCTCTAGTCTACCATTAGCGCAGACCCCTTCATTCTGAATACACCGATCTGCCGAAATGTTCACATTCCCCACAGATTTTTAAAACTCCAAGCCGAGTGCCTGACACATGGGCGGCATTCAATAAATAAGCCGAATGGTTCCCCGACACCAGCCATGATCGAATTCTGAGCAACACCATTCCCAGTTGCTTTAAAACAAAATGAGCGTTTACTTTTTCCCCCCACCACTTTATTGAGGTATAACTGACAAATAAAAATTGTGTATGTTTAAGATACACATCTTGATGTTTTGATATGCATATGCACTACGAAATAATCACCACAATCAAGCTAATTAACCTATCTATCACTTCACACCATTTTCTCTTTTTCCCTTTTTTGTGTGTGCTGAGAACAATTAAGATCTGCTCTCTGGGCAGATTTCAAGCACACGATAAAGTATTGTTAACAATGGTCACATTACCGTACACTAGATCTCTGGAACTTATTCACCTTGTATAATGGAACTTTGCACCCCAACTGTTTCCAATAAAGGAACTTGTGGATCTCCACAAGAGAAGTTGGGATTGAGGCATGCATGGAATACCTGAGGACATCCACCTTAAAAACTAATTTTTAGTAATATTCCCCACCAAAGGTTAGAACCCACAGGGCCTGCTCTCATACTTCACAGACATCACTTGCCAGAGGTCCCTGCAAACCACCTACTGGAGAATGTAATAGGATAACTTCTCTTGCAGTATCAGCCTCCACTGTTAAAAATATCATTAGTGGTCATAAAATTATCTGGCCCCATATTTAATCCAGCCACAGAATTTGCCTCTGTGACCTCCCATGGTAATGAATTATATAAGTGACTATCTCATTTTATTAGCACTTAATTTGCTACTCTTTAATTTCATCAAATAACCCTTGTTCTCATATTATGGGGTCTGGGGAAAAGAAAGGACTGATTGGCCTTTGTTATGTCCTTCATAATTTTTAATATTTTATTCGAGTACCCTTTAGCGTCTCCTTTCCAGGAGAAGTGATTCTAATGCACACAATCTCATCAGTACCATAGAATCTTCTCTTACGGGGCCAGGAGGGGTTTCAAGTGCACGTGCCTTTGGGGAGAATCGACATGAAGCCATAATTGGAAGGCGATAATACTCTTTTCTTAAAACTCTCCCATGAAAAAATATCCTACTGTGTCTCTTAGTATGTCATTTGGGTGGCTTTCAGGCCCTTCTGTCAGTTATAAATTTATTCTCAGATACTCTTCTCACAATTTTTTATTATTGTTATCTTTCCTGTGTGAAGTCTCAATGGAGACCAATCATTTTCCTTACAACTCTACCATGTGGTCTGTCACTTCCACGAGTGCTTCCCTGGATGTTCTCGCACTTCTTCAGAGTATTTCAAATGGTAACTCTGTGAAAGGAGGTTTATTTGTATTTTGATTTGACCTTTGTTCCTAATAGAGAAAAATACATTGTGATAGCTTAGTAGAGATTTTTTCCCCCCAAATTTGGGAAAAGGAAGAAAGACTAAATTTCCCATGCTTTCTTTTCATTCTTTTCTGTTTATTTCCAGTTCTAATTTGCAACTTCCCAGGAATCAGCCAGACCTTTCCATATGCACAAGTGCCTAGCACAAAAATAGTTGCTCAATAAGGCTCTTGCATCACAGTAAATTTATAAAATTTTTTAAAATGTTTATTTATTTTGAGAGAGAGAGAGAGAAGGAGAAGCAGAGAGACAGGGAGATAGATAATCCCAAGCAGGCTCCACGCTGTCAACACAGAGCCCAACAGGGTTCAGTCTCACAAACTGTGAGATCATGATGTGAGGCATAATCAGGAGTCGGTTGCTTAACCAATTAAACCATCCAGGCGCTCCACAGTAAATTTATTGTTTACCACAGACCCTGTAACTGGTGAAATATCAACTTGACCATGTCTAGTCTTTTTTTTTTTTAATGTTTATTTTTGAGAGACAGAGACAGAGCATGAGCAGGGGAGGGGCAGAGAGAGGGAGACACAGAATACGAAGCAGGCTCCAGGCTCTGAGCTTTCAGCACACAGCCCAACACAGGGCTCAAACTCACAAATCATGAGGTCATGACTTGAGCCGAAGTCGGACGCCCAACTGACTGAACTACCCAGCAGCCCCAACCATGTAGGGTCTTTTAAACTCAGCCTTGGAAAAGGGCAGCTTGGCTAGAAAAAAAAAAGAGCTTTGGATGTTAGTGCATGCCTGATCCATCCAAGCTCATAAGATACTCAACTTTTATAAATGAGCAGACTCAGCCTTGCCCACTTCCTAAGCCAAAAATATACAAGAAAGACTGGAAGCCCCATCCTTACTAGCAGGTAGGAATAAGAATTAGCTTTCTTCACAAAGTCTACTACCATCCAATAAGCCCCCAGTAAGCTCTCTGGGGCATCCACGCCCCCACTGGACATGAGCCAACTTTTCCAACATACTACTTTGTAAACCCAATTCTCAGAGCCCAGATAGATGGTCTAAAAACTAAGACACCCGGGCTCAGTTGGTTTAGCGTCCAACTCTTGATCTCAGCTCAGGTCTTAATCTCAGGGTCATGAGTTTAAGCGCCACACTGGGCTCCATGCTAGGGGTGAAGCTTATTTAAAAAAAAAAAAAAAATAGAAACCAAGACACCAGCAACTTAGAACATATATTACTACTAGTCACAGAGCCTTACTACTATGACATCTCCCCAGAGCCACTCTGACCCTAATCTTCAACTCCTATCCCACATACATTCTCCATTAAGACCACTCTTTAGGTTATTAATCCAAGTCCAGGTGAATATTAAGTTTATTACACCCTCTAAAATATTTCAACTTAGGGGCACATAGGCAGCTCAGTCGATTAAGCATCTGACTTCAGCTCAGGTCAAGATCTCACGGTTCATGGGTTCGAGCCCCACATCAGGCTTTGTGCTGACAGCTCAGAGCCTGGAGCCTGCTTCTGATTCTATGTCTCCCTCTCTCTCTGCCCCTCCCCTGCTTATGCTTTGTCTTTCTCTCTCACTCTCTCTCTCTCAAAAATAGATAAATATATTATTTTAATTTTTAAATAAATAAAATACTTCAACTTAGGTTTCTGGCATCAATCTGACATGATCTGCTAACTTGTTCCTTCTTTACCAATCTAGAATATTCTCTGCTTACCTTCCTGTTCCCTCTGGCTTTCATTTCTAGTATGTATTGTATCCATAGCCATGTGGGTTATAACATTCTTTCAGAACACATCACAGTGGAAGAAAGTCTGGGCTCACATTGTAAGATACATGTGCTCTTGTACTGGCTTCACATAGCAGCATCCCATTGTGATTTTAAGGTCTCCCCATTTTCTCTTATCCTTCATCCCTCCTTAAGACATGAGCCCTTTCCCAGCTATTGCTGCTCTTTACTAAGTAATTTCTCCCAATTATTCTTCTTCTCGATTCATCAGCTATTGCCTGTAGGTTAATCTAGACACCAAAGGGAGAACCTAGTCACTTGCTCTGGCATCAAAAGTACTGTTTGTTGCGGTCTCCAGGCTCCCTGTTTCAGATCCACTTGTTCCAAGGATGCCCATAACCACTCAGTGACCAGCCTCAAAGGTTCAACAGCTAGGGGTGGCTGCAATTATGTAGCCAGAGAGCCAGAAGCCCTTAGAGGAGTGAAGCACCCAAATGCAAGTCCTACTACCTCTCCATTTAGCCTGTCTGGCCTGTAGGCACTGTGCTACACGGGGTGAGAAATGCAGTGGCATGAAACAGGTTGCTGATATCCTGAAAGAGCTTAGGGAATAAAGTCACAGACTGGCAAGATCTGAATAATATAAAAAATATGGGGACATATGTTGGCTTTTAACCAACATTTCCAAGAATCAGTTAGGAATCTTTCAGTTTTTAAAAATGACAAAAAACTGACTTTGGTGACTGGAACAAAAAGGGAAGGATGGTAAAAACTCAAATAACTGAGAAGAGATTGGAGGAACAAGCTCAGAAAAGAGACAGGAACCAAAGACAACAATACAGAGCCAAAACCAGAACAACGCCAGCATTTAACAGCAATAGCCTGGCCAAGATGTCACAGCAGCTGCTGCGGACAATGACACCACCACTTAATCTAACTCACTCGGAGCCTCAAGTTCCATATAAAAGCATCCAAAGCCTGAACTATGCATGACTGTGGGCGGCAGGGAAGAGGAGAGATCCATTCCTTCCTCTTTGTGCCTCCCTGATGGAATTGCCCAACACTAAGAGGACAGGAGTTAGTTGCTGGAAACTCAAAAAAATTATAAATTTCTATGACAATGGTCAGTAAGTTTGGGACATGCTACATGGGTTAGTTTCTCTTAGAGATACATAAAGCATTTAGCACATTAGCCTCTACAACAAAGTCCCACAGGAAAGAAAGACTCTTGGATTTTCTTTAATTCAGCATTTCTCAAACATTTGACCACAAAAGGCATTTTCCCTGTAACATACACCTACCACAATGGCTGGGCAATAAGTCAAGTTCAGAGGAAGGGAAGGTCAGAGTCAGTTCATCCAGCTGGCTAAAAAAAAACTCTTAGTAAATAAGTGGAGATGAGAGATTGACCCTAAAGCAGAGGTTTTCAGTCTGGAGACATTTTTGGTTGTCGCAGCTGGTGGTAGGAAAGTGACACTTGCATCTAGTAGGCAGAGAGGCCAGGGATGCTGCTAAGCACCCTACAACGTACAGAACAGTCTCTCTCAGTAGTATAAGTGCCTGACACTAAGCTTTTGATTGCTTAGGCATCCATTTCAGGACATCTGTCCTGAATAAACACATCAGCAGCTGTATGACACTGCTACTAACAAACCAAGCAACAAGGAGCTAAACAGCCCCCCCACACGAAGGTCCCTCTCTCAGAGAGCCCTGGGTAACCTAGACAACCACCTGAGTCACCTTGCTTCTCCTTCTCATGCTCCAATTCCTGCTCTTTTGCTTTAAATTAGCCAATAGAGAGAGAGCCCACAAAACCCTAGACACCCACCCTGAGACCCTAAATAAAGACACAGGTCATCGCTTGTGCACGCACACTTGCTCTCTCTCTACCTGAAACTACACAGTGCGGCCCTCAGGTGTGCCGTGTACTCTCCAGGACCTGTGAGTAATAAGTCTTGATCCTCAAAGTTCCCTGATGATTTTTGCTGAAGTGTGCCCTGCAGCTGTGACAAGAATAGGAAGAGGTGGCCCACCCACAAATAGGAGCCCCGGTAGGGGAACTGTCTATGGAATTTGCCACAAATGATGTAACCAGGTGGGCACTGCGGGCATTCCTAACCAAGGCCACTACCAGCAACAGGCTCAGGACCAACACCACGGTCCAATAACAGAGAGTAACTGGCCCCAAACATCAATAGTGCCAACGTTGAGAAAGCCTACCCGAAGGATGGGCAGGATCAAGAAGAAAAAAGTGGAACCACTGAAGGTTTAAGGGAAATAGAGTGTCAGGAGTAAAAGCAAGTTGGCTCTACATGATTCACTGTGGCTTATTTGTAAAGCTTCTTAAGTACCAGGCTAAGGAGTCTAGAGCTGTGCTATCCAACCAGTAGCCACTGGCCACATGTGGCCATCCGAGCATCTGAAATGTGGAACAGTCCAATTTGAGATATGCTTTAAGTATAAAATACTCAGCAGATTTCAAAGATTTAGCACCAAAATGAATGCAAAATATCTCTGTAATTATGTTTTGGTATTGATTATACACTGACAATATAATATTTGGGTTAAATAAATATTTGGTTAAATAAAAAGTTATTAAAACAATTTTCACCTGTTTTTTACCTTTTAAAATGTGGATTCTAGAAGACCTTAAATTACTTTGTGTTGCCCATTGTATTTTTTTTTTAAGTTTATTTACTTTGAGAGAGAGTGTGTGGAAAAGAGGAGCAGAGAGAGAAGAGAGATAGAATCCCAAGCAGGCTCTGTGCTGTCTGCACAGAGCCCAATGCAGGGCTCGATCTCACAAGCAGCAAGATCACAACCTGAGCCAAAATCAAGAGTCATACACTTAACCAACTGAGCCACCCAAGCACCCCGCACATTGTATTTCTATTAGACAGCACTGCTCTAGACTTTCTCCTGTAAGTGATCAGAGCCTCTGAAGATTTCCAAACTGGGCTGTAACAGAATCAAAGAAGTATTTTTTTAAAATGATCAGCATACAGAATATGTCCCATAGAAATGCTTACACAAATACACAAATACAAATATGAAAAGGTATTTATGATAGTATTGTTACAAGGGGTACCAAGATCCATGACTGGTTCAATCAAATATAGCAGATCCATAATACAGAATATGATCCAGCCATTAAAAAGAATGAGGTAGATCAGTAAGTACTGTCATGGAAAACCGATCATGGTGCATTACTCCGTGAAAATAAGCGACCCGCACAGCAGTGATTTTCTAAAATAAAAATGTTTACAAAAACAACAATACAAGTATAAAACATATCTCTGTTGGTACATGTGCAAAAAAAGTAGAATATATACCAAATTGATAGGAGGGTCTGTTCTCTTCAGAGCTAGAATTATATAAAATTTCTACTTTCTCATGTTGCAGTTCCATAAAACTGAAAATCTTTACCAAGTGCAAGCTTTATCTTACTGAGCAGTAAAAACAAACTACATTAAACTCTTTTGAATTACGAGGCACACAAGCAGGAGTGTGCAGGACAGGTGGAGAGAGACTACAGTAGGTAAATCAGTAAGGTATCTGTCGCTGTAGTCCAGACATCAGCATCGTAGGACGTCTCCCTGGGGCATTTCACACTCCAAACCTGTCGTGACCTACCTTGCCACTGAGCTCTTCCACAAACCCAGCCTGACACGGCTGTATGATGCCAGGTGGAAGGGATAACATCAGAATGCCACCATTACTGCTCCCGTAGAAAAGATCACCAAAACATTAGCACCATAGGCCACCAGACAGAACTTGATTATTATATAAATCCTATATGATACTAATATCACACCTGGGTGAGACAGGCCCACACCGGCCCATCCATAGCAATGCCCTTCTGCATAGTTAAGGAGTTTATGGGGCCAAAGATCCAGACTTTCCCTGATACCACATTCTCTTTCCAGTCCATGTGCAGGTACACAGGACCCCAGAATTCCTGGACCAAATGGCATTAGGCCTGCTCACAGAGTGTTATATAGGGGTCTCCGTGCCAAAGTCGATAGCTTAAACTTAAGATATGAGACAGATCAGGGACTTTGCTCCTAGAAAGTCTGGTAGATACAAATCCATCAATGGATTACATTTATTCTTTCATTCAACTAATAAAAAGGGAGTACACACGATGGTGCCAGCACTGCTTGAGGCTCTGTGGATTCAGCAGTGAATGAAAAAACAAAATCCATACTCTCACAAAGCTTCTTCTAATGAGATAAGACAAATAAACGTATAAATATATGTTGAACACGTTATGGAACGTATGTTACATAGGATAAGAGAAAGGAGAATGCAGGGATGGGCATGCTCAGGGAGAATTTCTGGTATGAAAACAATGGAGCAGAGCCCCATATTAAATAAGGAGGTGAGCAAAGAGACCATCAACCAGGGGAAACAGTGTTGTAGGCACAGAGCGGAGCAAATGCAAAAGCCCTAAAGCAAGAGAGAACATGTCATATTTGAGGCAAAGCAGGGACACAGGTGTAACTGGGGGATGGTAAACAAGAGGACTGGGAGTGGTAGAGATAGTAGTCAAAGAGGCAGGCATGGACCAGGTCATAGAGTAAAATGTTCTCCACACTGAGAGCCATGACCCATGGACATGTCATGAAATCAACTTTGTCAGCTACAACCAGTATTTTTTAAAAAGAAGAAACAAAATGGAAAACATCAGGACACCTTACATACAATACAGATAAGGGTCATGTACAGACATTTTGTTGCAACATATGTACATATGTAGGCATGTACTACATGGCTGTAATATAAAGTACATGGCCTGTTGTGAAGCATGGCCCGTAAGGTTTGAAAGCCCCCTAAGAAGGACTTTTTCAGCACAGAAAAGACTTTAGATGTGAGACAGGAAGTCTTCAGAGAACTCTGGGTGGAGGAATGAAATGATCTGATTTCGATTTACATTTTAGGAGGTCCCTCTGGCTGCTGTGGGGAAGCTAATAGGAGGCTCATGCAACAGCAGGTGGTAGCTTGAACCAGAACAATGGTAGCGGGGAGGAGAGAGTGGTCATAACCTCATCAGTCCGCTGACTGTACCATTTCAGTCTTCACACTTTGCCTTCGGACAAGTAAGAGCTGCCTATTCTCTGGTGCCATCTGGAGAGTAAACAGTCCAAGAAGAGTTAGTATTCTAGAAGTGGCTGGAAGGTGCACAGAGCACAAAAATCAAGGAAGAATTCCTTCTGCGCAGTACCTACAAATATCCTCAGCTAAGTGTCTGTGTGGAAAGTTCACAGACTGGAACGAACCATCAGAGCTGATCCCTCTGCATCCACGCTCTGACCACTGGAGTAAAATCAAATACTCAGCACAATCAGGTCCATCTGCTGAGCTTCTGGTCCTCACTAGAGTCAACCCGTCATCCTAATTGGCCCAGGACACACTCAGTTGACACTCCCTGTCCCATCCGGTTTAGCATTGCTTCCATATTTCATTTTTTTAATAAATAAAATATGGGGATGTGGGTGGCTCAGTTGGTTGAGTTTCCAACGTTTTAGTTGGTTGAGTTTCCAACGTTTGATTTTGGCTGAGGTCATGTTTCCAGGGTCGTGGGATGGAGGCCCACGCCAGGTTCCGCACTGAGCATAGGGCCGCCTTGGGATTCTCTCCCTCTCTCTCTCTCTCTCTCTCTCTCTCTGCCCCTCCCCCCTGCTCACATACACTCTTTCTCTAAATAAAAACATAAAATAAAATTTTTAATGAGCAAAGTAAACCAGGCTGGGTTTCAGAGACCCCAGCTTCTACCGTATTCTCCAGTAATCATGTAAGAGGAAAGTGTAATGAACAGAGATCTCACTCGAATATGTACTTCACTCTGTAAAGAGACCACAATTCGACTCTTCCCCCATCTTCCAGACATAACAAAACTAACACTCCCGGAATGCAGGACATTCACTGAAAACTGAGGGTACTTGGGACGTCTGTGGCTACCAACAGCTAACTCCTTCCAGTCTTGGGTGGTGGTAGGAGAAATACACAACACTCTTGTGTCTCTGCAGTCATTTGAATCTAACCGGCCAGTTGTGCCCTGGCCTGGGCCCAAACCCACAAGAGACACAGACACACCACACCACCAGTCAGTAGGGCATGAGAAGTGTGAGAAACTGTACGTTAGGCAAATAAGGAACGTGTATGGGGAATATCTAGATTCCTAGAGGAGAACTAACTGAAAGCAATGTTTTTGTCATTTTTTACATTCTGTAAATCTAAAACTATTTAGGGTTAGTCCTTTTTAGTTTGAAAAAATCTATTAGCAACAATGAGCTCAAAAAAAGTATGCTTAATGAAATATTAAATTCTGAACTTCCATTTCTCCGAGAAGCTGATGATCTGTAATTTGCACAAAATGCTTTTCAACGTTTACAGTGTGCCAACATAGCTCTACAGACATGTCACTCACTCTAAGACCCAAATCTGCTAAAAAGCATCTTTATACATACTTCAAAAATTAGCAGTTATGTTAAGAAGCTTGTGCTTAAAGATGGCTTTTTAACACGGCCTCAGAAGATGCAGTTCCATAAAGTTCTGAAGCATGACTTTCCTTTCAGATAAAATGAGTATGGATGGTCCCCAAGTTACAATGGTTCAATTTACAATTTTTCAATTTTACAATGATGCAAAAGCAATATGCATTCAGTAGAAACCATACTTCGAATTTTGAATTTTGACCTTTTCCCAGGATAGCAGTATGTGGTAGGATCCTCTCTCATCATGTTGGGCAGCAACAGCCACAGCTCCCAGTCTGCCACGAGATCAGGAGGGTAAACCACCCATACGCTGACAACTCCCCTGCACCCATAACAACCATTCTGTTTCTCGCTGTCAGTACAGGATTTAATACATTCTATGACTACCTGAGGGGCACCAAGGGCCCTGAGGGGCACCTGGGTGGCTCAGTGGGTTGAGCGTCTGACTCTTGATCTCAGCTCAGGTCACGATCCCAGTGTCGTGGGATCGAGCTCTACATATGGCCCCATGCATGGAGCTTAAGATTCATTCATTCATTCTCTCTCTCTCTCTCTCTCTCTCTCTCTCTCTCTCTTCTTCCCCCTGAACCTCCCCTGCTCACTCACTCTCTCTCTCAATAAAATAAAATAAAATAAAATAAAATAAAATAAAATAGGCTTTGTGTCAGATAATCCTGCCCACTTGCTAATGTAAGTGTTCTGAGCATGTTTAAGGTAAACTAGGCTAAGCTATGATGTTTGTTGGATTCGGTGTATTAAACGGATTTTCCACTTACAATATGTCCAACGTATGATGCGTTCGTCAGGGCGTGACCCCACCATATGCTGAGGCAGATCTGTACTCTAAATACTGCTCATTTTTAATCCAAATTTCCGAGCGCATGTATAAGAAGTAGAGCAGTGGTTACTAAGTTGTTGGCTCTAGAAGCCTAACTTCACAAACAACTAGAAAATGCCAGTTTTATATCAGAGTCACGGGTGCTTCAAAGAGAAAATGTGTTAAATTAATTCAAATATTGGCTCATTTTAAAAATCAAATTTATCAAATCCAAGAAAAGAAATTGAGAAGTCTATTTTGTTGAAGGTAAAACATCTGACATCATGGTGACCCCCACTGTAAATTCAGTTAAAGAGGATGGTGTTGAACACATCATTATTTGATTTTGCAACGATAACATGGGTACAAATTTTGTTGGAATATACTATTATGATAAAGACAATTTTCTCATTAAATTAAGAAATCTATGGAGCAGAAAGATACCTGGATATGGATGTGACAGACACATAATTTACAGTTTCATCCAAATAAACTTCCACATTGTAACAAAGTACAAGCTGTAGCTGTCAAATTTTAAATATTTCATATACACACAGAATAAGTGAACTACCTGATCTTTCTGAGAAAGCTGATGTTTAATTAAAAATAAATACTTCTTCCCGGCAGTATCCACATTCTCTTTACTGATCATCAGATGAATATATTAGAAATATTCATCTTACTCTTGGAAGAGCAAGAACCATTTTGTCAGTCAACTAAGCTGATGTACAACTAGCCCTAAACTATTCTATAAACAAGACCTTTGCATGGTTTTTGGCTTTACTGTTTTTTAAAATCAGTTGAAAATCTTTATAAAAAAAAAAACCCGTTAAATAAATAAAACACCAAAAGCCTCCAGCTTTTGAAACTTAGTGAACCACTAGCATGGGTGACAATTGTTTGTAAATATTGCACCCAGGAAGACACTAAGATTTATCACTACAAAAGTAAAGACAAAATTTCAACAAATTAAATGAGGGCATTTCAAGTAGTAAATAAGGTGCTTAGTTTTAAAATTCTAAAGCTGCACTTTGGAATACCACAACTTAATCTGTTTTGAGTATCTACTGCTGTAAAACAAATCACAACAAAATGCCATGGCTAAAATCAGCAACTCTTTTATTATTTCTCCTGATTCTGTGGGTCAAGTGGAGCTGGGACGTGCAAAGTGGTTTCACTCATATACCCAGTGCCTTACAGAAGGCAGCTAGAAGACTGGGCTCTGCTGGGACACTAGATGGCCTTCTCTTTCTCCATGAAGAGCCGGAACCTCTCCCTCTCCAAATGCCTTCTCCAACAGGGTAGCTGAACCTCTTACAAGGCAGCTCAGGGCTCCCAGAATCATAGAAACAGCCAGTAAAGCATCACTTCTGAAAAACTATTGGTTAAATTGAGTCAAGGGCAGCCCGAATCAATGCTGTAGGTGACATGAATCCCAGAAACCTGGTCCATATTTGGAGACTAGTTACCACAAATTCCTATTTTAAGTTGGTTACACTTATATTCTGTACTGGAAGGAAATGAAATTGAGAAGGTTTGAGATTTTACAGTATTTAGATTTAGCAACACATTCCAAAGAATCTTAAGCAGAGGCATCTTATTTGACAAGTTCTGTCTTATCAAATTACATATTATTTTGTTTGCGATGGAGGCAAAAATACATTAGCTGTGAAACTATTTGTGCCAAAATATTTATGCATTTCAGTTTTTAAAAAATGAGAACTGAGAACACCCTCGACTTACAGAATTTGCTCTAAGCTTACCAGATATCTCACCATCTGTAGAGAAAGGATGTTCTCAATTAGAAATAATATGTTCTACAGAGAAGAATCAATTGAAGGTGTCAAGAATTTCAAATTTAAGAAAAAATAAAATGCAACTTTAAAAAAATTAGTGAACATTGTAATTATTTAAAAAAATTTTTCAATGTTCTTCAAAAAACATTTTCAATGTTCTTCAAAAAAATATCAATGATAGGGGCACCAAGGTGGCTCAGTTGGTTAAGCGTCTGACTCTTGCTTTCAGCTCAGGTCATGATCTCACTGTTTGTGAGTTCAAGCCCCACATCACTGTCAGTGCAGAGCCTGACCAGGATTCTCTCTCTCTGCCCCTCCCTCCACCTCTCAAAAAAAAAAAAAAAAAAAAAAAAAAACTTAAAAAAAAATACCAATGACATAATAGATTGATACAGTTAAGAAACTGGTTAAAGCAGGGCAATAACTCAACTTATGTTGCTTTATAATGCTGAGGTAATTAATACGAATACATTTTTTGGCTTTTTTAAAAATTTTTTTTTAACGTTTATTTATTTTTGAGACAGAGAGAGACAGAGCATGAACGGGGGAGGGTCAGAGAGAGGGAGACACAGAATCTGAAACAGGCTCCAGGCTCTGAGCTGTCAGCACAGAGCCCGACGCGGGGCTCGAACTCACGGACCGTGAGATCATGACCTGAGCAGAAGTCGGCCGCTTAACCAACTGAGCCACCCAGGTGCCCCCATTTTTTGGCTTTGATGTACATTAATATATTTTGTTTTAGAATGAATTGTTTTTTAAAAGTTTTTGAATAGAGCTATTTACTCTTGAATAGAAGATCCACTAAAATATAAAAACAAAGTCAGTTGATAAGTATTTTTTAATTATATATCATTTAAAGTATTTTAGCACCCCTTTTCACTGTCTAAAGTATCTAGCTTGCATGCCAGGTCACCCCAATCAAAAATCCTACTCTACGTCAGCCTGGGAACTTTCCCAAGCCTTTCAATCACAAAAGCTCCCTCTGGACTACACTGGAACCTTAACAAATAATATACGAATACAATTCTTACCTAAATCAGTCACTAAGTATTTAGGTGTTTACTATGCATCAGGCACAGGCATGTAATCTAGTGGTTATGTTGGATTGTTTGTTGAATTGTCTATTCAGATGCTGTCAACAGGAGAAGCTTCCCCAAAGCCAAGAGACTCAGACCATTTCATTAGTATACAAATTTCTACCTCCCCCCACCCAGCTCCCCATCACTGCACTTAAGTGACACGCAGCCAATCATCAATAACATTTGAGGAATCAATGATAAACACAGAGATTATACAGAAAGGGGACTGGCAGTTTGGGGAAGCCTTGATACACTAGAACACAGTATTTCAGCCATTCACTTAACCAAGATTCATCACATAGCTACTATCTGATGAGAAATCTTTTGTGCAAGAAGTGTTAGCATCTGAGGGGAAGGAAGAAGAAAACTGTAGGACTCAACAACACAAAGAACCAAATTATAAGCTACACCACTTTGCCACACTTAACGAAATAATTGATACAGGCAAGCTCTGCTGGGACACTTGGTGTCCTTCTCATTCTCCATGTAGGGCCAGAACCTCTCCCTTTCCAAGTGCCTTCTCTAACAGAGTAGCTGAACCCTCACAAGGCAGCTGAGGGCTCCCAGAATCATAGAAACAGCTAGGAAAGCATCACTTCAGCTGCACTCTATTGGCTAACGTGAGCCAAGGGCAGTCCGAATCAATGCTGTAAGAGACATCAATCCGAGACCCGGATACAAAAGACACTGATTGAAAAGTTTGTGGCGAACTAGATGTTCACATGGTATGTAAAGTATCACCTCATACATTACTTGCAGGTCAAAAGGGCAAGCTAGAAGCACAGAATTGGCCAATGCAGCTGCAATCTCCTTAAACAAATGATCAAACTTAGTATCACTGACAGCAGGATTACCAGGCATTCATTATGAGCCTCATGATATGACACAATATATTGGCATCACTTATGAAGTAATCTTACCAGAACTGTTTAATCTCAATCTAATCAGATTTTAAATAAGTGATTGCTAATTTTATATATCAACTTTGGGCCATGGGGTGCCCAGGTATTTGTTCAAACATTATTTCTGGGTGTGTCTTCTAAGGGTGTTTCTGGATGGTATCGACATTTGAATCAGTAGCTTGAGTACAGGAGGTTGCCTTCCCCAATGTGGCTGGGCCTCATCTGATTCGCTGAGTAGAATAAAAGGCTGAGTAAGAAAGAATTCTGTCCACCTGACTGTCTTTGAGCTGGAACACTGATCTTCTCTTGCCTCCGGACTTAGACTTAGACCAGAACTTACACCACTGGCTCTTCTGGGTCCCAGGCTCTCAGATTCAGACTGGAACTTACACCATCTACTCACCTGTCTTGGACCTTTGGACTAGGACTAGAAGTTACAGCATCGGTTCTTCTGGTTCTCAGCCCTTTATACTTGGACTGGAACTGTACCTTGGCTCTCCTAGGTCTCTAGCTCACTAATTGCAGATCTTAGACTTCTCAGACTCCATAATCATGTGAGCCAGTTCCTTATATTAAATCTCTTAATCTGTATCTGTATCTATATTCATGTACCTACTACTGATTCTGTTTTTCAAAAGAACCCAAACTAATGTATGACTTCCAAGTTAAAGGAAATACAGAAGAGAGAAAAATAAGTTAAATGACATCAGGAGGAAATAATCAGATAAACAAGTTAGATAATCTCAAATCATCAAACTCACGGCAGTAAAAGAAACAAGCGCTGCTCCAGATGAAGGGAGACAAATACAACAACGGAATATAATGCCTGGTCCTTATTTAGATTCTGGCTTGAGGGGCACCTGGGTGGCTCAGTCGGTTAAGCATCCAACTTCAACTCAGGTCACGATCTCACGGTCCGTGAGTTCGAGCCCCGCGTCGGGCTCTGGGCTGATGGCTCAGAGCCTGGAGCCTGCTTCGGATTCTGTGTCTCCCTCTCTCTCTGCCCCTCCCCCATTCATGATCTGTCTCTCTCTGTCCCAAAAATAAATAAACGTTAAAAAAAAAAAATTTAGATTCTGGCTTGAACACATCAGTTACAAAATACATTTGGGTCCAACTGGAGAAATTTAAATAAAGATCTGGTATTAGGTAGTATCAGGGAATTATTTCAAATTTGGTTATTGACAATGATATTATGATAGTGTAAGAAAGTACCTTTATTCCTTAAAGACATAAACGAGTATTCACAAATGAAATGTCATGATGTCTACAATTTTAATTTAAAATATTTCAGAAAAACATTGCCAAAGCACACTGTAAACCATTAATGACAGTTGCGTCTAGGTGACTTGTATCTATGGGTGATTTTACATTAGTCCTACTTTTCAGAATGTTTGAAATTTTTAGTAATTAAAGGAAACTATAAACAAAACCAAGCTAAAATAAATAACATAATGAATAAGGGAAACCATGATGGTCAGCCTCCAAAATTGCCCCCAGTGATTCTTGTCTCCTGGTATTCATGCTTCTTCCACAATGAATAGGACTGACCAATAAGATACTGTGGAAATATCAGTGTGTATTTTCCAATATTTGGCAATAAAAGACATTGTGGCTCTTGCCTTACTATCTTGGATCACTCTCTCTGGGAGAAGACAGATGCCACATCACAAGGACACTCAGGCAGCCCTAGGGTGAAGTCCACATTAACAAAAAGCTGAGGGCTCTCACCAGCTGCCAGCACGAACTTGCCAACCATGGGAGGGAGCCACCTTGAAACTAGATCCCAAGCTCCAGTCAACATTTAGGTGACTGCAGCCTTGGCTGATAACTTGACTGCAACCTCATGAGAGACCCCAAACCAAAACCACACAGCTAAAACACTCCCAAGTTTCTGACACACAAAAATTATGAGCTAATAAATGTCTATTGTTTTAGGTTGTTAAGTTTTGGAGCCATTTATTTCATAGCAATACATAACATACAAAAACCAATATGAAAAGTTACCAATAGTAAACAGTGTCACAAGTATAAAATGGCAAACTAAAAGTTTTTTTTCCCCACAACTTTAAAACGTAAATATTTCACACTCCACCAATATAAACATATAAATCAAACCATACCAAAACTTATTTGTATGTGTCTATAAAAACTATACATTTAAGACTAATACATCTCACTGTGTGTGTATATATATTATATATATAATATATATATTATATATATATGGTGTCTCATAGTCTGCATGTGTGTTTGCATCATCTTCACACACACACACACACACACACACACACACACACACACACACAAATTCATATGTTGAAACCTACTCTCCAGTGTGACAGCATTTGGAGGTAGGACCCATAGGAGTTGATTAGTCATGAGAATGAAGCCCTTATGAATGGGATTAGTGCTCTTATAAAAGAGGCCCCAGAAAGATCCCTTGGCCCTTTGCCATGTGAAGTTAACAGTGAAAAGACAGCCATTGATGGAGAAGCCAGTCTTCATCAGACTCCAAATTTGCTGGCACCTTGATTTTGGACTCCCCAGCCTCCAGAACTGTGAGAAATAAATTTCTGTTGTTTATAAGCTGCCCAGTCTGTGGTGTTTTTGTTATAGCAGCCTGGACAGATGGAGACATATTTCCATTAAATTTATTTTTTTATTTATTATTTTTTTAATGTTTGTTTTTGAGAGAGACAGAGACAGAGTGTGAGTGGGCAAGGCGTAGACAGAGAGGGAGACAAAGAATCTGAAGCGGGCTCCAGGCTCCAAGCTGTCAGCACAGAACCCAACGTGGGGCTTGAACTCACAAACCGTGAGATCATGACCTGAGCTGAAGTCGGACACTTAACCGACTGAGCCACCCACGTGCCCCTCCATTAAATTTATTTTTCAAAAAAATTAGTGAAACTCTGGGCGTCAAACAGCATAGTGACAGACACCCATGTTTTTAAATTCAGCCTAATTTATTTACAAAGCTTATCTATTTTTTGGCTTTTCAAAACTTGGTGTCCATCAGTTGTGTTTCTAAACTGTCTTCCAAAGAGTTCCGTTAGCATTGAAAATATCATGTGCTATAATAAAACTGGTGTCAACCAATGACTGACCTCTCTGGGGGGTCAGCTTTTCACCATGCACTGTTTTTACTACTGTTTAAATATGTTCAAAACGATGAAAAAAGCAATACGTTTTACTCTATTGGCATTTTCTTAAACTCTTAAGGGAAGCATTATGAAAAGGTTTTTCAGAAACCAAGTATTTATACCAGGTTCCCAGTATGAAGCATTTCATTAACTATTTCAAAGAACTCTTAACCTACCAGATTGGAACTATACAGTTTTCCTCAGCAATCCGCATATCAAAGCTGTTTGAGAAATGTATTCTTGGCTTGAATCGAGAAGTCAAAGAAAGAGGCAGTTAAAATATCCAGCAGTTTCCCACCTATTTCATTTTTAATTTACTATAGTTCCAAGTGAATTTACTGTAAAACTTCAACAGTACAATGGTAATAATCCAAACCCAGAAGCTATCGACCGGGGCAAAATACTAGATTGGCAATGATGGAAATTCATAAGCACATGGGGTATCAGCTCTGGGTACACAGCACTACCCTGGAAAAAAGGAAATCCCCATTCTGGCTCTGTGATATGGGTCATCATTGGATTTGAAAATGGGAAAACAGTTTTTAAGAGAACAAACTGAGGGTTGGTGGGGGGTGGGAGGGAGGGGAGGGGAGGTGATGGGCATTGAAGAGGGCATCTTTTGGGATGAGCACTGGGTGTTGTATGGAAACCAATTTGACAATAAATTTCATATATTAAAAAAAAAAGAAAATGGGAAAACATGGACAACTGTTTATGAAGCATTTACTCTATGACAGGCCCTCAACAGGTATCTTATAATGTTTTATCATAGTATAGTTGATTAGACGATGTGTCTTCTGTGATAAACTTATCCACAGGCATCATTCAATTAATCTGAACAGCAGGCATGACAGTGCAGAACAAGGCAAGAGACTGGGTTCCAGCTCCAACTCTGTCATAAGAAGAAGACTAGGCAGCCAGAGAAGGGTTCAACAAGCCAGCTCATCCTAACAGATTAGCAGAAATTAACTACAGGTCCAAGAGAAGGAAGACATTTCAAATACTGTGTATAATGTGAATGAAGACCAATTCAGGAATGGTTATAGCCTGTTACCAAAACAATCACAAAGGCAAAGAGGTGTGGTTGGCAATAAATAAGTGGTTGCATAGGTAAGGTCACGTCATAGACACAAGACACTGAAATTCAGACACAAGACACTCCAGACTTAAAATACTGGACCACTGTTAATTTATTTAATCAGTTGGTATATATGATAGAATGGAAAAAGGGGAAAACTACAGTCAAATTTCTCCCAGTTCTGTAGAATAAATACTTACTTCTTTAAAAACCTGGGAGGGAAAAACTAAAGCTTAGTTTAAAATGGTTAAAAGAGGGGTGCCTGGCTGGCTCAGTCAGTACAGCGTGTGACTCTTGATCTCGGGGTCATGAGTTTGAGCCTCACACTGGGTGTAGAGAGTACTTAAATAAATAAAACTTTTTAAAAAATTAATTAATTAAATAAAATGGTTAAAAGAAAAAGGTAAACGGGGAAAAAACAGGGCCAAATGGGTAGGCTCTTTTGCTTTCGATGTCAAATTATAATGTCAAATGCAGACGTAAATCAAATGGGGATATTCTGAAGGGATATTCTGAACAAGTATAACTTAGAACACTTACATGCATTCTCTGGGTAGGGCGGAACGAGGTGGCTGAGAAGGCAGGAGAAGCATTCTAAGAAAGACCCTGAGGTGAAAGAACTCAAATTTAGTTCAGGAATAATCAAACGTTTTTTTAAATTTTTATTTTGTCTGAAGAATCAAGTACAGAGAGACAGAAACAAAGGCTGAAAGACAGGCTGGGAATGTATCATGAAAGGTGAAGATGGGCAGATGAATACTAGACTGAATCTAATGCAACAGACAAATGGAAGACACTGAAAGTTTTAAACCCAGGAAGTGTAATACTAGTGCCCTAGTATTCTAAAGGCAAATTCAAAAGTTCTTCAAGCCATCTACTTAGGTATAAGCAATAGCTAATCTAAGTTTCAGTATCTCCTTAAAACTACTCTAGTTGGCCAGATTACCATTACAAAACAAAAAACTAAAATGGTATCTGGAAGGCAAAGTCAACAAAGAACACAGATTAACAAGAAAATTTATGACTAATGTAAATATTCAACTTTTCATAACAAGCCAAACTTCACATACCCAAGTTAACAAATTTAAATCCTGACTCCTAAACAAAACTTTCATTTGGGCCCTCAATGCCTTAATACATATCTGAAAAAGACATGGTATCGATTAACCACCATCAGAGGTATTCCCTTCAATCTACAAATTCCCTTAGGTATTATATCCCTGGTCCTATTTTTCTGATTACAACAGACTGACACCTTACTTGCTCCCCCTCTCCAAATAATACTGACACGTCTATTCAAATAAATTTATAAGCCCTCTACCTAGAACACTATTCCTTCTATTCTCACAGAGCTAGCTCCCACTACCCATCCATGGGTATCAGTTTAAATATTCTCTATGAATCTCTCCTTGATGCCCCATATACATTATGTGTCCCTGTTAATGGGTTCCCTCAACATCCTGTACTGCTTCTGCTGTCAAGAGTACCACAGAGAAAAATAGAAGGAATAAATGAAATTTGATATTCAGTGTTACTAACCTTCCCTACTCAATTCTGAAAACACCAGCAGTTAGTTTTATGTTCACCTATGCAAAAGACCAGATGATTCAATTCTGCAGAAACTGCTCAGGCCAAGAAAAAAGACCCCCAGACACTGAACTTGGAGTCTCGGTGAAATGGCCCAGCAATATCACCCTATGGCTTATGAGTCCCATCCATGTCCAGAACGCTTCTAATAAGCTTTTTACTGCTACAAAGCTTGGAGGAAATGCACAAGACAACCCTCACTTCTGAAACCAATTATAAGCTCATGGGGAATGGATCCCCAAAACCACCTCAGATTTGATAATTTACTAGAAGGCTTACAGAACTCGCTGAAAGCTACAAAGCTGTTATACTCATGGTGATGGTTTATCACAACAAAAAGATATGGATTAAATTCCGCCAAGGGAAGAGACAGAGGGTCCAGGAGGGTTCCAAACACAGAGCTTCCAGTTGAACAAAGGACAGATTTGCTCTCAGTGGAGCAAAAGACAGTGTTAATACCTCCTGGTAGTGACATGTGAGAATATGTACAGAGTACTGCCAACCAAGGAAGCTCACCTAAGCTTTGACGTCCAGAGTTTTTATCGGGGGATGGTCACAGAGATGTGGTTAATTCTCAGGGGCTGATCTCAGTCTCCAGCCCCTCTGGGAGTAGAGCTGATACCACTTGACCCAAAGTACTCAACATGAACCACATTGTTAGACTATCTGTCATGGCCCAAAGCCCCAAGTAAATACACTATGAGGCAGGACATTCCAGGGCTTAGGGTGAAAGAGAAACCTCTTTGGACAAGACTAAATTCTTTACTACACAAATGTCTCATTCGTAAATATGAATGGACAAAAAAAGATTATCTGATATATGAGGAAAGCTTCAAACACAAAAGATACAGCATAAAAACAACTAGAGGGGAGTAGAGAGGAGCGAGTGGAGGGCACTCAGAAGAAAACATTGCAGGAAGCAGGAGAAAACTTGAAATTAGAAAGCTAAGGAGCTCTTAGAAATTAAAAATGTTATGTCAGAAATGAAAAGTCCACACCACCAAAGCACATCGCTATGACATTTCAGAATGCTAAAGACAATGAGAATATTTTTTCACCTTCCAAAAAGAAAAATGAAGGAGATCACATTACATAATGGGGACAAGAACAGCAGCAAATTTGTCAACGAGAACACGGCATAGAATCTAGAATACAAGAGACTGCTGGCGAAGACAATGGAATGGGAAGATCCTAAGCTCATCTTGTCCCATGGATACAACCAGATAACGTCCACATCAGTGTAAATAACCCAGAAAACGACCTGAAGATGGGCAGAACAGACTCTCCACAGCTAAATGTAGAGAAGAGGCCACATCAAAGAGGGTAGGCAGACTGCTGGACTGTCCTGAGGAAGGAGAGACATGCAGGTGCAGACAGGGGAGAGAAACAGACCTGCACACCACGCACATATGGGGAATCCCAACTAGGAAGATGAATCCCCATAACATTCGGCTTTGGAAGCCAGAGAGGCCTAATTTCATGAGTTCTTACAATCAGCAGGGCTTAATGTCTGGAACTTTAAAAATCTGTGGGGTCAGCTCTGGGAGAGTCAGAGAGCAGGGTGTGGGAGGAAATGGAGTCCTGCCCCTAGAGACACAACACAACAAACAGCCCCTGGGGAAATACAACATGGAAGTAGCAGTATGAAAATGACTAGGACATGTGAGAGGGAAATTTCTTTACTAATCTGAATGTGTGCTGGAGAGGCTTCTCCAAGAACTACAGACTTCTTGAAAGACTTCTCTAAGAACTAAAGAGCTGACGGTCACCATTTCCCTCCCTCACCCCCCAGCCTAGACACATGGACACCCGTAGGAACCAGGCCCAGCCACTACTCTCCACCTAACTTGCTGCCCTCACATACCCCTGTGCACACACCTCCTACAGCCAGGTCTCTCCTCCAGGTTCCCTCCCACAGCAGACCCCTGCAAACCTTGCTAACATTGTGCACCCCACCCCCATATTCTCCCGGGGACTCGCCCTTCTAGCCTCGTGGCAGTTTTCTAAAGTGAATCTAGGTCCCCTTCCAGCAGGCCTGTACAAACCTTGCTAACACTGTGCACCACAGGCCAGCTTTCTCCTGTAGACCTGCCCCTTCCAATACATCCTTGGCCACGGCCCATTGAAAGTGGTGCCATAAGCAGGGTGAGAAATGGTGCCTGGAAATGTGCGAGCAGCCCCGACAGGAGCCAGCACCACTCCAAAGTGACTCCTGCCCTGGAAAGAAGGGAACATAACCATACACACCTGTCTGACTGTGAACCCAGAAGTGGGCTGGGGCAGACATCTGGTCTGAATGCAGGCCCTGCCCACCAGTGAATGCTTCTCAAGAGACACCACAGGAAAAGCACCCTACAGTTCAGTGCTATTGCATTTCTGGAAAATGCCGGGTCTGACTCAACTCAAGCCCAAGGTGGTCCCAGACTGGCCCACTAACACCACAGGGATAAAACCTGCCCACAAGAGGCAAAGACAGCCACTGCAGACAACTGGACTAAAGGCAAAAGTGGCTTAGCCAAAACAGCAGGGTGCACACTACATGAGAGACACCCCTATGCCACGTTCTGGTGAACAAGGGACACTGCACTCCAGGGTACTACAGGATCTCTTCTTCATAAGGCCACTACTTTCAAGAGCAGAAGACGTAGCTGACTTCTTGAGGAGAAGAGAAATGAGAAGACAGAGGAATATGTCCTACATGAAAGAACAGGACAAAAATCACAGCAAGAGAGCTAAATGAAACAGATAATATGCCTGAAAGAGAATTTAAAGTAATGGTCATAAAGATACTCACTGGACTTGAGAAAAGAGTGGAAGACCTCAGTGAGACTCTCTACAGAGTCAGAAAATGTAAAGAAGAACCAATCACAGACAAAGAACTCAATAACTGAAACTAAAAATATGCTAGATGGAATACATAGTAGACTAGAGGAAGTAGAACAGATCAATGACCTAGAGGACAGAAAGTCATCAAGCTGAGCAGGCGAGAGAGAAAAAATAATAAAAAATGAAAGTAGACTTAAGGAACTCAGCAACACCATGCAGCATAATAATATTTGCATTATAGGAATCCCAAAAGGGGAAGAGAGAGAAAAGGGGGCAGAAAAATTATCTGAAAAAATAACAGCTGAAAAAATTATCTGAAAAAATAACATGAATCTGGGAAAGGAAACAGAAATCCAGATCCAAGAAGCACAACAAAATCAACCCAACGAGGGCCACACCAACTCACACAATAATTAAAATGGCAAAAAGTACTGATAAAGAGAGAATTTTAGAAGCAACAAGAGAAAAGAAAATAGTTACACACAAGAGAAACCCCATACAGCTATATGCTGATTTTCAGCAGGAATTTTGCAGGCCAGAGGCAGAGTGGCATGATATATTCAAACTACTGAAAGGGAAAAAAAAAAACAAAAAAAAAACCTGCAGCCAAGAATACTCTATCCAGCAAGACTATCATTCAGAATAGGAGAGATAAAGTTCCTAGACGAACAGAAGTTAAAGGAATCATGACCTACAAGAAATGTTAAAGGGGATTTTGTGAGTAGAAGACCATAAGTAGGAGTATGAAAAGTAGGAAGCACAAAAGCAGTAAAATTAGGCATATTTATAAAAAATAAGTCAAGGGGCACCTGGGTGGCTCATTTGGTTGAGCATCTGACTTCGGCTCTGGTCAGGATTCCATAATTCATAAATTCGAGCCCTGCATCAGGCTCTGTGCTGACAGCTCAGAGCCTGGAGCCTGCTTCAGATTCTGTGTTTCCCTCTCTCTGCCCCTTCCCCGCTCATGCTCTGTCTCTCTCTCTCAAGAATGAATAAATGTTAAAAATTTTTTAAAAATCAGTCAAAAGATTCACAAAATAAAGGGATGTAAATAAAGTATGACACCATATATCTAAAATGTGGGGGGAGAGGAGTAAAGAATGAGTTCAAGCTTAAGTGACCACTAACTTAATATAGATTGCTATAGCATAACATTATATACCTAATTCTAACCACAAATCAAAAACCAGTAATAGATACGCAAAAAATAAAAAGAAAAGAATCCAAGTATATCACTAAAGAAAGCCAGTGAACCATGACAGAGAAGAGCAAGATAAGAAAGGAACAAAGAACTACAAAAACTACCATAAAATAAGTAACAGAATAAATACATAGCTGCCAATAATTCCTTCGAATGGAAATGGACTAAACATTCCAATCAAAGACACAGGGTGACAGAATGAATAAAAAAGCAAGACTCCTCTATAAGCTGCCTACGAGAGTCTTGTTTCAGACCTAAAGACATAAATAGATTGAAAGTGAGGGAATGGAAAACCATTTACATTGCAAATGGAAGTGAAAAGAAAGCTGAGGTAGCAATACATATATATATCAGACAAAATAGACTTTAAAACCAAGACTGTAACAAGAGACAAAGAAGGACACTATATAATCATACAGGGAACAATCCAACAAGAAGATATAGCAATTGCAAATATTTATGCACCAAACATGGTAACATCCAAATACATGAAGCAGCTAGTAACAAACCTAAAGGAACTAATCAATAGCAATACGATAATACTACGGGACTTTAACATCCCACTTACATCAATGGATAGATCATCCAAACAAGAAAAGAGTGGCTTTGAATTACACATTGGACCAGATGGATCTAACAGATATATACTGAACAATCAATCCTAAAACAGCAGAAACAAATTCTTTCAAGTACATATGGAACATTCTCTAGAATATATCACATATCAGCCCACAAAACAAGTCTCAACAAATTCAAAAAGACTGAAGTCACACCAGGCATCTTTTCCTACCACAAAGCCATGAAACTAGAAATCAACCATAAGAAAAAAACTGGAAAGAGCACAAATACATGGAGGTTAAATAACATGCTAATGAACAATGAATAGGTCAACCAAGAAATCAAAGAGGAAATTAAAAAATCCATGGAGTCAAATGAAAATGAAAACACATGGTCCAAAATCTTTGGGATATAACAAAAGCTGTTCTAAGAGAGGTTTATAACAATACAGACCTGGCTCAAAAAGCAAGAAAAATCTCAAGTAAACAACCTAACCTTACACCAAGGAGCTAGAAAAAGAAAAAAACAAAATCCAAAACCAGTAGAAGGAAGGAAATAATAACATCGGTGGGGTGGGGGTGGGGAACTAAAAAACAACAGTTCACTGAAACCAGGAACTGATTATTTGAAAGGATAAACAAAATTGATAAACCCTTAAACAGACTCAATAAAAAAATGGGGGGGGGGGGGGACTCAAATAAATAAAATCAGAACTCAAAGAGGAGAATAACAACACCACAGAAATACAAAGGATTATGGGGCGCCTAGGTGGCTCAGGTGGGTGAGTGTCCAACTTCAGCTCAGGTCACAATCTCGCTGTTTGTAGGTTTGAGCTCTGTTTCAGGCTCTGTGCTGTCAACTCAAACCCTGGAGCCTGCTTCAGATTCTGTGTCTCTCTCTGCCTCTCTCCCATGTGTGCTCTATCTCTGTCTCTCAAAAATGAATAAATGTCAAAAAAAAGAAAGAAATACAAAGGATTATGAGAGAATATTATGAAAAATTATATGTCAACAAACTGGACAACCTAAAAGAATGGATAAATTCCTAGAAACATATAATCCCCCAAAACTGAAGCAGGGAAAAATAGACAATTTGAACAGACCAATTAGCAGCAATTAAAAAAAGGGTAATCAAACCAGTAATCAAAAATCTCCGAACAAACAAAAGTTCAGGACGAGAAGATTCACATGTGAATTCTACCAAATATTTAAAGAAAAGGTAGTATCTGTTCTTTTACTTTTTTATTTTTTTTTCTTAACGTTTATTTATTGAGAGACAGAGAGAGACAGACCATGAGCATGGGAGGGGCAGAGAGAGGAGGAGACACAGAATCTGAAGCAGGCTCCAGGCTTTGAGCTGTCAGCACAGAGCCCGATGCGGGGCTTGAACTCACAAACCACGAGACCATGACCTGAGCCGAAGTCAGACGCTCAACCAACTGAGCAACCCAGATACCCCTATTCTTTTAAAGAAAGCTCCCAAATTGATTCTATGAGGTCAATACTACCTTAGTACCAAAAGCAGATAAGGACACTACCAAAAAAGAGAACTATAAACCAATTATCTCTGATGAATATAGATGCAAAAATTGTCAACAAAATATTAACAAACAAAATCCAACAATACATTAAAAAAATCACTCTGCATGATCAAGTAAGATTTATTCATAATCAATCAATGTGATACATCACATCAAGAAAAAGGACAGAAACCATAGGACCACTTCAACAGATGCAGAAAAAGCATGTGATAAACTACAATATCCATCTATAATGAAAGCCTTCAACAAAGCAGGCTTAAAAGGAACATACCTCAACATAGCAAAGGCCATATATGAAAAATCCTCAACTAACATCATGCTCAAAACTGAGAGATTTCCCTGAAAATCAGGAACAAGACAAGGATTTCCACTCTCATCACTTTTATTCACCATAGTACTAGAAGTCCTAGCCATAGCAGTCAGATAAGAAAAGTAAATACAAGGCATCCAAATTCATAAGGAAGAAGTAAAACTTTCACTATTTGCAGATGACATACAGAAAACCCTAAAGACTGCATCAAAAACTACTAGACCTGATAAATGAATTCAGCAAAGTCACAGAATATAAAATCAATTTACAGAAATCTGTTGTATTTCTATACACTAATCATGAAGCAGGAGAAAGAGATATTAAGAAAACAACTCAAATTACAACTGCACCAAAAATAATAAAATACCTAGGAATAAGCTTAACCAAGAAGGGGAAATATCTGTACTCCATGAACTGTAAAACACTGATAAAAGAAATTGAAAATGATACAAATAAGTAGAAAGATATCCAATGCTCATGGACTGGAAGAATAAATATTGTTAAAATGTCCATGCTACCTAAAGCAATCTACAGATTTAATGCAATCCCTCTCAAAATACCAATAGCATTTTTCACAGAACTAGAACAAACAATCCTAAAACCTGTATGGAACCACAAAAAGCCAAAGCATCTTTAAAAAGAAGAATAAAAATGGAGGTATCACAATTTCAAATTCCAAGATACACTACAAAGCTGTAGTAATCAAAATAGTATGGTACTAGCAGAAAAACGGACACATAGATTAATGGAACTGGATAAATAGCTCAGAGATAAATCCACAATTATATGGTCAACTAGTTTCAATTTAATTTCAAAGGAGACAAGAATATGCAATAGGGGAAAAGACAGTCTCTTCAAATAAATGCTGCTGGGAAAACTGGACAGCTACATGCAAAAGAATGAAACTGAACTGCTTTCTCACATCATAAGTACACACACACACAAAAAAAACTCAAAATGGAGTAAGGACCTAAATGTGACACCTGAAACCATAAAAATCCTAGAAAAGAGGACCGGCAATTTCTTTGACATTGGCCATAGCAACATTTCTCTAGATATGTCTCATGAGGCAGGGGAAGCAAAAGCAAAAATAAACTATTGGGACAACATCAAAATAAAAAGCTTTTGCACAGCAAAGAAAACAACGGATAAATTTAAAAGAAACCTACTGAATGGGAGAAGATATTTGCAAATAACATACCTGAAAAAGAATTATTATCCAAAGTATATAAAGAACTTACACAACTCAACATCAAAAAAAATCCAATTAAAAATGGGCAGGAGAGGTGCGCCTTGCTGGCTCAGTCAACTGAACATTTGACTCTTGATTTCAGCTCAGGTCATGATCCCAGGGTCATGGGATCAAGCTCCATGTCAGGCTCTGTGCTGAGCATGGAGCCTGCCCGATATTCTCTCTCTCTCTCTCTCTCTCTCTCTCTCTCTCTCTCTCTCTCTCTCTGTCCCTCTGCTCCTCTCCCCTATTCACTCTCTCTAAAATAAAATTTTTAAAAAATGGGCAGAAGACATGAACAGACTTTTCTCCAAAGAACACACACAGATGGCCAACACACACACGAAACGTCACTGAGTGATGCTCAGTATCACTCACCATAAGGGAAATAAAAATAAAAACCAGGATGAGATACCACCTCACATCTGCCAGAATGACCACAATCAAAAGCAAAAGAAACAACAAATGTTGTCTAGAATGTGAAGAAAAAGGAACACTTGGCCTCTGCTGGTGTGTCCACTGTGGAAAACAGTATGGAGGTTCCTCAAAAAATTAAAAAAAGAATTACTGTATGATCCAGTAATTCCACTATTGGGTATTTACCCAAATAATATAGAAACACTAATTCAAAAAGATATACGCACCTCTACATTTATAGCAGCATTATTTACCAAGCCAAATTATGGAAGCAGACCAAGTATAACGCTATGGTCAATAAAAATGTATACAGCTATATACACATAGACATATGGTCAATAAAAATAAAATAATATTTTAGGAGTGCCTGAGTGGCTCATTTGGTTAAGCATCCAACTCTTGAATTCGGCTCAGGTCGTGATCCCAGTGTCGTGGGATAGAGCCCCACATTGGGCTCTGTGCTGAGTGTGGAGCTTGCTTAAGATTCTCCCTCTCCCTCCCTCTCCCTCTCCCTCTCCCTCTTTTTCTTTCTCTTTCTCTTTCTCTTTCTCTTTCTCTTTCTTTTTCTCTTTCTTTCTCTTTCTCTCTCTCTCTCTTTCTCTCTCTCTCTCTCTCCCCCCCTTGGCCCCTGCTTGTACTCTTTCTCTGTCTCTCTAAAATAAAACAATCAATAAAAATAAGATAATACTTTAAACAAGAGAAGAGGTGAAGCATTTTATAATTAATCAGGATGAATACCAGCAGGCTTTATATTGTGTGACAAAAGGGTATGGGGAATATTGTTTACATTTCTCTTGTTTTCTCAAAGGAATCTTCTCAAAGCATTAGCTGACCAAAAAACTCAGGTGTGAGAGTTTGAGCCCAAGATTGAAACCAAAGAGCCAACCTCACCTCAATGCTTATAAACTACTGGCTATTTATAAATTCCTTTTCACTCTAATAATTCTCCCAAGAGATGTGCTATCAGGGGCACATCCCACATTAAGGATCACTGTTTGTCTCCCAGTAATTCTCTATGTTGAATCCTGCTATTTCTTTTTCCCTCTATTTCAGAAATGTCATTAGCAACCATTATACTCCTAAATGAGGCAGCTTTTCCTTTCTTACAGACCATCAGGACTTACATTCTAGGCTTAACATATGGACTTATACCATGACTGAAATATCACTGTATCCCAGATGCTCTGCTTTATAAGGATAAGAGAAAATATCTCAGAAACAAGATGACAAAAAGTTCTTTACAGTTTCTTTTACTTTCTACCTGGCCTATCCTTCACCTTTATGAAATGGATGCACTCTATCCACCTAAATCAATTATTGTCTGTTCAGCCTCTATCTATGCTTATGACCGTGTCAGGCAAAGCAAGTTAGGGATCTACATGGGTTTCGTCCGTGCTTGTCAAATTCAGAACACACACATGTGCTCGCACACACACACACACACACACACAATTTACCAAACATTGCTGTGCATTAATCCTTAAACTGACAATACCCTTTAAAACCTGTCCTCTAAAAAATCACTTCCTTCATGCTTTTCAGCCAAATTAACATCTTAAACAAAATTGCTGAGAGAGAAAAATCTCCCATATCACAAGACATTTCATTGCCAAGATCTTGGTTTTACTCCTATACACTCTCATGAATGTACACCATAAGTTACTAAACCATGTCCGGATTTCCAAATATACAGTCTTTCAATTTAACATACTCTGGGAAAACTTCTGATAAGAGTTTCTCCAAACCCCTAAATGTGCCTAGTGTTCAGAATGAATCATTAGACCTTAGAGAAATTCACCAAGAAGCTAGACAACTGTGGCCCCCTGTTGGGTAAAGATTCAACTCTCAGTTCTTTGAGAAGATTTGATCAATTATTCCAGGAGCTAAGAGCTGCCAAGAAAATCTATTTAACACTTTCCTCTCAGTGAGAGAGTAGATGACACACTTTCCTAAATTAAAATTTGAAAATGTGCAAAAAAGCCCTGCTACTTATTGAGTTCATATTGTAAGTCAATAAAAAAGATGCATAAAGCAACTACCTGTGCTGCGTGTTGTGCTAGTCTTACAAGAGTCTGGGGGATACTTACGTGCTAAAACAAACCTGTAGACAATCTGTCCCATCAAAAATGTAACTGGAATGCTACAGAATGGAACTACAAATAATAAGATTGATTTCATTTAAATTTAAATAAGCATGTTAAACTCAAGAAAACATAGAATAAATATGTTAATGGAACCTAGACTTTATATAAAACCTATTCTTATTTTTCCTGAGACCGATTTCACCATTTGCACTGCCTTCCACTCTCACCACACACTCAACGTCCTTCCACTCTCACCACACACTACTCATGAATTTAAGGTACTATGTGACCTCTCCCAGGAACATTTAAGTTTTACCTCTCTGGTAAGATATAGCAAATTATGAATGACAAATTTTATAAAGGGTATTAAATTATTTCAAAAGTTTATGAATTTATATTATTCCTAATACTTAATCTCTTATGCAAATATTTTTAAATGACCTACTGAGAACCACTACAATCTCGCTATTGAAATTTGTATGTTTGAATTTTGAAGCCCATGTCTACTTTTACAAAAAAAAAATATTGCTATTCTTAGGTGAATGGCATATAAGTACTTGTCTATGATTATTTACCTAAAATGGTCATAGAGTGGTACCAAGGGGACTTACTGAACAAACGCCTACTCCATAGTCTGGGTATTGATCAATTTCCAAAGATTCTGATTACAGGAGAAAAAAATAGAAAAATAAAAGAATTTGGGATGAATAAATTACCATCTGGGTGAAAAAAACCCAGTGATAACTACCTTTTGTCACATTTCCATATGGAGGAAAGCAAATCACTATGAAGGTATTGAGTACATATGTAGTTTCAACCCCGTTACGTGCCAGCACACTTGGGCTCCAGCTGCCCGAGACCCTTTGAATCTCTCCCTCACAACCCCTTGTTATATTCCAGTCAACATATACCCTTGTTCACAATGAGTTATTCTTTAGCTTTAGGGCCAGAACTTTCCAACACCTCTACTGTATCTGTGTAAAAGGAAAAGTACTTAATTCCTATTGTGGCTCACTTTGTTCCAGGCACCATGCCAGTTGCTATACGTGTAATACCTCATTTAATCTCCACAATTATTCTATGCCCTAGCTGTTACCCACCATCACTTTTATGCACTTTTATTTTAGGTGTGCAAACTCAGAAATCACAGGTGGACGAATCAGAATTTGAATCCCAGGCATTCTGACTTCAAAGTCTAACTTGCTTTCCCCAAAACAGCTCTATTTAATGAAATGGGTAACCATCAAGCATATGTTTATTTGCAAAGAAATTTTAATCTGAGCTACATCTAGAGCTACAGAACCAAATTCTCAAACTTGAACAAGAGATCACCCTTTGAACTAAATGAACTAAGTGAACATTCAAAGTGAAGTACGTTTTGAAAGGAAAATAAAAACTAAAACAAGAGAAACATTTCTGGTGGAGCTATCATATGTATTAAACAAGCCTTATATCATCTCCTCCCTACCTTTTGATTTGCAGGAAATACCAAATGTTTTCCAGATCCCTACTTACCACAGTCTCCTGCTCTCTGGTAATGCCTGTATCTGTGTTCAAAAAAAATATTTAAACACGCAGAAGGAGCTTGGCATGTAGGTGTACCCCTTAAACAGCAGGCATCTAACATGTGCTAAAACACCCTGACTGTAAGCAGACAGGGCTTGAGTTGATATTGTCTCCCAAAACAAACAAACAAACCCCCGCTACATTATGGAGCACAGTGATTGCCAACACTGCCTGGGCATATCTGTTCAAAACTGAATTTGAGCGGTATTCACCACCTGCTGGGTGCTGATTCAAAAAACTCCGCTTCCCCCAGCACCTCATCTCCTTCTGTAATTTCTCCTCAGGAGGTTCTTTCGTGGCACAGGTTTTGACAAGGTGGCTGATTTTCCCCGTGCTTTCAGATGCTCTGTGACAAGTCACCAAAAACTTTAAAGCACCACCACCCCTCCTTTTACAAAGTCATTAGACGTGCCAACTCAGAAGTTGGTCTGAGTTCGCTCTACAGTAACAACTTGGCGGCCACGTTCATCTGGAAGCATTCCCCCTGGTGATGCACCACAGGAACACGGGCTTCCTGCAGCCTGCTCCTGGGGGCAGGGGAAACCTGAAGCTGTCATGGGTGTCACATGCCTGTGGAAGTCATGTGCCTGTGTCAGCTCTCTAGGGAAGCTGGTTCCCGTCCAATTCTCACAGAGAAGGCTACTCCTGTCTGCAGGCAGGGTTTCACAGCAGCACATCTAGAAGACTGGAGACTTTACTTAAAGTCAACTGTACAAAACACAGAGCAGCCGGAAGACAAAACGGTGAGATCTCAGGTACGCAAGAAGGCTCCCCGTCACCCAATATTCCCTATGGGTAAATAATTCAAATTGCACAATTAAAGTATCATTCCTTGGCATTTATTAAAGCTACCTTTCCCGGGGAAATGTAACCCTTTATCTCTCACACATTAGCAGGAAGTGAATTTTCTGTTCTCCTCCCAGACAATGTGTGAACAAGGGGAAAGGCACCCTCAAAGTACACACCTCAGGGGTGGGAAAGGTGTGCAGCAAGAGGCTGTTGCACCCAGAGGCAAGATTTCCCCTGCCTCATAAGGACTGTCCCTTATGCCAGCTGACTCTGGTGATGATCCAAAGAGGCTGCTGTAGGCCCCTGGCCTTTTCCTGTTCTCACTGCTTGCCCACGGCCTATCCAGCATACAGTACAAAATGCAAATAGACAGACTTGAATTTCAAAGTAATCATTTTTGTTTTAAAATCCCTCAAAGAGGAACAATAAACAAGACATTTTAAAATTATTAATTAAAATAACATTTGAAAATTAGCTATAGATTTCCCATCTCCCTTCATTTTGGGTTTCCAGTTAAGACAGGTCACGAGCGAGTGGTCGTATACGGAAGGCGTGGTGTTATCAACAACAAAAAATATAAGTGGAAAAAAATGTTAAATAAGTCTATACAGAAATAGTGTAGTTTTCAGGCTAAGAGCAGTTTCTCAAGTCACACAGACCAGGGTTGAGTTCTAAGTCACCACTCTGTTGCTACATGTATGGCTACAGGCAAGATGCCTTACCTCTTAAAATTCAGACCCCTCATTTGTAAAATCAGGGTGAAAACAATACTGACTACATAAAATTGTTGGGGAAAGTAAAGTACAGGCTACTCCATGTACTTAGCGCAATGTCTTGCATATGAAATACTCTGCTCTAAATGATACTATTTTCTGAAATAGTATTTTCTGAAAATACTATTGTCATTTCCCTTTGAAAATCTTTTAAGTAAATCAATTTTAATTTTGTTAGCATGACAACGATCAAGTAATTTTGTAACAACAGAATGTTTTTCAAGAGATAAATATCAAAGTAGTGGGGGTAAAATGGCATGATGTCATTTTGAATTTTAAGATATTACAGCTAAAGATGAGGGGCGCCTGGGTGGCTCAGTCGGTTAAGCGTCCGACTTCGGCTCAGGTCACGATCTCGCAGTCTGTGAGTTCGAGCCCCGCGTCAGGCTCTGGGCTGATGGCTCAGAGCCTGGAGCCTGCTTCCGATTCTGTGTCTCCTTCTCTCTCTGCCCCTCCCCCATTCATGCTCTGTCTCTCTCTGTCTCAAAAAAAAAAATGTTAAAAAAAAAATTTTTTTTTAAATAAATAAATAAATAAATAAAAATAAAGATGAAGGCTAGTAAAGGAAGTGTGACAAAACTGATTTCTATCGAAACTGGGGGACAGGCAGATGAGTTCATCACACTAACCTCTCCACTTCTGTGCATGTTTGAAAACCTTCATAATTAAAAGGTTAAAAAGAATCGACTGGTCCATCAATACATATTTATTAAGAATCCTCCAGGAGCCCAATATAGAACTGATGACGTAAGATAACAGTTAACTATTACTTTAAACAAAATCACACAGGCAGGCATCAACTTTACCTTTCTGGTATGATGCCAAGAATCAAAGACTGAGTAAAGGAAAAAGTTTTGATCTGTGAATAGGGATTCTACAGCATCCACAGATGGTGTTTATGCCCACTCATCAGCAGAGCCCCAACAGCATTTCTCCGACAGGGTTCCTCATCTGAACCAGAGAATAAAAAAATGATTTGAATGACTATTTTCTCATTCCTCCCGATGGAGAATTAGTACCCTTCTAGAGACATCAGAAAGAAGTTAATTCATGATATATAATTGATGCCTTAGGTCAGTAAGACTTCATTCTGTTGCAGAATCCCAACTACAGAAAGCTGCTGGCACCCCCACTCAGAGGTTTGCTCTTAGTTTATTCACATTTCCACTAACCTTGATGCTCTTGTCTTGAGCATACTGGAAACAGCAAATCAGAAGGTGGAAATCTCTATAGCAGAAGACTGATCACAGGAGAGAAATTTAAAAGTTTATCAAAAATGCATTCAGGAAACCAAAACAGCAGAGGAGCCTGGCCACCTATCTAGAGGGAATTGCTCTAAAAGCCCCACAAGTCCATAATATTTACCGAGTACTTACAATATTGAGTACTTACAAGGAGTTACATGCTTGTAACAGTAATACTCCAAGTCACAAAAACTATTAAATTCTACTCCGTGTACTTTTCCTCAGACAGGGACTAAACCTTCAGAGTTCTGCTGCTCCATGGGACATTACTGGGCAACTTTTATTTCCTTCTTCATATTTATAAATTTTCAAAAACGTCTATAATGATTGTGCATTACATTTATAATTAGACAAGAACATATTTTTAAAAAATATTTATTTATTCTGAGAGAGCATGTGCGCATGGCAGGGAGGGGCTGAGAGAGGGAGAGAGAGGGGATCCCAAGCAGGCTCCATCCACACTGTCAGCATGGGCCCAATGTGGGGCTTGAACTAATGAACCATGAGATCATGACCTGAGATCAAGAGTCGGATACTTAACTGACTGAGCCACCCAGGCGCCCCTAGATAAAAACATCTTTTAAAGATACTTAATTTGGGGGCACCTGGGTGGCTCAGTCAGTTGAGCTTCTGACTTCAGCTGGCTGGAGCCTGCTTCGGATTCTGGGTCTCTCTCTCTCTCTCTCTCTCTCTCTCTCTCTCTCTCTCTGCCCTTGCCCTGCTTTCTCTCTGTCTCTCTCAAAAATAAATAAACATTAAAAAGTTTTTAAAAAACTGATTAAAAAAAATAAAGATACTTAATTTTAGGAAAATTTCACTCCAGGTGACCTGAGTTTTAAACTTTTTAAGTCATTCCACAGTGATCCATTCTCCAAAATTCACAGATAGGTATGCATCTTAGGTATTGCCCTTGGTATTAAGGAAAATGTGATCGAAATGGTGAGAAGAAAACTTGTAGAGAAAAAATCAAAATAATTAAATGTTAACAGACATCTATTAAACACGATGGACAAGTTTTCAAGAAGTGGGTAGGGGGTCAAGCTTGACCTCGAAGGGCAGAGGTGGGTAGAGGTAACAGGAACAGGCCAAATGACCCAGGACCCTTAAAGAAAGAAAGAGCAGAAGTGTTGGACTTGGCACAGTAGGGAATAAAAAGCCACTGTAAGTTCCTAGAAAAGGCAACAATGCTTCTCCTTCATTCATTTAATAAACACTGATAATAATAAATTACTTACATCACGAAAATACTCTTGCACATGAAAGGAGGGATCCAGAGACCTAACAAACACAGATCCTACCCTCAGGCAGGTTATTAACAAAGTATCACTACGACATACAAACACAAGAAGGATATCAGTAGGTACATAAGAGAAGGAGAGGACCTTGGCAGGTGAGTGATGAACAGTCCAGCAGAGGAGACAAAGAGTCTTCACAGAGGAGATAAAATAATGAAAGCAGTATTTGGGGAAGATTACTGGAATAATCTATTCCATCTATTAGTCACTCCTCAAGTTAAGGTGATCTAACTACATTTCTCATTGAATACTGACACTAACTCTGCCACATAGGCATCAGGTCCATTTTACAGATGAGGAAAACTGAAACTCAAAGAGATGGAACTACTTGTCAGGGCTAAGATTCAAACACAGGTGTCTATGATTCCAAACCCAAATTACTTCTAGAATGCCGTACATATAATCATTAGAGTGAAAAACATTTACTTAATTCAACTATATGACATATAATTTTTACAGAATTTAACAGACATTTCTATTTCCAGTTCTTGTGAGAATTCCCACCTGGCTAAACCATCCACTACTTCCTGACAGAACTATTTGGCTATCCCCAGTAAGTCTTTCCTTTGACTAAAGACAGTGATTGCATTAATTTAAGTAAGAGTATATACTTCTCTTGAAATGGAAGTACATCTTAAGGAAACCAAATAACCCAAATAGCAAATCTGAGAAAATAAATATAATTTGTGCTGTGTGCAAAAACAAAGAAAAGGTTTGACCAAATAGAGATTTTCCTGGGGCAGATAAGACAGACCAGAGGTGGAGAAATCAGCAAGGAGGCCACTATTGTGATTTAGGTGTGTAATAGAACAAGCCAAGCTTAGGAATAAAAGAGAAAGGGGTGAATCCACAAGACATTTTTTATGGAAGAAACAGTGAGACTATAATCAATACTCTGCCATGCAGAGGAATAAGTACAAAATAAAAGGCTCTGTACATAAAGATTTATGAAGTCAAGATGTACGCTCATGAAACATCTAGAGAGAAAGAAAATATATAGTTATTATGCAACCATGTTCAATCATCAGAGAAAGGGGGAAGGAGGAATGCACACCAATAACTGGAACTTAGAGCCTCAGAAGCCAGAGAGGACTGTGATGGCCAGAGGAGCCATAAAAAGGTATGAATTCCAAGCACAGGGAATATCATGGACCTACAATTCCACAGAACAGTAATTCTAAGTAATGATCAGAAGACTCAAAGAAGTCTTGTTAGCATCGATGCCTATTGTCTAGACTCTACATGCTAATCACTATGTCTCACAGTTTCTCTACATTACGTAATCATTAAGGCACTATGACAACCAAACATAGTATTCATCTACAGACTGAAGTTTTTTTTCTTCCTGGACTCAGATCTATGGAAATGTTTTCACTCATAGAAATCCATTAGATCTTTGCCGATATGAAGATATTTCCCACAGTATTTTTAAATGATTATCTAAAGGTTAAGAATGTAATGTTGACTGGTTCATCCTTTGAAACAGAGCAGCTACATACCCTGATGATGAGCAAAGTTTGCTTTGTGTACAGCAGTGTGCTTCCCCAGTGATGTTTTAGTTTGATTAAGGGAAGTTTCTCAAGGGCAGAGCCTCCTAACTTCATTGCTCTTGTCTCTTTCACAAAGACAGGGAAAGTACGGAGAAGGTACTCTCTCTCTCTCTCTCTCTCTCTCTCTCTCTCTATATATATATATATATATATATATGCCTGCTGAATTAAAGAATTTGAAATTATAATAATGATCGCATCCTGAAGAGTCAACAGTAGAAAAAAAAAAAAGGAAAATAAACTCTGCTTATAAAGATAGAAGGCTAAACTATGTTTCTTGTTTCAACTTTGGAAAACTATCAGAAACATTGAGGTTTCTCTCTGCATACTGAAGGGAAAGAAAAATCTCCCCCAAAACATCAAAATGTACACAGCTCGAGCTACTTTGCCAAAACAAATATGAGAAGAATCATCACAACCTACATTCCCACCGAATCCACAACACAAACTTAATAATCTTAAAGGAAACATGAATGTGTTCTTTTTTTTTTCCACTAGAAAATTAACTAAATCACTCTTTCTGTTAGACCATCTCGCATCTGTACGCAATGAGAAATCTTTAGGCTCTGTCCCCTCCAATGTCGGAGACCATGGAGAAGATAAACTCATGTCAATTTCCAAAAATCACCATGAAGAGTGCTTTTAATTCCCATTAGTCACTGGCATTGTTTGAATAAAATAGGCTCCTCTTTAGACACAATGCACTTTTCAGTTACCTACCACCTACCACCCACTTTACTGCCTAACCCTCTTGATTTTTCCGATATGCTTTCATTCTCATTTTAATACATTTCTTCACTTCCTGAATCAAAACATAAAAGGCTAATTTCTCCTAAAATCTGCTTATAGAAATGTTGCTAACCAAATATAAAAAATATCATAAAGAAATTAATTAGGGGCGCCTGGGTGGCTCAGTCGTTTAAGCGGCCGACTTCGGCTCAGGTCACGATCTCGCGGTCCGTGAGTTCGAGTCCCACGTCGGGCTCTGTGCTGACAGCTCAGAGCCTGGAGCCTGTTCCAGATTCTGTGTCTCCCTCTCTCTCTGACCCTCCCCTGTTCATGCTCTGTCTCTCCCTGTCTCAAAAATAAATAAAACGTTAAAAAAATTTAAAAAAAAAAGAAATTAATTAAATATAAAAGTGACAGACAGGATTTGTCGAAAATAATATATAGTAATTAAAGATTCTCTGAATCTCTAGTTAATCTGGGTCACTCTATAATTTACTGCAGATTCTGAATCTGAAATGTCCTTAGGAACCCTCTGAGGAGCTTGTGAAAATGAAGAGTCCTGGACTCCTCCCCCTACAATGGACAGTTAAAGCTACTGAGCAGCTCAGAAACGTTCATTCAAGGATCCCTACGTTGGAGACATGGGGTGCATACCTTAAGCATGCCAGATACCTAGTTTAGTGTCAAATGTTAGGCACTTGAATGAAATCACACACACACACACACACACACACACACACACACACACTCCTACCTAGTGGCCATGGGGGCAAGAATGTGACCACCAGGTGTTCAGTTGAAAAGCTTATCCAAATCTGGATTACAAAAGTAGTTAAATTGGATATTTTTACCAGCCATTAAAGACCATAATCTTGACATCATTAGCCACATTCCAAAAGAACCAAAGCACCCGTTAAGTGGCACCTTTTTAGGAAGTAATTACCAGAAGCCACTCTTATATCAGACTTTGCTTTAGGGGAGGAAGGCCTGACTCTACAAAGAGAGTCAGAAGTTGCAGCCAGTGTCTCAACATTTTAAAAATTCTGTATAGTTTGCTGGAGCGGAGATGAAACATTTATCCTTCTCTTGCAACCACTTTGGTTTCCAGAGGACTGACTCACAGCTGAGGCAGGCGGACGAGAGGTACATCCGTAGACACACACACAACACACACCAAAGTTAACTGAAAAATTTCAAAGTGCCTTTTTATGCCTTTAACTCAAAGATGAACACATTTCAAGGTGACCCAATCCTCAAGTGACAGACAGTGTTTTAAAAGGGCCAGAGCTCTCCACTTAAACAATTTCTAGTGACATGTTTAAATCGTATCCTCAAGGGCTCTATCTGCTGTCCTATTTACTAGTCTTTCTTTCCCGGCAGAGGCATCCCATTTTAAGTGAGCGCTTGAAGTTCGTCTTCCTTCCTAACAATTAAAATCTACGGGGCTTAGATGCTTTAAAAAAATTTTTTTAAGAGGCACCATGGAGAACTTTTAATTATTTAACTATACGACCAACCCAAATTATTACTTTATAGGTTTTTTCTATTTATCAGAACAGTATCAGAATAATAAAAGATAGCTTCATCATCATGCTTACAAGCAAACAGTAAAAGAACTTATAAGGTAAAATCAAAGTTAGCATTCATAAAAGGATAATCATGACATTCACTGTGTATGTATTTTATATATAGAATAGGAAGGATTGTTTTCATCTTTCTTCACTAAAATATTACCCTTAGCCATTACAAAATGAGAAGATTACACTAGAAATCTAAAAATTGGGTTCCTATAGTTAATGAAACATGACAAGCTGGTCTTACTCAGTTCCTTCACAGAAACTACTCCCTGTCAAAAATACCCTTCACCAAAAAACCTCCCCTGAATTGTTCTGTATCTTTCCAATCTGACTACTTCTCTGTAATGATTTACGTGACTAACTCCCTTAGCTGACTGTGAGCTACAGAGGGAGCAGAGAACAGGTAATATTCACTTTGGTATCCCAGCTATTCCCATAAGCATCCAGAACCAAGTGCCAGGAACAGTGGGCACTCCACAGTTTGTTTTTTAAAAGATAGACTGGGTGGCTCAGTCTGTTGAGCACCTGGCTCTTGATTTTGGCTCAGGTCATGATCCCAGGGTCGTGGATGAAGCCCCACATCAGACTCTACGCTGACTGTGGAGCCTGCTGGAGATTCTTTCTTCCTCTGCTCCCTCCCCCACTTATACTCTCGCTCTCTCTAAAATAACAAAAAATAAAAACATACAAAGAGACAAGAAAAAGAAATGTAAAAAACTAAAACCCCTTTACTCTGATCACTTGGAGATCACTTCCAGGTCCCCACCCCGAGACACTCTGAGGCACATCAGCACATCTACATAAGGAACTTCCAGAGGAAGGCTGGTTTTAACATGTCATCCCATAAAATTTCTAATGCAATGACATCTAAACCTACTCTCCAATCTACCAAAGATTGGATATTTCCATTCTCTCCCAAGATAAACTTCTTCTCTGAAACAAACTGCCATGGTTGAGATGTGGACCATGGGGCTGCCTGGCTGGCTCAATTGATACAGGCTGCGACTCTTCACGTCGGGGTCATGAGTCCAAGCCCCATGTTGGGTGTAGAGCATACTTTAAAAAAAAAAAAAAAAAGAAGAAGAAGAAGAGGAAAAGAGAAAAAGGTAAAAAAAAAACAAAAAAAAAGTAGATGAATGTAAGAAAACAAAAAGCGCTTTGCCTAACTTTAAGATTTAAACTTTCATTCCAGGGGTGCCCAGGTGGCTGAGTTGGTTAAGCATCCAATTCTTAGCTTCAGCTCAGGTCATAATCTCACAGTTGGTGAGTTCCAGCCCCACATCAGGCTCTGATAGCGTGGAGCCTGCTTGGGATTCTCTCTCTCCCTCTCTCTCTCTCTCTCTCTCAATGCCCCTCTCACTCTCTCTCAAAATAAATAAATAAACTTTAATAAATAAATAAATAAATAAATAAATAAATAAATAAATAAAATTTCATTCCAAATACTTAAAAAATTTTAAAATAACTTTGCAGTGGAAAACCACCATTACCAAAATCTACATTCTCCACCAAAGTTATGCTTTAGCAGGAGTGGCAAAAATGAGCTCCCTACATCCTTGATTCTTATCTAAGTTCTTAAAGGGAAAATAAAAATTACAATGCAAGAGGGCACTTGATTATCACAATCCATTTAAGGTACAGTTTAGGTACATCTATCTAATTTCTTAAATAGACAAAAAAGTTACTGCTTATCACATTTGCAATTATTTTAATTGTAGACTTGGCTTGATGCCCAGCTCCTGAATCAGATGTAGGTCTTTGAAAGCAGGAACTATCTTTGTCCATCTTGTATCCAGGGTAATATTACCCAGTACACAATTCGTACTCAATAACTAACTATTTTTTGAATGAATAAATATGCTTCATAAAATACAAAATCCCATCATGGTTCTTGGTTTGACAACTAGCCAAAACTAATCTCCTTTATCTGTGTTTTAAATAAGTAAGTTGCCCTTTCTGTTTGTTCTGACTTGCACTACAGAAAAGTCTCCACAGAGAAAAATAATCTCTACATTCCTCAGTAATCACGGTCCCTGATCATTCCAATTGCGGATATATGCCTAAAACAACCTCTTATTAATGCGCTACAGAAAATCCATAGACTTGTCCCCATTCCTCCAAATTAAAAATCAGTTTTGTTACTTTTTTTCCTATTGTTTTTCAGATATAAGCTATTTGAAACTTTTCTTTCTGTACACAAAAGCTGACAGATACACAGATACAGAGTGGAAAGGTCTTAGAAGTCACCTAATACAATATCCCTACTTTCCAGATGTCTCCAAAGAAAATCACAATTGAAATAAAGTCACACTGTCAACATGGTTCCTAAGCCTCTTGGGACAAAACAAATATCAACTTTAATGATATTCAGAAAAGAGGGAGGTGTACATCCGCCAGCTCCTGTCTACAAAGAAAGGCCAAGGCAGAAGCCCCAGTTCTCCCAAGCAAGTAGTTCTAAATTCACTTGTTCATTCAACAGTTACGTTTGAGGGCTTTCTGGCGTGGTAGACGCTATTCTAGGTGCCTGAGATACATCAATGAACAAAAAGAAAGATCACTGCCCATGCTGTACCTACACATTAGGTAGAACTTTGGAGGCATCCAGGAGAATAAAGAAAAGAACATAGGTTCATTTTAAGAGACTGCGCAAGGCCAGAAGCAAACCTTAGCACCACTAGTGGTTCTCAAACTTGAATGTGTTTCAGAACCATCCAGAGGAATTATTAAAAACTCGGAAGGCCCTGCGCCACACCAGAGCTTCTGATTCATTAAGATCTCAATGGGGGCTCAAATGTCCATTGACAATGAAGGGATAAAGGTGTGGTATATATATACAATTGAGTATTACTCAGCAAAAAGAATCAAATCTTGCCATTTGCAGCTACGTGGATGGAACTAGAGGATATTATGCTAAGTGAAATTAGTCAGTTAGACAAAGATAAATATCATATGACTTCACTCATATGTGGAATTTAAGATATAAAACAGATGAACATAAGGGAAGGGAAGCAAAAATAATATAAAAACAGGGAGGGGGACAAAACATAAGAGATTCTTAAATATAGAAAACAAACTGAGGGTTGCCGGGGGTGCTGTGGGTGCAGGGATGGGCTAAATGGATAAGGGGCATTAAGGAGGGCACTTGGGATGAGCACTGGGTGTTATACATAGGGGATGAATCAAAGGAATCTACTCCTGAAATCATTATTGCACTATATGCTAACTTGGATGTAAACTAAAAAATATATATACATATACAATATATACATATACATATATACATATATATATGGCAAAAAAAAAGGTAGAAAAAAAATATCTCAGTGGGGCCTTAGAATTTACATTTCTAATAAGCTCTCATCTAATGTAGACACTGCTAATCTAGGAAGCAAACTTTGAGAACCACTGACCTAGCTGGAAACAAAACGAGTAACCTGGCCAGAACCATAGGCTGCTTGACACCAGACCCAGATTTAGGGGTTTCTCCCTTCTAACTCCAAAATGGTCAAGTCTTTATGAAGATATACTTGCCCGCTTAGGGCAAACACTGACCAAAGAAAAACGTTCTTTTAGCTCTATGTTTCAGTTGGAGAAAATCAGAAATAAATGCTTTAAGTATAAAAGACCTTAAGCAGATTGCACTGACCACTAAACACTGACATAAAAACTAACATTAAAGTTAGAGAATTTGTTCTTTCTTTCATGTGTCTAAATGCCATGATAAAAGCATGTTTTCCCTAAAGGGCTTTATCATAAGGGCCAGGTTCAGTCTCAAATGAGCCTATTAATTAAAAAAAAAAAAATCTATTAACTAAAAGTATATACACTAAAATATAAATAAGTGATTGGATTAGTAACAATTTTAGTTTTTTTGTGCTAATTGTATTTTCTAAAATTTTTACAATAAACATGCATTTCTTTTGTAATAGGAAAGAGAATAAAAGTTACTTTCTTTAAAAAAGTGACAGTGTTCATTTAAAAAGACCTTTAATTAGAAAACTATAAAAGGCATTAGTTAATATGCAGCATAAATTAATACTAAATGATTTTTTTTCTTAGTACATAAATTCAAATAACTTATTTTACATTTTAAGTTAAATCTCTGGATTAATGATTAATATCAGCGAAGGAAAAAAATCCTTGAAATATATCTGATTTTATTTAAACAAAGAGAATAAAACAAAACCATGATCCTTTAAATAACTGCATAAAAATTACATTTACTATTATTCTACATAGCAATTGTGGGGTTTTTTTGTCATTTAGGATTTTTTTTAAGTTTATTTATTTTGATGGGAGGAGACAGAAGAGAGAGAAAGCAGAAGCGAACATGTGAGGGAGGGGCAGAGAGAAAGGGAGAGAGAATCCCAAGCAGGCTCCACACTGTAACCACATAGTTGGACGTGGGGCTCAAACTCATGAACCCCAAGTTCATGACCTGAGCCAAAATCAAAAGTCAAATGCTTAACCAACGGAGCTACCCAGGTGCCCCACAGCAATTTTTTGTCATTACTATTACTTTTCAACAAATGTATGGAAGTGATGGGAAATCTTCCAAGTTAAGAAAGCTTTGATTGTATTTCTTGAAAGAAAAATAAACATGTAAGTTTTGGAAAAATAATGTTGTATCCTTGATGTGTACAAAGTTAAGACATCCATATCCCTGAAGATACCAAGGTAAGACCTACACTCCATCTCATACCCCATCCACCATCTATGTGGATCTTCTAATCTAGGGGTATTCCTTATTACTAAAGTCCACATTCCATAGATACAACTAGAGTTTATTTTATTTATTTATTTATTTATTTATTTATTTATTTATTTATTTATTTTTAGAGTTTAAAACATAATCTTCTGGGGCACCTGGGTGGCTCAGTCAGTTAAGCATGGGACTTCGGCTCAGGTCATGATCTCAGGATTCATGAGTTTGAGCCCCACGTCGGACTCTGTGCTGACAGCTCAGAGCCTCCTTTGGATTCTGTGTCTCCCTCTCTTTCTGTGCCTCTCCCCTACTGCTCTCATGCTCTGCCTCTCTCTCTCTCTCTCTCTCTCTCTCTCAAAAATAAATAAATACATAAGTACATAAATAAATAAATAGATAAATACATAAATATATAAATAAGGCATAATCTTCTAAACAGCAATGACTAAAAGAGAATAAATTTGATGAAGAAATCAAGTGTTTTTATAAATCACACGCTAATAATTTAACAAAATTTCTGGACTACTTTTAGTCTAGAGTACTTAGAACAGTCACTTTTAAAGAAAATAAAGCACCTTATGTGTTATATACAATCATAGCTAATTTTCTGAAAATTAACCTCTAAAAATGTAATTCTATACAATATTACTATTCACTAACACTTATTAGGTACCCACAATGTACCAAACACTTTACATCCTCTCATTTGATCTCCAAACTACCCTATGAAGTACTATTACAACCATTTTACAGATTAAGAAATTTAAGCACAAGTGATTAAGTAATTTGCCCAAAGTCACACAGCTAAAGTGAAGAACCAGGATACAGATACTCCAGCTATGATACTTAAACTGAGATCCTTGACCTTCGGCTCCGATCATGGTTTTGCTACGTTTTGAATTATAAATTTTTCACATTTTAGAAAATCAGAACTAAACTTTTCACCCAGTAATATTTAATAATATCAGTTAAATGAAAAATACTGACATAATTCAGGCACTCTTACAAATCTCTGTACCTCTAAAATCATACACAATTTACAGTAAGTTCTACAGTACAGAGATCTGGCAACCTTTCCACCAGCATGCCTTTTTGGGATACAGCTGTGTTAAAATTATCTACAGAAATCCAGCATGCACAGGGACTCTACTGAGTGGGTACAGAGGTTTTTATCTTGTTTTGTTTGGGTTGCTTTCTGTTTTGGTTTTTTTAGTATTTTGGTTTGGTTTTTGGTTTGGTTTTGTTCTTTGCAACCAGAAAGCTAGAAGGTGAACGCATTAAGTTGGAAGATGAAAGTCGAATCCTTTGCTGTCTTCCGCTTACAACATAAGGCCTGGGTGCCAATGTGCACAAGAGTTCCTAAGTCTCGGAGGATCGGCCTTTGCTCAGGGTGCGTGCGGACCCGGCGCCACCCCTTCCCGCCCCGTCGAGCACTCCCGGCGGCCGACGCCAGGGCACCGGGTGGCGGCGAGCCCCGCGTTCGGCGGAGGGCGGAGGACGGAAGGCGATGGAGACGGGCGAGGACAACCCGCGGGGGCCTTACCCAGCTCCGTGCCCAAGTTGCGAGCGGACATGGCGCGGGCCACAGCAGCAGTCGCAGGCTCCTCAACGCCCAGCTCACCTCCTCCCAGCCCTTCCTGCGTCCCACCCCCTCGGCTCCGGCGCGCTCGCCCCGCCCCTGTCCCTCTGGGGGCGGAGCCGGCGACCTCTGCCCCCGGGCCCTCTGCCCCCGGGCCCTCTGCCCCCGGGCCCTCTGCCCCCGGGCCCTCTGTCCCCGTCTGCTGCGCCGCGTAGGAATCCTGCCGCCCATCGCCCTGGCTCCTTCCCGCAGGTATGCGACTCGAGCCCTAGCTCCCGAAACAATGCCACCAAAACCCGTTTTAAAATGCTTGAGTTGCCAACTGCACTGAACAAAGGCATTTCGAAACTTTTAACTGTAAGATTAAGTAACCAGAGGGGAGAGCATTCCTCCCAGTTACTGTCGGAGGGCAGAGCTCTGCAGCCCCATACCTGAAGGACAGCAGTGGTCCCTTAGCCTCGTAAGGGCGGCCAGCGAACAAACAAGGGTCCAGAGCACACTGGGACTTCTAACCTAGACCTCGTAAAAAAAAAAAAAAGCAGATCAGTTGCCTGAAAAAAAAGGGGGTGGGGCTAGGAGTGAGAAGTCGGCTTTCTCAGCATAGCAATTGCAGTAATTAAGTGGGACAGTGGGCACATCAACTGCCTTTCTAAGGTTCATTTTCCTGTCTCTAAGAAAAGACTTTGACGATTTCTTGGAGCTCTAAACTCTGAATCTGTAATACTAAGATTTTTTTCAGCCTAACTTTTCTGTAACCAGGAGGTTAAAATTGTCTAGAGTCATTCAACATAGACTACTAGTCAGCTCAGCTCTACTCACCATAAAAGGCACCTCCTCTCTGCTGGAAGAAAGAAAACTCCTAGTCGTGGCTTGTCCACCAGGAGCCAGTTACTGTGCTAGGTGCCTTTAGATGTATGATAGCATTTGAGTCTCAGAACAATCCTGCCAAGTATGTATTACATCTCATTGCTATACCTGCAGACACCAAGGTTTTGCGTAAAGAGGCATCCTGGGATACTGGAAACTGAGAAGGCTGGCAAAAGGCACACAAACCCCTTAATATACCAGCAATTCCACTAACAACTCATCTGTAAAATGGGGATGATCAAAATATATATGCCTTGCAAAGCTGTGTGTGTCGAGCACCTAGGAAATATTATGGCATATAATAGGTGCTCAACAAATGGAAGCTGTTAATGTTATTGTCAAGTTCACAAAACAATTATAGGACTCAACAGGAAAAGTAACCCCAGTCTTACTCCCTTACACTGAGCTGCCTCTCAGCTTTGTCAAGACATAGCTATTGCTCAGTAGTTTGAGTGTGTCTAGATTCTAATCCATGTATAACAGCATGTTTTCCTTTATTTTTATTTTAACCCTCAAAAAGAGAAGAGCAAACCCTGAAAGTCTGGAGCACTTGCAGCTAGACCATCTGCTCTCAGTAGAACATAAACAATGTCACAGAAAATCAACATCAGCCAAGGCCATTGTAACCACGATGAAACAACAAAAACAAGACCACTCGTACTCCTGTTTGAACACAGAAAAAACATGAACATGTCCAAAACACAAAAATGACAAAATGGCCCTTTTCCTGCCTAATGTAAGTGTCACTTCTTTATCTAGCAACTTTAACCTCACCCCCTTCTTCTTGTATTCTAAATGAGAATTAAGATGCTCTGTCATAGAACACTTGGGGCAGCTGGCTGGCTCAGTCAGAAAAGCATGCAACTCTTGATCTCAGAGTCATGAGTTTGAGCCCCACATGGAGTGGAGAGGCTACTAAAAAAATTTTTTTTAATTAAAAAAAAACACAGAATTCTCACCACTTCCTTCCAGCATCCAACCCAGAGTAATGCTCTGCTTCCTTGAACCTTCCCCAAATCATGGAACACAAGCCCATTTCTAACACTCTCTGATACACCTCAAAGTCCTGCATGGTGAGTGTTCTTCCTTGTTTCAATAAATTAATAAATCCAAATTTATCCAACCACAGGTGTGTTCCTGTGATCTTCAGCTAGAGAGCACTGACATCCATACAAAGACAATAAATGGAATTCTGCTTTTAGGGGCAGACACAACTCTAAGCCAGATTCTAAGCCACTTATATACACCCACATGCAACACAAATTTATTAAAACAAACAAAAACTGTGAAATCCTAACTTAGTTAAAACACAAGAATCAGGGAAGCCTCCTACAGCTGACATTTCAGCAATGTATCTGACAAAAACTTCTCAAGGACTTTTTCTAAAATTGACATGTTGCTAATACTAATCTGGAATTAATCTCTACAGTTTGAAAGTATGTTAAACTTTCAGGATTCAGAAGGATAGTAGGGATAGAAGGCAAAAAAAATGAGTTTCATTTAACTTTTTCTTTTAAATGTTTATTTATTGAGAGAAATATAGAGAGGAGTAGGGGGAGGCGCAAAGAGAGAGGGAAAGAGAGAGAATCCCAAGCAGGCTCTGAGCTGTCAAATCAGAGGCCAACTAGGGACTCCATCTCATTAACCATGAGATCATGCCCTGAGCTGAAATCCAGAGTCAGATGCTTAACCAATTTCCAGATGCCTCTTATTTTATTTTATTTTATTTTATTTTATTTTATTTTATTTTATTATTATATTTTTTGGAGATGGGGAGAAATAGAGCACATGAGTGAGGGAGAGCAGAAGGAGAATCCCAAGCAGTCCGCACACTCAGCATGGAGCCCGTCAAAGAGCTCGATCCCACGACCTGGAATCATGACTTGAGCTGAAATCAAGAGTGAGATGTTCAACCAACTGAGCCACCCAGGCACCCCAATTTTTTAAGTAAGCTCTATCCCTATGCCCAACATGGTCCTTGAACTGACGACCCTAAGATGAAGAGTTGCATGCTTTACAGACTGAGCCAGCTAGGCACCACACAAAATAAGTTTTTAATGGGGGAAAATATTGCCAAGTTTCACTTTGTGAATATCATTTTTAAACTTACTGCCTTCTGAAACTTTTGAAGTATCCCTAGGCAAGGCTTCTCCAAGAAAGATCTGTAGACCACTATTATGACACTGGAATCTCCCAGGAGTTTTTCCTAAAGCAAATTCTAGGCTTTACCACAGCCCTACTGAATCAGAATCTCTAGGATCAAGGAATCCATATTTTTTTTTAAGTTTATTTATTTATTTTGTGAGACTGAGAGAGAGGAGGGAGAAAGAGAATCCCAAGCAGGCTCCTGCTCAGTGCAGAGCCCAGCATGGGGCGTGATTTCACAACCATGAAATCACAACCTGAGCTGAAATCAAGAGTCAGCCACTTAACTGACTGAGCCACCCACACACCCCTGGAACCTATGATGTTTATGCAACCTAAATGTAAAGAATCATCAACCTAGGGGCAGAGAAAGCTATGCATGTCACCCTGAAGCTTCAGCCCAAATTGGCTCTTACATGAATAAAGTTATTTCAAGTATTGTATTTTTTTTAATCCATGCAAATTTTGTCATTCTTTTTTTTAATATAAACTTTAAATTACCAGATAAATTACTTGTCTTCCCATCCCCACTCCTTCTTCAATTAAAAGTAAAGCTCTAGGACTATGTCATATTTATTCTTGAAGCCTCAAGAACCTACGATGCCTGGGACATAAGAGTAATCCAATTGTTAACCTTCAAAGGGCATGGACCATTTGTGTTTGGCTGTTCACATGCCTAAGGTTTAGTGGCATCATTGGTACATGGTAAACCGTGTATATTTGTTAAATGAATAATTGTATATTACTGGCGGGGCTATTTTTTTTATAATGCCCATGGTTTTATCCAGTCCAATTCCATTTGACTGTAGTCTCTATCCTATGGTTTCTAAGAGCATTCACAGATTCCTTAGGTAAATATTCACTTGGAATATATGGATTGTAACCGGATTTTCTAAATCAAAAGAGGAAAGATATAGAAGCAAGGAGGACCAGACAAGAGTAGGAATGGCAGAATCGAAATCTTTCAGAACTGAAGGGACACTTATAGGACATCTAATTTCTATTTCATGGTGAAATAAAAGAAATAAGAAGTATATTCAGTCTTTTATAGAAGATAAATTTATTCCATTTAAATAACAGTTCTTTATTCTGATACTAGGTCTTTACTACCAACTTGGATTTGTAAAAATGTCTCTTTTATGAAGACTGCAGTGGTAGAAAGAAAAAATTTAACAGCCTCACTTGGCAAGACTAAAAGCAAACCATTCTTTCTTGCCCCTCACCCCTCCTTTTTCTTTAATCTATTGGTCCACAAAATCCCAAAGTTAGAGAATCATTGGTAGAATAAATCTATAATACTAGCTAATACTAAGTGCTTCCTATGAGTTAAGTTCTTTACATTATTCAAGATTTCAGAAAAAAAAAAAAAAAACCATGTTAGATATTTCCAAAAAGATGTATGTGTGAACTATCAATTTCTTTTACAGATAAAGAAACTAAGGCACAGAGAAATTAGTTTATGTGCTAGAGGATGATTTAAAACCCAGGCAATAGGGGCACCTGGGTGGCTCAGTCAGACTCTTGAGTGTCAGACTCTTGACTTCTGCTCAGGTCATGATCTCAGAATCGTGGGATCAAGCCCCATGTCAGGCTTCACCCTCAGCATGGAGCCTGCTTCGGATTTTCTCTCTCTCTCTCTCTCCCTCTGCCCCTTTCCCTTGCTCATGCTCTCTCTCTAAAGTAAAAAAATAAATGAGTATTCTCCTTCTGCCCTTCCCCTGCCTACAGACCACACACATACTGTTCCCACTATCTTGTTGAACCCAAACTCATTAGATCGGCCATTTAACCTCTGAAAGTCAGGTTTTCCGTATATAAAATAGGGATACTATCTTCATTGGGTTATGGATATATTCTGCCTAAGTTCTTTTCTCTCATTAATTATATAAGGTGACTCAACCTATAAAGTATTAGCTATCATGGCTAATGATAATAGGCTTTGGCCTTATTTCCACAGGTACTTTTGTTAGATGCCTCCTTTGTTTCGTCAGGAACTTTATCGATCTATAGTCACACTGTTGTAGGTGACACTATCTCACTGGCAATGGTGCATTCCTATAGATAAACAAAGAAAAGCTAAAACTCCTGAGAATGCTCTTGTTCCAGTAATTCTTTTTACCTAAGAATTCCCCTAGTATAAGAACCAACATGTACAGTAATGCATATGGTAACCCAGGAAGAATCACTTTTTGTTTCAAAATATTAATCCTCCTTGTGTAAAACATAGGTAGCTACTACAGAAATATTTTCCCCGTCTGCATTTTCCAACTCTCATTTTGTTGTTGCTCCTTCCGGAAAATTACATCTCTCTACCTCAACCCCCCTGCTCTTAGTCTCAAAGAAGAAAAGACAGCTCAATTAATAATACCATGAATTTGAACTACTAAAAATGTCTTGTCATTATGAATTATGGTACATACTTACCATACTATTTCACAGCCTGAAAAAGAATGTGTTGAGCTTAATCTACTGGTAGGACAAAGCCTCAAGACAATTTACTGACCACACTCAATTCTGGTTTCTTGGAAGAAACCTCTGGATGATACCAAAACTGAGAAGTAAGGATTCAGAAGTGAAGTTACTAAAAACTAGGTGGGAATTCAATCACTATGACCTACTGCCCATTAGGACATAGACAGGAGGCTCCATGGGAAGAATGGAATGGGAAACAGTGGGTGGAGACGAGACTATCCTATAAGCTGGACTGCTCCTAGGTAATTGGGCCTCAGGTTGCCTTTGGCTGTACATGGGCAAGGGCTTTGAGGGGACCGCTCCATGTCAGATTCTTCCATGAACAGGATGATCTGCTACATGGGGGATAACCAGAAA